>NW_027362763.1:869174318-869824110 GCF_046119375.1 Phyllobates terribilis | reverse complement strand
TTTAGCAATCTGTGAACGTGGTAAAAAAAGGACCCAAAAAACAACTGTGGAATTGCATTTTTTTGGCAGTTTCACTGCACTTGGAATTTTTTTTCCCATTTTCCAGCACATGATATGGTAAAACCAGTGATGGTGTTTAAAAGTACAACTCGTCCCGCAAAAAATAAGCCCTCACATGGCCATATAGAACGAAAATTAAAAAAGTTCTGGCTCTGGGAAGAAGGGGAGCAAAAAAGGAAAACACAAAAACAGAAAGACCCATGGTCGTTAAGGGGTTAACATATTTCACAGGAAAGCACTTTCACTTTAGTTTTTGAACGTTTTATTGTGAGCCTGTAAAAGTGGCTTAATACCTCTGACCACGTTGTTGACAGCAGTGACCTGGCGGTCAGAAATGCTTCCAGGGGCGATCCCCATGCTGATCCCATGTCATTTGAGCACTGTCACTATCGTTTTGGGCACTTTTTAGGCTTTCTACAGAATTCGGGGGGTGCCGCCGCAAAAATGTTCGGGTCTCCCATAGACTAACATTGGGCTCGTTGCTCGGGTCGAGCACCCGAGTATCACAGTGAGCTCGGCCCGAGCTTTGAGCACCCGAGCATTTTAGTGCTCGCTCAACACTAATAATAATAAAAAAAAAAACTGTTTGGTGCTGGGGCTTGAACCCAAAACTCTATGGCTAGAAGCAAGTGCGCTTACCATTGAGCTATACACTCAGTTTAACAAACTTAGGCATTTTATTTGGTTACATGATTTTCAGTGCAAACCTGTCTGAAACTCATTGGGACTTATGCACAGACTTCAAGCAAGACAAAATCCAAATGATGTGTGACTTTGATATGTGAGTCTGATATCTGACTTTCTTCACACATCAGAATCAGAATCACAATGACTTTTATATACCCTGACTATTTTCATGGTTAATTCCATAAGCCAAGAAAAAACACCAGTAGAAGTTGAATTTTTTTTTTAATAATTATGCCTAGTTAGCACACAAACTACAGTGAGGTTTTACTTTTATTATATGACATTCTGATTGACATCCAGATGTGTTAAGAGTCTCAGACACACTGTCTATTTGCAAGGTAAATAGTTCTTGGGTGGATGGAAAGAAAAATTTACAATAAAGAAATTTTATCATTAGACCCCTTTAAGAAATTATGCAAATGTACAGTCACTTGGAAATAGATATATAGTAAATTGGTGCCTCCCAATTTACTTCAGCTATGGGATTTACTATGCAAATAGACAGCGTGTCTAAAACTCTTAACACATCTGGATGACAATCAGAATGTCAGATATTAAAAGGAAAACATCCATGTAGTTTGTGTGCTAACTAGGCATAATTAAAAAAAAAAATTGTGATGTGTAGTGTTGAGCGAGCACTAAAATGCTCGGGTACTCGTTGTTCAAGTCAAGCAAATTGGAATGCTCGAGTGCTCGGTCCGAGTAACGAGCCCAATATAAGTCTGTGGGAAACTCAAGCATTTTTCCGGCGGCTACCCCCAGCGGTCTTCAGAGGGCCTAAAAATTGCCCAAATCGATGGGAACAGTGCTCAAATGACATGGGAACAGCATAGGGAAGAGCCCAGGTCACTGCTGTCAGAGGTATTACGCCACTTTTACGGACTCACAATAAAACATACAAAAGAGAAACCAAAATGGATTTTCCTAGGAAATATGTTAAGGAACATCCTTTCCAGGGTAATGACTTGTACATAAGGCAAAATAAATATCCAAAAGCAAAATGTTCCTCCACACCTTGGGCTATGTTCACACGTAGCATTTTTGATGCATTTTTGCACTTTTGCATTGCTTTCAACCAAGACAAATGCATTCACCAGGAAATGTAATTTTACAATTTTACAACCTTATCTGGCCATGTGGTGTGTGACACATCATCAGACACATACTGTTTTATTTATGATGGAGGGACTCTGAAAGTCACAAAGCCTATTTGTATATGGCCCTTACTGTTCTTAAAGGGCCAGCAGTCGGCCCTCGCTATTGTTAGAGAGCCATCAGCCGGCTATGCTTTGTTGTTCCCATATATTAACGAGTGGGTCTCCTATACTGTTATTGCATATGCAGTGACTGCAATTGCTGCCAAAAATTTGGAGGAACTCCAATGCCCCTTGCAAGAGACGTAGACTTGTTCTCCTCTTGACTCGCTTGAAGCTGGCCAGGCGAGAGGCCCGAATCTACAAATGGAAAAGTGAACAGCTCTTTTGAGTGTCCAAGTGTAAGATCAGTTGTCTCCGGGCACTCGGCATGGTGAGAGGAAGGAGGATGAGGGTGAGGAATATGCGGTCCAGACTCACGGCTATTGAGACTTGACCGTCTGGAAGACAGGGTGGTGGCTAAGTGACTGGAAGCATTATCTACTATCCAACCAATAACCTTTTGACACTGATCTGTGTTCATTTGTGGTGTTCTGCGGTGCCCTATTAATAGGGACAGGAAAGTCGAGCGACAATGTTTGGGTGTGTGTTGTGGCACAATTTCAGCTTGCCCACGGCCACGTCCTCGGCCTCTGCATGCACCATCATCATCACATCCACTTCCCCGTCCCTTGCCACGCACCTTGCCCATTTTTTAATGGAGGACTATATTTTCAACATTCACGAGAAATGGCTGATTTTGGAACGCAGTTATATGTGATACGTCTGACAGAGAACCACAATTTTAAAGAGCAGGCCTGTAATTTGCTAATATTATTCTACACAGAAACCTAGTGTTAATATCTTGACCGACACACTGCAACATAATGTAAATGGAAGAAATGTCTGATTTTGGAACAGTCTTATAGGTGATATGTCTGACAGAGATCCACAATTTTAAATACCATGAGCGAACGTGCTGGCCACAGCTCGGTACTCACCCGAGCATCACTGTGCTTGATGGGCTCGGCTCTCGGCAAGTATTTCCGGGTTCCTCGGGCGGGAACTCGGGTCCCCTCCCTGCATGTTTGGCACTCTTTAGAGAGCCAATGAACATGCAGGGATTGCCTGCCTTGCACTGTAATGCCGTAGCCATGTTGGTTGTGGGCATTACAGTGATTGGCTGGCCGCACAGCATCATCAGGTGTATATAAGACTGGGCGCTGCCATGCTTCTCACAGTCTACCCCGGAATCAGGCAGAGTAGGGAGAGCTGCTGCATAAGGGAGAAATTTGCTTTTTCATAGTTAGTATAGGAATTGAACAACATATATATATATATATATATATATATATATATATATATATATACTGCTCAAAAGAATAAAGGGAACACTCAAATAACACACCATAGATCTGAATGAATGAAATATTCTCATTGAATAGTGCCCGGAGACAACTGATCCCACACTTGGACACTCCAAAGCGCTGTTCACTATTCCATTTGTATATTCGGGCATCTCGCCCGGGCTGCTTCAAGCGAGTCAAGAGGAGAACGCATGTAGCAATGCCCAAATATTGGAGCAGCCACAGTCACATGAAGGCAACAGTGGGGAAGTGCAATTACTGTCGCAAGAGGTGGATGATGATGATGATGATGAGACACAATTGCCAGAAAGTCAGAAGGACCAGGGTGCGGAAGTGGAAGACGAGTGGTGGATGATATAGTAACTGACCCAACCTGGCAGGGGGACATACACAGTGAGGACAGCAGCACACAGGGGGAGGGAGGCATAGCACCACAACAGGCAGGAAGAAGCAGTGTGGTGGCCGCAAACACAAGGCGGGAAAGCGTTCCTCGTAACGACAAGATGATGGAAGTTGCCTGACCACCACCAGCATGATCAGGCACATGGCAGCAAAGCACCCGACTAAGTGGGCCGAATGCCAGGGTCCAGCAATAGTGTCTTCGGGTGACATCACTTCATGTTCCGCTGTTGTGCGTGCACGCCAGTCCCCTGTCCATGGCACATGCCAAGATGCCTCCCGCCCTGCACCTGTCATTGAACAATCTCAACTAGCACCATTAGCAAGGACATCCACGTCCTTGTCCCAGTGCAGCGTTCAGTTGTCCCTACTCCAGTCCTTGGTATGCAAGCGTAAATACGCAGCCAACGCCCCACAGGCCACACTGCTAAATTCACACATTTCGCGAATTCTTGCACTAAATGTTACCTTTTAGGCTCATGGAGATGGAAGCTTTCCGCAACCTGATGGCCGTCCCTCGGTACTCGGGCCCCAGCAACCACTATTTCTCCCTGTGTGTAGTCTCCTCATTACATGAACGCGTGTCCCACAGCGTTAGATGTGCCCTCAACAACGCAGTTACTGGGAAAGTCCACCTAACCATGGACACATGGACAATTGCTTGCGGGCAGGGATGGTACATCTCACTGATGGCACACTGGGTTAATATAGTGGAAGCCGGGACCCAGTCATACCTTGGGACGGAACAAGGCTTCCCGACGCCAAGGATTACAGGCCCTGGGTCAATCGGGATTTCCGCCACATTCTACATCTACTGCACCTCCTCCTCCTCCTCAGCCTCCATCTCTGAAATGACCACATCAGTCGCAAGCTGAAAGAACTGAAGCACTGCCTCGGCCAAGCGGCAACAGGCTGTGCTGAAGCTAATATGCTTAGGTGACAAACCGCACAATGCTGAAGAGTTGTGGACAGCCTTGAAATAGCAGGAAGATCTGTGGCTGACAGCGCTGACCCTACAGCCAGGCATGGTCATGTGTGACAATGGCCAGATCCTGGTGGCTGCTCTGAGGCGAGGCAAGCTCACACATGTACCATGCCTGGCCCATGTGCTTAACCTCATAGTTCAGCGGTTTCTCAAAACCTACCCGGATCAGCTTGTCAAAGTATGCCGCCTGTGTGCTCATTTTGGAAAGTCAGCTACAGCTTCTGCCGCCTTTGCCGTGCTTCAGCAGCATTTGCTGCTTCCAGCTCACCGACTGATCTGCAATGTTTTTTTGGGAGGTCTAATTCTATTCCCATGCACCTCTGTCTTCACACCCAGACATGGGAATATACTTTCTGATTTTGTCTATTTGCTCTTGTCCTCCTCCTTCTCCGCATCCTCATCCTCCACCACCATATCACCACCATATGTACCATATCTATGTCTCTTGCAAGGGACATTGGAGTTCCTCCAAATTTTTGGCAGCCGTTTCCTCACTGCATAGGCAAACAGTATGGGAGACGGACTTCCTAGTAATGGTAATATGTCGTTACTGAGGCCCACCTCTATGTGTCTTTAAATTGTTAGTTGGGTTTTTCCTAAATTTTGGCAGCCGTTGGACTCACTGCATACCCTGTAACTGAATAGCAGACCCTCTCCTTTCTAATGGGAACATGTTGTACTCGTTACTGTGGCCCAGCTCTATGTGTCTTTAAATTGTTAGTGGGGTTTTTCCTAAATTTTGGCAGCCGTTGGACTCACTGCATACCCTATAACTGAATAGTAGACCCTCTCCTTTCTAATGGGAACATGTCATACTTGCTACTGTGGCCCAGTTCTATGTGTCTTTAAATTGTTAGTGGGGTTTTTCCTATATTTTGGCTGCCGTTGAACTCACTGCATACCGCATAACGGAATATCAGACCATCTCCTTTCTAATGGGAACATGTCGTTACTGTGGTACAGATCAATGTGTTTTTAAATTGTTAGTGGGGTTTTTCCTAAATTTTGGCAGATGTTGGACTCACTGCATACCCTGTAACTGAATAGCAGACCCTCTCCTTTCTAATGGGAACATGTCGTGACTTAGGCCCAGCTCTATGTGTCTTTAAATTGTTAACTGAATAGCAGATCTCTCCTTTCTAATGGGAACATGTCGTCACTGTGGCCCAGCTCTCTGTGTCTTTAAATTGTTAGTGGGGTTTTTCCCAAATTTTGGCCTCCTTTGCAGTCAGAGCATGGGCATTACCATTATAGGAGACCCGCTCCTTTATAATGGGAACATTTTTTTACTGAGACCCTCCTCTATGTCTCTTCAAAGGTGTATTAGGTTGCATCCAAACTTTTTTCAGCCCTTGCAGTCACTGCATATGCAATAAAAGTATAGGAGACCCTCTCGTGAATAATGGGAACAAGAAAGCATAGCCGGCTGATGGCTCTCTAACAATAGCGAGGGCCACCTGCTGTCCCTTTAAAAACAGTAAGGGCTGCCTGATGGCCCTATACAAATAAGCTTTGTGACTTTTTTCTTTGTAGTCTAATGTGCAGTAGTGCATATATCGGTGTGGCCGCCCTTTGTCTGAGCTGAAAGGTTCATTCTGCCTCTCAGGTCCATGTTTCTACTAAGGGTTCAGTCTCTCTGCTCTTATCCATATGTATGTCACTTGACAAATGGTAAGGTTTTAATATTAGAGCTAGGACTGTCCTATAAGAGTTGCCGTGACATGGAGGGATGACTTTTACATTATTTTGATCAAAATTTATGTTAACTAAATACCCTTTATTATTTATCAATATTTCTATGCACTGTGCGATTTATCCATTTACTTTTAGGTATTAGTGTTTTTAGCTTTTGTCTTTAATTGTTTAAAGGGGCAGACTGGGGTGTGAAAAAAGGTCCCAGGGCTGCACTAACATTCACTGGTAAAGCATAACTCAAATATAGAAGTATTTTAATGCATTAAAATAAAATGCATTAATAAGTAAAAATTAGCATGTAAATTGGGTAGCATGGTGGCTCAATGGTTAGCATTATTGCTGTGCAGAGCTGGTGTTCTGGTTTCAAATCCCATCAAGGACAACATTTACAAGGAGTTTGTATGTTCACTCTGTGTTTGTGTAGGTTTCCTCCCACACTCCAAAGACATAGTGATAGGGCATTTAGATTGTTATCCCCAATGGGGACAGTGAGGATAATGTCTGTAACGTGCCATGGAATATTATGGTGCTACATATTCAAAGCATCATAAATAATGAGTTATAAAATCTTAAGAATATGTAACTGCTACAACACATCAAATAAATTAAAAACATAATTTAGAGAACTACACAAAAAATGTATAAAAATTTTTTCACACATTCATCTTTAATAGCAAAAGTATAGTACAAAATTATGTTTAGTAAAAAATTATCACAATTAAATGCACCCTCAAATGCAAAAAAACATTACTTCATGGAACATCAGTAAAAAACATCTAAAAGATAAAAAGTTATTACAAATGCATTGAGGCAAAAATGAAAAAAGCTGCTGTGTCTTTAAGGACAAAATAGGCTGCATTGTTAAGAGGTAAAAAACGGCATCTGCAAAACAAAGTATATATAAAGATTATAGTACAATATCTGTAAGTATTAGAAACAAAAAATGGAGCCAGAGGGAAAAAAACGTACAGAGAAAAGATTATGTTGAACTGAAGAGCTAACAATGTTGCAGACTTGTTACCACCCATGGAATTCTATTTAAAAACACAAGATACCTTTAGGTAAATTACTACCTGTGGTGTACAATCATGGGCAAGGTAAATTAGTTTCTCAGTAAAGCTAAATAAAAGAAATTAGTTGTCAGCAGCCACAGGCATTTAAAAAAAGTAAGAGCAATAGATAAAGATTAGCAGACCAGCAAGCAGTGCATCAGTCAGAAAATGAGTCATTTGGGTATGGTAGAACTGCTACAGTCTGACAAAGTGAATTATGTAAATGAGTAAGAAGATCTTAACAGTCCCCAAATGGCTCATTTAACAGCTCTACACTAATATGGTTTTAAAGGAACCATTGGCTGTTCTCTTCTACTTGTGTTTACCGATTTGTCCATGATTTTTGAATGGTTTCTTTCATGTCTGCATGTGAAATGCACTAATTATTAAATGCAAGATGTCAAGTTATAACAAAAGATTATAAGGGTCCGCACACCATAATAATTGATATCCACAGGCATGCACATTAAAGAAAAGTTGATATTTGATAGTGATAGTATTTAAATGATAGTATTTGACTAAAGTTTTCTACGCCTCTCTATTTATGGGTAGACATTTTCAATCCCCCCCCCCTTTATTACAGAAAACTTGTTCAATTGAATAAAGTTGAAACAAATAAGTATCACCTTTGTGGCATTTAATATAGTGTTTTGATGATTGTGATATTTATATTATTATCCATGTTTATGTAATTTAAGTGATCCCATATGCATATTTTTAATTTGTAAGTGGAACATGGCATTTCTTTGGCTGTTTTTCACCTAAAGCTAGCCAAATATTTTAAGAGCACAAGACTAGTGTTACCAATATTGTATACCCTGCCCAAAGCACATAAGGGCATGATATCTCAACCAATACATCCCATGGTGTCTGGCTTTTGTTCTCTGGACAAGAGGTTTAGGAAGTGACTTTGATAGACTGCTGAAACCCTGGTTTTCTTTAAAATACTTGTTATATCTTCTGTAAATTTTATAATATTAAATGGTTGTCAAATCTTTATATGCCCTTGATGTCGACCTAAGCAAATACAGTAAATCTTTGGATTTATAAAATTGGATTAAGTGACTCTGTTGCTAATTACCCATAATAATTTTTTATTTAATTATCAATTTTATCTGTAGATGACAGAAGTTCTAATTAGGGCCAAGTATTCACATTCTTTAGCTTACCCAGTGTTACCCAGTGTTACCTTGGTGGAATATGGACAATCTGTTTATAGACTGTATGTGGTAGTAAAATTGATACATTGATGATGTGCTTATCATCTGGTTGCTTGATGTGTCTGCCGTGCCACGATTAATTGATAGAGTGCAACAAATTTAATTTGAAATTCATCAGGATTCTGTTACTGTTCTAGATGTCAAATTTTATGGTATCTCAGGTCAAACAATGACATCTATTACATACAGTGGTGGCCAAAATTATTGGCACCCCTGCAATTCTGTCAGATAATACTCTGTTTCTTCCTGAAAATAATTGCAATCACAAATTCTTTGGTATTATTATCTTCATTTAATTTGCTTGCAAGGAAAAAATGCAAAAGAGAATGAAGCAAAAATCAAATCATTGATCATTTCACACAAAACTCCAAAAATGGGCCAGACAAAAGTATTGGCACGCTCAGCCTAATACTTGGTTGCACAATCTTTAGCCAAAATAACTGCGAACAACCGCTTCCGGTAACCATCAATGAGTTTCTTACAATGCTCTGCTGGAATTGTAGACCATTCTTCTTTGGCAAACTGCTCCAGGTCTTTGATATTTGAAGGGTGCCTTCTCCAAACTGCCATTTTGAGATCTCTCTACAGGTGTTCTATGGGATTCAGGTCTGGACTCATTGCTGGCCACCTTAGAAGTCTCCAGTGCTTTCTCTCAAACCATTTTATAGTGCTTTTGGAAGTGTGTTTTGGGTCATTGTCCTGCTGGAAGACCCATGACCTCTGAGGGAGACCCAGCTTTCTCACACTGGGCCCTACATTATGCTGCAAAATTTGTTGGTAGTCTTGAGACTTCATAACGCCATGCACATGGTCAAGCAGTCCAGTGCCAGAGGCAGCAAAGCAACCCCAAAACATCAGGGAACCTCCGCCATGTTTGACTGTAGGGACCGTGTTATTTTCTTTGAATGACTCTTTTTTTTTCCTGTACATTCTATGTTGATGCTTTTTCCCAAAAAGCTCTACTTTTGTCTCATCTGACCAGAGAACATTCTTCCAAAATGTTTTAGGCTTTCTCAGGTAAGTTTTGGCAAACTCCAGCCTGGCTTTTTTATGTCTTGGGGTAAGAAGTGGGGTCTTCCTGGGTATCCTACCATACAGTCCCTTTTCATTCAGACGCCGACGGATAGTACGGGTTGACACTGTTGTACCCTCGGACTGCAGGGCAGCTTGAACTTGTTTGGATGTTAGTCGAGGTTCTTTATCCACCATCCGCACAATCTTGCATTGAAATCTCTCGTCAATTTTTCTTTTCCGTCCACATCTAGGGAGGTTAGCCACAGTGCCATGGGCTTTAAACTTCTTGATGACACTGTGCATGGAAGACACAGGAACATTCAGGTCTTTGTTGATGGACTTGTAGCCTTGAGATTGCTCATGCTTCCTCACAATTTGGTTTCTCAAGTCCTCAGACAGTTCTTTGGTCATCTTTCTTTTCTCCATGCTCAATGTGGTACACACAAGTAGAGATGAGCGTTGTTCTACTCGAACTGTTCGCCAATCTCAAATTCGAGCTGTTTTGGGCGGTGTTCGAGCCGGTCGGCGAACACGAACAATTTGAGAAAAATTCGGCTGTTCGAGGTTATGTTCGATAACTGTTCGTGCACCAAAATCATAACTGAATTTTTTCTCAGTAATGATGAAAATTAATGTTAATACGCAGTTTGAGTGTACAGCGGGGCGGGGGGAGGGGCAGGGGATGGATCTCTGCAGGAACAATGAAGATCTCCATTTTTTTTTCTCTTTCCCGCATTTGCAGTGGGGAGGTGCAATCTGTCAGCCTATCAGCAGCGCACACACGGAGCGAAGTGCTTTTTTTCACACAAGCAAGGGCATGTGTGATTGGCAGTGTATGTCACATGTCCTTGCCCTATAAGACCAAGCCATTTTCCCCGTCGCCACCATTTTCTCACTGCTGCAGCTGCGTGTTAGACGGCACCGCTGTTGCTGTGTGCGCTATACCTTGTTAATTTCAAGCCAATTTTCGCACAAATATACAGATAGCTTGGGAGTAGGGAATAGTTGTGATTGCAGTCCTTTTAAGGACTAGGTTACAGCATTTCCTACGACTTTTATCAGGCAGGTCTGTGCTCTTAAATAGATAGATTGTGGGAGTAAAGACTAATTGTAATTGGAGTCCTTTTCAGGACTAGGTTACATCAGTTCCTATCAGTTTTTGCCAGGCAGGTCTGTGCCAGTGCTGTGCAAGTTTTTTTCACAGCATTTGGCTGAATCTAGCAAAGCTAATCCTTTTTGGCCTATTGCAGAGTGTGTTAGTCAGTGGAGTAGCCTATCTGTGTTGCAAGATATACCACCTGTGTATAGAATACCAATTTTTTTACTGCACCTAGTGAAGTAAAATCTTTTGGGCATAGCATCATTCTATTAGTCCATCTATACTGACCTCCATCAGGTTGCAAACTGAATATAATTTTTTTCTGCATCTAGCTCTGAAAAAATATTTGGGCTTCTAGCAGTGTGTGGGACTTGGTCTATTAGTCCATCTATACTGACCTCCATCAGGTTGCAAATTAAAAATAATTTTTTTCTTCATTTAGCTCTGAAAAAATATTTGGGCTTCTAGCAGTGTGTGGGACTTGTTCTATTAGTCCTTCTATACTGACCTCCAGCAGGTTGCAAATTGAATATAATTTTTTTCTGCATCTAGCTCTGAAAAAATATTTGGGCTTCTAGCGGTGTGTGGGACTTGGTCTATTAGTCCATCTATACTGACCTCCATCAGGTTGCAAATTAAAAATAATTTTTTTCTGCATATAGCTCTGAAAAAATATTTGGGCTTCTAGCAGTGTGTGGGACTTGGTCTATTAGTCCATCTATACTGACCTCCATCAGGTTGCAAATTAAAAATAATTTTTTTCTGCATCTAGCTCTGAAAAAATATTTGGGCTTCTAGCAGTGTGTGGGACTTGGTCTATTAGTCCATCTATACTGACCTCCATCAGGTTGCAAATTGAATAAAAAAATTTTCTGCATCTAGCTCTGAAAAAATATTTGGGCTTCTAGCGGTGTGTGGGACTTGGTCTATTAGTCCATCTATACTGACCTCCATCAGGTTGCAAATTAAAAATAATTTTTTTCTGCATCTAACCCAGCCAATAGTTTTGGCCTAATACCACAGTTTGGCCAGTCAGCTCTGCTCGGTTACCATCCATTGTTTTTTTGTGCAAACAACTCCAGAGTTGTGAATTAGTTAACCACCAAAATGAGTGGAAAAAGGCCTGCTGCTGGTGGAAAGGGGAATAGGCGTGTTGGGAAGGGGAAAAAAGGTTGTGTCCGTGGGGTAGGTGCAGAAGAAAGACCATCTTCCAGCCAAACTAAAATGTCTACTTCTTTTAGCGGACAATGTGATAAGATCCCTTTCTTACGGCCACGCCAATCGCTACAAATTCCAGATGAGGCACAAAAACAGCAGGTGCTTCAACGGATATCAAGTGCTCCTTTAAGTGGGCTCTCCTCCACATCAACTTCAACATCACAAATACTCCAGTCCTCAAAGGTGTCACCCCAATCGCACTTGCTTCCTCACAGCTCCCAAATCTCCAGCTGCCCGTCTGAGTATGAGGTAGAACAGATGGTTGAGTCTGCAGAGCTGTTTACTCATACTATAGCCTGGGAATCAGAGGTCGACTCCAGCGCTTCTGTGAATCCAGATGAGGAAATGATCTGCACTGATGCCCAGAATCTTTATGAGTCGGATCCAGGACCAGACGCAGAAGGTTCTGACCATAATGTAGACCCTCATTCCCAAACTGTAACTCCTGTTGGTGGAGACAATGAGGAAGACGATGATAAGGCTCAAATACCTGATTGGAGCGACAACTTTAGTTTTTTGTCAGGGCAGGAACAGGTTGGCTCTGAGGACGACGGGTGTGATAACGCACAGGGTGATGATGATGAGGTTGGAGATCCCACTTACTGTCAACCCACAGTCAGCCAAGAGATGAGGTCAGCAGAGGAGGTGGAGGAAGATGCTAGTGACGACGAGGTCAGGTTGCGACTTCCTGGACAGAGACGTAGTACTGGAAGCACGTCAACAACTGCATCCTCGAACACAACTCTGCCTCTCACCACAAGTCGTGGTGGCTCTTCAGGTCGCATGGGTGCTAAGCCTTAGATAGCCTGGGCATTTTTTCAGATCGATAAAGATGACCCAACTCGTGTTATCTGTAACATTTGTCAGCAAAAGCTAAGTAGAGGCCAAAAAATACATAGTTTGAGTACTTCATGCATGAACCGGCACATGGACATGAAGCATAAGTTGCAGTGGGATGCTCAGTGTGCTACAATGCGGCCAACCACCGTCTGCCATATCTTGTGCATCCGCGGCCTCTTCATCCTCTGTGACTGGGGGGACAGCAGTCACACCTGTTTTGGGGCGCAGACCTGCCACCTCTTTACCCGCAACAGCCAGCGTGATTGGCAGGTCATCATTTTCTTTGGAGGTGGTAACACCAGCTGGTCTTGAGCGCTGTCCGACATCGATAGCACCACCTTTGGATCAAGGCAACCTAACATGTCCGCCTGCATCTTCCTCACATACCGGTAGTTTGCCGGGGACACCCTTATCAACCCCGTCTAAGCACAATAGCCAGCCCTCGGTCCCTCAGATGTGGACAAGTAAAAGACCATTTCCTCCTAGCCATGAGAAAGCTAAGAGGTTGAATTTCACCATCTGCAAGCTCTTGGCTACAGAAATGCTGCCTTTCCGCCTGGTGGACACAGAGGATTTTCGAGACCTTATGTCCGTCGCAGTGCCCCAGTACCAGATGCCCAGTCGGCACTACTTCTCAAAGAAAGGTGTGCCTGCGCTCCACCAGCATGTCGCACACAACATCACCGCTTCTTTGAGAAACTCTGTGTGTGACAGGGTGCATTTCACCACAGACACTTGGACGAGTAGGCATGGACAGGGGCGTTACATGTCGCTGACTGGGCACTGGGTAACTATGGTGACAGCAGGACAAGGGGCTGCTGTCCAAGTCTTGCCGTCCCCACGAGTTGTGCGTCAATCCTCTTTATGTCATTTTTCCTCCACTGCTTCTGCCTCCTCAACCTCCTCTCGGTCTTCCACCTGCACCCAAAGCCTGTCTGGTCATGCCACAAGCTTTCTAACTGCGCAGAAGGGATCCTGCACACCTCCTTACTATGCTGGCAGTAGGGCTCAACGTCATCAGGCGGTTTTTACATTGAAATGTCTGGGAAATGTGAGTCACACAGCTGAGGAGTTGTGGTCAGCTCTGGAGAACCAATTTCATGAATGGTTGTCTCCACTGGACCTGAAACCAGGGAAGGCCGTGTGCGACAATGCTGCAAACCTGGGTGCGGCCCTTCGCCGGGGCAATGTCACACACGTGCCTTGTATGGCTCACGTGTTGAACCTGGTTGTTCAGCAATTTTTAGCCCACTATCCCAGACTAGATGGCCTTCTGCAGAGGGCACGGTCGCTGTGTGCTCACTTCCGCCGTTCGCATCCCGCAGCTCAGCGACTTACATCTCTACAGAAGTCGTTGGGCCTGCCACTTCACCGGCTAAAATGCGATGTGCCTACCCGGTGGAATTCAACTCTGCACATGTTGCAGCGACTGTGGCAGCACCGACAAGCCCTGGTGCAATACGTTCTGACGTATAGCCTGGGCCAACGAGATTCAGAGGTGGGGCAAATCACGCTGGAGGAGTGGTCTCAGATCAGGGACCTATGCACCCTTCTGCACAGTTTTGAAATGGCGACGAAGATGTTTAGTGCTGACGATGCCATTATCAGCATGACTATTCCGGTGATTTACATGCTGGAGCACATGTTAAACAGAATTCGGAGTCAGGTGGTGGCACAAGAGGAGGTGGAGGAAGTAGAGGAGGAGGAGTTGTATGCGGAAGGGCTAACATCTGCAAGGTCCAGACGGTCGGCAGCACCAGGGCGGCAGGCATGTGAGGGTGGGGGAGATGATTTTACCAGGGCACATGGTAGCAGCCAAACAAGTGAGGAAGGTGCAGGAGCCCAGGAAGAAGTGGAGGACGAACTGATGGAAGACTCATCAGATGAGGGAGACCTTGATCACATTTCTGTTGTGCGAGGTTGGGGGGAGAGGACAGAGGAAGGAAGCATGATTGTTACCTCGCCACCAACACAACAGGGACTTGGTGCTCCTGGATGCGCAACACACATGAGTGCCTTCTTGCTGCACTACCTGCAACATGACCCTCGAATTGTGAGAATTAGAAATAATCCTGACTACTGGGTTGCCACACTGTTAGATCCCCGGTACAAAAGTAAATTTGCAGAAATTATTCCTGCCATAGAAAGGGATGCACGCATGCAGGAGTATCAGCAGAGACTGTTGCAGAATCTTACATGTGCTTTTCCACAAAATACCAGTGGTGCACGTAGTGAATCTCACAGTTCCAACTTGCCAACCGTGGTCTGTATGGAATTGTTCAATAAAGGGCCCAAAATTAAGATAACATAGATGGGAGAGGTCTCTATGAATAGGAATTCCTAAGTATTTGATACCCTGTGAGGGCCAGGCAAAGGGAAAGTTGGACTGGATGGAATCCTATATGGATTTAGGGAGGGAGACATCGAGGGCCTCAGACTTCGCTGCATTGATTTTAAAATTTTACCATGTAACAAAGTGATCTATTTCAGCCATAACAGCAGGGATGGATATATGTGATTGAGTGATATATACTAGGACATCATCAGCAAATAGAGAGCACTTGTACTCGGTGCCTCCCACCTCAATCCACCTAATATTGGGGTTATGGCGAATTGATGAGAGCAGGTGCTCCGTCACTAGGATGTATAAGAGAGGGGACAGAGGACATCCCTGCCTTGTCCCATTGGTGATTGTAAAAGGTGATGAAAATGTTCTGAAGCACCCCCTGGGCCTTGGGACACCCGGAGCCGGACCCTTTTTGGTGGATGCTGGTGGTTGTAGTCTTCGTGGCGGCGATCCGGTTCCGTGGCTCAGGGCGGTCAAACCAGTGGCGGAACTATTTATGTGGTTTTGATGTTTAAATGTCCGACTACGCCACCCGTGGATTGCGGTCAGAGTGAACCGCCGCTACAGGGCAGACCGCTAAGGCTGGTGTTGTGGGTGCAGCAGAGCGTAGCATAACTCCCCACGGGAGGAGTATAGCCTCAGGGCAGTGTATGCGGAGGATGGGGGTGATGGTGCAGGGCAGCAGCAGTAACGACACGGAGTCAGTGATGCAGTTCAGGGCCTTTACTCACAGTTCTTATTATCCAGACCACGTCTGCAGGTAACGGCTGCCCACGTCGTACTGTGCTCACCAGGTGAGGGGCTCAGACAACTCCCAGATAACTTTGGAGCGCTTCACAGGACCCCCTTTGTGTGTCCTTTGTCTGGCCTTTCTTACCAACACTTCTGTCCGGCTGCCTCGGGCCTCCTCTTGGTAAACTTGGCGCCAGTTTCCCTGACCCTATGTGGTGCCTTCCTAGCGGGTGGAGCAAGGGGCTGCGCCACATAAAATGTCAGAGCCTCCGGTTTCTAGCTGAGGGTCGTTTCCTGCCTCCACTAGTTCGGGGACCGGTCTCCCCCTTTGGCCTGACCCCTCCACGCAGGTGGATTCGGGCGTGCGGTGGCGACTCGCCCGTCCGCACCCCTGGGATCCCTTCATTCCTCGTTCCTGGAGCCTTCTCCGCTCCTCTTCCTTCCTTCTCCCTCTTGCAGGCCTGGGCCTCTGTTACTAGGCCCGCCTCCGGAGCAGAGCTCATGCAGAGCCCCTGCTCCCTGCCACTTCTGCTCAGACTTCTCTGCACTGAACTAAGATGGTGCCCACCTTTTATACTCCCTTCTCAATGCACCCAGGAACTGCTTCCTCCCTGCTCCTGCACTGCAGGGTTCCCCTTCCTCAGTGTTCCCTCCCCCCACTCCAGCCAGGGACAGGGACTGTCGTGCCCATCTCAGGGGCATATTGGTCGCCCTGCCCCACGGCAATGTGGTGTAATGCATGCAGGTGTCGGGTCCTGATCCACACTCCATCCTTATCTGAGAGTGAGATATCACACCTCTGGGTGAGGTGCAATACGTCTGTAGCAACCGAGCCCTCGGTGCTACAGTTCCATTTATCTTCAGCCTAGGTGACGTATTGTGATACAGGGCCGTGATTTTGGCTATAAAAGGGTCCCCTAGACCCCTACCCCAAGCTTTTTAAGAGAATCATATATGGCGTGCCAGGAGACTCTATGGAATGCTTTCTCAGCATCCAACGAGAGTATCTACTTACAAATTTTTAACTGCATCTAGCCCAGGAAATACTTTGTGCCTAGTAGCAGTGTCTGCTAGTCAGCGGATTATCCCGGCTGTTAAGCAAGCTACACCACCTGTAGTTTGGACACTTAATTTTTTCAAAGGAAATGCTTCGGGACCACGGGATACTTAGTGAAGAGCATCAGGAGGCACCCCAAGGCATAGGGGCTGGGACTGGCACTAGGATGCCTTGCGGTGGACAGCCGAGCTCGATCCTTATAAAAGCTTTTTAACTGCAGCAGCTTTAGTGGACGCTACTGGAGCTGGAATTACGCGGCTGCTGGCATGAGACTTGCCCTCCAATAGATCCTTGTAAATGGATTTAAAGTGTATTCATTCAAATTAGAGGGACAATTTAAATTAAAAAGCTTAGAGCTGCCTCCACCACAGGGGGGCTCTCTCGACCCACCAGCGGACAGGCACCAGTATTGGGAGAGGGGGGCTGGCCGTCAGGGTTCACCGCGGCTCTGGCACAAACCCGGCGACACGGAGGTGGCACGGGCAGGAGCGGACTGGCCGTCTCGGCTTCTCACTTTTTGGATTTTAGAAGGGCATGACATGCCTATATCTGTGTCTCCCCCTCCTTTTACTCCTCCACCTCTTTTCTTTTCGCATGACTATATGTACTTGTCACTTTTCCATGTGTTAGTTGTGTCTTCTGAGCAGTTTGTCAGCTTTTGGACACCTTTGAAGGTGTTTTCTATGTGTTTCTATGTGTTTTTGTTTGCCTGCCATTGGTTTTAATGGTGTTCGAAGGTGTTCGACGAACAGTTCGGCGAACACACGGGTGTTCGACGAACCGAACCGAACTCGAACACTACGGGGGTGGCTCAACACTACACATAAGGACACAGGACAGAGGTTGAGTCAACTTTAATCCATGTTAGCTGGCTGCAAGTGTGATTTAGTTATTGCCAACACCTGTTAGGTGCCACAGGTAAGTTACAGGTGCTGTTAATTACACGAATTAGAGAAGCATCACATGATTTTTCAAACAGTGCCAATACTTTTGTCCACCCCCTTTATTAGGTTTGGTGTGAAATTATATCCAATTTGGCTTTAGGACAATTCTTTTTGTGTTTTTTCATTGAAGACAAATTAAATGAAGATAATAATATCAAAGAATTTGTGATTGCAATCATTTTCATGAAGAAACTGAGTATTATCTGACAGAATTGCAGGGGTGCCAATACTTTTGGCCACCACTGTACAGAAAAGAAAATGGAGAAAATAGGCCATTCCTACTGGCTTACTCACTTGCGCAGAATGCACTTGCACAATCAACATTGCATATTAGAATGAGACTATATCCATAACTAATCGATTGCAAAAACTTGTCTACAAAAAGTGGATCCACAATAGGCAAATTAAGCCTGTAAAAATATATATTACATCGTAGTATGTTTAATATGGATTCAAATTACAACTGATTGACCCCCAAAAACAAGTTCCTAGTTTGGTTTTACAATATAATAAGCAAATTTCAGAAATATAAAACATTGGCCTGCGAAATAGTCCTTTCTTTTATGAAAATGACATTTTAGTGGATATATTCCAGGATGATTGTTGGATGGTATGGTATCCCAATTTTGTGCCATCTTTGGATAATTTATTGTCTCCTAGCTTCTTCTCCAGTAGAGAAAGAGCAGGTACTTGATTGTTTTTTTTAATGTGGTGTATATGCCTGCAAAACCTGCAAAAAAGTCAAACATATTTATGTGATAAAAACTTTCTTAAATTGTTCCTATACATTCATGATCTATGCCATATCTCAAATGTTCTGTTAGTAAATTAAAATATTTGGATTGCACCATAAGTAAATTCAAAATCCACATATGCTAGCTCTTAAAAGACATTGATACAGATAATAATAAAAATACCGTACTTTAAGGACCATAAGACACACTGGACCATAAGACGCCCCCCAAATTTTCAGGAGGAAAATAGGGAAAAAATTGAATGCCATCAAATAAGGGTCCGTCTTACAGTCTGAATTCAGCTTACCGGCAAGGGGCAGTGACGGTGGTGGAGCAGGGTCACAGGAAGTGCGTTGCTGTGGGGCTATGCTGCCCATCCCATCCTAGGCTGTTGCTTGGTTTTGCTCAACACTGCAGGGTGATAATGTGAGTCCCATCTCAGGCTGATAGAAGGGTAAAAGGGGGTGTGCGGCGGTACTCGATAGTGAAGTGGCTCCGCCGACATTTTGTGAAAGCACGGAGCCCCCGCACTTGCATGGTTTTAATGCGGCGTTCTCCAGGAAAATGTCTCCTGAATGCAGCGATTGAGATCTCGGGAGCTGAGATCTCAGTAGATGAGATTTCGATGCCAAGATCTCAACCTGCACATGCGCTGCCTGCAGCGGTAATTTCCCCGGAGACTGCCTCATTGAAACCATGTAAGTGCGGGCACTCCAGGCTTTAACAAAATGTCAGTGGAGCCCCGCACCGCCGAGCACTGCTGAACACCCCCTTCTACCAGCCTGTGATGGGACTCGCAGCATAGCCCCACATCATTGCATTTCTGAAAATGCCCTCCTCCCAGACCAGGGCCCACAGTATCGCCCGACTCCTGCCTCCACCCCCTGGTAAGCTACATTCAGTCTATAAGACGCACTCCTATTTTCCCCCCAAATTTGGAGGGAAAAAGTGCGTCTTATAGTCCGAAAAATAGGGTATGTCAAAATAATCACAACCATTTATTAAATGCCACAAAGGTTTATACCTTTTTGTTTCTGTAGCGCTGGCGTCCCTGCCCTCTGCTAGGCAGGGACGCTGCTCCCCTCACCGCTCTGCTCCGTGCCCGGCGTCCTCTCCCCGCTCTGCTGTCGGCGCGCGCTCCTTCCCGGCGTCCTCCTCCCGCTCTGCTCTCAGCGCGCGCTCCTTCCCGGCCCCTGTGCTTAGGGCGCGCGCGCGCGCGCTCCCCTCCTCTTAAAGGGGCCGCGCGCGCCGTCCTAAGGAGTCCCCGGCCAATGGCCGGAGGACTTCATCATATATAAGGCACCTCCTCCAAAATGGAGGTGCCCGAGCAATGTTGTTTGCACCTGTGTCTCACCTGTGCTTCAGCCCTCAGGTCCCGCTGCCAGTTACCTGCCAGTTACCTGCCAGTTTCCTGCCAGTTACCTGCCTGATTCCTGCCTGAATACTTGTTACCTGTCTGCCAGTCTGAGGTCCGACGGTCTGCCTTACTACTCCTGTCAGTCTGTCTAAAGGACCAGCCTGCCCGCTCACCTGGGAGCGCACATCAGCTACCTGCCTGCTTTCCTGAGGTCCGACGGTCTGCCTTACAACTCCGGTCAGTCTGTCTATGGACCAGCTTGCCCGCTCACCTGGGAGCGCTTCTCCGTTACCTGCCTGCTTGCCAGCCCGGAGGCTCCGTTGTCACGTGCTGTGACCACCAGCTATTCCAGACTCTTGCCCGCTCACCTGGGAGCGCTTCTCCGTTACCTGCCTGCTTGCCTACCTGGAGGCTCCGCCGTCATGTGCTGTGACCACCAGCTATTCCAGACTCTTGCCCGCTCACCTGGGAGCGCTTCTCCGTTACCTGCCTGCTTGCCTGCCCGGAGGCTCCGTTGTCACGTGCTGTGACCATCAGCTACTTCAGACTCTTGTCCGCTCACCTGGGAGCGCTTCTCCGTTACCTGCCTGCTTGCCAGCCCGGAGGTTCCGCCGTCACGTGCCGTGACCACCTGCTATTCCAGAGACTCTCGCTTGCTCACCTGGGAGCACACATCTACCATCTGCCTGCTAGCCTACCCGGAGGCTCTGCCATCACAGGTCGTACCTACCCTTTACCCAGAGACTGCCCTGATCACTTGCCGTATCTCCCTGTCCGTTCATCCAGAGACTGCCACCCGCTCCCTTACAAGGGCCGCCCCCTTCTATAGTAGCTCAGAGGTTCCGCCTCCCAGACCCGTTACAGTTTGCTCGGGCCATGGAACCCGGTGGCACCCAAGCTCCCTCGCTCTCGGACCTCTGTCTTGAACTGTCCCGTCAGAGGTCCCAACAGGAGTCCATCCTGGGTCACCTGCGGAATGTTAATACTCGCCTGAACACTCTGTCTGATCCGCCAACAACCTCCGCCAGTGCCATATCTTGCAATCCGGCAGCTCCGCTGCCCACTAATACCATGGTATCCTACCCCGGACCCCGGCTTTCTGCACCTCCTCGCTTCGGAGGCGACTCCGTCCAGGCTCGGGGCTTCTTAAATCAGTGCACCCTGCATTTCGAACTTTTGTCCTACCAGTTTAACTCCGACCAGGCCAAAATTGCCTTCATCATGTCCCATCTCACCGGGGAGGCCCTGGCCTGGCTAAATCCTCTATGGGAGAGAGGAGACCCCCTGGTGTCCAACTTGCCTGCTTTTCTCACGGCTTTCCGGAAAGTCTTCGACGAACTTGGACGGAAGACCTCATCTGCATCATCGTTGCTACGCCTCCGTCAGGGGAGTCTCACCGTGGGCCAATATGCCATACGGTTCCGTACCCTTGCCTCGGAGCTGGCCTGGGATAACGACGCTCTGGTTTCCGTCTTCTGGGAGGGTCTGTCCGGCCGTATTAAAGATGAACTTGCCGGTCGGGACATTCCTACCACTCTCGATGACTTAATAACTCTTGCCACCCGGATTGACCTACGGTTCCAGGAGCGTGCCAGAGAGGTCACCCGTGAGAGGAGGTTACCACGTCTAGCTCCTACTTTTCAGAAACCCGTCACTCCTTCTGTCTCTAACCAGGTACACCCTCCTGAGCCTATGCAGGTCGACCAGACCAAGATGGTCAAGACCCATCAGGACTTACGCCGTGCCGAGGGGACCTGCTTCTACTGTGGCAGTAAGGAGCACCGGATCCGTGCCTGCCCGGAAAGGTCGGGAAACGCCTGTGTCTAGGTTCGCTCAGAGAGGTCCACCTAGACAAGAATAAATCCTCTCCATCCCTGCTGTTGTCAGTTTCAATCATCTACGGGGAGAACCGTTATTTCGAACTAGCCCAACTGGACTCTGGAGCAGCCGGGAATCTTATTTCACAGTCCCTGGTAGAGAAATACCGCATCCCCACCAAACCTCTGGCTGTACCCTTGTCTGTGGCTGCCGTGGATGGGGGTCTCTTACCACGCCCCATCCAACTCATCACCGAATCCATTACTCTGCAGGTGGGAATGCTGCATTCTGAGAGTATCTCCTTTCATGTTCTGCCTGGACTCTCTCACGCCCTCTTGCTAGGTCTGCCTTGGCTCCAGAAACATGCACCCGTGCTTGACTGGCAAACCGGAGAAGTCCTTCGCTGGGGACAAGACTGTCATAAGACCTGCCTGGTTCCCGTCCATCCCGTCCGTCCCTCTCCTACCCCAGCTAATCTACCTGGACTTCCAATTCCTTATTGGTCTTATGCTGATGTCTTTAATAAAAAGGAGGCAGAGACATTACCCCCTCATAGACCATACGACTGTCCCATCGACCTGTTACCCGGTACTACTCCTCCCCGTGGGCGTATTTATCCTTTATCCGCTGCTGAGACCCGGTCGATGTCCGAATATATTGAGGAGAATCTGGCCAGGGGATTCATCCGGAAATCTACCTCCCCGGCGGGAGCAGGCTTCTTTTTCGTCAAAAAGAAGGACGGCTCTCTCCGTCCCTGTATAGACTATAGAGGCCTAAACCAGATCACGGTGAAGAATAAGTATCCCCTTCCGCTCATTCCAGAATTATTTGATCGTCTGAGGGGGGCTAGAATCTTCACCAAACTAGACCTCCGTGGGGCGTACAACCTGGTTCGTATCCGTCAAGGGGATGAATGGAAGACGGCATTCAACACCCGGGACGGCCACTATGAATACCTGGTAATGCCCTTTGGTCTCTGTAACGCTCCTGCCGTCTTTCAAGAGTTGGTCAATGACATCTTCCGGGACCTTCTCTACTCCTGCGTAGTGGTGTACCTGGACGACATCTTGGTCTTCTCTCCGGATCTCCAGACTCACCGGAGGGACGTTCGTCAGGTCCTGCTCAGGCTCAGGCAGAATCACCTCTTCGCTAAATACGAGAAGTGTCTCTTTGAGCAGACCTCGCTTCCGTTTTTGGGCTACATTATTTCTCAGACCGGCCTACGAATGGATCCAGAGAAACTGTCTGCCATCGAGAAATGGCCTCGACCGGAGGGGCTGAAGGCCATTCAGCGGTTCCTGGGCTTCGCCAACTACTACCGCCTCTTCATACCACACTTCTCTTCCCGGACTGCCCCAATTTCCGCGCTCACCCGTAAGGGTACTAATCCCAAAGAGTGGCCGCCCGAAGCAGAAGAAGCCTTTCTTTCCTTAAAACAGGCCTTCTCTTCCGCCCCGGTGCTGCATCGCCCGGACGGCAACAAGCAGTTCTTCCTGGAAGTGGACGCCTCCTCCTCTGGAGCTGGAGCGGTACTTACTCAAAAATCTTCTTCCGGGAGGATGGTAACTTGCGGCTTCTTCTCTAAACTCTTCTCCTCCTCAGAGCGCAATTATTCCATAGGAGATCGAGAGTTATTGGCCATCAAACTGGCATTGGAGGAGTGGCGTTACCTGCTTGAGGGGGCTCTTCACCCGGTAATAATTTACACTGACCACAAGAACTTGGCTTACCTCCAGCATGCCCAGAGACTTAACCCGCGCCAAGCCCGGTGGTCCTTGTTTTTTGCTCGTTTTGATTTTGTCCTTCACTTTCGCCCGGCTGACAAAAACGTCAAGGCAGACGCCTTGTCTCGATCCTTTCTGGTATCTGATCTCGAGGAAGATCCGAAACACATCATTGATCCCGCCAGAGTAATGCAGGTGGCTCCCGTGAGTCTAAATCGTCTCCCTCCCGGAAAGACGTTCGTATCAGTACCTGATCGGGAGAAGATCCTTCACTGGGGTCACTCGTCTAAACTGGCTGGCCACGCTGGTCAGAAGAAGACCCTCCAGCTTATTTCCCGGCACTACTGGTGGCCTACCCTGCACAAGGATGTAATAGACTTTGTTTCTGCCTGTGTGTCCTGCGCCCGCAACAAGGTTCCGAGACATCTGCCAGCCGGTCGCCTCCTTCCGCTCCCAGTACCTGCTGCCCCCTGGCAGCATATTGCAATGGACTTCATAACTGACCTCCCACTCTCTGCCGGTTGTACAGTCATTTGGGTGGTCGCTGACCGCTTCTCCAAGATGGCTCATTTCGTTCCCCTGCCAGGCCTCCCGTCTGCACCCGAGCTAGCTAGAGACTTTATTCGTCACATCTTCCGTCTTCATGGCCTGCCCCTCCACATCGTGTCGGATCGTGGGGTACAGTTCACCTCACGCTTCTGGAGAGCCACTTGTAAACTACTAGACGTCACCCTGGACTTCTCTTCCGCTTACCACCCACAGTCCAATGGTCAAGTGGAGCGGATCAATCAGAACCTGACCAGTTACCTCCGGCACTTCGTTAATGCCCACCATTCTGACTGGGTGGATCTCCTACCATGGGCCGAGTTCTCTTACAATAATCACGAGAGCGAATCCTCCTCCAAATCCCCGTTTTTTGTAGTCTTTGGTCAGCATCCTCGGATTCCTTTTCCTGTCTCCACCTCGGTGGACAACCCGGCTGCGGAATCTCTCGTTAGCAAATTTTCCTCCATTTGGGAGAGTACCCGATCCGCACTCCTTCAGTCTTCCGAGCGTATGAAAAGACACGCTGACAAAAAACGTCTGGACCCTCCTCAATTCCGTCCTGGGGATAAAGTCTGGCTCTCGTCCAAATATGTCCGGCTCAAGATCCCTTCCTATAAGTTAGGGCCTCGGTTCATCGGCCCACTGGAGGTCATCAGTCAGATCAACCCGGTGGCCTATAAATTGAAACTCCCGGCCAACTTACGGATCCCTAACTCCTTCCATGTATCTCTCCTCAAACCTGTGGTACTTAACTCTTTTTCCAAGTCTACAGGTACGCCTCCTGCTCCGGTTTCTGCTGAGGACGAGTTTGAGGTAGAGAACATTCTTGCCACCAAAAGGGTAAGAGGAAAGACCTTTTTTCTGGTAGATTGGAAGGGGTTTGGTCCTGAGGAGAGAACGTGGGAGCCCCGGGAGAACATCCATGCCCCTCTCATCCTAGCTAAATTTCTGTCTGGCCTAAAAAAGGGGGGGCCTAAAGGGGGGGGTACTGTAGCGCTGGCGTCCCTGCCCTCTGCTAGGCAGGGACGCTGCTCCCCTCACCGCTCTGCTCCGTGCCCGGCGTCCTCTCCCCGCTCTGCTGTCGGCGCGCGCTCCTTCCCGGCGTCCTCCTCCCGCTCTGCTCTCAGCGCGCGCTCCTTCCCGGCCCCTGTGCTTAGGGCGCGCGCGCGCTCCCCTCCTCTTAAAGGGGCCACGCGCGCCGTCCTAAGGAGTCCCCGGCCAATGGCCGGAGGACTTCATCATATATAAGGCACCTCCTCCAAAATGGAGGTGCCCGAGCAATGTTGTTTGCACCTGTGTCTCACCTGTGCTTCAGCCCTCAGGTCCCGCTGCCAGTTACCTGCCAGTTACCTGCCAGTTTCCTGCCAGTTACCTGCCTGATTCCTGCCTGAATACTTGTTACCTGTCTGCCAGTCTGAGGTCCGACGGTCTGCCTTACTACTCCTGTCAGTCTGTCTAAAGGACCAGCCTGCCCGCTCACCTGGGAGCGCACATCAGCTACCTGCCTGCTTTCCTGAGGTCCGACGGTCTGCCTTACAACTCCGGTCAGTCTGTCTATGGACCAGCTTGCCCGCTCACCTGGGAGCGCTTCTCCGTTACCTGCCTGCTTGCCAGCCCGGAGGCTCCGTTGTCACGTGCTGTGACCACCAGCTATTCCAGACTCTTGCCCGCTCACCTGGGAGCGCTTCTCCGTTACCTGCCTGCTTGCCTGCCCGGAGGCTCCGTTGTCACGTGCTGTGACCATCAGCTACTTCAGACTCTTGTCCGCTCACCTGGGAGCGCTTCTCCGTTACCTGCCTGCTTGCCAGCCCGGAGGTTCCACCGTCACGTGCCGTGACCACCTGCTATTCCAGAGACTCTCGCTTGCTCACCTGGGAGCACACATCTACCATCTGCCTGCTAGCCTACCCGGAGGCTCTGCCATCACAGGTCGTACCTACCCTTTACCCAGAGACTGCCCTGATCACTTGCCGTATCTCCCTGTCCGTTCATCCAGAGACTGCCACCCGCTCCCTTACAAGGGCCGCCCCCTTGTATAGTAGCTCAGAGGTTCCGCCTCCCAGACCCGTTACAGTTTCATTTTCATGCAATTAAACAAGTTTACTGTAATAAAAGGGAAAGAGATCTAAAATGCCTGCACATGAATAGAAAGGCACGGTGTATGTGTAATCTAAATATTAGCGTTCCTTTTGTGCTCCCTTTGTACTTAGAAACTTAAAGGAAACCACTATCAGTATTTTATTATTTTTCCCCTCCCTATGCTTATTTCCACCTACATGAATTACCACGGAAGATCCATTTTTGGGAACATTTTACATATAACCAAATCCCTCCCTCTCGCTTATTTGTATGGTCACCCTCATTTTATCATAACTCTCTTTCAACATTATTAATTCCAATTCCTCAATCTTGTTGGAGAGGCTCTTGGCATTAGAATACATATGTTTTATATATTTTTCTGTATCGCTATTTCTCCACTATATATTAACTGTTCTAACACCTCCCTGCATTCCACACCCAGTTTTCCCTCACTTACTGTAATTACCCTGCTCCCCAGTCCCTAGTGTAGACACTCATTCAACCTTATTGCTATTCTTTCCCTCAGCACAGCTGCACTCTACCACTTGAGGTGCAGCCCATCTCTACTGCAGAACCTGTAGCCATTAGAGATGTTGGCCAAGGAATTCAAACTCTCCTTCCTAGACCTTAGGTGAGACACATGGTAGATATAGTATTTTACAAAATACTTGCTTGTCAGATTTTAAAGAACCTTACTGCTATCCTCCCCCATATTTACTCTAGCAAGCACTTGCTCAGTGAGCAGCAAATTTGTTTCTTATAATCTATGGATCTCAGTGCCCCAAGCTCTTTTAGATCCAGTATCTGGGCTTCCAAATGTACAATATGCACACATCTTACACAACAATATACACTTTAAAACAGCTGTTCAAGGATTGCATAGATGCAACAAGAAATACACTGGATGGTATTGTCTTGAAGATTATTTTACTAATTGGCATGTCATGGTTAACAATCAGTAATTTATACAAGACAATCAGTGAATAAATAAAACATACTCCCTTTTAAACTCCTTGAATCCAAAGTCACTGAATTTCAAGTCATAAACAATATATGGATATTGTCAGACAGTGATTGAAAAATAAACATGCTTGCAATTTACTGCTTGTTAAAATTTGCAGTTCTTCTTTAGATAATAGTTTTCTTTTCTCTTGTTTGCAACTCGTTGCCCAGAGGACCGATCACCCCTGCTGTCTAGCTTGTAAGCACTGCACTGAAGCAGGCCAAGATTAGGAGGTAACATCATGCTCCAGTGATCAAAACAGTGCTTATAATCACAACAGAAAAGTAAGCACTGCACCCATTCTGCTGAATAGCGGCGGAGGGCAGTCTCCAAGTCAAGGAGTTGTCAACAGAGCAAGTGTTAATATCACAAGGATAGCTGAACATTTTATTAAGCAGTAATTTGCAAAATTGCTTCTATTTACAAGCACTCTCATTCATGAAGAGGGGAAAAACCTTTTAAAACAAAAAACACTTTGGAACAAAACATTTTCAAACTGCTTTTTCAGATGCTTTTTAAAATTCCTTTTTATCGTGAGCTATAATACAGACTACAACTCACTGTTTTATTTGCAAAGAATAGTAGTCATTAAACAATTGTTATTTAAAACCCTTTAATTTTTTTTGCTATGGAATCTGAGTACAGCCTGATGTAGGGGCAGAGAGCCTGATTCCAACAATGTATCTTTTGCTGGACTGCTTGGTGCAGTGTTAATCAAATCCTTGTTTTTTTTCTGATGTAGACGTAGCAGGGCTTTGAATCCGAAGCTGTGTATATTCCCACCCATCCAAGGAGATATGCTATATGACTCAAGGCCACTATACACATTGGACAGGTGTTGGCCGAATGATGCTTTGACCAATGGCCCGGCCGCAAGCCATCTTGGCTGCCAATCTCAAACACAAGAGAGCTTGTTTGTCTGTGTGCTCTATGAAAAAGCAACAGACATAAAATCTCTGCCAGTGACTTATCTCTGGTAGAATAAATTAATCTTCAGTTTGATATGGGATATCACCAAATTGACATCATCCATAACAATTAATTAGCCAGTGCACCCATATACATTAGAGTGTCGGCTGAATCTGTCGAAATTGGTAGGTGTGGCCGACATTAATCAAATGTGTATTTATCGGGGGTATTAGGATAAGAAGCCAAATCAGACTCTCATTTGCAGACATGTGTTTTGGGGTGTTTTCCCTACATCAGTGCAAAGCAGGAAGTCTAAAATGTAAAGTTTCTCTGTGTGGACAGTGGTGACATGTCCACATAAGGAAACTTGTAAGCCATGAAGTGCTTCTCTGGAACGTTAAATATGCAAATACCCTACTTAGGATAAGAAGCTAATTCAGACACTCCATTTGGAAACATGAGTTTTGTGGTGTTTACCATTCACCAGTGCAAAACAAGAGGTCTGATTTGGCTGATTGAGAGGCCCCTGATAAGAGGTCTAAGGCAAAACACACAAACTTTAGAACAAAACACTCACAAGCATGTTCACTCACTTTTCAGATGTTTTTAAAGATTCTTACTTCTTGTTTGAATCAATACAGCCTGCACTTCCCTGCTCTGTTAACAAAATATAATTACAACAGAAATTGGCCTATTTGGAAAATTATAATTAAAAACCTATATTTAAATTTGTGACTTATGGACTGCCCATTTGCACCCAATTAAAGTCATTATCTGAGACTTTGGTTATTTTTTTCATGCACTAAGACCTTACTGGTAGGTAGTTGTTAACTACCAATGATGATTTCTGCCACCTCAGAGTGGTCCCAGACTGCTCCTTCAGGTGATTCTCCTGCTTCCAATAAAATTCCCACCCAGAGATGAACTGAACTCAAACAGTGCACAAAGGCCAATGTCTACAGAGGGCCCATCGTTCATTTGGAAGGGAAAATGTACTGTTTAGCACAAGGTCTGAAAAGATGCAAATGAAAAGTACCCATGTTGCTGATAGATTTCTCCTTATACTCGAAAGATAGCAATCAGTGGCAGGTAAGAGAGGGAGCTTGTATATCTTGAATACATGATAGAACTTTTCCTTCACAAAACTGGCCATGTGCTGCAAAAACTAAACTGTGAGGGCATCATGAATTAGGTGACAGGTTCTATTTAATACAATCTGTGCTGTTATACCTAACAAAAAAAAATAAAATTTTTGAATTTTTATTTTATGTGTCAAATAACCTAAAGAATACATTATTTGTTTAATAAATTGCTATTATAGTGATTTTTACATTTTTATTGTCGCAATTATTACTGCTTTTGTACTTTATAAAAAAACTGGTAAGTGTAAATTATTCTATAACACAGTAAATGTCATGAAAAAATTGTAATGTTTTCCATATACTGTATAACCTGAATAGAAATGTATTCTTTAAAAAATGAGCATGTAACTATTCTGTTCCTGACAATAACAGCTAGAAAATAATGTAACGGCTTGCTCAGTAAGGACTCTTAACTATATTCATTTTTTGACAAAAGAGAATATGATGCAAGAGGAGACTGGAAAAGCACAGTAAAAAAAGTATACTGTTAAAGGCAGCTGCAATGTAATTTTATGTAAAGCAGTCAGATCACACACTTTTCTGTGGGAGTACAATAGACTGCGTCAACGTCTTTTTGCAGCATTTTTTTGTCACTTTTTATATTTATTTTATTTCAAAATTAATAATATACAGAACAGACCAAAAGTTTGGACACACCTTCTCATTTAAAGATTTTTCTGTATTTTCCTGACTATGAAAATTGTACATTCACACTGAAGGCCGATCACAGGCAGAACGTGACTCCACCGGTGGCTGCTGGGTTGTGGGTGGTGTTACCCTGCTGGTCACACTCGACATCCACCGCGCTCTCTCTGTCCCCATTCATTGGGAAAGCACGCGGTGGATGCTGGCTGTGACGTGGGGAATAACCCCACCAACAAAACAGCAGCCACTGCGGGGACCCCATCGCTGAGTCACGCCTCACTTGATGTGACGTCAGTGGGGGGGTCACTACTGATCTTTGCACACTAGGTTAATTAGTGAAATATGAAGTACTTACATAACAATATTTTGACCTGTTGCCTTTGTTGTTTTTCTGGCTTGCTGTGTACCTTGAATTTCTTGGTCAGTCTTTTTTGAAAATAGTGGAGTTCTGGTTAAAAACAGTGACAACTGGTTATTCCAGTGTACTAGAAAATGTATTGTAAAGAAAAAATTGGCAATAGTAATAGACAGGGTAATGTAAAATAAAAAATAAATATTGTGGCATCTGACTGTAGAATGTGGAAAATTACTGAGGCAGCAAGAAACAGCAGTGGCACCACCACAGGCACTAGCCGTGCAGGCAGCAGTACAGTCAAACATAGGTCACAATTGTCTTAGTTTGCTACTAACAAGTAAGGTAGTATTGAGGAAGCAAAAAAATATATGGACTATATTACAAATCACTCATATAAGTGACAGCTAGAGATTATTGAATCTTTTGAAATTCAAATTTATCAGGTTAGATACATTTTTCCCAAAAAACAGATTTGCAGCAAATTTATCCACCGCTAAGTGCAATACTGCCAAGTCTTCAATTGTCTTGAAAAGACATGTGAAACACATTGATGTATTCTAGTTCTGCATCCAACCCCTTTCAAGCTCTTTAACACAAGCATAGTCTTAGTAATCTCAAAGTGACCTCAGCATAGCAAAGGATGTTAAACCAGTAGTAACCAACAACCCTTTTATTAAAACATCACACTGACAGACTCTTCATGTTTTATAAAGCTAAAAAAATAATCCTGAACACTGACTCTAACTGACAGTGGTGCTGTTAGAAGTAACATCATCCTGTTGTGATTGTGCTGAGTTATGGGCTATATACTCCATAACATTCCCGGCTCTTTTCTCATTAATGTGCTTGCCGGGGTCAAAGTAGTATTACTACTAAGACAGCTAGTGTCAGTGGTGGTGCTTATTTTGTTGCTAACAGCTCCCACATTTTTAGATGTCGAATAGGTTTATTTTTTATTTTATACTATCCATTGCCATTGTAAATTTTTATTTTACCATACATTTCCTACAACACAATGGTTATCTTTTGACAATCTTTTAATCCCCAATTATTCAACTCCTACCAAAAAAGGATGTAACAATAAATCCTAGCTACAATAGTTAGGTACACATATTGAAAGCAAAATGTAGCAGCATGCAGCAGTGTAGGTGTGGTATGTTGCCAAATTGAACTAGTAAAACAGGCGTGCAAAAGCAGACATGCACAGTTAAAAGTCTGAATTTTTCTTTTATTTACCCCCTCTTCCATAAAATTATGTGATAAGAAATGCTGTTTAGGTAAATGTAAAATCACCAGAACTTGTAGCAGGCCGGAGTGCATATATAACTGTAAACTAGTGTGTGACTGGTCAAACAGATTACAAAAAAAATGTTTGTGACACACATACTATGTGAGATAGACAATTGCAGTTAAGCCTCTGGATTTTGGGTAATTTTCTTTTACATTTTTAAAAATAATAATTTGCCCTTACAAAAAGGATTGCACAAGAAATCAAATACTCAGTACAGTGGCTTGTGACAAGCAGGCACACCTTCGTCTGACAAACACTGATTTCATTTTTTTTTCATTACATTTCATAGAATTCTACTTTAAAACAATTTGATTTTCTTAACTGTAGCTACATCAGAATAAGGTTACCTCTGACAATGACCCTGTCAGTTTGAGTCAGTGTTCTATACATTCTTCATCCTTCGCCACCATATTAGCCAATCTTTTTAAAACCATTGCTTCTTAACTTTACCAACAAAAATCCTGTTCCTCATACAAAAAAATTTAAATTTTTAATGTTTTTTTAAAAACCATTGCTTCTTCTTAGCCCATTGTTTTTTGTGAAATAAGCAAAAAATTTGACTTTTTTTTTCAACAAAAATGTCATATTCAATTTTTTTTAAGTTTGTTATCATGGCTGAAATAAGCCATGACTCCAGGATCCTCTTTTTTCACTCATCAAACCTTACTGTTTAAAAAAAATAAGTAAAATAAATAATAATAATAATTATTTAATTTGTCATGGCTTGGCTAAAATTAGTTATCTGCATTCTAAGCCCTGGACTAGTGTTTCAAATGACTCTTTCATTAGGAGTTGATGCTTACCTATTACTTATTTATGAAACCTGTTGCTTCTCCACCAAAAGGATAGTAATTATTTGATGGCTAAAAGAAGTCAATTCATTGTTTTTCAGTTTACAAACACAAATCTTGTTGCTCCTCCTCAAAACAGGATCATTTTAGACTACTACTTTATACATATACCATATGCATAAAAGAACAGTTATTCTTTCCCAAAAGATTGATCATTTTTAGAAAGTATTTAAGACTTAATAAGCATAAAAAGTCTGACAATGAAGTATATTATTAAAAAAGTTGTTGATTAACAACAGTTACCATTTGTTTACGCACAGCCATGTACAGTATGTTGAGGTCACATTGACATTACTAAAGCTGTGCTTGCATTAAAGAGCTTGTAAAGGGTTGTATTCAGTGAAAAGAGACCTCAAAGTGTCTTGCACATATTTTTATTGCAAATGAAGACTTTAATGTGCTTTTTGTTTGTGGCAAATTGTTTCACTGAAAATCGAATGTTTTGAAAAAATTGGTGAATGTGAAATTCAAAAGATTCACTCATCTCTAATTGTCATATCAGTTGTATTGACTTATTTAAAAACTTCTTATTTTATTGTTTTATTACAAACAGCAAAAAGTTTGTAAATTGATATGATTGATTGATAGATTCTGATTGCAACTTTCTATCTCTCAGCAGCTTTCTTTCCTGTTCAAAATTCGTATTTAGTGTTTGATATTTAGTCATAGTAACACTGCTGGACTCTAGTGATGAGCGAGCATGCTCGTTATTCAAGATTTACTAGCATGCTCAGGTGTTTTCCTAGTATCTTCAGCATGCTCGGGTGTTATGTTTGAGTCACGTTGTGTGCATGATTTGAGACTGTTTGACAGCTTTAATACATGTGAGGAATACCTGTTTCTTGAGCATTCCTCACATGTATTAAAGCTGTCAAACAGTCGCAAATCATGTGCATGAAGTGATTAAAATATAACTGAAGATACTCAGCGAGCACCCGATCATGCTCGCCGAAAGGGTTTACAGAACTTACTCGCTCATCACTACAGGACTCCACAGGAGCATGACAATTTTTTAATATCACCTGCTGGCTGCATTGTTTTCAGTACAGAAAGAGTACAGAAAAAATTTAATTAGGATGTTTGACAGCAATTAGCAATTATAAGAACATGGTAATATTAGTTATTTTTTTAATGGTAGACTTGATACTCTGCTAGATCTGTATGCAGCATATTGTAGAAAGCAGAAGACTACTGTATATTATATTTGCAAATCTGTCAAATACAGTAATTAGCCAGGTAATGCATATAAGTAAGGATATGATTAGTGATGAGCGAACGTGCTCGCTACTACTCGGTACTCGCCCGAGCATCATGGTGCTCGACAAGCTCGGAGAGTATTTTTGGGTTGCTCGGCGGGAGCTCAGGTCCCCGACCTACATGTTTGGTGCTATTTAGAAAGCCAATGAATATGCAGGGATTGCTTGTCATGCACTGTAATGCCATAGCCATGTTGGTTGTGGCATTACAGTGATTGGGCGGCCACATAGTGTCATCGGGTCTATTTAAGACCCGTGACGCTAGGCTCGTCACAGTCCACCCCGGAAACAGGCAGAGTAGGGAAAACTACTGCTGAGTCAGGGAGAGATTTGCTTGTTTATAGTTAGTAAAAGAATTCTACAGCATATCTATATATCCATCTGAACTAACAGTCCTTCTGAGGACTAATCCAGCTGCATATATTCAGTGGTGATAGCAAAAGTTAGGCAGTCAGGCAGGGTTTGTGGCAGGCTGCAGTGCATACAGCACAATAGAGTCCACTGCATGTTTTGACCGCTGCTGCTGTTGTTACAGATATTTGCAGACATAGACCCAGACATCAGGGCCAGGGCTAATTTTTTTTTATACCTTAATCCTGGTTATTTGCATAAAAAGTCAGGCAGGCAGGGTATATGGCAGACTGCAGTGCATACTGCACAAGAGGGTCCATTTCCCGTTCTGACTGATCCTGCTGTTACGGTATATTTGTAGACATAGACCCAGATATCAGGGGCCAGGGCTAATTTTTTTTTATCTTAATCCTGATTATTTGCTTAAAAAGCAATCAAGAGTACACCATTTTTCTGCTCCATTTGCTTGTTAGTACTGCAGAATACAGCCAGGTCTTTTACATTTTACGGCGATAAAAATCCAGAAATTTGTAGAAAACGTGGAAAATATTGGCCTCCATTTACATTTTGAGGCAGTGTGTCAGTGAAGCTGTTCACACGTGGTCCCTGTGAACAATAGTAACCTATAGGCCCATTATTTAAAATCGTGGTTGTCTGTGAGACGTATCACATAAACAGTAGAGACCAAAAGTTTGGACACACCTTCTCATTTAAAGATTTTTCTGTATTTTCATTACTATGAAAATTGTACATTCATACTGAAGGCGTCAAAACTATGAATTAACACAAGTGGAATTATATACTTAACAAAAGAGTGAAGAAACTGAAAATATGTCTTATATTCTAGGTTCTTCAAAGTAGCCACCTTTTGCTTTGATGACTGCTTTGCACACTCTTGTCATTTTGTTGATGAGCTTCAAGAGGTAGTCACCGGAAATGGTCTTCCAACAATCTTGAAGGAGTTCCCAGAGATGCTTAGCACTTGTTGGCCCTTTTGCCTTCACTCTGCGGTCCAGCTCACCCCAAACCATCTCGATTGGGTTCAGGTCTGGTGACTGTGGAGGCCAGGTCATCTGACGTAGCACCACATCACTCTTCTTCTTGGTCAAATAGCCCTTACACAGTCTGGAGATGTGTTTGGGGTCATTGTCCTGTTGAAAAATAAATGATGGTCCAACTAAATGCAAACCGGATGGAATAGCATGCCGCTGCAAGATGCTGTGGTAGCCATGCTGGTTCAGTATGCCTTCAATTTTGAATAAATCCCCAACAGTGTCACCAGGAAAGCTCCCCCACACCATCACACCTCCTCCTCCATGCTTCACGGTGGGAACCAGGCATGTAGAGTCCATCCGTTCACCTTTTCTGCGTCGCACAAAGACACGGTGGTTGGAACCAAAGATGCCTGTCCTTAGCAGTGGTTTCCTAGCAACTATTTTACCATGAAGGCCTGCTGCACAAAGTCTCCTCTTAACAGTTGTTGTAGAGATGTGTCTGCTGCTAGAACTCTGTGTGGCATTGACCTGGTCTCTAATCTGAGCTGTTGTTAACCTGCGATTTCTGTGGCTGGTGACTCGGATAAACTTATCCTCAGAAGCAGAGGTGACTCTTGGTCTTCCTTTCCTGGGGCGGTCCTCATGTGAGCCAGTTTCTTTGCAGCGCTTGATGGTTTTTGCAAATGCACTGGGAGACACTTTCAAAGTTTTCCCAATTTTTCACACTGACTGACCTTCATTTCTTAAAGTAATGATGGGCACTCGTTTTTCTTTACTTATTCGCTTTTTCCTTGCCATAATACAAATTCTAACAGTCTATTCAGTAGGACTATCAGCTGTGTATACGCTTGACTTCTGCACAACACATCTGATGGTCCCAACCCCATTTATAAGGCATGAAATCCCACTTATTAAACCTGACGGGGCACACCTGTGAAGTGAAAACCATTTCCGGTGACTACCTCTTGAAGCTCATCAAGAGAATGCCAAGAGTGTGCAATCAGTCATCAAAGCAAAAGGTGGCTACTTTGAAGAACCTAGAATATAAGACATATTTTCAGTTGTTTGACACTTTTTTGTTAAGTATATAACTCCACATGTGTTAATTCATAGTTTTGATGCCTTCAGTGTGAATGTACAATTTTCATAGTCATGAAAATGCAGAAAAATCTTTAAATGAGAAGGTGTGTCCAAACTTTTTGTCTGTACCGTAACTGCGGTCCAAATTCAGCTATATCTGGCCTCCATTTACATTTTGTTGTAGTGTGTCAGTGAAGCTATTCACACGAGGTCGCTGTGAAAAATAGTATTAGTAAACTACAGGCCCGCTATTTAAAACCTTGGCTCTCCGTACGACGTATCCCATATAACTGTCTTCCAAATTCAGCCATTTCTGGCATCCATTTACATTTTGTAGCAGTGTGTGAGTGAAGCTATTACACGAGGTCACTGTGATGAATAGTATTAGTAAACTACAGGCCCGCTATTTAAAACCGTGGGTGTCCGTCAGATGTATCACATATAACTACGGTACAAATCCAGCCATTAGTAGTGAAAATATTGTCCATTTAAAATTTATAGCAGTGTGTCAGTGTACACCATTTTACTGCTCCATTTGCTTGTTCGCAGAATACAGCCAGCTTTTTTTTACTTTTATTCACATTACTGTATTGCGGAAGCAGAGGACCTTTATTCAATGATCAGATGCATGTGATACATATGACTGCTGTAAAAATACAGAAATTTTGTGGAACGTGCCAAATATTCCACTCCATTTATTGTCCGCCACCTGTGTTTTGTTGAACCAATTGACACCTGGTCGCTGACAAATACCATACTATTAGGCAACTGCCTGAAACCGTGGCCATCAGACGTTATCTGACATGACTGCCCAAATAATTAGTGTTGAGCCACCCCCGTAGTGTTCGAGTTCGGTTCGGTTCGTCGAACACCCGTATGTTCTCCGAACTGTTCGGCGAACACCTTCGAACACCGTTAAAACCAATGGCAGGCAAACAAAAACACATAGAAACACATAGAAAACACTTCAAAGGTGTCCAAAAGCTGACAAACTGCTCAGAAGACACAACTAACACATGGAAAAGTGACAAGTACATATAGTCATGCGAAAAGAAAAGAGGTGGAGGAGTAAAAGGAGGGGGAGACACAGATATAGGCATGTCACGCCCTTCTAAAATCAAGAAAGGCTAGAGTAAAAATCTAAAATCAGCCTACCAACACCCAGACGTCGTGACAAGAAAATTAAAAAAAGAAATATCTTTAGGTAGAATGGCGGTTCCATTCAGAACACTTTTCTTACAAGACGTAGTGGTATGTCCGTTGTGAGTTGTGCCAAAAACGGAACCCAATACATTGGGACTAATCCACCATTTGTCATATCCAAGGGGCAGGTCAGTAAACGACAACATCGACGCGGAACCAAGTACAGTAGTATATACTGTACATCCTTTGAAAAGGCAATCATGCGGATCAAGAAGTTGGGAAGGGTCACCCTCATGCCAAAACAGACATTGAGGCGGCGTTCCGGTTACTTACTATCTGTGCCTCCGAATAGTGTCCACCTATTGGGCTGCTTCTGGGAAGGAGCATACTATATAGATCGCTGTTTGCCCATGGGGTGGTCCAGATCCTGCCCGTGCGACCTCCATGTCGCAGGGTTTGTGCCAGAGCCGCGGTGGACCCTGACAGCCAGCCCCCCTCTCCCAATGCTGGTGCCTGTCCCCTGGTGGGTTGAGCCCCCACGCGGTGGGGGGGAGTAACTTCTGCAGAAGTAAGACCATCTTCCAGCCAAACTAAGATGTCTACTTCTTTTCGTGGACATTGTTATACGATCCCTTTCTTACGGACACACCCATCGCTACAAATTCCAGATGAGGCCCAAAAACAGCAGGTGCTTCAACAATTATCAAGTGCTCCTTCTAGTGGGCTCTCCTCCACCTCAACTTCACCATCAGAAATACTCCAGTCCTCAGAGGTGTCACCCCAATCGCACTTGCTTCCTCACAGCTCCCAAGTCTCCAGTATGGGGTAACACAGATGGTTGAGTCTGCACAGCTGTTTACTCATACTATAGCCTGGGAAACGGATGTCTGCTCCAGAGCTTCTGTTAACCCAGACGATGAAATTATCTGCACTGATGCCCAGAATCTTTATGAGTCGGATGCAGGACCAGATGAAGAAGGTTCTGAGCATAATATAGACCCTCGTTCCCAAACTGTAACTCCTGTTGGTGGAGACAATGAAAAAGACGATGATGAGACTCAAATACCTGATTGGGGCGACAACTTGACTTTTCGGTCAGGGCAGGGCGATCCTGGGACTTGTAGTTCTCAAGGGATTCCGGTTATGCCTTACTGGGTCATTGAGATCCCGGTAAGCTCGGATCCGGTGTCTGGTAAATGCTTCGGGGTGAGCTGGTTAAGCTCCTCTGCCCCCTATGTACTAACTCGCCACTTGCCTTTGGCCTACTCGGGCCCTCACTAGGCTATACACACTAACGGCAGCTTGCCGCGCTTCACCAATCTTATGGCGCCGGCACATCTTAAGCTCTAACTGGGCTCCCTGAATCTAGCTAGCAGGAGCCTCGTGCTCCACTGCTGAACTATTAACTGAGTTCTCTAGACTAGACTGAGCTCCACTGCAGAATGACCTCTCTTTGGCATCTCTATGGCAGGAACTCTTCAGAGGAACTGAACTGCCTAGCTCCACCTTCCCTATTTATATCCCTAACGGGCTCCCTCTGCTGGTCTGAGGGGGAAGGTGGAGATGTGTGAATGTTTATGGGGGCCTCTTGTGGAGGATTCCATCAATGCACTCTTCTAGGATCTGTGATACCAAGCGCAGCTGGGCGTCACAGATGCTATTGACGACAAGGTTAGGTTGCGCCTTCCTGGACAGAGACGGAGTACTGGAAGCACGTCAACAACTGCATCCTCAACCACATCTCTGCCTCTGACCACAAGTCGTGGTGGCTCTTCAGGTCGCATGGGCTCTAAGCCTTGCATAGCCTGGGCATTTTTTCAGATCGATAAGGATGACCCAACTCGTGTTATCTGTAATATTTGTCACGAAAAGCTAAGTAGAGGCCAAAAAATCCATAGTTTGAGTACTTCATGCATGAACCGTCACATGGATATGAAGCATAAGTTGCAGTGGGAAGCTCACTGTGCTACATTGTGGCCTAGCGGGCTGGGCCAGCCACCGTCTGCCCCATCTTGTGCATCCGTGGCCTCTTCACCCTCTGTGACTGGGGGGATAGCAGTCACACATGTTTTTGGACCTGACACCTCTTTACCCGCAACAGACAGTGTGATTGGCAGGTCAACATTTCATTTGGAAGTGGAAACACCAGCAGGTGTTGAGCGCTCTCCGACATCGAGAGCACCACATTTGGATCAAGGCAACCTAACTTTTCCGCCTGCATCTTCCTCACAGACCTGCAGTTTGCTGGGGACAACCTACTCAACCCTGTCTAAGCACAACAGCCAGCCCTCGGTCCCTCAGATGTGGACAAGTAAAAGACCATTTCCTCCTAGCCATGACAAAGCTAAGAGGTTGAATTTCACCATCTGCCAGCTGTTGGCTACAGAAATGCTGCCTTTCCGCCTGGTGGACACAGAGGATTTTCGAGACCTTATGTCCGTCACAGTGCCCCAGTACCAGATGCCCAGTCGGCACTACTTCTCAAAGAATGGTGTGCCTGCGCTACACCAGCATGTCGCACACAACATCACCGCTTCTTTGAGAAACTCTGTGTGTGACAGGGTGCATTTCACCACAGACACTTGGACGAGTAGGCATGGCCAGGGGCGTTACATGTTGCTGACTGGGCACTGGGTAACTATGGTGACAGCAGGACAAGGGGCTGCTGTCCAAGTCTTGCCGTCCCCACGAGTTGTGCGTCAATCCTCTTTATCTCGAAATTCCTCCACTGCTTCTGCCTCCTCAACCTCCTCTCGGTCCTCCACCTGCACCCAAAGCCTGTCTGGTAATACCACCCGTTTTCTTACTGCGCAGAAGGAATCCTGCACACGTCCTTACTATGCTGGCAGCAGGGCTCAACGGCATCAGGCGGTGTTTACTTTGAAATGTCTGGGAAATGTGAGTCACACAGCTGAGGAGTTGTGGTCAGCTCTGGAGACCCAGTTTCATGAATGGTTGTCTCCACTGGACCTGCAACCAGGGAAGGACGTGTGTGACAATGCTGCAAAACTGGGTGCGGCCCTTCGCCGGGGCAATGTCACACACGTGCCTTGTATGGCAATTTTTAGCCCACTATCCCGGACAAGATGGCCTTCTGCAGAGGGCACGGTCACTGTGTGCTCACTTCCGCCGTTCGCATCCCGCAGCTCAACGTCTTACATCTCTACAGAAGTCGTTGGGCCTGTCAGTTCACTGGCTGAAATGCGATGTGTCGACACGGTGGAATTCAACTGTGCACATGTTGCAGCGACTGTGGCAGCACCGACAAGCCCTGGTGCAATACGTTCTGACGTATAGCCTGGGCCAACGAGATCCAGAGGTGGGGCAAATCATGCTGCAGGAGTGGTCTCAGATCAGGGACCTATGAAGTTGACGCGCCCCCTGGGCCGTGGGGTACCCGGAGCCGGGCCGGTAGATGCTGGGGGTTGTAGTCACTGTGGCGGTGACTCGGTCCGTGACCCAGGGCGGTCAATCCAAGGCTAATTTCTATATATGGGTTTTATAATGTCCGACTACGCCACCTGTGGAGTGCGGCCAATGGGGCTGCCGCTGCGGAACAGTCCTCTGAAGCTGGTGGTTTTACAACAATGGTATTATTACTCCCCACAGGAAGAGTGTAGCTTCAGGGCAGTGTGGGTGGATGATGGTGGTTGTAGTGCACGGAGTCAGTAATGAACACAGAGTCCGTGTGATGCAGTCCCAAGATCTTTACTCACAGTTGTTGCAGTCCAGATTACAGGTACCAGGGCAATCTCCCCCGTCGTGCTGTGTGTACTCAGTGAGGGGCTCAGTCCACCCCCAGATAGCTCTGGAGTACTTAGCAGGACCCCCTTCTGTGTGTCCTTTCTCTGGCCTTCTCCCTGCACCTCACACCCAGTGACACTTCTATCCGGTATCCTCGGGCCTTGGCGGGCAACGTGTGTTCCGTCCCCTGGGTCCTATGTGGCTACCTTCTTAGTGAGACTGGTGTGGACGTTGGCCTGCAGTACATGAAATGCTGCAGCCTCCGGTTTCTAGTTGAGCCTTGCTGTTTCTCCACTAGTTGAGGGACCGGTTCCCCTTATCTGGCCTGACCCCTCTACCTCCTGGTAGCAGCGGGCGTACGGGTGGCCTTCTGCACGGCCCGTACCCCTAGGGTCCCTTCGGTTCCTGGAGCTTTCCTGCTCCCACTCCTCTCTTCTCTCCTTCAGTCCTGGGCCTCCCAGGCTAGGCCCGCCTCCAGAGCAGAGCTCATGCAGAGCCTCTGCTCCTGTCACTTCTCCTCCTCTGACTGGCTTGCTCTTTCTAAGATGGCTTCCTATTTATACTCTCCCTGTCATGTGCTCCCCTAAGCTGCTTTCTCCACCCACACCTACTACATAGGACCCTCCCACCAGCTAGGGACCTGGGACTGTGCTCTCCCTTAGGAGCAATCTCGCCCTACCCTGGTATGTGTTGGATGCAGGTGTTAGGGGTCCCAAGCCATACTCCTTCCTTACCTGAGGGTGAGATACCACACCTCTGGGTGAGATGCAGTACCTCTGTGGCGACTGAACCCTCAGGGGCGCCACACACCCTTCTGCACAGTTTTGAAATGGCGACAAAGATGTTTAGTGCTGACGATGCCATTATCAGCATGACTATTCTGGTAATTTACATGCTGGAGCACATGTTAAACAGAATTCAGAGTCAGGTGGTGGGACAAGAGGAGGTTGAGGAAGTAGAGGAGGAGTCGTATGCGGAAGGGATAACATCTCCAAGGTCCAGGCGGTCGGCAGCAAGAAGGTGGCAGGCGTGGGAGGGTGGGGGAGAGGGATTAACCACGGCGCATGGTAGCAGCCAAACTGTTGAGGAAGGTGCAGGAGCCGAGGAAGAAGTGGAGGACGAACTGGCGATGGGCATGGAAGACTCATCAGATGAGGGAGACCTTGATCACATTTCTGTTGTGTGAGGATGGGTGGAGAGGGCAGAGGAAGGAAGCATTATTCTTACCTCGCTACCAACACAACAAGGACTTGGTCCTCCTGGATGCGCAAGACACATGAGTGCCTTCTTGCTGCACTACCTGCAACATGACCCTTGGATTGTCAGAATTCGAAGTAATCCCGACTACTGGGTTGCCACACTCTTGAATCCCCGGTACGAAAGTAAATTTGCCGAAATAATTCCTGCCATAGAAAGGGATTCACGCATGCTTGAGTATAAGCAGAGGCTGTTGCAGAATCTTACATGTGCTTTTCCACAAAACACCAGTGGTGCACGTAGTGAATCTCACAGTTCTTACTTGCAAACCGTGGGACTGTGGAGTCTTCATCACTCAAACCGTAACAGTAACACAGTATCCGCTGGTAACAGCAATTTTGTGGAATCGTTTCACCACTTTTTTAGACCATCCTTTGCAAGGCCACAGGAGACAAGAAGTCTGACACATAGTCAACGCCTAGAAAGGATGGTACAGGAGTATCTCCAAGTGAACATCGAAGCCATGACTGTGTCACTGGACCCTTGCTCATTTTGGGATTTCAATCTGGAAAAATGTCCGGAGCTCGCCACTCACGCCTTGGAGATCTTGTCATGCCCTGCAGCCAGTGTTCTCTCTAAATGTGTGTTCAGTGCTGCTGGTGGTGTGCTGACAGATAAGCGCACGCGGTTGTCCATTGAGAATGTAGACAGACTCACGTTCATAAAGGTGAACAAATCATGGATCCGCAAGGACTTTTCTACCCCTGTGTCATCCTGGGGAGACTAAAAGCTTGAGGATTTGGTAAAATCACCTCACCAACAGTTTTAAGCAACTCTGGGGCAATTGATGCCACTTAAGTGGTGTCTGTGCCACAATTTTTGGAAAAAATGGAGACTCTTTTTGGAGTCCCCTTGCTGTGTTTTATGTGACGTTGGCATCGTCAATTCCAGGTGGGTTGGGTCGCACCCCCCCCTTTTAACTGTAAGAAACTACATACACTATGGCTTGGGGTAACACAGATGGTTGAGTCTGAAGAACTGTTTACTCTATGGTCTGCTCCAAAGCTTCAGTGCCTGCTAGTCAGCGTTGAATGTTTAACTGCATCTAGCAATAATTTGGGCATAGTAGCCCAGCTGCGAAGCAAGCTGCACCGCCTGTGTATCTAATAAGAATTTTTAAATGCATCTAGCCTAGGCAGACTGTGGGGACCCCCAACAAAACCCAGACGCTCAGCCCCTCTACCGCCTCCCTTTCCTTGACAATACAATAATGTAACTCTTACAACTGGATGGGTGAGGATCTGTCACAGCTTTATTAACTCTTTATACTCATTCCATTAGAAAGGCATTTTATTTCTAAAATAATTCAGCTTGTTGCATCATGCCCTGGGTCTCCACAACGGCAAGTGTAACTCTCCAATATGTCCTTTCTATTTCCAGGCCACGGAGGATCTTGCGTACTCGTATGCAGGACTCTGACCCCCATCCATCACTCTTAACACTTGTTCCACTCCGTCCTGGAGTCCTGACATGACTATGTCCAGTCCAATATCCATTAAGTGAACACCGTTGGGCCGTATGAGGCCTGCTTTATCTCCTTCCAGTTGTCGGTGTTGTATCACTACACCACCTCTGTCTCTTCTAAATTTTGCCATCCGAATATTTATTACCCGCCTTGTCTGTTCGATGGCCGTGATGTCTCGCGCACCTTGCCATACCGCTATCGGCACAATCTCTGACCATACTATAGTTAGTTATGTGAAAAATTCTCTCAAGCGCTCAGTCTCAAGTTTCATTATTGCCATTAGTTATGCGCTCTTGTGATGACCTAGGTCGTTTCCCCCGGCCTGTATAACTAAGATGACCGGACCTCTTGCCTCTCTCCCTACCTTGATTACCTCCATTAGTACCTGTGGCCATTGCAGGCCTCTAATACCTCTCCAGTTGAAATATGTGTTATGAAACTCTAATTTCCTCCCGCCTGGGTGGACTTTCGCCTTTTTTTCTGCCCAATATATATACGAGTGGCCTATCACTGACACTGTTGGCTTAGCGTCACATTTAAAAGAAACAAACTGTAGTGCCGGCGTCCCTGCCCTCTGCTAGGCAGGGACGCTGTTCCCCTCACCGCTCTGCTCCGTGCCCGGCGTCCCTCTCCCGCTCTGCTGGCAGCGCGCGCTCCTTCGCGGCCACCGTGCTTAGGGCGCGCGCGCGCGCCCTCCCTCCCTCTTAAAGGGGCTGCGCGCGCCATCCTAAGGAGTCCCCGGCCAATGGCCGGAGGACTTTACCATATATAAGGCACCTCCTCCAAAATGGAGGTGCCCGAGCAATGTTGTTGCACCGTTCTACTCTGCTTCAGCCCTCAGGTCCCGTTGCCAGTTACCTGCCAGTTACCTGCCAGATTCCTGCCAGCTTGCTGTCCTAATCCTGCCTGATTTCCTGTTACCTGCCTGCCTGCCTGAGGTCCGACGGTCTGCCTTACAACTCCGGTCAGTCTGTCTAAGGACCAACTTGCCCGCTCACCTGGGAGCGCACATCAGCTACCTGCCTGCTTGCCTGAGGTCCGACGGTCTGCCTTACAACTCCGGTCAGTCTGTCTATGGACCAGCTTGCCCGCTCACCTGGGAGCGCTTCTCCGCTACCTGCCTGCTTGCCTGCCCGGAGGCTCCGCTGTCACATGCTGTGACCACCAGCTATTCCAGACTCTTGCCCGCTCACCTGGGAGCGCTTCTCCACTACCTGCCTGCTTGCCTGCCCGGGGGTTCCGCTGTCACGTGCTGGGACCACCAGCTTTTCCAGAGACTCTTGCCCGCTCACCTGGGAGCGCTTCTCCGCTACCTGCCTGCTTGCCTACCTGGAGGCTCCGCCGTCACGTGCTGTGACCACCTGCTATTCCAGAGACTCTCGCTTGCTCACCTGGGAGCACACATCCTCCATCTGCCTTGCTAGCCTACCTGGAGGTTCAGCCATCACAGGTCGTACCTACCCTTTACCTAGAGACTGCCCCGGTCACTTGCCGTGACCTCCAGCCCGTTCTTCCAGAGACTGCCCCGGTCACTTGCCGTGACCTCCAGCCCGTTCTTCCAGAGACTGCCCTGATCACTTGCCGTGACCTCCTGCCCGTACACCCAGAGACTGTCCCGGTCACCTGCTGTGACTGCCTGCCTGGTCGCCACCCGCTCCCTTACAAGGACCGCTCCCTTGTATAGTAGCCCAGAGGTTCCGCCTCCCAGACCCGTTACAGTTTGCTCGGGCCATGGAACCCGGTGGCACCCAAGCTCCCTCGCTCTCGGACCTGTGTCATGAACTGTCCCGTCAAAGGTCCCAACAGGAGTCCATCCTGGGTCACCTGCGGAATGTCAATACTCGCCTGGACACTCTGACTGTTCCACCAACAACCTCCGCCAGTGCCATGTCTCGCAATCCGGCAGCTCCGCTGTCCACTAACACCATGATATCCTACCCCGGACCTCGGCTTTCTGCACCTCCTCGCTTCGGAGGCGACTCAGCCCAGGCTCGGGGCTTCATAAATCAGTGCACCCTGCACTTTGAACTATTGTCCCACCAGTTTAACTCCGACCGAGCCAAAATTGCATTCATCATGTCCCATCTCACCGGGGAGGCCCTGGCCTGGCTAAATCCTCTATGGGAGAGAGGAGACCCCCTGGTGTCCAACTTGCCTGCTTTTCTCACGGCCTTCCGGAAAGTCTTCAACGAACCCGGACGGAAGACCTCATCCGCATCATCATTGCTACGCCTCCGTCAGGAAAGTCTCACCGTGGGCCAATATGCCATACGGTTCCGTACCCTTGCCTCGGAGCTGGCCTGGGATAACGACGCTCTGGTTTCCGTCTTCTGGGAGGGTCTGTCCGGCCGTATTAAAGATGAACTTGCCGGTCGGGACATTCCTACCACTCTCGATGACTTAATAACTCTTGCCACCCGGATTGACCTACGGTTCCAGGAGCGTGCCAGAGAGGTCACCCGTGAGAGGAGGTTACCACGTCTAGCTCCTACTTTTCAGAAACCCGTCACTCCTTCTGTCTCTAACCAGGTACACCCTCCTGAGCCTATGCAGGTCGACCAGACCAAGATGGTCAAGACCCGTCAGGACTTACGCCGTGCCGAGGGGACCTGCTTCTACTGTGGCAGTAAGGAGCACCGGATCCGTGCCTGCCCGGAGAGGTCGGGAAACGCCTGTGTCTAGGTTCGCTCAGAGAGGTCCACCTAGACAAGAATAAATCCTCTCCATCCCTGCTGTTGTCAGTTTCAATCGTCTACGGGGAGAACCGTTATTTCGAACTAGCCCAACTGGACTCTGGAGCAGCCGGGAATCTTATTTCACAGTCCCTGGTAGAGAAATACCGCATCCCCACCAAACCTCTGGCTGTACCCTTGTCTGTTGCTGCCGTGGATGGGGGGCTCTTACCACGCCCCATCCAACTCATCACCGAATCCATTACTCTGCAGGTGGGAATGCTGCATTCTGAAAGTATCTCCTTCCATGTTCTGCCTGGACTCTCTCACGCCCTCTTGCTAGGCCTACCTTGGCTCCAGAAACATGCACCCGTTCTTGACTGGCAGACCGGAGAAGTCCTTCGCTGGGGACAGGGCTGCCATAAGACCTGTCTGGTTCCCGTTCATCCCGTCCGTCCTTCTCCTACCCCAGCTAATCTACCTGGACTTCCGATTCCTTATTGGTCTTATGCTGATGTCTTTAATAAAAAGGAGGCAGAGACACTACCCCCTCATAGACCATACGACTGCCCTATCGACCTGTTACCTGGTACTTCTCCTCCCCGTGGGCGTATTTATCCATTATCCGCTGCTGAGACCCGGTCGATGTCCGAATATATTGAGGAGAATCTGGCCAGGGGATTCATCCGGAAATCTACCTCCCCGGCGGGAGCAGGCTTCTTTTTCGTCAAAAAGAAGGACGGCTCTCTCCGTCCCTGTATAGACTATAGAGGCCTTAACCAGATCACGGTGAAGAATAAGTACCCCCTTCCGCTCATTCCGGAGTTATTTGATCGTCTGAGGGGGGCTAGAATCTTCACCAAACTGGACCTCCGTGGGGCGTACAACCTGGTTCGTATCCGTCAGGGGGATGAATGGAAGACGGCATTCAACACCCGGGACGGCCACTATGAATATCTGGTAATGCCCTTTGGCCTCTGTAACGCTCCTGCCGTCTTTCAAGAGTTGGTCAATGACATCTTCCGGGACCTTCTCTACTCATGCGTAGTGGTGTACCTGGACGACATCTTGGTCTTCTCTCCGGATCTCCAGACTCACCGGAGGGATGTTCGTCAGGTCCTGCTCAGGCTCAGGCAGAACCATCTCTACGCTAAATATGAGAAGTGCCTCTTTGAGCAGACCTCGCTTCCGTTTCTGGGCTACATTATCTCTCAGACCGGCCTACAAATGGATCCTGAGAAACTGTCTGCCATCGAGAAATGGCCCCGACCAGAGGGGTTGAAGGCTATTCAACGGTTCCTGGGCTTCGCCAACTATTACCGCCTCTTCATCCCGCACTTCTCTTCCCGGACTGCCCCAATTTCCGCGCTCACCCGTAAGGGTACTAATCCCAAAGAGTGGCCGCCCGAAGCAGAGGAAGCCTTTCTTTCCCTAAAACAGGCCTTCTCTTCCGCCCCGGTGCTGCATCGCCCGGACGGCAAGAAGCAGTTCTTCCTGGAAGTTGACGCCTCCTCCTCTGGAGCCGGAGCGGTACTTACTCAAAAATCATCTTCCGGGAGAATGGTAACTTGTGGCTTCTTTTCCAAACTCTTCTCCTCTTCTGAGCGCAACTATTCCATAGGAGACCGAGAGTTATTGGCCATCAAGCTGGCGTTGGAGGAGTGGCGTTACCTACTCGAGGGGGCTCTTCATCCGGTAATAATTTACACTGACCACAAGAACTTGGCTTACCTCCAGCATGCCCAGAGACTTAACCCGCGCCAAGCCCGGTGGTCCTTGTTTTTTGCTCGCTTTGATTTTGTTCTTCATTTTCGCACAGCTGACAAAAACGTCAAAGCAGACGCCTTGTCCCGATCCTTTCTGGTGTCCGATCTCGAGGAAGAACCTAAACATATCATCGATCCCGCCAGAGTAATGCAGGTGGCTCCCGTGAGTCTAAATCATCTCCCTCCCGGTAAGACGTTTGTTTCAGTACCTGATCGGGAGAAGATCCTACACTGGGGCCATTCGTCTAAACTAGCTGGCCACGCCGGTCAGAAAGAGACCCTCCAGCTTATTGCCCGGCACTATTGGTGGCCTACCCTGCACAAGGACATAATAGACTTTGTTTCTGCCTGTGTGTCCTGCGCCCGCAACAAAGTCCCGAGACATCTGCCAGCCAGACGCCTCCTTCCGCTTCCTGTACCTGCTGCCCCCTGGCAGCATATAGCAATGGACTTTATAACTGATCTCCCCGTCTCTGCCGGTTGTACGGTCATTTGGGTGGTCGCTGATCGCTTTTCCAAGATGGCTCACTTTATTCCCCTGCCAGGCCTTCCGTCTGCACCCGAGCTGGCTAAAGACTTTATCCGCCACATCTTCCGTCTTCATGGCCTGCCCCTCCACATCGTGTCGGATCGTGGGGTACAGTTCACCTCACGTTTCTGGAGAGCCACTTGTAAACTACTAGACGTCACCCTGGACTTCTCTTCCGCTTACCACCCACAGTCCAATGGTCAAGTGGAGCGGATCAATCAGAACCTGACCAGTTACCTCTGGCACTTCGTTAATGCCCACCATTCTGACTGGGTGGATCTCCTACCATGGGCCGAGTTCTCTTATAATAATCACGAGAGCGAATCCTCCTCCAAATCCCCGTTTTTTGTAGTCTTTGGTCAGCATCCTCGGATTCCTTTTCCTGTCTCCACCTCTGTGGACAACCCGGCTGCGGAATCTCTCGTTAGCAAATTTTCCTCCATATGGGAGAGTACCCGGTCCGCACTCCTTCTGTCATCCGAGCGTATGAAAAGACACGCTGACAAAAAACGCCTGGATCCTCCACAATTTCGTCCAGGAGACAAAGTCTGGCTCTCATCTAAATATGTTCGACTCAAGATACCTTCTTACAAGTTAGGGCCTCGGTTCATCGGTCCTCTGGAGGTCATCAGTCAGATCAACCCGGTGGCCTATAAATTGAAACTCCCGGCCAACTTACGGATCCCTAACTCCTTCCATGTATCTCTCCTCAAACCCGTGGTGCTTAACTCTTTTTCCAAGTCTACAGGTACACCTCCTGCTCCGGTTTCTGCTGAGGACGAGTTTGAGGTAGAGAACATTCTTGCCACCAAAAGGGTAAGAGGAAAGACCTTTTTTCTGGTAGATTGGAAGGGGTTTGGTCCTGAGGAGAGAACGTGGGAGCCCCGGGAGAACATCCATGCCCCTCTCATCCTAGCTAAATTTCTATCTGGCCTAAAAAAGGGGGGGCCTAAAGGGGGGGGTACTGTAGTGCCGGCGTCCCTGCCCTCTGCTAGGCAGGGACGCTGTTCCCCTCACCGCTCTGCTCCATGCCCGGCGTCCCTCTCCCGCTCTGCTGGCAGCGCGCGCTCCTTCCCGGCCACTGTGCTTAGGGCGCGCGCGCGCGCCCTCCCTCCCTCTTAAAGGGGCCGCGCGCGCCGTCCTAAGGAGTCCCCGGCCAATGGCCGGAGGACTTTACCATATATAAGGCACCTCCTCCAAAATGGAGGTGCCCGAGCAATGTTGTTGCACCGTTCTACTCTGCTTCATCCCTCAGGTCCCGTTGCCAGTTACCTGCCAGTTACCTGCCAGATTCCTGCCAGCTTGCTGTCCTAATCCTGCCTGATTTCCTGTTACCTGCCTGCCTGCCTGAGGTCCGACGGTCTGCCTTACAACTCCGGTCAGTCTGTCTAAGGACCAACTTGCCCGCTCACCTGGGAGCGCACATCAGCTACCTGCCTGCTTGCCTGAGGTCCGACGGTCTGCCTTACAACTCCGGTCAGTCTGTCTATGGACCAGCTTGCCCGCTCACCTGGGAGCGCTTCTCCGCTACCTGCCTGCTTGCCTGCCCGGAGGCTCCGCTGTCACGTGCTGTGACCACCAGCTATTCCAGACTCTTGCCCGCTCACCTGGGAGCGCTTCTCCACAACCTGCCTGCTTGCCTGCCCGGGGGTTCCGCTGTCACGTGCTGGGACCACCAGCTATTCCAGAGACTCTTGCCCGCTCACCTGGGAGCGCTTCTCCGCTACCTGCCTGCTTGCCTACCTGGAGGCTCCGCCGTCACGTGCTGTGACCACCTGCTATTCCAGAGACTCTCGCTTGCTCACCTGGGAGCACACATCCTCCATCTGCCTTGCTAGCCTACCTGGAGGTTCAGCCATCACAGGTCGTACCTACCCTTTACCTAGAGACTGCCCCGGTCACTTGCCGTGACCTCCAGCCCGTTCTTCCAGAGACTGCCCCGGTCACTTGCCGTGACCTCCAGCCCGTTCTTCCAGAGACTGCCCTGATCACTTGCCGTGACCTCCTGCCCGTACACCCAGAGACTGTCCCGGTCACCTGCTGTGACTGCCTGCCTGGTTGCCACCCGCTCCCTTACAAGGACCGCTCCCTTGTATAGTAGCCCAGAGGTTCCGCCTCCCAGACCCGTTACACAAACCACGTTAGGATAACAAGTCCGGTCTTATGTATCTCGCCAAACACGTGGATCGCCATCTCCCTATCCTCTGAACTTCCGTTTCTGACAGTCCTGCTCTTGCTATTTCCATGGCCGCGCCTCTGCGGCTTGAGTGTGTCCCATAATCTTTGGGGTGGTTCCCTGCCGATGTTATGCATTTATTAAATATAGCTTGGAACTGGTATCTTGATAATGGCATTCCACCAATGTGTGATAGGAAGAAATTACTTTGTGATCTGATGGTTATATATGTTTTTACTATTGTTACCCGACTCAGTGTACCGTTTGTGGGTTGTAGAAGTACCCAAGTGCCCCTGCCCGCTGGAACCATTTTCGATTGGCGTATGCGTAGACATATTGCATTATTGGCTATGACTACGTCCTGGTGTAATAAGCCTCCACTGGTGGTAATTTTGGATTGAGGGACTAATTCGCTTATGCATAGCTCCCCGAAGAAGACGAGCGCAAATGCAGTAGACAGTAGTGTTGCTTCAAATTGTGAGTGTCATGTTAATGGTGTTAGGGATATGATGTGAGAAATCAGTTTTAGTGACACGGGACGGGATGTCTACACTCCTGACTTGGCTAACCCCTTTTCCACCCTTTTATGGATTGTCTGATGATGAATCTCTTTGTCACATCTCCCCAATTCAGTAGTTGGAAGTGAAATGCTACTCCGCTCAGACACCGCTGCGCTGATGCCCCTGATATGCCCCTCATCATTAGCTGGTGGAGAAATTCTATGGTGACTTGTAATCTGGCTTGTTCACATTGGTCAACCCGTCTGCCTGCTACTAGTCGTGTCCACTCTTCCCATGCCTTACCATATGCTTGCCATGTAGACAGGGCAACTGACGCTCTGATTAATTGCATCAACTATTCGCCACTAGATCCCATAGGGAGGGTGGGCAACTGTTGCCCGATGGGTGGGCGTTGGGGAGGAGCTCTTTGAAAATCTGCCAATTGAATTGTGATAAAGCGTTAGCAGCAGCTTTAGACCCCTCAGCATCGTGGCTAGCGCAGACCCGTACATTGTGTTTTAGGCACAGGAATGCTAGCCGGCGTAGTAGGCCTAGCACTGGGAGAGACGATGATGCCATCTTATAAATGCAGTGCGCTAGGCTGGTGTTTTTTGTTATGAAGCGTATATTTTTGTTAGCCAGGTGCGCGCCCAATATTTCTATTGCTACCACTATTGGGAAGAAAAATTATTTTCCGGGCTAGATGCAGCTAAAAATTTATTAGTAATTTGAAAGCTGGTGGAGCTTAGTATAGATGGCCTAATTGAATGAGTACCACACACTTCTACTAGGCCCAAAATTATTTTACTGGCGAGATGCAGCTAAAAATTATATTAATTTCAAAGCTGGTGGAGCTTGGTATAGATGGCCTAATACAATGAGTACCACACACTACTACTAGGCCCAAATTTATTTTCCAGGCAAGATGCAGCTAAAAATTATTATTAATTTCAAAGCTGGTGGAGCTTGGTATAGATGGCCTAATACAATGAGTACCACACACTGCTACTAAGCCCAAAATTATTTTCCGGGCTACATGCAGCTAAAAATTATTATTAATTTCAAAGCTGGTGGAGCTAGTATAGATGGCCTAATAGATTGAGTACCACACACTGCTACATGCCCAAAAGGTTTTACTTGGCTAGGTGCAGTAAAAAATTTGTATTGCATACACAGGTGGTGTAGCTTGCAACACAGATAGGCTACTCCACTGACTAACACATACTGCAAGAGGCCCAAAAGAATTTGCTTAGCTAGATTTAGCCAAATGCTGTGAAAAACACTTGCACAGCACTAAAACAGACCTGCCTGGCAAAAAGTGATAGGAACTGATGTAACCTAGCCCTCAAAAGGGCTGGAATAACAACTAGTCACTACTCCCAACCTATCTGTCGATTTAAGAACACAGACCTGCCTGCTAAAAGTGCTAGGAACTGCTGAAACCTAGCCCTCAAAAGGGCTGCAATTACAAACTAGTCCCTACTCCCTAAAACCTTTCTGTCTATTTAAGAGAAAATTCGCTTGCAATTCAGTTACACAATATAGCGCTAACAGCAGCAGCAGTGCCGTCTAACACTCAGCTGCAGCAGTGAGAAAATGGTGACGACGGGGAAAATGGCTAGGTCTTATAGGGCAAGGACATGTGGCATACACAGCCAATGACACATGCCCTTGCTTGTGTGAAAAAAAGCACTTCGCTCCGTGTGTGCGCTGCTGATAGGCTGACAGACTGCACCTCCCCACTGTAAATGCGGGAAAGAGAAAAAAAAATGGAGATCTTCATTTGTTCTGCAGAGATCCATCCCATGCCCCTACCCCCGCCCCGCTGTACGCTCAAACTGTGTATTAACATTGATTATCAGCATTACTGTGAAAAAATCCAGTTATGATTTGGTTGCACGAACAGTTATCGAACATAACCTCGAACAGCCGGATTTTTTTCAAATCGTTCGGGTTCGTCGAACGGCTTCAACACCGCCCAAAACAGCTAGAATCTGAGATTCGTGAACAGTTCGATTCGAACACCGCTCATCTCTACTAATAATCCAGCAATTTTTGTGAGCGTTTCAAATATTACATTCCATTTAAAGTATTGCAGTTGTGGGTTCAAACCTATTCACAGTTGGCCGCTGACAAATAATATAGAGCTCTGGCAAAAATTAAGAGACCACTGAACAGTTTTCTATTGGAAAGCAAGGAAAGACTGGTGGAAAGCATGCCAAAACGCATGAAAGCTGCGATTAAAAATCATGGTTAGTCCACCAAATATTGATTTCTGAACTGATCCTGAGTTAAAACATGAGTAATTTGAGGTCTGAAAGCACTGTTCTTTTTTTAGTATTTTGACGGTTTGGTTTATCATTTGCTGCAAATAAATACCAAAATTTTAGCTCTTAATTTCGGAGACATGTTGTCGGTAGTTTATAGACTAAAACAACAATGTACATTTTACTCAAAAATATACCTATAAAGAGAAAAATCAGAGAAACTGAAAATTTTGCAGTGGTCTCTTAATTTTTGCCAGAGCTGTATATCTGTGAACAATGTTGTCAGAGTATTACGCCACTTTTATGGACTGACAAAAAAAACATCCAAAAAACAAGCTAAAATGGAAAAAAATGTTAAGAAACATTCTTTTCAGGGTAATAACTTGTATATAAGGCCAAATAAATAAATTAAAAAAAAAAATTATGGACTGTGGAAGACATTGATGCGACCAGAATGAACACTCATTTGTAGCTGGTAATGATACTGTACCACCTAGCATTACCTGTCCTTATTGTAAATGCATCTAACAGAGTTATCGATCGGGAATAGAATAGATTTTACATTTGTTTGGGCAGCACCAGCAGCACGCAGTATAAGGCAATAATACTGGGCTGGATCGGTGTAATAAGCTATCCATACTGCGATACCTCACCCATAAAAGAATTTCAGATAAGACAGTTAATATTCTAGAATATTGAATCTATTTGAATTTTCCTTCCCATTATTAAGGAGTGAGTCTCCTTTACTGTTGTTGCATGTGCAGCAATTTCAAGGGCTGCCAAAAATTAGGACGAACTCCAATACACATTTGAAGAGACGTAAAAAAACACAGAAGGATCTTTCTTTAGTATAAAAACCAGACTCGTCAATGTAACCTCAATGTAGTCACTTTGTTCAGCTCCTGCACCACCTCCTCCTCTTATTCGGCCTCCATCTCTGAAATGACCACATCAGTCACAAGCTGGAAGCACTGCAGCACTGCCTTGGCCAAGCGGCAACAGGCTGTGCTGAAGAAAATATGCTTAATGCTTGTGACAAACCGCCCACCACTGCAGAATTGTTGAAAGCAGTAACACAGGAGCCTGATCTGTGGCTCTCACCCCTGAACATACAGCCAGGTATGGTTGTGTGTGCCAATGGACGGAACCTGGTGATGAAGAAATGACAGCCAGAATAGATACGGTTTCCCTGTATGCCAGTCCTTTCACCGAGCTAAAGAATATGGCTGTGGTGAAATACAACTCTCACTGAGAAACAGTGTCAGACTGAAAAACATTGAGCACACCAGAGGATTCGATTCTAAGGGCCCACCTTTCTCCCCCACTCAAGAGCCCCATAGCAGCTGCAAAGTTGCACTATCATGAACTCTCCTGATGGAGAACCCAGAGCCCATCCGAGGATTCTCTGGTGGGCCAGTCCAACCCTGACGAGAAGCAGCCCGGCTAAGAAAAATCTGTGTGAAGGTTCCTGGACACTTTATGGCTGCTTTTTTACTGAAGGGGAAACCCATACAAACATGGGGAGAACATACAAAATCTTTGCAGAAGTTGTCCTTGGTGAGATTTAAACCCAGGACCCCAGCGCTGCAAGACTTCAGTGCTAACCACTGAGCCACTGTGCTGCCCTCTCTTTTATCCCTCTGATATCTTACATGCTGGAGAAACTTGCACCTACTGCCACTGCATATCTTCAGCTGCTTTGTGAGAAACTAATGTATTTGGGCTGCCACTCAGTCTACCAAATAAAATTCCTGAGAAGGAAATTGTGGATGGCTTCGGTTCTGGTACTGGGTGCCAATACTAAACCACTGGATATATTCCAGGCTGGTTGGTGGCAAGCTGATTCCCACAGAAAAGTACCATCAGCAAGCTAAGGTGATGGTGGCCTCTATCATCATCATGACGTGCAAAGTTTGTGCTATAAACTCAACTGAAGGAGATGCCAGGGCTCACCGGATGAGTTTCTGGTTCTCTGGTGGGCCCGTCCAATCTTGCTGAGAAGCAGCCCTGGCTAAGAAAAGTCCGTGGGAAGGTTCCCGGGCACCCTTTGGCTGCTTTTTTACAGTGGATTGGCTACAGCAATCTTTAAGATTGCAATCTATACGATCCCTTCACTGGCTCCCCATTGGCCGGAGACTTCAGTTCAAAACTGTAACCATGACATACAAAGCCGTCCACAACCTGTCTACTCCATATATCTGTGACCTAGTCTCCCGGTACATACCTGCATGCAACCTCAGATCCTCAAAAGATCTCCTTCTCTACTCCCGTCTTATCTCCTCTTTCCAAAATCGCATACATGATTTTTCCTGTGCCTCCCCCCTTCTCTGGAACTCTTTACCCCAACATTTCTGACTCTTACCTACTGTTGAAACCTTCAAATGGTACCTGAAGACCCATCTCTTCCGACAAGCATACAACCTGCAGTAACTCTAGCTCTATCATACCGCTGCACGACCAGCTCTATCCTCACCTTCTCTATCCTCACCCATCCCTTGTAGACTGTGAGCCCTCACGGGCAGGGTCCTGTCCTCTCATTTTTGTTCAAGATTGTAATTGTTTTTGCAATGTATTTGTATACCCCTTTTTCACATGTAAAGCGCCATGGAATAAGTGGCGCTAAAGTAATAATAATAATGTGGTCCAGACTCACGGCTACTGAGACTGGACCATGTAGAAGACAGGGAGGTGGTGGTTGCAAACTAACTGGTAGCATTATCTGCTATCCAACCAATAATCTTTTGACACTGCTCTGCCTTCAAGAGTGGTGTTCTGCGGCCCCCTTGAAATTGGGACAGGAAGGTAGTTCGACATGATGTGTGTGTTTGTTGTGCTCCCTCAGGAGGTGCACTATCACCATCACCATAACGTCCACTTCCCTGTCCCTTGCCACACACCTTTTCAAATGGAGTTTAATAGAGTTAAAATGGAGTCAAATAGAGTTTAATGGAGTTCAAATGGAGCTCATTTCAAATGGAGTTTAATATTTGTCACGTTGCCAAAAATGTCTGTATTATTACCCCAGTAACATAGGATCACGTCTGATGAGATGACCACCGTTTTAGGCAGTGAACTGCGAGTCAGAGATGCTTTCAGGGGTCTTCCCCATGTTGTTCCCATGTCTTTTCAGCACTGTGTGAATGTGTCTGATCATGTCTCACACACCACATAAGGTAGTAAAATGTTAAAATGACATTTCCCGGTGAATGTATTTTTCACCTTTGAAAGCAATGCAAAAGGGCAAAAACGCATCAAAAACAATATTTGTGAACTTAGCCCAAGCTGTGGAGGAGCATTTTAGTTTTTGTATATTTATTTTGCTTTATATATAAGTCAAACATTTTTCCCAGGAAAATCCACTTTGGTTTCGTTTTTGTATGTTTTATTGTGAGTCCATAAAAGTGGCGTAATACTCTGACAACCTTGTTGACAGCAGTGACCTGGGAGTTAGGGATGCTTCCAGGGGTCTTCCCCATGCTGTTCCCATGTCATTTGAGCACTGTTCCCATCGATTTGGGCAATTTTTAGGCCCTCTGCAGAGTGCCGTGGGGGGTTCCGCCAGAAAAATGCTCGTTTCCCATAGACTTACATTGGGCTCGTTGCTCGGGTCAAGTACCCGAGCATTTTAGTGCTCACTCATCATTAGATATGATCACTTATCCAGCTATAGTATTACTGCACTAATATATATTTTTAACTAAGGGTATGTACACACACAGTTTTTTGAAGCTCTCAAAAACTATTAATTTTATAGTAGAAACTGCTTCTGGAGATGCTCCTTCTTTGAGGAATGTTTGGAGGAGTTTTTCAGATCCTGAAAGTTTCTTGGAGCATTTTAAAGAGTTTTTCATGCGATTTGGGGAGACTTTTCCTGAAATGTTTTTTGCAGCCTGTTTATTGTATAGGGCCCATTTTGAAGGGTTTTCCATCAAGAGACACTTCAAAGAGACTATTTCTTTTCTCCAACCAGGCGTTTTTCAAAATCTGAACCATAAGAAAAATGTTCAAAAGGTTAAAGTATGAACAGCAAAGTTGTGTAACTATATAAATAAATAAGTAGTGTCTTTCTTGTGTGTTTTAATAAATTTTTCAGTCTTCTTATTGAATGGTCCTGCCCAAAAGACGCCTCAAAGAACTCTATGTGCACATACTCTAAGGTTCGAAAAAACTGCATATTATTCTGAATTAAACTTTAAGAAATCTATACACGTATTTTCATTCATTCATATATAATTTATATATTACTTTACATATTATAATTTCTTTATTTCATGTATTGATGCAAAATTATTCACTGTAAAAGACAATTGACACATGTAGCTACATAATGATAAAATTATGGCATGAAATTATATGCAGAAGTTAAAATTGTATGTTTTTCAAGAATTTCTGCATTTTCACTTACTTATGAAGTACACATATCATTTGCTGTATGATGAATATGCACATTAGGTATATGCATGTAAAGTGTTTTTTTGGCAGTTTGAGGCACTTTTCTCTATAGCTAAGTAACCAATATTCAGACTCATACCTACCATACTGACCAATATGATATGCTTCTGGCCTTTAGGGGTCATACCCATATGTGTGAAAAAAAAGTTCCGATATCTGGACCAAAAAAACGGATAAGTGTCATGCCAGTGTCATGTGATTTTTATGAGACAACAATGTGATTTTCTTAACTAGCATCCGATTTACATCCAATTGTCATGCGTATGCAATCCGATTGCAATGCAATTTTAACCTGGGCTTTTACATAGAAGAATTTACATATAGTTTTCCAAGGAAAAATTCTTCACTACATATATAAATATGTCTATCTATCTATCTATCTATCTATCTATCTATCTATCTATCTATCTATCTATCTATCTATCTATCTATCTATCTATACAGATAGATACATACAGAAATACAGAAATATATATACATAGATATAAATATGTGAGTGAAATATATATTCAGTGCTTTCCTTGTGTTGCTTACTATATATGTAATTTATTATTAAAATAAAGATTTAAAAAAAAAATGGCTTTAGGTCTCCCTTAATTTTATTAACCAGCAGAAGAAAAGCAGACATATGGGGGCAGATGTTTATAGCCTGGGAAGGAGCTAGTACCCATGGAGCTTCCCAGGCTACTACTATCAGCTCTCAGCTGTATACTTAGCATTTCCTGGTGATTAAAATGGGAGACCCCGCCGGAAAAAATTAACGTTTGGTCCCACTATTTTAATAACCGGCAAAGGCTAGGCAGACAGCTGGGTGCTGATATTAATAGCCATGGAAGGGGCCATGAATATTGGTCCCCGCCCATACTGCAAACTTCAGCTCTCAGCCACCCCAGAAAAGGCGCATCCATAAGATGTGCCAATTCTGGCACATATCCTCCGCTCTTCCCACGTGCCTTGGTGCTGTGGCAAGTGGGGTAATATGGTTGGAGTTGATGTCAGCTTCATATTGGCAGCTGATATCAAGCCCAGGGGTTAGTAATGGATAGGCATCTATAAGATGCCCCCATTACTAACCCCATAGTCAAATAGTGAAATAAAACACCAACACCCAGAATAAAATATTTTATTTGAAATAAAAACACAGACTCCTTTAATAAATCTTAATTTAGCCAAAAGCCTTCTACTTACTGTTACATCCATTCCATTGAAGCCCATGTCATGTGCAATAAAAATAAAATAATAAAAGCTGACTCATCCTCACCTCTCCGACATGAAAAAAACAATCCATTTGTCCCTCGACGGGTCAAGCTCTGCTACATCTAGATGGCAGGCTGCATAGTAGCTTGATGCGACTATACAGCCTGCCATCTTGCAGAGACACTGAGGTGCGCAGTGAGAATTGGAAAAGGAAACGGGTGCGTAAAAATCGGATGGCACTGGCATGGTCCGAATGCCGTGCGATTTTTTTTCTCACACCAATTGACATGCATTGGCGATTCTCATCCAAGATACGCATGCTGTGATTTTTTTCTCAGTCAGATTTCAGCTGGGAAAAAAAATCGCAGATGAGATGTAACCCATTGAATAACATTGGTCAGAGTGCAATCCGATTTTTTATCAGATTGCACTCGCTCGTTTTTCTCACAGATGAGTATGAGCCCTTAGCTGGTGTATGGGACGTGGCATCCTCTAGCACCATTTCAATTTTACTTTCTGCTTTCTGCAGTTACAGACAAATAATGGATATTTAACCCCTTAGTGGCCGGATCAATTTTTTTAAATATGACGTGTCATTTTATGTGGTACGTAGTATAAGATATGGTGGTATGAGTACAGTCCGTGCTCCTCCGTGTACAGATGATGATACCAATGAATAAGGTTATATCTTTTATTTAATGGCTTAAAATGAACGCGTTTCATGGACTGTCCACTTCAGCAGGTAAAAAGCCGATATTTTATGCAGTAATAACTCTGGAATGCTTCAACATATCCCATTGATTTTGAGATTGTTTTTTCGTGACACATTATACTTTATAATTACGGTAAATTTTGCGGTTATTTATAAAAAATTTCAGAAATTTGACAAAAAATGTAAAAAAAATTGCAATTTTCAAACTTTGAATGATTATCCCTTTAATCCAGAAAGTCATACCATACAAAACATTAATAAATAACATTTCCATTATGTCTGCCTTACATCAGCACTATTTCTAAAAAGATGTTGATTTTGTTAGCATTTTAAAAGGTTTAAAAATGTAGCAATAATTTTTCATTTTATCAAGGAAATTTACAAAACTTATTTTTATAGGGACCTGTTCAGTTTTAAAGTGACTTTGGGGGTTATCTATATTTTAAACCACCCAAAAGTGATACCTTTTTAAAAACCTTAACCATTAATAATAATTAGTGTTGAGCGAGCACTAAAATGCTCGGGTGCTCGAAGCTCGGGCCGAGCTCACCGTGATAAGCCCAATGTTAGTCTATGGGAGACCCGAGCATTTTTTGCGGCGGCACCCCCGGCAGTCTGTAGAAAGCCTAAAAAGTGCCCAAAACGATAGTGACAGTGCTCAAAAGACATAGGGGCAGCATGGGGATCGCCCCTGGAAGCATTTCTGACCCCCAGGTCACTGCTGTCAACAACGTGGTCAGAGGTATTAAGCCACTTTTAAGGGCTCACAATAACGAAACTGAAACAGTTTTCCTGTGAAATATGTTAAGGAATTTCCTTTCCAGGGTAAAGACTTGTGTATAAGGTAAAATAAATAACCAAAAACAAAAATACTCCTCCACATCTTGGGCTATGTTCACAAGTAGGATTTTTCATGCGTTTTTGCACTTTTGTATTGCTTTCAACTATGACAAATGCATTCACTGGGAAATGTCATTTTAACATTATACAATCTTATCTGGCCATGTGCTCTGTGCCACATGCATACTGTGCTGAAAAGACATGGGAACAGCATGGTGAAGACCCCTGGAAGCATCTCTGACTCCCAGGTCACTGCCTAAAAGTGCCCATCAGAAGTGATCCTTGCCGCATCAGAAGATGCAGACTTGCAACTATCCCCGTGCAAGTCCTTGTCCCAGGGCAGTGTTCAATTGTACCTCCCCCATTCCTTGCAATGCAAGCAGAAATATGCAGCCAACCACCCACCCACCCGTAGGCTGCAATACCATGCTGCTAGCTTTCACTTGAAATGGGGCATTTTAGTTTGGAGGAGGCCAAAGCTGGCCACTACCTCTTGATCTGCTTCGGCAGCGAGGTATCCAAACTCAGTATCCAGCCGCTCGGCGGCCGGGAGTCCACGCTAGGGCCCCAGCCGCCCCGCGGCCGGGTGTCCACACACAGTCCCCAGCCGCCTGGGGGCGGCCGGGTGTCCATAAACGGTCACCAGCCGCCCCTATTTCTCCTGTCACCTTCCCCCACACTTTTCTTAGCCTGGCCTGCTTTAGGGGAGCATTGGACGAGCCCAACAGAGAACCATACTCCTCCGGTGGGCCCTGGCTTCTCCATCAGGGGAGTTGAGAGTGCCAAGGTGAGGAGCATGATGATGATGATAGAAGTTAGCATCTGCTTTGTTTTCTTGGAATGCAAGCGCATGTATGTAGTAACGGCTAGGCCTGAGGTGGTCAGCGTTTGGAGCATATCCTACCTCCTCCGAGGATTGCTGGATGTTTTCCTGCTACTATCCCAGTTCTATGACTCCCGTTAAAGCAAAGCTACAGGTGATTAATGATGGATGAGGTGGTGGCAAAGGAGAAATAGCAGGAGGAACAGGGACCATTCACATCAATATCAGGCCAGTCAACCACACATGTCTTGTAGGATATGTTTCTGTACCAAAAGGAGTGGTTCAGCTACACAGTTATAGGGCATACAGAGAGTGCAATGCCTACCAAAAATTTAGAGGCACTCCAATGCCCCTTGGAAGTGACATGGATGTCAGAGGGCCTTAACTAAACCATTTTTTCCATTTATAGCAACTGGGTATCCTGTGCACTGTTGGCCTAAGCAGTGAATGGAAGGCTTTCCAAAAATTATGAGGAACTGCAATGCCCCTTGAAACAGACGTGGATTACAGCATACTAAAAACCTTCTACCCATTATTGGGGAGTGGGTCTCCCTTAGTGTTCGCCTATGCATTGAAAAGCCAAAGCTGACTAAAATTAGGTGGAAATGCTATGCCCGTTGGAAGAGTCGTGGAGGTAGCAGTAGCATAACAAGACGGTTTTAATGCCCCTTGGAAAAGTGGTGGAGGTCACAGTAGCTTAACTAGATGGTTTGAATGCCCCTTGGAAAAGTGGTGGAGGTCACAGTAGCTTAACAAGACGGTTTTCATGCCCCTCGGAAGAGACGTGGAGGTCGCAGTAGCTTAACAAGATGGTTTTCATGCCCCTTACAAGAGCCATACAGTACAGCATCTTAAAAACATTATTCCCATTATTGGGGAGTGGGTCTCCCAAAGTCTTTGCTTATGCCTTCCAAGCAAAAGCTGCCAAAAATTAGGAGGATATGCAATGCCCGTTCGAAGAGTCGTGGAGGTTAGAGTTAATTAAAATCAACATTTCAATGCCTCTTGGAAGAGCTGTGGAGTTCAGAGTGGTTTAACAAGATGCTTTTAATGCCCCTCGGAAGAGACATGGAGGTCGCAGTAGCTTAACAAGACGCTTTTAATGCCCCTCGGAAGAGACATGGAGGTCGCAGTAGCTCAACAAGACGGTTTTAATTCCCCTTGGAAAAGTGGTGGAGGTCGCAGTAGCTTAACAAGACGGTTTTAATGCCCCTTACAAGAGCCATACAGTACAGCATCTTAAAAATATTATTCCCATTATTGGGGAGTGGGTCTCCCACAGTCTTTGCTTATGCCTTCCAAGCAAAAGCTGCAAAAAATAAGGACAGAGGAATTTTCAATAATGGCAACACGGACCACGGTCACCCTGGTAGTATAGTGGTGGTGGAGGCTAAGGATAAGGAGAAGAACATAAAACAGCCCAAATGAGGAAGCGTATACCCATGGGTGGGTGTGAAGCGGTGCATGGGAATTCACCTCCCGAAATAACACCGTGGATTGGATTTTATGTTACTCTGCTGTCATTTGGTGGTGATGATAAGTCAGGCCCAATCCAGCCCTTGTTCATTTTGATAAGGGTCAGCTTGTCAGCATTGTCAGTTGACAGGCGAGTGCGCTTATCAGTTATAATTCCCCCAGCGACACTAAAAACACGCTCCGATAACACGTTAGCGGCAGGGCAGGCCAGGACCTCCAAGGCGTACAGAGCAAGTTCATTCCAAGTGTCCAGCTTGGATACCCAATAATTAAAAGGCACAGAGGAATCACGGAGGATGCTGGTACAGTCGGCAAGGTACTCCCTCACCATCTTTTGAAACTTTCCACTCCTTGTGAGAGTGCCCCGCGCCTCAGGGTCTGTACGAAGGGAGGGTCTGAGAAAACTGTCAAAGAACTTTGACAGTGTTCCCCTGCCTCTGCTGGATTGGAGTTGCGTCTCTCTCGCATGTACGCCTTGGTTGGGCAACGAACTGTGACCTCTGCCGCTAGCGTGTTCAGATGGGAATTTTTTTTACAGTTTTGCAGCAAGGGCCTTCTGGTACTGCCCCATTTTTGTAGACCTCTCCACCTCAGGAATAAGAGAGTGAAAGTTCTCCTTGTAGCGGGGGTCTAAAAGTGTCAACAACCAGTAATGACTGTCACCCATCATTTTGACAACGCGAGGGTCACAGTTAAGGCAACGTAACATAAAGTCAGCCATGCGTGCCAGACTGGTAACGGGCAAGACTTCCGTGTGCTCACCAAGATGACGACTGACCAAGCTCTCCTCCTCCTCCTTCTCCTCCCCCCTGTCCTCAGGCCACCCACGCTGAACCGACGGTTTGACAGTTGTACAGGTACTACCGTCTACAGCGCATGATGCAAGTTCCTGGTCTTCCTCCTCCTCCTCCTCCTCTCCCTCATTGTCCAATGCACGTTGGGATGAGATGAGGCTGGGCTGTGTGTAATCGACCGCTACAGCTTCTTGATCCATCTCATCATACTCTGGCTGCAATGCCTCCTCTTTAATTCTCTGCAGAGAGCGTTGCAAAAGACAGACAAGTGGAATGCTGACGCTAATGATGGCGTCATCGCCACTCACCATCTTAATGGACTAATCAAAATTTGTCAAGATGGTACATATGTCAGACATTCAGGTCCACTCCTGAGGTCTTATGTGTGGAGTCTGACCTGAATTTCGACGGCCTTGTTGCAGCTGGTAGTCCACAACTGCTCTCTTCTGCTCACAAATCCTTTGCAACATGTGGAGGGTAGAGTTCCAACGTGTGGGGACATCACACACCAGTCAGTGTGCCGGAAGCTGCAAAGGCAGCTGCAACACAGCAAGGGCGGCGGAAGCTGTAGCCGACTTGCGAAAATGAGCTGACAGACAGCGTACTTTGCGAGCAGATCTGGCAACTTGGGGTACGATTTAAGAAACCCCGAGGTTAAGTACATGAGCCAGGCATGGTACGTGTGTGATCTCGCCTCGCCTCAGAGCCGAAACACGCACCATTCCCAGAACATCCAGTTCAACATCCCTTGCCACGCGCCTTGCCCATTGTTAAGGAAGTAAAATAGCTTACACTCGCACTATCAATGGAAAATGGGTAATAAAAAGTAGATTAGAACCGTGGAAAAGGAAAACCACAGTTCTATTTCTCTGGCCTACACCCGACTCTTTAAACAATCTGAACATTCAGGGAGAAACTATTACTGTTTTTCTTTACGGAAAAAATACCAAACTCTGAATAATAGAGATTTTTTTACCGTGGAATGGCAAAACCACAGTTATTGTTTACTGTGGTATACCAGCCAATGTTTAATAGATATATTTGCGGCTGAACATTGAGCGACACAATCAAACTGATTTTTTTAGGTAAAAATGGCACAAAAGTGGATAATACAGAAGGTTGAACCATGGAACTGCAAAACCACACTTCTATTTTTGAACAATCAGGGAGACACTATTAATTTTTTTTTTTACGGCAAAAAATGCCAAAAGCAGGATAATAGATATTTTTTACCGTGGAACGGCAAAACCACAGTTCTATTTCTCGGGCCTACACCAGATTATTTTAAACAGATATATTGGTGTCTGAACAATCAGGAGACAATATTACTGTTTTTCTTTACGGAAAAAATACCAAAAGCTGGATAATAGAGATTTTTTACCATGGAACGTAAAAACAACAGTTATAATTTACTGGTGTATACCAGACTTTTTTAAATAGATAAATTTGCGGCTGAACAGTGAGCGACACACTCAAACTGTTTTTTTAAGGTAAAAACTGCCCAAATGTGGATAATACAGAGGTTTGAACCGTGGAACGGCAAAACCACACTTCTATTTCTCTGGCCTACACCACACTATTTTCAACAAATATATTTGTGTCTGAGCAATTAGGGAGACACTATTACTGTTTTTCTTTACGGAAAAAATACCAAAAGCTGGATAATAGAGATTTTTTACCGTGGAACTGCAAAACCACAGTTCTATTTCTCGGGCCTACACCAGACTATTTTAAACAAATATATTGGTGTCTGAACAATCAGGGAGACACTATTACAGTTTTTTTTTTTACGGCAAAAAATGCCAAAAGCAGGATAATAGAGATTTTTTACCGTGGAACGGCAAAACCACAGTTATAATTTACTGGTGTATACCAGACTTTTTTAAATAGATATATTTGCGGCTGAGCAGTGAGCGACACACTCAAACTGTTTTTTTTTTTAGTTAAAATGGCCCAAAAGTGGATAATACAGAGGTTTGAACCGTGGAACTGCAAAACCACACTTCTATTTCTCTTGCCTACACCAGACTATTTTCAACAAATATATTTGTGTCTGAACAATCAGGGAGACACTATTACAGTTTTTTTTTTACAGCAAAAAATGACAAAAGCAGGATATAGAGATTTTTTACCGTGGAACGGAAAATCCACGGTTATAATTTACTGGTGTATACCAGACTCTTTTAAACAGATATATTGGTGTCTGAACAATCAGGAGACACTATTTCCCTTTTTCTTCATGGAAAAAATACCAAAAGCTGGATAATAGAGATTTTTTACCATGGGACGGCAAAACCATTGTTATAATTTACTGGTGTATACCAGACTCTTTTAAACAGATATATTTGTGTCTGAACAATCAGGAGACACTATTTCGGTTTTAGTTAACGGCAAAAAATGCCAAAAGCAGGATAATACAGAGATTTTACCCGTGGAACTGCAAAACCACAGTTCTATTTCTCGGGTCTACACCAGACTATTTTCAACAGATATATTTGTGTCTGAACAATCAGGAGACACTATTACTGTTTTTCTATACGGAAAAAATGCCAAAAGCAGGATAATAGAGATTTTTTACCGTGGAATGGCAAAACCACAGTTATAATTTACTGGTGTATACCAGACTTTTTTAAATAGATATATTTGCCGCTGAACAGTGAGCGACACACTCAAACTGTTTTTTTTTTAGGTAAAAATGGCCCAAAAGTGGATAATACAGAGGTTTGAACCGTTGAACTGCAAAACCACACTTCTATTTCTCTTGACTACACCAGACTATTTTCAACAAATATATTTGTGTCTGAACAATCAGGGAGACACTATTACAGTTTTTTTTTACAGCAAAAAATGACAAAAGCAGGATATAGAGATTTTTTACCGTGGAACGGAAAATCCACAGTTATAATTTACTGGTGTATACCAGACTCTTTTAAACAGATATATTGGTGTCTGAACAATCAGGAGACATTATTTCCGTTTTTCTTCATGGAAAAAATACCAAAAGCTGGATAATAGAGATTTTTTACCGTGGGACGGCAAAACCATTGTTATAATTTACTGGTGTATACCAGACTCTTTTAAACAGATATATTTGTGTCTGAACAATCAGGAGACACTATTTCAGTTTTAGTTAATGGCAAAAAAATGCCAAAAGCAGGATAATACAGAGATTTGACCCGTGGAACTGCAAAACCACAGTTCTATTTCTCGGGTCTACACCAGACTATTTTCAACAGATATATTTGTGTCTGAACAATCAGGAGACATTATTACTGTTTTTCTATACGGAAAAAATACCAAAAGCTGGATAATAGAGATTTTTTACCGTGGAATGGCAAAACCACAGTTATAACTAACAGGTGTATACCAGACTTTTTTAAATAGATATATTTGCCGCTGAACAGTGAGCGACACACTCAAACTGTTTTTTTTTTAGGTAAAAATGGCCCAAAAGTGGATAATACAGAGGTTTGAACCGTGGAACTGCAAAACACACTTCTATTTCTCTGGCCTACATCAGACTCTTTTAAAAAAACACACTTTTTTTTTTATGGGGGGGGGGACACCAAAAGGTTAATAAGATGGGAATTTGTACAATGTGAAGGAGGAAAAAAAAAAAGAGGATTTAGATGAAAAAAAAAGGATTTTTCCTTGCCCCTGAGACCTGGAGTTAAGTCCAGCAATTTCAGCAACAGTAGCACACAGGACTGTAATGCAGCGTTTGCTGGTATAACCACTGCGTCTCCTATACAGCCTGCCTGCCTGATATCTGGGATGGATATTAGTCCTGAGAAGGACTATTTGTTTGATCTGGCCTCCTTTACAGACCCTACACTAACTATTTTGCAGTATATACAGTACGGACGAAAAGTTTGGACACACCTTCTCATTTAAAGATTTTTCTTTATTTTCTTGACTATGGAAATTGGACATTCACACTGAAGGCATCCAAACTATGAATTAACACATGTGGAATTATATACTTAACAAAAAAGTGTGAAACAACTGAAAATATGTCTTATATTCTAGGTTCTTCAAAGTAGCCACCTTTTGCTTTGATGACTGCTTTGCACACTCTTGGCATTCTCTTGATGATCTTCAAGAGGTAGTCACCGGAAATGGTCTTCCAACAATCTTGAAGGAGTTCCCAGAGATGCTTAGCACTTGTGGGCCCTTTTGCTTTCACACTGCTGTACAGCTCACCCCAAACCATCTCAATTGGGTTCAGGTTTGGTGACTGTGGAGGCCAGGTCATCTGGTGTAGCACCCCATCGCTCTCCCTCTTGGTCAGATAGCCCTTACACAGCCTGGAGGTGTGTTTGGGGTCATTGTCCTGTTGAAAAATAAATGATGGTCCAACTAAACGCAAACCGGATGGAATAGCATGCCGCTGCAAGATGCTGTGGTAGCCATGCTGGTTAAGTATGCCTTCAATTTTGAATAAATCCCCAACAGTGTCACCAGCAAAGCACCCCCACACCATCACACCTCCTCCTCCATGCCTCATGGTGGGAACCAGGCATGTAGAGTCCATCCGTTCACCTTTTCTGCGTCGCTCAAAGACACGGTGGTTGGAACCAATGATCTCAAATTTGGACTCATCAGACCAAAGTACAGATTTCCACTGGTCTAATGTCCATTTCTTGTGTTCTTTAGCCCAAACAAGTCTCTTCTGCTTGTTGCCTGTCCTTAGCAGTGGTTTCCTTGCAGCTATTTTACCATGAAGGCCTGCTGCACAAAGTCTCCTTTTAATAGTTTTTGAAGAGATGTGTCTGCTGCTAGAACTCTGTGTGGCATTGACCTGGTCTCTAATCTGAGCTGCTGTTAACTTGCGATTTCTGTGGCTGGTGACTCGGATAAACTTATCCTCAGAAGCAGAGGTGACTCTTGGTCTTGCTTTCCTGGGGCGGTCCTCATGTGAGCCAGTTTCTTTGTAGCGATTGATGGTTTTTGCAACTGCACTTGGGTACACTTTCAAAGTTTTCCCAATTTTTCGCACTGACTGACCTTCATTTCTTAAAGTAATGATGGCCACTCGTTTTTCTTTACTTAGCTGCTTTTTTCTTGCCATAATACAAATTTTAACAGCCTATTCAGTAGTACTATCAGCTGTGTATCCACCACAGTTCTGCACAACACAACTGATAGTCCCAACCCCATTTATAAGGCAAGAAATCCCACTTATTAAACCTGACAGGGCACACCTGTGAAGTGAAAGCCATTTCCGGTGACTACCTCTTGAAGCTCATCAAGAGAATGCCAAGAGTGTGCAAAGCAGTCATCAAAGCAAAAGGTGGCCACTTTGAAGAACCTAGAATATAAGACATATTTTTGGTTATTTCACACTTTTTGTTAAGTATATAATTCCACATGTGTTAATTCATAGTTTTGATGCCTTCAGTGTGAATGTCTAATTTTCATAGTCATGAAAATACAGAAAAATCTTTAAATGAGAAGGTGTGTCCAAACTTTTGGTCTGTACTGTATCTCTCCCTAAATCAGCAGCGCTGTCCCTACACTGTCTGAACCCAGCCATTTGTGTCCAAGATGGCGGCGCCCGGTTTTATATACTCGAGGTGATGCTGTGCGGCCAGCCAATCAATGTAGTGCCACAACAAACATGGCTGCGGCATTACAGTGACTGGCTGGCAATCCCTGCATGTTCATTGGCTCTGTAAAGAGCGCCAAACATGCAATGCGGAGACCCGAGCTCCCGCCCGAGTAACCCGGAAATGCTCGGCGCTCGCCGAACGTCCCGAGTAGTGAGATGCTCGGGCGAGTACCGAGCAGTGTCGAGCATGTTCGTTCAACACTAATAATAATATATATTTATTAGTTAAAAAAATTAAATTGAAACAACAAAAAGAGCAACCAAAATAAAATCAATATTTGATGTAATCACCTTTTGCTTTCAAAACAGCATCAATTCTTTGAGGTACACTTGCACAAAGTCAGGTATTGTGTTTTATTATAGTCATTAGTCAGGTGTATGAGTAACTAATAATACCAAACAGGATCTATTTTCAAACATAGGTTGAAACACAGACATTAACTGAATCACAGACAACTGTGTAGGAGGCTTAAAACTGGGTGAGAAACAGCCAAACTAAACTACAAAGGAGAGGTTATGGAAGACAGTTTCATGTCACAGGTCATTTAGTTAGGCAAGACTGACCACAGCAACAAGACACAGGGTAGTTATACTGCATCAGGAACTTCTCTTTTGTTCAAAAATGTATAAGCAGACTGGAGTGTCAAGATGTGCTATTCAAGTTCTTTTGAAAAAGCACTAAGAAATAGGCAACATTGAAGATCATAATAGCAGTGGTCGGCCAAGGAAACGTAGTGCAGCAGATGTAAGATGCATCATGCTTACTTCCCATCAAAATCAGAAGTTCAGCAGTTATATCAGCTTAGAATTGGTATTATCAAGTGAGACCTATCAACAATAATCTAATGTTCAGAGTATTCTGACCAGACGTGGTCTTCAGGGAATTCTGCTGGCTGTCAATACAATATCATTATCACTCTGTGCTATGGCTATTGACAATGTATTTACAGCATACTTGTCAGTGTATGTCTATCACCATTGAACAACAAGACGCTTGTAGTATACTTTTCAGACTGAGTGGTTGGTAATATAACGTTGATGCTTCACTTTATGGCAACTGAATATGTGCTCAGTGCACTTGTCTGTTCTCAGTCCTAAATAGTTGCCAGAAAATATTGTTGGCACCTTTCCAAAATTGTGGGTAAACAACTTTGTTTCATGCATGTGATGCTCGTTCAAATATCACCTGTGGCAAGTAACAGGTGTGGGTAATATAAAAATCACACCTGAAACTAGATAGAAGAAGTTTACTCAATATTTGTCTGTGTGCCACACTAAGCATGGAGAACAGAAGAAGGAGAAGAAAACTGTCTGAGGACTTGAAAACTAAAATTGTTGAAAAATATTACCAATCTCAAGGTTAAAAGTCCATCTCCAGAGATCTTGATGTTCCTTTGTCCACAGTGTGCAACATAATCAAGAAGTATTCATTCCATGGCACTTTAGTTAATCTCCCTGGAAGTGGACAACAGAGAAAAATTGATGAATGGTGGCAACACAAGATAGTCCGGATGGTGGATAAGCAGCCCTCAATCAAGTTTCAAAGAAATTCAAGCTTGCCTGCAGGCTCAGGGTGCATCAACATCAAAGCAAACTATCCATTGACATTTGAATGAAATGAAACGCTAAGGCAGGAGACCCAGGAGGATCCCACTGTTGTCACAGAGACATAAAAAAGTTGGACTGCAGTTTGACAAAATGTACAGTACGTGAATAAGCCAAAAAGCTACTGGATCCTTCTACATGCTCATTCCATGTCTTTCTGTAGCTCTTCACAGGTGGACCTCGGCTCCTGGACAACTCTTCTAATTATTGTTTCTCTCCTGTCTGAAATCATGTGGGGAGCATCTAGTCGTGGCCTGTTTATGGTGAAATGATGTTCTATCTGCTTCCAGATTATGGCCCCAACAGTGGTCACTGTAACCTTTACTAGATACGAAATTCTTCTGTAACCAAAGCCATCAGTATGTTTAACAATAATAAAGCTGCAAAGCTCTTGATATAGCTCATTGGTTTTACCGATCATGAGATATTTCTTGTTTGGTACCTTGGTAATGAGGCATCATCTTATAGGCCATCAGTTGAACCAGCTGATATTATTTTCACTAAGTGGCAGGGTTGTTTTCTAATTACTGATAGATATCAGCTGATGTTATGACTAGTGTTGAGCCACCCCCGTAGTGTTCGAGTTCGGTTCGGTTCGTCGAACACCCGTGTGTTCGCCGAACTGTTCGTCGAACTGTTCGTCGAACACCTTCGAACACCGTTAAAACTAATGGCAGGCAAAACAAAAACACATAGAAACACATAGAAAACACCTTCAAAGGTGTCCAAAAGCTGACAAACTGCTCAGAAGACATAACTAACACATGGAAAAGTGACAAGTACATATAGTCATGCGAAAATAAAAGAGGTGGAGGAGTAAAAGGAGGGGGAGACACAGATATAGGCATGTCATGCCCTTCTAAAATCCAAAAAGTGAGAAGCCGACACGGCCAGTCCGCTCCTGCCCGTGCCACCTCCGTGTCGCCGGGTTTGTGCCAGAGCCGCGGTGAACCCTGACGGCCAGCCCCCCTCTCCCAATACTGGTGCCTGTCCGCTGGTGGGTCGAGCGAGCCCCCCTGTGGTGGAGGCAGCTCTAAGCTTTTTAATTTAAATTGTCTCTCTAATTTGAATGAATACACTTTAAATCCATTTACAAGGATCTATTGGAGGGCAAGTCTCATGCCAGCAGCCGCGGTAATTCCAGCTCCAGTAGCGTCCACTAAAGCTGCTGCAGTTAAAAAGCTTTTATAAGGATCGAGCTCGGCTGTCCACCGCAAGGCATCCTACTGCCAGTCCCAGCCCCTATGCCTTGGGGTGCCTCCTGATGCTCTTCACTAAGTATCCCATGGTCCCGAAGCATTTCCTTTGAAAAAATTAAGTGTCTAAACTACAGGTGGTGCAGCTTGCTTAACAGCCGGGATAATCCGCTTACTAGCAGACACTGCTACTAGGCACAAAGTATTTCCTGGGCTAGATGCAGTTAACAATTTGTAATTAGATACTCTCGTTGGATGCTGAGAAAGCATTCCATAGAGTCTCCTGGCACGCCATATATGATTCTCTTAAAAAGCTTGGGGTAGGGGTCTAGGGGACCCTTTTATAGCCAAAATCACGGCCCTGTATCGCAATACGTCACCTAGGCTGAAGATAAATGGAACTGTAGCACCCTGAGGGCTCGGTTGCTAAAGACGTATTGCACCTCACCCAGAGGTGTGATATCTCACTCTCAGGTAAGGATGGAGTGTGGATCAGGACCCGACACCTGCATGCATTACACCACATTGCCGTGGGGCAGGGCGACCAATATGCCCCTGAGATGGGCACGACAGTCCCTGTCCCTGGCTGGAGTGGGGGGAGGGAACACTGAGGAAGGGGAACCCTGTAGTGCAGGAGCAGGTAGGAAGCAGTTCCTGGGTGCATTGAGAAGGGAGTATAAAAGGTGGGCACCATCTTAGTTCAGTGCAGAGAAGTCTGAGCAGAAGTGGCAGGGAGCAGGGGCTCTGCATGAGCTCTGCTCTGGAGGCGGGCCTAGTAACAGAGGCCCAGGCCTGGAAGAGGGAGAAGGAAGGAAGAGGAGCGGAGAAGGCTCCAGGAACGAGGAATGAAGGGATCCCAGGGGTGCGGACGGGCGAGTCGCCACCGCACGCCCGAATCCACCTGCGTGGAGGGGTCAGGCCAAAGGGGGAGACCGGTCCCCGAACTAGTGGAGGCAGGAAACGACCCTCAGCTAGAAACCGGAGGCTCTGACATTTTATGTGGCGCAGCCCCTTGCTACACCCGCTAGGAAGGCACCACATAGGGTCAGGGAAACTGGCGCCAAGTTTACCAAGAGGAGGCCCGAGGCAGCCGGACAGAAGTGTTGGTAAGAAAGGCCAGACAAAGGACACACAAAGGGGGTCCTGTGAAGTGCTCCAAAGTTATCTGGGAGTTGTCTGAGCCCCTCACCTGGTGAACACAGTACGACGTGGGCAGCCGTTACCTGCAGACGTGGTCTGGATAATAAGAACTGTGAGTAAAGGCCCTGAACTGCATCACTGACTCCGTGTCGTTACTGCTGCTGCCCTGCACCATCACCCCCATCCTCCGCATACACTGCCCTGAGGCTATACTCCTCCCGTGGGGAGTTATGCTACGCTCTGCTGCACCCACAACACCAGCCTCAGTGGTCTGCCCTGTAGCAGCGGTTCACTCTGACCGCAATCCACGGGTGGCGTAGTCGGACATTTAAACATGAAAACCACATAAATAGTTCCGCCACTGGTTTGACCGCCCTGAGCCACGGAACTGGGTCGCCGCCACGAAGACTACAACCACCAGCATCCACCAAAAAGGGTCCGGCTCCGGGTGTCCCAAGGCCCAGGGGGTGCGTCAGAACATTTTCATCACCTTTCACAATCACCAATGGGACAAGGCAGTGATGTCCTCTGTCCCCTCTCTTATACATCCTAGTGACGGAGCACCTGCTCTCATCAATTCGCCATAACCCCAATATTAGGTGGATTGAGGTGGGAGGCACCGAGTACAAGTGCTCTCTATTTGCTGATGATGTCCTAGTATATATCACTCAATCACATATATCCATCCATGCTGTTATGGCTGAAATAGATCACTTTGTTACATGGTAAAATTTTAAAATCAATGCAGCGAAGTCTGAGGCCCTCGATGTCTCCCTCCCCAAATCCATATAGGATTCCATCCAGTCCAACTTTCCCTTTGCCTGGCCCTCACAGGGTATCAAATACTTAGGAATTCCTATTCATAGAGACCTCTCCCATCTATGTTATCTTAATTTTGGGCCCTTTATTGAACAACTCCATACAGACCACGGTTGGCAAGTTAGAACTGTAAGATTCACTACGTGAACCACTGGTGTTTTGTGGAAAAGCACATGTACACTGCGTTCCAAATTATTATACAAAAAGTGTTTAGGAGTGATAAGGGAAGAATTTGTTTGTTTGTCAGTTAAACTCATTGATGGTGATGTGTGTCAGGGCTCTTTATATCACTGTAAGCAATTGCAGACACCTGTGCTAATTAGTTTGGCAGGTGTGTCCAATGAAAGGCAAGACTACTTAAGAAGGCTCTCTCACATTATTAAGCAGCCTACATTTTCTGCCAAAATGGGAAAGAAAAAGGATGTGTCGGCTGCTGAGAAGCAACAAATTGTGGAGTGTTTAGGTCAAGGCATGACTACAATCAACATTGTGCGATGATCAGGATGAAGTGTCCTGGCAATCAAGAAGTATGTAGCTGATTCACAGTACACACGTGTGCGTGCTGATAAGGGCAAATTGAGGACTCTTTCCTACAGGCAATTACGTCAGGTTGAAAGAGCAGCGGCAAAAAAGCCTTGTCATAGCAGCAGACAAGTTTTTGAAGCTGCTTGTGCCTCCAACGTCCCCCGAACAACAAGATGCAGGGTCCTTCAGAGGTTTGCAGCTGTGCATGCGCCAACCTGTCGACCTCCTCTATCCACTTCACACAAGCAGAAACGGCTCCAGTGGGCCAAACATTACATGAAGACTGATTTCAAAACTGTTTTGTTCACGGATGAGTGCCGTGCAGCGCTCGATGGTCCAGATGGATGGAGTGGAGGATGGCTGGTTGATGGACACCCCACGCAAACACGGCTACAGCGCCAACAAGGAGGAGGTGGAGTAATGTTTTGGGCTGGAATCATGGGGAGAGAGATTGTCGGCCCCTTTAGGATCCCTGAAGGCGCTAAAGATGAACTCCATAATGTATGTGGATTTTCTCAAACAGCACTTCCTGCCATGGTTCAAGAAGAAGAACCGTGTATTTCACAGCAAGATCATTTTTCTGCATGATAATGCACCATCTCATGCTGCACATAAAACATCTGCATCTCTGGCTGATATGGGCATAAAAGGGGACAAACTTATGGTGTGACCCCCATGCTCCCCTGACCTCTACCCCATTCAGAACCTTTGGAGCATCATTAAAAGGAGTGTCTATGATGGCGGGAGGCAGTTCACATCTAAGCAACAGCTCTGGGAGGGTATTCTGTCCTCATGCAAAACAATTGAAGCAGAAACCATCCAAAACCTGACAAATTCAATGGACGAGAGAGTTCAGAAGCTCCTTTCGAACAAGGGGTCCCATGTGAAAATGTAACATCACCTAGAATAAAGTTTTGAGTTGAAAACTGTTTGATTTCAGTTTCTAACAACCTGCTAATGCTTATAATTTCAAAAATGACCATTTTTTTGGTCTTTATTAAAATGAAAAGGTTGATCGAAAAGTTTGGGGGATCTAAGAGTGTGGCAACCCAGTTGTCATGATTACTTCGAATTCTGACAATATGAGGGTCATGCTGCTGGTAGTGCAGCAAGAAGGCACTTATGTGCCTTGCGCATCTCGGAGCCCCAAAATTATTTTCCGGGCTAGATGCAGCTAAAAATTATTTTTAATTTTAAATCTGGTGAAGCTTTAGTATAGATGGCCTAATAGGATCAGTGCTGCACACTGCTACAAAGCCCAAATTATTTTCCAGTCAAGATACAGATAAACATGATTAGTAATTTGAAAGCTTGAAACGGTTGGTAGGGTGATTTTAACCAATCATCAAGCTTTTACTCTCCCCAGGATGACACAGGGGTAGAAAAGTCGTTTCGGATCCATGATTTGTTCATCTTTATGAACGTGAGTCTGTCTACATTATCAGTGGAGAGCCGCGTGCGCTTATCTGTCAGCACACCACCAGCAGCACTGAACACACGTTCAGACAGAACGCTGGCTGCGGGGCATGACAAGATCTCCAAGGCGTAAGTGGCTAGCTCCGGCCATTTATCCAGATTGGAAGCCCAAAAAGAGCAAGGGTCCAGTGACACAGTCGTGGCTTCAATGTTTACTTGGAGATACTCCTGTACCATCGTCTCTAGGCGTTCACTATGTGTAAGACTTCTTGTCTCCTGTGGCCTTGCAAAGGATGGGCTAAAAAAGTGGTGAAATGATTCCGCAAAATTGATGTTACCAGCAGATACTGTGGTTCTGTTACGGTTTGAGTGCTGAACACTTGACGGTCCCACGGTTGGCAAGTTGGAACTGTGAGATTCACTACGTGCACCACTGGTATTTTGTGGAAAAGCACATGTAAGATTCTGCAACAGTCTCTGCTGATACTCCTGCATGCGTGCATCCCTTTCTATGGCAGGAATAATTTCTGCAAATTTACTTTTGTACCGGGGATCTAACAGTGTGGCAACCCAGTAGTCAGGATTATTTCTAATTCTCACAATTCGAGGGTCATGTTGCAGGTAGTGCAGCAAGAAGGCACTCATGTGTGTTGCGCATCCAGGAGCACCAAGTCCCTGTTGTGTTGGTGGCGAGGTAACAATCATGCTTCCTTCCTCTGTCCTCTCCCCCCAACCTCGCACAACAGAAATGTGATCAAGGTCTCCCTCATCTGATGAGTCTTCCATCAGTTCGTCCTCCACTTCTTCCTGGGCTCCTGCACCTTCCTCAATAGTTTGGCTGCTACCATGCGCCCTGGTAAAACCATCTCCCCCACCCTCACATGCCTGCCGCCTTGGTGCTGCCGACCGTCTGGACCTTGCAGATGTTAGCCCTTCCGCATACAACTCCTCCTCCTCTACTTCCTCCACCTCCTCTTGTGCCACCACCTGACTCCGAATTCTGTTTAACATGTGCTCCAGCATGTAAATCACCGGAATAGTCATGCTGATAATGGCATCGTCAGCACTAAACATCTTCGTCGCCATTTCAAAATTGTGCAGAAGGGTGCATAGGTCCCTGATCTGAGACCACTCCTCCAGCGTGATTTGCCCCACCTCTGAATCTCGTTGACCCAGGCTATACGTCAGAACGTATTGCACCAGGGCTTGTCGGTGCTGCCACAGTCGCTGCAACATGTGCAGAGTTGAATTCCACCGGGTAGGCACATCGCATTTTAGCCGGTGAAGTGGCAGGCCCAACGACTTCTGTAGAGATGTAAGTCGCTGAGCTGCGGGATGCGAATGGCGGAAGTGAGCACACAGCGACCGTGCCCTCTGCAGAAGGCCATCTAGTCTGGGATAGTGGGCTAAAAATTGCTGGACAACCAGGTTCAACACGTGAGCCATACAAGGCACGTGTGTGACATTGCCCCGGCGAAGGGCCGCACCCAGGTTTGCAGTATTGTCGCACACGGCCTTCCCTGGTTTCAGGTCCAGTGGAGACAACCATTCATGAAATTGGTTCTCCAGAGCTGACCACAACTCCTCAGGTGTGTGACTCACATTTCCCAGACATTTCAATGTAAAAACCGCCTGATGACGTTGAGCCCTACTGCCAGCATAGTAAGGAGGTGTGCAGGATCCCTTCTGCGCAGTTAGAAAGCTTGTGGCATAACCAGACAGGCTTTAGGTGCAGGTGGAAGACCGAGAGGAGGTTGAGGAGGCAGAAGCAGTGGAGGAACTTTGACATAAAGAGGATTGACGCACAACTCGTGGGGACGGCAAGACTTGGACAGCAGCCCCTTGTCCTGCTGTCACCATAGTTACCCAGTGCCCAGTCAGCGACATGTAACGCCCCTGTCCATGCCTACTCGTCCAAGTGTCTGTGGTGAAATGCACCCTGTCACACACAGAGTTTCTCAAAGAAGCGGTGATGTTGTGTGCGACATGCTGGTGGAGCGCAGGCACACCTTTCTTTGAGAAGTAGTGCCGACTGGGCATCTGGTACTGGGGCACTGCGACGGACATAAGGTCTCGAAAATCCTCTGTGTCCACCAGGCGGAAAGGCAGCATTTCTGTAGCCAAGAGCTTGCAGATGGTGAAATTCAACCTCTTAGCTTTCTCATGGCTAGGAGGAAATGGTCTTTTACTTGTCCACATCTGAGGGACCGAGGGCTGGCTATTGTGCTTAGACGGGGTTGATAAGGGTGTCCCCGGCAAACTGCCGGTCTGTGAGGAAGATGCAGGCGGACATGTTAGGTTGCCTTGATCCAAAGGTGGTGCTATCGATGTCGGACAGCGCTCAACACCAGCTGGTGTTACCACCTCCAAAGAAAATGATGACCTGCCAATCACGCTGGCTGTTGCGGGTAAAGAGGTGGCAGGTCTGCGCCCCAAAACAGGTGTGACTGCTGTCCCCCCAGTCACAGAGGATGAAGAGGCCGCGGATGCACAAGATATGGCAGACGGTGATTGGCCCGGCCGGCTAGGCCGCATTGTAGCACACTGAGCTTCCCACTGCAACTTATGCTTCATGTCCATGTGCCGGTTCATGCATGAAGTACTCAAACTATGTATTTTTTGGCCTCTACTTAGCTTTTGCTGACAAATGTTACAGATAACACGAGTTGGGTCATCTTTATCGATCTGAAAAAATGCCCAGGCTATGCAAGGCTTAGCACCCATGCGACCTGAAGAGCCACCACGACTTGTGGTGAGAGGCAGAGTTGTGTTTGAGGATGCAGTTGTTGACGTGCTTCCAGTACTACGTCTCTGTCCAGGAAGGCGCAACCTGACCTCGTCGTCACTAGCATCTTCCTCCACCTCCTCTGCTGACCTCATCTCTTGGCTGACTGTGGGTTGACAGTAAGTGGGATCTCCGACCTCATCATCATCACCCTGTGCGTTATCACACCCGTCGTCCTCAGAGCCAACCTGTTCCTGCCCTGACAAAAAACTAAAGTTGTCGCTCCAATCAGGTATTTGAGTCTTATCATCGTCTTCCTCATTGTCTCCACCAACAGGAGTTACAGTTTGGGAATGAGGGTCTACATTATGGTCAGAACCTTCTGCGTCTGGTCCTGGATCCGACTCATAAAGATTCTGGGCATCAGTGCAGATCATTTCCTCGTCTGGAATCACAGAAGCGCTGGAGTCGACCTCTGATTCCCAGGCTATAGTATGAGTAAACAGCTCTGCAGACTCAACCATCTGTTCTACCTCACACTCAGACGGGCAGCTGGAGATTTGGGAGCTGTGAGGAAGCAAGTGCGATTTGGGTGACACCTTTGAGGACTGGAGTATTTGTGATGTTGAAGTTGATGTGGAGGAGAGCCCACTTAAAGGAGCACTTGATATCCGTTGAAGCACCTGCTGTTTTTGTGCCTCATCTGGAATTTGTAGCGATTGGCGTGGCCGTAAGAAATAGATCTTATCACATTGTCCGCTAAAAGAAGTAGACATTTTAGTTTGGCTGGAAGATGGTCTTTCTTCTGCACCTACCCCACGGACACAACCTTTTTTCCCCTTCCCAACACGCCTATTCCCCTTTCCACCAGCAGCAGGCCTTTTTCCACTCATTTTGGTGGTTAACTAATTCACAACTCTGGAGTTGTTTGCACAAAAAAACAATGGATGGTAACCGAGCAGAGCTGAGTGGCCAAACTGTGGTATTAGGCCAAAACTATTGGCTGGGTTAGATGCAGAAAAAAATTATTTTTAATTTGCAACCTGATGGAGGTCAGTATAGATGGACTAATAGACCAAGTCCCACACACCGCTAGAAGCCCAAATATTTTTTCAGAGCTAGATGCAGAAAATTTTTTTATTCAATTTGCAACCTGATGGAGGTCAGTATAGATGGACTAATAGACCAAGTCCCACACACTGCTAGAAGCCCAAATATTTTTTCAGAGCTAGATGCAGAAAAAAATTATTTTTAATTTGCAACCTGATGGAGGTCAGTATAGATGGACTAATAGACCAAGTCCCACACACTGCTAGAAGCCCAAATATTTTTTCAGAGCTAGATGCAGAAAAAAATTATTTTTAATTTGCAACCTGATGGAGGTCAGTATAGATGGACTAATAGAACAAGGCCCACACGCTGCTAGAAGCCCAAATATTTTTTCAGAGATAAATGAAGAAAAAAATTATTTTTAATTTGCAACCTGATGGAGGTCAGTATAGATGGACTAATAGACCAAGTCCCACACACTGCTAGAAGCCCAAATATTTTTTCAGAGCTAGATGCAGAAAAAAATTATTTTTAATTTGCAACCTGATGGAGGTCAGTATAGATGGACTAATAGACCAAGTCCCACACACTGCTAGAAGCCCAAATATTTTTTCAGAGCTAGATGCAGAAAAAAATTAGTTTTAATTTGCAACCTGATGGAGGTCAGTATAGATGGACTAATAGACCAAGTCCCACACACCGCTAGAAGCCCAAATATTTTTTCAGAGCTAGATGCAGAAAAAAATTATTTTTAATTTGCAACCTGATGGAGGTCAGTATAGATGGACTAATAGACCAAGTCCCACACACTGCTAGAAGCCCAAATATTTTTTCAGAGCTAGATGCAGAAAAAAATTATTTTTAATTTGCAACCTGATGGAGGTCAGTATAGATGGACTAATAGACCAAGTCCCACACACTGCTAGAAGCCCAAATATTTTTTCAGAGGTAGATGCAGAAAAAAATTATTTTTAATTTGCAACCTGATGGAGGTCAGTATAGATGGTCTAATAGACCAAGTCCCACACACCGCTAGAAGCCCAAATATTTTTTCAGAGCTAGATGCAGAAAAAAATTATATTCAGTTTGCAACCTGATGGAGGTCAGTATAGATGGACTAATAGAATGATGCTATGCCCAAAAGATTTTACTTCACTAGGTGCAGTAAAAAAATTGGTATTCTATACACAGGTGTTATATCTTGCAACACAGATAGGCTACTCCACTGACTAACACACTCTGCAATAGGCCAAAAAGGATTAGCTTTGCTAGATTCAGCCAAATGCTGTGAAAAAAACTTGCACAGCACTGGCACAGACCTGCCTGGCAAAAACTGATAGGAACTCATGTAACCTAGTCCTGAAAAGGACTCCAATTACAATTAGTCTTTACTCCCACAACCTATCTATTTAAGAGCACAGACCTCCCTGATAAAAGTCGTAGGAAATGCTGTAACCTAGTCCTTAAAAGGACTGCAATCACAACTATTCCCTACTCCCAAGCTATCTGTATATTTGTGCGAAAATTGGCTTGAAATTAACAAGGTATAGCACACACAGCAACAGCGGTGCCGTCTAACACGCAGCTGCAGCAGTGAGAAAATGGTGGCGACGGGGAAAATGGCTTGGTCTTATAGGGCAAGGACATGTGACATACACTGCCAATCACACATGCCCTTGATTGTGTGAAAAAAAGCACTTCGCTCCGTGTGTGCGCTGCTGATAGGCTGACAGATTGCACCTCCCCACTGCAAATGCGGGAAAGAGAAAAAAAAATGGAGATCTTCATTGTTCCTGCAGAGATCCATCCCCTGCCCCTCCCCCCGCCCCGCTGTACACTCAATCTGCGTATTAACATTAATTTTCATCATTACTGAGAAAAAATCCAGTTATGATTTTGGTGCACGAACAGTTATCGAACATAACCTCGAACAGCCGAATTTTTCTCAAATTGTTCGTGTTCGCCGACCGGCTCGAACACCGCCCAAAACAGCTCGAATTTGAGATTGGCGAACAGTTCGAGTAGAACAACGCTCATCTCTAGTTATGACTTTCCATGGCTTTTTGCACCTCTCTTTCTTCATGTGTTCAATACTTTTTTCTGGGTCACATCTATAGTTTGATTTCTTTGCCTGTGTGGATTGGATGGCTTGTTACCAACATCTGTTGAGAGTATCTTGTCAATAGCACCTTAAGGAATATATTTACTTAGAAAATTGTTGATGTGTTCAATACTTATTGCACTCATTGTATATATATCTATATATTGTAAGATTGCAGCCGGACAAGTCTTGGAAAGAGTGTATATATCACCAGGCTCCAGCATGGATTGTGCTAAGAGTTGTTTTAATGGGCCGGATTTTGGGTCCTGGTTTAGGAACGGCCACGAGAGCTGGGTACCAGTCTTTCCTATACCTCCAGTTCCAGGCCATGGAATGGCCTAGTTAAAAGGTACCTGTCACCCGAAAAAAACGCTATTAACCTGCAGATATGGTGTTAATCTGCAGGTTAACAGTGTTGGGGAAAATGAACTTTATCCTCCCGGCAGCATTCGGCTTCCTTTCATAGGTGTGATGTTGGCTCAGGGTCAGTCGCTGGTCTGAATATGCAGAGAGGCGGCTGCAATTGCGCCCCCAGCCCTGACTGACATCCAGCGCCAATGCAGACCCAGTGTCAGTCAGAGTCGGGGTCGCCATTACAGCCGACTCTCTCTATACACATAGCAGTAACTGAAACCGTCTAAGTGCCATACACCCTTCCACCCCCGTGAATAAAAATCATTCTGTCCCGACAGTGTTCGACTAAGTGCGGGCAACGAGCAGGTGAATAACGCTATTAATCTGTAGATCAACCCCAGATCAGCAGGTTAACTGCCTTTTTTCTGGTGATAGGTTCCCTTTAACCCCTTTAAAGCCCAAGACGTATTAATACATATCTGCGCCTTGGGCTTTAAGAGCCTGACATGTATTAATGCGTCTTTGCGATCGCGCCCGCACACAGGCTGTGCGGGCGCGATTGCCGCTGGGTGTCAGCTGATTGTCACAACTGACACCCGGTGTTATGTGCTGGGAGCAGTCCTGCATCACTCCCGGCATATTTACCACCGCAATGCAGTGATCGACTTCAATCGGGGGGTTAAGCACCTCTCCTTCCGGCCTCCCGCGCTGTCTGCCGTGGCTTCCCGGATGTTGCCATGTTGACCCGATGTTGTCATGACAACATCCTGGTCACCAGACAGCAGGAAGATATTTTGGTCATGCACAGTGCATGACCAAAATATCTTCTGCATCTGCAGCACTGACAGCCTGTATAGCACAGGGATGGTGCTGCATTCCTGTGCTATACAGGTGATAAGAATAAAAAAAAGTGAAAGTCCCACAGTGGGACAAAGAATAAAACCACATTGGGTTGTAAAGGGGTTAAATCAGAGAGATTTGCCACACAAAATAGTTAATAAGTAACATTTCCCACATGTCTACTTTACATCAGCACAATTTTGGAACCAATTTTTGTTTTTTATTAGGGAGCTATAAGGGTTAAAAATTGACCAGCGATTTCTCATTTTTCCAACAAAATTTACAAAAACATTTTTTTAGGGACCACATCACATTTGAAGTCACTTTGAGGGGTCTTTATGACAGAAAATACCCAAATTTGACACCATTCTAAAAACTGCACACCTCAAGGTGCTCAAAACAACATTCAAGTACTTTATTAACCCTTCAGGTGCTTCACAGGAATTTTTGGAATGTGGAAGAAAAAAATGAACATTTAACTTTTTTCACAAAAATGTTATTTAGACCCAATTTTTTTTATTTTTGCAGGGGTAACAGGAAACAGTGACCCCAAAATTTGTTGCGCAATTTCGCCTGAGCAGGCAGATACTCCATATGTGGGAAAAAACAGCTACTTAGGCGCACGGCAGGGTTCAGAAGGGAAGGAGCGCCATTTGACTTTTTTGATTTTAAAATTTGCTTGAATAATTAGTGGACACCATGTTGCGTTTGGAGAGGCCCTGATGTGCCTAAGCAGTGGAAACCACCCACAAGTGATGCCATTTTGGAATCTAGACCCCTCAGGGAACTTATCTAGATGTGTGGAGAGCACCTTGATCCCCCAGGTGCTTCACAGAAGTTTATAACATTGAGCCGTAAAAATAAAATTTTCACATTTTTCCTACAAAAAATGTTATTCAGCCCCCAATTTTGCATTTTCATAAGGGTAACAGGAGAAATTGCACCATGCAGTTTGTTGAGCAATTTTTCCTGAGTAAGCAGATATCTGATATGTGAGGGAAAACCACTGTTTGGGCGCAGAGCAGGGTTCGGAAGGGAAGGAGCGCCATTTGACTTTTTTGATTGCAAAATTTGCTTGAATAATTAGCGGACGCCATGTTGCATTTGGGGAGCCCCTGATGTGCCTAAACAGTAGAAACCCCCCACAAGTGACACCATTTTGGAAACTAGACCCCTCAGGGAACTTATCTAGATGTGTGGTGAGCACCTTGAACCCCCAGATGCTTCACAGAAGTTTATAACATTGAGCCGTAAAAATAAAATTTTTCCCACAAAAATGTTTTTCAGCCCCCACTTTTGCATTTTCAGAAGGGTAACAGGAGAAATTGCACCATGCAGTTTGTTGTGCAATTTCTCCTGAGTAAGCAGATACCACATATGAGGGGGAAAACCACTGTTTGGGCGCATGGCAGGGTTCGGAAGGGAAGGAGAGCCATTTGACTTTTTGAATGTAAAATTTGCTTGAATAATTAGCGGATGCCATGTTGCATTTGGGGAGCCCCTGATGTGCCTAAACAGTGGAAACCCCCCACAAGTGACACCATTTTGGAAACTAGACCCCTCAGGGAACTTATCTAGATGTGTGGTGAGCACCTTGAACCCCCAGGTGCTTCACAGAAGTTTATAACATTGAGCCGTAAAAATAAAATTTTCACATTTTTCCCACAAAAATGTTTTTCAGCCGCCACTTTTGCACTTTCATAATGATAACAGAAGAAATTGCACTATGCAGTTTGTTGTTCAATTTCTTCTGAGTTACCAGATACCCATATGTGGTGGAAAACCACTGTTTGAGCGCGCGGCAGGGTTCGGAAGGGAAGGAGCGCCATTTGACTTTTTGAATGTAAAATTTGCTTGAATAATTAGCGGACGCCATGTTGCATTTGGGGAGCCCCTGATGTGCCTAAACAGTGGAAACCCCCCACACGTGACACCATTTTGGAAACTAGACCCCTCAGGGAACTTATATAGATGTGTGGTGAGCTCCTTGAACCCCCAGGTGCTTCACAGAAGTTTCTAACATTGAGCCGTAAAAATAAAATTTTCACATTTTTCCCACAAAATGTTTTTCAGCCCCCACTTTTGCATTTTCATAAGGGTAACAGAAGAAATTGCACAATGCAGTTTGTTGTGCAATTTCTTCTGAGTTACCAGATACCCCATATGTGGTGGAAAACCACTGTTTGAGCGCGCGGCAGGGTTCGGAAGGGAAGGAGCGCCATTTGACTTTTTGATTGTAAAATTTGCTTGAATAATTAGCGGATGTGCCCCTGATGTGCCTAAACAGTGGAAACCCCCCACAAGTGACACCATTTTGGAAACTAGACCCCTCAGGGAACTTATCTAGATGTGTGGTAAGCACCTTGAACCCCCAAGTCCTTTACAGAAGTTTATAACATGGAGCCGTGAAAATAAAAAAAATCAAACTTTTTCCACAAGAATGATGTTTTAGCCCCAATTTTTTTATTTTCACAAGGGTAAGAGGAGAAAATGGACCCAAAAAACAGTTGTACAATTTCTCCTGAGTACGCCAATACCCCATATGTGGGGAAAATACAGTGTTTGGGTGCACGGCAGAGTTCAGAAGGGAAGGAGCACTGTGTTACTTTTTGAAAGCAAAATCGTCTGGAATCGAGAGCGGACGCCATGTCGCGTTTGGAAAGCCCCTGATGGGCCAAAATAGTTGAAACCCCCCACAGATGACCCCATTTTGGAAACTACACCCGTCAAGGATTTTATCAAGGGGTATAGTGAACATTTTGAACCCAGAGGTACGACAAAGATTTTGATAACATTAGGTCATCATATTGAATAAGTTGTCATTAGTCTTGAGCGCAAGTGCTCGCTACTTGAGTTTGCATTGGGTACTCAGGTATGCACCATGTATCACGGGTGCTCAAGTGAAATGCTCGAGTCCCCACCCGCATGTTTCACGGTTATTAGACACCCCAAAAAAAACATGCGGGGATCGCTCGTGCATGGCAGGCAATCCCCGCGAGTTTTTTTTGGCAGCGAAGCATATGGGGCGGAGACTCGAGCACCCTCGATACTCAATGCATACCCGAGCACCCGATGCAAACTCAAGTAGCGAGTACTTGCGTTCAACACTAGTTGCCATATCGTCATTTTTTTTTTTTTTTTTTACTTTTGAAAAAATAAAAAAACCTAACCACAACCCTAACATTAGCAAAACCCTAACCCCAACCCCAGCCCTAGCGTTTATTTTTTACGCCGTTCCTAGTGCGGTATAAATGATTAGACGACCTTATTCTTCAGGTGGGTGCGACTACACAGATACCAGAATGATATCGGGTTTTTATGATTGACAGCTGTCACACACTAAAAGACGCATATTTTGTAAAATCTAGTTTTTGCACGCCATATTTTGAGAGCTATAATTTTTCCATATTTTGGCCGACAGAGTCATGTAATTGGCTTGTTTTTTGCGGGATGAGTTGATGTTTTCATTGGTGCCATTTTCAGGCACGTGACATTTTTTGATCGCTTTCTATTCCAGCTTTTGGGAGGCAGAATAAACAAAAACCAACAATTCAGGAATTGTTATTTTTTTTATTTTTTTTATTCTACTCCGCGTGAGGTAAAATTGATAAGGTAGCTTTATTCTTCGGGTCAGTATGTTTACAGCGGTACCACATTTATATTGTTTTTCTATGTTTTGGCGCTTTTACGCAATAAAAGCAATTTTATAGAAAAAATTATTTTTTTGCATCGCTTTATTCTGAGAGCTATAACTTTTTGATTTTTTGGATGATGGAGCTGTATTGTGGCTTGTTTTTTGTGGAACAAGATGACGTTTTCAGTGGTACCATTTTTATTTATATCCATCTTTTTGATTGTGTTTTTCCATTTTTTGTTTGGCAGTATGATGATAAAGCATTGTTTTTTGCTTTTTTATTTTATTTTATTTTTTTTACTGTGTTCACTGAAGGGGTTAACTAGTGGTACAATTTTATAGGTCAGGTCGATACGGACGTGGCGATACCAAATATGTGTACTTTTATTGTTTGTTTCTTTTCATAATAATATTTATTGATGGGTATATTATATTTTTATTTTTGATGGATTATTTTTTTTCTTTTTTTAATATTTTTACAATTTTTTAATTTTTTTTTTCACTTTCTGAGAGTTTTTTTACTTTTTTACTTTGTCCCACTCTGGGACTTTTACTTTTTTTATTCTGATCGAATGCATAGAATAGGGATGTAGCACCATCCCTGTGCCATGCAGGCAGTCAGCGCTGCACAGTGAGAAGATTGTTTGGTCATGCACTGCGCATGAACAAAGAATCTTCCTGCTGTCTGGTGACCCAGATGTTGTCATGACGACATTGGGTCGTCATGGCAACATCCGGGAAGCCGCGGCAGACAGCACTGGAGGCCGGAAGAGAAGGTGAGTATCCCGATCACCTCCCCTTAGCCACCGCATTGCTGCGATCGACTTCGATCGCAGCATTGCGGGGGTTAACGTGTGCCGGGAGCGGTGTGGGACCGCTCCCTGCACATAGCACCGGGTCTCAGCTGTGACAATCAGCTGACACCCGGCGGTGATCGCGCCCGCACAGCATGTGTGCGCGCACAATAGTGATGACGTACTAATACGGGTCAGGCTATTAAGTCCCAGGGCACAGAAGCGTATTAGTACGGCATGGGCTTTAAAGGGGTTAAAAAAATTATGTGGGTGATGCATCACGGACCATGGTCACCCCGGTGATAAGGTGGTGGAGGATGAGGATAAGGAGGAGGACGAGAGCAAATAGCCAAAATCAGGAAGCGTATACCCATGTGTGAGTGTGAAAAGGTGCATGAGAATACACCTCCCAAGAAAAGACACTGGATTTGAGTTTATGTTTAGAGATGAGCGTTGTTCTACTCGAACTGTTCGCCAATCTCAAATTCGAGCTGTTTTGGGCGGTGTTCGAGCCGTTCGGCGAACACGAACAATTTGAGAAAAATTCGGCTGTTCGAGGTTATGTTCGATAACTGTTCGTGCACCAAAATCATAACTGGATTTTTTCTCAGTAATGATGAAAATTAATGTTAATACGCAGTTTGAGTGTACAGCGGGGTGGGGGGAGGGGCAGGGGATGGATCTCTGCAGGAACAATGAAGATCTCCATTTTTTTTTTCTCTTTCCCGCATTTACAGTGGGGAGGTGCAATCTGTCAGCCTATCAGCAGCGCACACACGGAGCAAAGTGCTTTTTTGCACACAAGCAAGGGCATGTGTCATTGGCAGTGTATGTCACATGTCCTTGTCCTATAAGACCAAGCCATTTTCCCCATCGCCACCATTTTCTCACTGCTGCAGCTGCGTGTTAGACGGCACCGCTGTTGCTGTGTGCGCTATACCTTGTTAATTTCAAGCCAATTTTCGCACAAATCTACAGATAGCTTGGGAGTAGGGAATAGTTGTGATTGCAGTCCTTTTAAGGACTAGGTTACAGCATTTCCTACGACTTTTATCAGGCAGGTCTGTGCTCTTAAATAGATAGATTGTGGGAGTAAAGACTAATTGTAATTGGAGTCCTTTTCAGGACTAGGTTACATAAGTTCCTATCAGTTTTTGCCAGGCAGGTCTGTGCCAGTGCTGTGCAAGTTTTTTTCACAGCATTTGGCTGAATCTAGCAAAGCTAATCCTTTTTGGCCTATTGCAGAGTGTGTTAGTCAGTGGAGTAGCCTATCTGTGTTGCAAGATATACCACCTGGGTATAGAATACCAATTTTTTTACTGCACCTAGTGAAGTAAAATCTTTTGGGCATAGCATCATTCTATTAGTCCATCTATACTGACCTCCATCAGGTTGCAAATTGAATATAATTTTTTTCTGCATCTAGCTCTGAAAAAATATTGGGCTTCTAGCTGTGTGTGGGACTTGTTGTATTAGTCCATCTATACTGACCTCCATCAGGTTGCAAACTGCATATATTTTTTTCTTCATCTACCTCTGAAAAAATATTGGGCTTCTAGCTGTGTGTGGGACTTGTTCTATTAATCCATCTATACAGACCTCCATCAGGTTGCAAACTGAATATATTTTTTTCTGCATCTACCTCTGAAAAAATATTGGGCTTCTAGCTGTGTGTGGGACTTGTTGTATTAGTCCATCTATACTGACCTCCATCAGGTTGCAAACTGAATATATTTTTTTCTGCATCTACCTCTGAAAAAATATTGGGCTTCTAGCTGTGTGTGGGACTTGTTCTATTAATCCGTCTATACAGACCTCCATCAGGTTGCAAACTGAATATATTTTTTTCTGCATCTACCTCTGAAAAAATATTGGGCTTCTAGCTGTGTGTGGGACTTGTTCTATTAATCCATCTATACAGACCTCCATCAGGTTGCAAACTGAATATATTTTTTTCTGCATCTACCTCTGAAAAAATATTGGGCTTCTAGCTGTGTGTGGGACTTGTTATATTAGTCCATCTATACTGACCTCCATCAGGTTGCAAATTGAATATATTTTTTTCTGCATCTACCTCTGAAAAAATATTGGGCTTCTAGCTGTGTGTGGGACTTGTTCTATTAATCCATCTATACAGACCTCCATCAGGTTGCAAACTGAATATATTTTTTTCTGCATCTACCTCTGAAAAAATATTGGGCTTCTAGCTGTGTGTGGGACTTGTTGTATTAGTCCATCTATACTGACCTCCATCAGGTTGCAAACTGAATATATTTTTTTCTGCATCTACCTCTGAAAAAATATTGGGCTTCTAGCTGTGTGTGGGACTTGTTGTATTAGTCCATCTATACTGACCTCCATCAGGTTGCAATCTGAATATATTTTTTTCTGCATCTACCTCTGAAAAAATATTGGGCTTCTAGCTGTGTGTGGGACTTGTTGTATTAGTCCATCTATACTAACCTCCATCAGGTTGCAAACTGAATATATTTTTTTCTGCATCTACCTCTGAAAAAATATTGGGCATCTAGCTGTGTGTGGGACTTGTTGTATTAGTCCATCTATACTGACCTCCATCAGGTTGCAAACTGAATATATTTTTTTCTGCATCTATCTCTGAAAAAATATTGGGCTTCTAGCTGTGTGTGGGACTTGTTATATTAATCCATCTATACAGACCTCCATCAGGTTGCAAACTGAATATATTTTTTTCTGCATCTACCTCTGAAAAAATATTGGGCTTCTAGCTGTGTGTGGGACTTGTTGTATTAGTCCATCTATACTGACCTCCATCAGGTTGCAAACTGAATATATTTTTTTCTGCATCTACCTCTGAAAAAATATTGGGCTTCTAGCTGTGTGTGGGACTTGTTCTATTAATCCATCTATACAGACCTCCATCAGATTGCACACTGAATATATTTTTTTCTGCATCTACCTCTGAAAAAATATTGGGCTTCTAGCTGTGTGTGGGACTTGTTGTATTAGTCCATCTATACTGACCTCCATCAGGTTGCAAACTGAATATATTTTTTTCTGCATCTACCTCTGAAAAAATATTGGGCTTCTAGCTGTGTGTGGGACTTGTTCTATTAATCCATCTATACAGACCTCCATCAGGTTGCAAACTGAATATATTTTTTTCTGCATCTACCTCTGAAAAAATATTGGGCTTCTAGCTGTGTGTGGGACTTGTTGTATTAGTCCATCTATACTGACCTCCATCAGGTTGCAAACTGAATATATTTTTTTCTGCATCTAACTCTGAAAAAATATTGGGCTTCTAGCTGTGTGTGGGACTTGTTTTATTAGTCCATCTATACAGACCTCCATCAGGTTGCAAACTGAATATATTTTTTTCTGCATCTACCTCTGAAAAAATATTGGGCTTCTAGCTGTGTGTGGGACTTGTTGTATTAGTCCATCTATACTGACCTCCATCAGGTTGCAAACTGAATATATTTTTTTCTGCATCTACCTCTGAAAAAATATTGGGCTTCTAGCTGTGTGTGGGACTTGTTCTATTAATCCATCTATACAGACCTCCATCAGGTTGCAAACTGAATATATTTTTTTCTGCATCTACCTCTGAAAAAATATTGGGCTTCTAGCTGTGTGTGGGACTTGTTCTATTAATCCATCTATACAGACCTCCATCAGGTTGCAAACTGAATATATTTTTTTCTGCATCTACCTCTGAAAAAATATTGGGCTTCTAGCTGTGTGTGGGACTTGTTGTATTAGTCCATCTATACTGACCTCCATCAGGTTGCAAACTGAATATATTTTTTTCTGCATCTACCTCTGAAAATATATTGGGCTTCTAGCTGTGTGTGGGACTTGTTCTATTAATCCATCTATACAGACCTCCATCAGGTTGCACACTGAATATATTTTTTTCTGCATCTACCTCTGAAAAAATATTGGGCTTCTAGCTGTGTGTGGGACTTGTTGTATTAGTCCATCTATACTGACCTCCATCAGGTTGCAAACTGAATATATTTTTTTCTGCATCTACCTCTGAAAAAATATTGGGCTTCTAGCTGTGTGTGGGACTTGTTGTATTAGTCCATCTATAGTGACCTCCATCAGGTTGCAAACTGAATATATTTTTTTCTGCATCTACCTCTGAAAAAATATTGGGCTTCTAGCTGTGTGTGGAACTTGTTCTATTAATCCATCTATACAGACCTCCATCAGGTTGCAAACTGAATATATTTTTTTCTGCATCTAGCTCTGAAAAAATATTTGGCCTTCTAGCAGTGTGTGGGACTTTCTCTATTAGTCCATCTATACTGACCTCCATCAGGTTGCAAATTGAATATAATTTTTTTCTGCATCTAACCCAGCCAATAGTTTTGGCCTAATACCACAGTTTGGCCACTCAGCTCTGCTCGGTTCCCATCCATTGTTTTTTTGTGCAAACAACTCCAGAGTTGTTAATTAGTTAACCACCGAAATGAGTGGAAAAAGGCCTGCTGCTGGTGGAAAGGGGAATAGGCGTGTTGGGAAGGGGAAAAAAGGTTGTGTCCGTGGGGTAGGTGTTAAAGCAACAGTAACATCTGCAGAAGAAAGACCATCTTCCAGCCAAACTAAAATGTCTACTTCTTTTAGCGGACAATGTGATAAGATCCCTTTCTTACGGCCACGCCAATCGCTACAAATTCCAGATGAGGCACAAAAACAGCAGGTGCTTCAACGGATATCAAGTGCTCCTTTAAGTGGGCTCTCCTCCACATCAACTTCAACATCACAAATACTCCAGTCCTCAAAGGTGTCACCCCAATCGCACTTGCTTCCTCACAGCTCCCAAATCTCCAGCTGCCCGTCTGAGTATGAGGTAGAACAGATGGTTGCGTCTGCAGAGCTGTTTACTCATACTATAGCCTGGGAATCAGAGGTCGACTCCAGCGCTTCTGTGAATCCAGACGAGGAAATGATCTGCACTGATGCCCAGAATCTTTATGAGTCGGATCCAGGACCAGACGCAGAAGGTTCTGACCATAATGTAGACCCTCATTCCCAAACTGTAACTCCTGTTGGTGGAGACAATGAGGAAGACGATGATAAGACTCAAATACCTGATTGGAGCGACAACTTTAGTTTTTTGTCAGGGCAGGAACAGGTTGGCTCTGAGGACGACGGGTGTGATAACGCACAGGGTGATGATGATGAGGTTGGAGATCCCACTTACTGTCAACCCACAGTCAGCCAAGAGATGAGGTCAGCAGAGGAGGTGGAGGAAGATGCTAGTGACAACGAGGTCAGGTTGCGCCTTCCTGGACAGAGACGTAGTACTGGAAGCACGTCAACAACTGCATCCTCAAACACAACTCTGCCTCTCACCACAAGTCGTGGTGGCTCTTCAGGTCGCATGGGTGCTAAGCCTTGCATAGCCTGGGCATTTTTTCAGATCGATAAAGATGACCCAACTCGTGTTATCTGTAACATTTGTCAGCAAAAGCTAAGTAGAGGCCAAAAAATACATAGTTTGAGTACCTCATGCATGAACCGGCACATGGACATGAAGCATAAGTTGCAGTGGGAAGCTCAGTGTGCTACAATGCGGCCTAGCCGGCCGGGCCAACCACCGTCTGCCATATCTTGTGCATCCGCGGCCTCTTCATCCTCTGTGACTGGGGGGACAGCAGTCACACCTGTTTAGGGGCGCAGACCTGCCACCTCTTTACCCGCAACAGCCAGCGTGATTGGCAGGTCATCATTTTCTTTGGAGGTGGTAACACCAGCTGGTGTTGAGCGCTGTCCGACATCGATAGCACCACCTTTGGATCAAGGCAACCTAACATGTCCGCCTGCATCTTCCTCACAGACCGGCAGTTTGCCAGGGACACCCTTATCAACCCCGTCTAAGCACAATAGCCAGCCCTCGGTCCCTCAGATGTGGACAAGTAAAAGACCATTTCCTCCTAGCCATGAGAAAGCTAAGAGGTTGAATTTCACCATCTGCAAGTTCTTGGCTACAGAAATGCTGCCTTTCCGCCTGGTGGACACAGAGGATTTTCGAGACCTTATGTCTGTCGCATTGCCCCAGTACCAGATGCCCAGTTGGCACTACTTCTCAAAGAAAGGTGTGCCTGCGCTCCACCAGCATGTCGCACACAACATCACTGCTTCTTTGAGAAACTCTGTGTGTGACAAGGAGTTGTGGTCAGCTCTGGAGAACCAATTTCATGAATGGTTGTCTCCACTGGACCTGAAACCAGGGAAGGCCGTGTGCGACAATGCTGCAAACCTGGGTGCGGCCATTCGCCGGGGCAATGTCACACATGTGCCTTGTATGGCTCACGTGTTGAACCTGGTTGTCCAGCAATTTTTAGCCCACTATCCCAGACTAGATGGCCTTCTGCAGTGGGCACGGTCGCTGTTTGCTCACTTTCGCCGTTCGCATCCCGCAGCTCAGCGACTTACATCTCTACAGAAGTCGTTGGGCCTGCCACTTCACCGGCTAAAATGCGATGTGCCTACCCGGTGGAATTCAACTCTGCACATGTTGCAGCGACTGTGGCAGCACCGACAAGCCCTGGTGCAATACGTTCTGACGTATAGCTGGGCCAACGAGATCCAGAGGTGGGGCAAATCACGCTGGAGGAGTGGTCTCAGATCAGGGACCTATGCACCCTTCTGCACAGTTTTGAAATGGCGACGAAGATGTTTAGTGCTGACGATGCCATTATCAGCATGACTATTCCGGTGATTTACATGCTGGAGCACATGTTAAACAGAATTCGGAGTCAGGTGGTGGCACAAGAGGTGGTGGAGGAAGTAGAGGAGGAGGAGTTGTATGCGGAAGGGCTAACATCTGCAAGGTCCAGACGGTCGGCAGCACCAAGGCGGCAGGCATGTGAGGGTGGGGGAGATGGTTTTACCAGGGCGCATGGTAGCAGCCAAACTATTGAGGAAGGTGCAGGAGCCCAGGAAGAAGTGGAGGACGAACTGATGGAAGACTCATCAGATGAGGGAGACCTTGATCACATTTCTGTTGTGCGAGGTTGGGGGGAGAGGACAGAGGAGGAAGCATGATTGTTACCTCGCCACCAACACAACAGGGACTTGGTGCTCCTGGATGCGCAACACACATGAGTGCCTTCTTGCTGCACTACCTGCAACATGACCCTCGAATTGTGAGAATTAGAAATAATCCTGACTACTGGGTTGCCACACTGTTAGATCCCCGGTACAAAAGTAAATTTGCAGAAATTATTCCTGCCATAGAAAGGGATGCACGCATGCAGTAGTATCAGCAGAGACTGTTGCAGAATCTTACATGTGCTTTTCCACAAAATACCAGTGGTGCACGTAGTGAATCTCACAGTTCCAACTTGCCAACCGTGGGACCGTCAAGTGTTCAGCACTCAAACCGTAACAGAACCACAGTATCTGCTGGTAACATCAATTTTGCAGAATCATTTCACCACTTTTTTAGCCCATCCTTTGCAAGGCCACAGGAGACAAGAAGTCTGACACATAGTCAACGCCTAGAGACGATGGTACAGGAGTATCTCCAAGTAAACATTGAAGCCACGCCTGTGTCACTGGACCCTTGCTCTTTTTGGGCTTCCAATCTGGATAAATGGCCGGAGCTAGCCACTTACGCCTTGGAGATCTTGTCATGCCCCGCAGCCAGCGTTCTGTCTGAACGTGTGTTCAGCGCTGCTGGTGGTGTGCTGACAGATAAGCGCACGCGGCTCTCCACTGATAATGTAGACAGACTCACGTTCATAAAGATGAACAAATCATGGATCCGAAACGACTTTTCTACCCCTGTGTCATCCTGGGGAGAGTAAAAGCTTGATGATTGGTTAAAATCACCCTACCAACCGTTTTAAGCTTTCAAATTACTAATCATGTTTATCTGTATCTTGGCTGGAAAATAATTTGGGCTTTGTAGCAGTGTGCAGCACTGATTCTATTAGGCCATCTATAATAAGCTCCACCAGATTTAAAATTACTAATCATGTTTATCTGTATCTTGACTGGAAAATAATTTGGGCTTTGTAGCAGTGTGCAGCACTGATCCTATTAGGCCATCTATACTAAAGCTTCACCAGATTTAAAATTAATAATAATTTTTAGCTGCATCTAGCCCGGAAAAATAATTTTGGGGCTCCGAGATGCGCAAGACACATAAGTGCCTTCTTGCTGCACTACCTGCAGCATGACCCTCATATTGTCAGAATTAAAAGTAATCATGACTACTGGGTTGCCACACTCTTAGATCCCCCAAACTTTTCGATCAACCTTTTCATTTTAATAAAGACCAAAAAATGGTCATTTTTGAAATTATAAGCATTAGCAGGTTGTTAGAAACTGAAATCAAACAGTTTTCAACTCAAAACTTTATTCTAGGTGATGTTACATTTTCACATAGGACCCCTTGTTCGAAAGGAGCTTCTGAACTCTCTCGTCCATTGAATTTGTCAGGTTTTGGATGGTTTCTGCTTCAATTGTTTTGCATGAGGACAGAATACCCTCCCAGAGCTGTTGCTTAGATGTGAACTGCCTCCCGCCATCATAGACACTCCTTTTAATGATGCTCCAAAGGTTCTGAATGGGGTAGAGGTCAGGGGAGCATGGGGGTCACACCATAAGTTTGTCCCCTTTTATGCCCATATCAGCCAGAGATGCAGATGTTTTATGTGCAGCATGAGATGGTGCATTATCATGCAGAAAAATGATCTTGCTGTGAAATACACGGTTCTTCTTCTTGAACCATGGCAGGAAGTGCTGTTTGAGAAAATCCACATACATTATGGAGTTCATCTTTAGCGCCTTCAGGGATCCTAAAGGGGCCGACAATCTCTCTCCCCATGATTCCAGCCCAAAACATTACTCCACCTCCTCCTTGTTGGCGCTGTAGCCGTGTTTGCGTGGGGTGTCCATCAACCAGCCATCCTCCACTCCATCCATCTGGACCATCGAGCGCTGCACGGCACTCATCCGTGAACAAAACAGTTTTGAAATCAGTCTTCATGTAATGTTTGGCCCACTGGAGCCGTTTCTGCTTGTGTGAAGTGGATAGAGGAGGTCGACAGGATGGCGTATGCACAGCTGCAAACCTCTGAAGGACCCTGCATCTTGTTGTTCGGGGGACGTTGGAGGCACAAGCAGCTTCAAAAACTTGTCTGCTGCTATGACAAGGCTTTTTTGCCGCTGCTCTTTCAACCTGACGTAATTGCCTGTAGGAAAGAGTCCTCAATTTGCCCTTATCAGCACGCACACGTGTGTACTGTGAATCAGCTACATACTTCTTGATTGCCAAGACACTTCATCCTGATCATCGCACAATGTTGATTGTAGTCATGCCTTGACCTAAACACTCCACAATTTGTTGCTTCTCAGCAGCCGACACATCCTTTTTCTTTCCCATTTTGGCAGAAAATGTAGGCTGCTTAATAATGTGAGACAGCCTTCTTAAGTAGTCTTGCCTTTCATTGGACACACCTGCCAAACTAATTAGCACAGGTGTCTGCAATTGCTTACAGTGATATAAAGAGCCCTGACACACATCACCATCAATGAGTTTAACTGACAAACAAACAAATTCTTCCCTTATCACTCCTAAACACTTTTTGTATAATAATTTGGAACACAGTGTACATGTGCTTTTCCACAAAACACCAGTGGTTCACGTAGTGAATCTTACAGTTCTAACTTGCCAACCGTGGTCTGTATGGAGTTGTTCAATAAAGGGCCCAAAATTAAGATAACATAGATGGGAGAGGTCTCTATGAATAGGAATTCCTAAGTATTTGATACCCTGTGAGGGCCAGGCAAAGGGAAAGTTGGACTGGATGGAATCCTATATGGATTTGGGGAGGGAGACATCGAGGGCCTCAGACTTCGCTGCATTGATTTTAAAATTTGACCATGTAACAAAGTGATCTATTTCAGCCATAACAGCATGGATGGATATATGTGATTGAGTGATATATACTAGGACATCATCAGCAAATAGAGAGCACTTGTACTCGGTGCCTCCCACCTCAATCCACCTAATATTGGGGTTATGGCGAATTGATGAGGGCAGGTGCTCCGTCACTAGGATGTATAAGAGAGGGGACAGAGAACATCCCTGCCTTGTCCCATTGGTGATTGTGAAAGGTGATGAAAATGTTCTGACGCGCCCCCTGGGCCTTGGGACACCCGGAGCCGGACACTTTTTGGTGGATGCTGGTGGTTGTAGTCTCCGTGGCGGCAACCAGGTTCCGTGGCTCAGGGCGGTCAAACCAGTGGCGGAACTATTTATGTGGTTTTGATGTTTAAATGTCCGACTACGCCACCCGTGGATTGCGGTCAGAGTGAACCGCCGCTCCAGGGCAGACCGCTGAGGCTGGTGTTGTGGGTGCAGCAGAGCGTAGCATAACTCCCCACGGGAGGAGTATAGCCTCAGGGCAGTGTATGCGGAGGATGGGGGTGATGGTGCAGGGCAGCAGCAGTAATGACACGGAGTCAGTGATGCAGTCCAGGGCCTTTACTCACAGTTCTTATTATCCAGACCACGTCTGCAGGTAACGGCTGCCCACGTCGTACTGTGCTCACCAGGTGAGGGGCTCAGACAACTCCCAGATAACTTTGGAGTGCTTCACAGGACCCCCTTTGTGTGTCCTTTGTCTGGCCTTTCTTACCAACCCTTCTGTCCGGCTGCCTCGGGCCTCCTCTTGGTAAACTTGGCGCCAGTTTCCCTGACCCTATGTGGTGCCTTCCTAGCGGGTGTAGCGAGGGGCTGCACCACATAAAATGTCACAGCCTCCTGTTTCTAGCTGAGGGTCGTTTCCTGCCTCCACTAGTTTCGGGGACCGGTCTCCCCCTTTGGCCTGACCCCTCCACGCAGGTGGATTCGGGCGTGCGGTGGCGACTCGCCCGTCCGCACCCCTGAGATCCCTTCGTTCCTCGTTCCTGGAGCCTTCTCCGCTCCTCTTCCTTCCTTCTCCCTCTTCCAGGCCTGGGCCTCTGTTACTAGGCCCGCCTCCGGAGCAGAGCTCATGCAGAGCCCCTGCTCCCTGCCACTTCTGCTCAGACTTCTCTGCACTGAACTAAGATGGTGCCCACCTTTTATACTCCCTTCTCAATGCACCCAGGAACTGCTTCCTCCCTGCTGCTGCACTACAGGGTTCCCCTTCCTCAGTGTTCCCTCCCCCCACTCCAGCCAGGGACAGGGACTGTCGTGCCCATCTCAGGGGCATATTGGTCGCCCTGCCCCACGGCAATGTGGTGTAATGCATGCAGGTGTCGGGTCCTGATCCACACTACATCCTTACCTGAGAGTGAGATATCACACCTCTGGGTGAGGTGCAATACCTCTGTAGCAACCGAGCCCTCAGGGTGCTACAGTTCCATTTATCTTCAGCCTAGGTGACGTATTGCGATACAGGGCCATGATTTTTTCTATAAAAGGGTCCCCTGGACCCCTACCCCAAGCTTTTTAAGAGAATCATATATGGCGTGCCAGGAGACTCTATGGAATGCTTTCTCAGCATCCAACGAGAGTATCTAATTACAAATTTTTAACTGCATCTAGCCCAGGAAATACTTTGTGCCTAGTAGCAGGGTCTGCTAGTCAGCGGATTATCCCGGCTGTTAAGCAAGCTACACCACCTGTAGTTTGGACACTTCATTTTTTCAAAGGAAATGCTTCGGGACCACGGGATACTCAGTGAAGAGCATCAGGAGGCACCCCAAGGCATAGGGGCTCGGACTGGCAGTAGGATGCCTTGCGGTGGACAGCCGAGCTCGATCCTTATAAAAGCTTTTTAACTGCAGCAGCTTTAGTGGACGCTACTGGAGCTGGAATTACGCGGCTGCTGGCATGAGACTTGCCCTCCAATAGATCCTTGTAAATGGATTTAAAGTGTATTTATTCAAATTAGAGAGACAATTTAAATTAAAAAGCTTAGAGCTGCCTCCAACACAGGGGGGCTCGCTCGACCCACCAGCGGACAGGCACCAGTATTGGGAGAGGGGGGCTGGCCGTCAGGGTTCACCGCGGCTCTGGCACAAACCCGGCGACACGGAGGTGGCACGGGCAGGAGCGGACTGAACGTGTCGGCTTCTCACTTTTTGGATTTTAGAAGGGCATGACATGCCTATATCTGTGTCTCCCCCTCCTTTTACTCCTCCACCTCTTTTCTTTTCGCATGAATATATGTACTTGTCACTTTTCCATGTGTTAGTTGTGTCTTCTGAGCAGTTTGTCAGCTTTTGGACACCTTTGAAGGTGTTTTCTATGTGTTTCTATGTGTTTTTGTTTGCCTGCCATTGGTTTTAACGGTGTTCGAAGGTGTTCGACGAACAGTTCGACGAACAGTTCGGCGAACACACGGGTGTTCGACGAACCGAACCGAACTCGAACACTACGGGAGTGGCTCAACACTATTTATGTTACGCTGCTATCATTTGGTGGTATTGGGAAGTCTGGCCCAATCCAGCCCTTGTTCATTTTAATAAGAGTCAGCCTGTCAGCATTTTCAGTGGACAGGCGGATGCGCTTATCAGTTTGCTTCCACCCGCGGCACTAAAAACCCGCTCTGAAAAAACGCTGGCGGCAGGGCAGGCCAGGACCTCCAAGGCATAGAGAGCCAGTTTATTCCACATATCCAGCTTGGATACCCAATAATCATAAGGCACAGAAGAATCACGAAGCACGTTGGTACGGTCAGCAAGGTACTCCCTCAGCATCTTCCCAAACTTTGCACTGCTTGTGAGAGTACCCTGCGCCTCAGGGCTTGTGCGATGGGAGGGTCTGATAAAACTCTCCCAGAACTTTGACAGTGTTCCCCTGCCTCTGCTGGATTGGAGTTGTGTCTCTCTCACCTGTACTCCTTGGTTGTACAACGAAGTGTGTCCTCTGCTGCCAGCGTTTCCAGATGGGAATTTTTTTAATAGTTCCGCAACAAGGGCCTTCTGGTACAGCCCCATTTTTGTAGACCTGTCCACCTCAGGAATAAGAGATATAAAGTTCTCCTTGTAGCGTGGGTCCAGAAGTGTCACCAATCAGTAATGACTGCCACTCAAAATTTTGAGAACGCAAGGGTCATGGAAAAGGCAGCATAACATAAACTCAGCCATGCATGCCAGACTACTAACAGGCAAGAATTCCGTGTCCGCACCAAGAGGATGACTGACCATGCTCTCCTCCTCGTCCTCTCTGTCCTCTGGCCATCCACCCTGAACAGACGGTATGACAGCTGTGCAGGTAGTACCGTCTATAGTGCATGAAACTATCTCCTGTCCTTCTTCCTCCTCCTCCTCTTCCTCATTGTCACCAAATCCACAGTGGGATGAGATGAGGCTGGGCTGTGTGTAATCACCCTGTATGTTTCCTTGCTCCATCTCATCATGCTCCGCCTGCAATGCATCCTCTTTGATTGTGAGTAGAGAGCGTTTCAGGAAACAGAGAAGTGGGATGTTGATGCTAATTATGGCGTCATCGCCGCTCATCATCTTTGTGGAGTCCTCAAAGTTTTGGAGGATGGTACATATGTCTGACATTCATGTCCACTTCTGAGGTCTCATGTGGAGTCTGAACTGAATACCGACAGCCTTGTTGATGCTGGTACTCAATAACTGCCCTCTTCTGCTCACAAATCCTTCTCAACATCTGCAGTGTAGAGTTCCAACGCGTGGGGACATCACACACCAGTCTGTGAGCCAGAAGCTGCAAATGCTGTTGAAACACTGCAAGGGCGGCAGAAGCTGTAGCTGACTTTCTAAAATGGGCACACAGGCGTTGTACTTTAACAAGCAGATCCGGCAGCTTTGGGTAGGATATGAGAAACTGCTGAACCACGAGGTTAAGCACATGGGCAAGACATGGTACGTGTGTGAGCTCGCCTCGCCTCAGAGCTGCCACCAGATTCCGGCCATTGTCACACACGACCATTCCTGGCTGTAGGTTCAGCGGTGTGAGCCATAGATCTGCCTGCTCTTTCAGAGCTGTCCACAACTCTTCAGCATTGTGCGGTTTTTCACCTAAGCATATTAGCTTCAGCACAGCCTGTTGCCGCTTGGCCGAGGCAGTGCTGCAGTGCTTCCAGCTTGTGACTGATGTGGTCATTTTGGAGATGGAGGCTGAAGAGGAGGAGGAGGCTGAGGAGGATGTGGTGCAGGAACTGTAGACTGTGGGGGCAACTCTGATTGACCTAGGGCCCGCAATCCTTGGCGTCGGGAGAATGTGATCCGTCCCAAGGTCCGACTGGGTCCCGGCTTCCACTATGTTAACCCAGTGTGCCTTCAGCGAGATGTACCGTCCACAAGCACTTGTCCACGTGTCCGTGGTTTGGTGGACTTTCCCGGTAACTGCATTGTTTAGAGCACGGCTAATGTTTTGGGACACGTGCTTGTGTAATGCAGGGACGTCACACCGAGAGAAATAGTGGCGGCTGGGGGCCGAGTACCAAGGGACGGCTGCCGCCATCAGGTTTCGGAATGCTTCCATCTCAATGAGCCTAAAAGGCAACATTTCGAGCGCAACCTTTTGACACTGCTCTGTGTTCAATAGTGGTTTGCTGCGGTCCCCTAGTTATTGGGACAGGAAGGTCAGGCGAGTAGATGTGGGTGTTTGTTGTGGCACAATTTCGGCTTGCCTATGGCCTTGTCCTCGGCCTCAGCATGCACCATTACCATCACGTCCTGTTCCTTGTCCCTTGCCACGTTCCTTGCCCATTTTAAATGGAGGACAGTATCTTCCACGCTCACTACAAATGACTGAGTTTGGAGCGAACTTATATGTGATCCGTGTGATGGAGAAAACAGAGTTTTAAATACCTTGTCTGTAGGTAAGTAGTTTGACCAGCAAACTGCGGTGAATTGCTTCACTAACACACTGAAAGAAATTTTTAATGGAGGCCAGAAACGGCAGTATTTTCTGACAACGTATATATGTGACTTTTGTGATGGAGAAAACAGGGTATTAAGTACCTGGCCTGTAGGTAATAGTTTGAACAGCAAACTGCAGTGAATTGCTTCAATGACACACTAAAGGAAATTTTTAATGGAGGCCAGAAATGGCATTATTTTCTGACAATATATTTGTGATCCGTATGATGGAGAAAACAGAGTTTTAAATACCTGGCCTGTAGGTAAATAGTTTGAACAACAAACTGCGGTGAATTGCTTCACTGACACACTAAAGGAAATTTTTAATGGAAGCGAGAAAAGGCAGTATTTTCTGAAAACGTATATGTGATCCATTTGACGGAGAAAACACAGTTTTAAATAGCTGGATTTCTAGCGCTCTAATATGGAAAGGACCTGGCTGTATTCTGCAGTGCCAACAAGCAAATGGCGCAGAAAAAAATGGTGTTCTCTGGATTGCTTTTTAAGCAAATAATGAGGATTAAGATCCAAAGAAAAGTATTCCTGGCCCCTGAGACCTGGGCCCTTGTATATCAATATCTAACAGCAGCAGAACGCAGAATTGGAATGGAGCCTCTTGTGCTATATGCACTGCAGTCTGCTATATACACTGCCTGCCTATACAACCTGCCTGCCTGATATCTCTGCAGATGGATTAGTCCTCAGAAGGACTGATTGTTAAGATGTATATGTGTAATGTACGGTTTTTCTCCCTACACTACCTAATACACAAGCAAATCTGTCCCTGACGCAGCAGCACCTCTCCCTACACAAGCAAATGGCGCAGAAAAACGGTGTTCTCTGGATTGCTTTTTAAGCAAATAATGAGGGTTAAGATCCAAAGAAAAGTATTCCTGGCCCCTGAGACCTGGGCCTTTTATAGAAATATCTAACAGCAGCAGAAGGCATAATTGAAATGGAGCCTCTTGTGCTATATGCACTGCAGTCTGCTATATACACTGCCTGCCTATACACCCTGCCTGCCTGATATCTCTGCAGATGGATTAGTCCTCAGAAGGACGGTTTGTTAAGATAGATATGTGTAATGTACGTTTTTTCTCCCTACACTACCTAATACACAATCAAATCTCTCCCTGACACAGCAGCACCTCTCTCTACACTGCCTGATCCAAAGTGACTGTGACGAGCATGGCGGCACCAGGTCTGATATAGGGGTTAAGGACATAAAAGTTCAAATTTTAAAAATTGCAAAATTTTCAAAATTTTCACCAAATTTCCTTTTTTTTCACAAATAAACGCAAGTGATATCATAGAAATTTTACCACAATCATGAAGTACAATATGTCACGAAAAAACAATCTCAGAATCAGGGGGATCCGTTGAAGAGTTCCAGAGTAATTACCTCATAAAGTGACACTGGTCAGAATTGTAAAAATTGGCCTGGTCATTAACGTGCAAACCACCTTGGGTTGTAAATGGGTTATGGCAGTTCGGATGCCTCATTCAAAGCCTGTTTGTGAAGAGTGAAAGACCTTACTTAAGTTGCTCAGTCTCTGCCAGAGGCTGAGAGTGAAGGACTGATATCTAAAACGCGTGAGCCTGTGCTGTATATGGGCTGTTTATTTTCCGTTACTATTACTTTCTGTTTGGTGTCCACTGAAGTTTATGGAGGAAATAAACCTCATATTGTAGGACAAGATCCCATTGCCTGGGTGTGTACGCTACCAGCTGCCTAAGAGATTAAATCCCTTTGATATATATATACAGTACAGACAAAAAGTTTGGACACACCTTCTCATTTAAAGATTTTTTTCTGTATTTTTTGACTATGAAAATTGTACATTCACACACGAAGGCATCAAAACTATGACTTAACACATGTGGAATTATATACTTAACAAAAAAGTGTGAAATAATTGAAAATATGTCTTATATTCTAGGTTCTTCAAAGTAGCCACCTTTTGCTTTGATGACTGCTTTGCACAGAAAAATCTTTAAATGAGAAGGTGTGTCCAAACTTTTGGTCTGTACTGTATATATAGAAATATATATATCTATATATACATATATATATATATATATATCTATATATATATAGATAGATAGATATGTATATAAATATATATATGTATATATATATATATATATACATACAGTACAGACCAAAAGTTTGGACACACCTTCTCATTTTAAGAAATTTCTGTATTTTCATGACTTTGAAAATTGTACATTCACACTGAAGGCATCAAAACTATGACTTAACACATGTGGAATTATATACTTAAAAAAGTGTGAGATAATTGAAAATATGTCTTATATTCTAGGTTCTTCAAAGTAGCCACCTTTTGCTTTGATGACTGCTTTGCACACTCTTGGCATTCTCTTGATGAGCTTCAAGAGGTAGTCACCGGAAATGGTTTTCACTTCATAGGTGTGCCCTGTCAGGTTTAATAAGTGGGATTTCTTGCCTTATAAATGGGGTTGGGACCATCAGTTGTGTTGTGCAGTAGTCAGATGGATACACAGCTGATAGTCCTACTGAATAGACTGTAAGAATTTGTATTATGGCAAGAAAAAAGCAGCTAAGTAAAGATAAACAAGTGGCCATCATTACATTAAGAAATGAAGGTCAGTCAGTCCAAAAAATTGGGAAAACTTTGAAAGTGTCCCCAAGTTCAGTTGCAAAAACCATCAAGCGCTACAAAGAAACTGGCTCACATGAGGACCGCCCCAGGAAAGGAAGACCAAGAGTCACCTCTGCTTCTGAGGATAAGTTTATCCGAGTCACCAGCCTCAGAAATCGCAGGTTAACAGCAGCTCAGATTAGAGACCCGGTCAATGCCACACAGAGTTCTAGCAGCAGACACATCTCTTCAACAACTGTTAAGAGGAGACTTTGTGCAGCAGGCCTTCATGGTAAAATAGCTGCTAGGAAACCACTGCTAAGGACAGGCAACAAGCAGAAGAGACTTGTTTGGGCTAAAGAACACAAGGAATGGACATTAGACCAGTGGAAATCTGTGCTTTGGTCTCATGAGTAAAAATTTGAGATCTTTGGTTCCAACCACCGTGTCTTTGTGCGACGCAGAAAAGGTGAACGGATGGACTCTACATGCTTGGTTCCCACCGTGAAGCATGGAGGAGGAGGTGTGATGGTGTGGGGGTGCTTTGCTGGTGACACTGTTGGGGATTTATTCAAAATTGAAGGCATACTGAATCAGCATGGCTACCACAGCATCTTGCAGAGGCATGCTATTCCATCCGGTTTGCGTTTAGTTGGACGATCATTTATTTTTCAACAGGACAATGACCTCAAACACACCTCGAGGCTTTGCAAGGGCTATTTGACCAAGAAGGAGAGAGATGGGGTGCTACGCTAGATGACCTGGCCTCCACAGTCACCAGACCTGAACCCAATCGAGATGGTTTGGGGTGAGCTGGACCGCAGAGTGAAGGCAAAAGGGCCAACAAGTGCTAAGCAACTCTGGGAACTCCTTCAAGATTGTTGGAAGACTATTTCCGGTGACTACGTCTTGAAGCTCATCAAGAGAATGCCAAGAGTGTGCAAAGCAGTCATCAAAGCAAAAGGTGGCTACTTTGAAGAACCTAGAATATAAGACATATTTTCAGTTGTTGCACACTTTTTTGTTAAGTATATAATTCCACATGTGTTAATTCATAGTTTTGATGCCTTCAGTGTGAATGTACAATTTTCATAGTCATGAAAATACAGAAAAATCTTTAAATGAGAAGGTGTGTCCAAACTTTTGGTCTGTACTGTATATACAAGCTATTGAGCCCGTTCTACGCTCTTCTCCTATTCCTCCATCCTGTTATGTGCTGCCCTCATCCCTATCCTCGTATGCATGGCACCCCTCACCACTAATCCGGGCATGCATGGCACCCCTCACCCCCAATCCAGTATGCTTGGCACCCCTCACCCCCAATCCAGGTATGCAGGGCACCCCCCATCCCCAATCCTGGCATGCATGGCACCCCTCATCCTGGCATGCATGGCTCCCTCATACCCAATCCTGATATGCATGGTACCCCATCCTTCATCCCTATCCTGGTATATATGGTATATATGGTACCCCTCATCCTGGTATGCATGGTACCCCTCATCACTATCCTGGTATGCATGGCACCCCATCCCTCATCCTAATATACATGGTACCCCTCATCCCTATCCTGGTATACATGGCCCCTCATCCGAATCCTGGTATGCATGGCCCCCCCAGATCCTTATCCTGGTATGCATGGTATCCCTCATCCCTATCCTGGTATAGATGGCACCCTTCATCCCAAATCATGGTATGCATGACACCCCTCATCCCCAATCCTGGTATGCATGGCACCCCTCATCCCCAATCCTGGTATGCATAGCACCCTTCATCCCCAATCCTGGTATGCATGGCACCCCTCATCCCAATCCTGGTATGTATGGTACCGAATCCCTCATCCTGGTATGCATGGCTTCCTCATCCCCAATCCTCGTATGCATGGTACCCCTCACCCCCAATCCTGGTATGCATGGCACTCCTCATCCCTATCCTGGCATGTATGGTACCCCTCATTCTGGTATGCATGGCACCCCATCCCTCATCCTGGTATGCATGGTACCCCGCATCCCTATTCTGGTATGTATGGTACCCCTCATCCTGGTATACATGGCACCCGTCATCCCAATTCTGGTATGTATGGCCTCCTCATCCCTCAATCCTGGTATGCATGGCCCTCCATCCCTCATCCTGGTATGCATGGTTCCCCGCATTCCTATCCTGGTATGCATGGCACCCCATCCCTCATCCTGGTATGCATGGTACCTCACATCCTTATTCTGGTATGTATGGTACCCCTCATCCTGGTATGCATGGCATCCCATCCCTCATCCTGGTATGCATGGCACCCCATCCCTCATCCTGGTATGCATGGTACCTCACATCCTTATTCTGGTATGTATGGTACCCCTCATCCTAGTATATATGGCACCCCTCATCCCAATTCTGGTATGTATGGCACCCCTCATCCCCCAATCCTGGTATGTATTGCCTCCTTAACCCCCAATCCTGATATGCAGGGCACCCAACCCCTCATCCTGGTATGCATGGCTCCCTCATCCCCAATCCTGGTATGTATGACCCCCTCATCCCTATCCTGGTATGCATGGCACTCCTTATCCCCCAATCCTGGTATGCATGGCAACACATATTCCTATTCTGGTATGCATGGTACCCCTCATCCTGGTATGCATGGCACCCCATCCATCATCCTGGTATGCATGGTACCCCACATTCCTATCCTAGTGTGCATGGTACTCCTCATCCCCAATGCTGGTATGCATGGCACCCCTCACCCCCCAAATCTGGTATGCATGGCACCCCTCATCCCCAATTCTGGTATGCATGGCCCCCCTCACCTCCCAATCTTGGTATGCATGGTAACCCTCATCCCCCAATCCTCGTATGCATGGCACCCAATCCATCAACCTGGTATGCATGGTACCTCGCATTCTTATCCTGGTATGCATGGTACCCCGCATTCTTATCCTGGTATGCATGGTACTCCTCATCCCCAATGCTTTTATGCATGGCACCCCTCATCCCCAATGCTGGCATTCATGGCACCCCTCACCCCCCAATCCTGGTATGCATGGCACCCCTCATCCCCAATCCTCGCATGCATGGCCTTCCTCACCTCCCAATCCTGGTATGCATAGTCCCCTCACCCCCCAAACCTGGTATGCATGGCTCCCTCATCCCCAATCCTGGTATGTATGGCCCCCTCATCCCTATCCTGGTATGCATGGCACTCCTCATCCCCCAATCCTGGTATGCTTGGCACCACATATTCCTTTTCTTGTTTGCATGGTAGCCCTCATCCCTATTCTGGTATGCATGGTACCCCTCATCCTGGTATGCATGGCACCCCATCCATCATCCTGGTATGCAGGGTACCCCGCATTCTTATTCTGGTATGCATGGTACTCCTCATCCCCATTGCTGGTATGCATGGCACCCCTCATCCCCAATGCTGGTGTGCATGGCACACTTCACCTCCCAATCCTTGTATGCATGGTACCCCTCACCCCCCAAACCTTTTATGCATGGTACCCCTTATCCCCCAATTCTGTTATACATGGTCCCCTCACCCCTAATCCTGGTATGCATAGCACCCCTCACCACAAGTCCTGCAAGCATGGCCCCTCTCACCTTCAATCCTGGTATGCATGACCACCCCCTCAGATCCCTATCCTGGTATGCATGGTACCTCTCATCCCTATCCTGGTATGCATAGCTCCCTCATACCCAATCCTGGTATGCATGGTACCCCATTCCTCATCCCTATCCTTGTATGCATGGTACCCCTCATCCTGGTATGCATAGTACCCTTCATTCCTCTCCTGGAATGGATGGCACCCCATCACTCATCCTGATATACATGGTACCCCTCATCCCCATCCTGGTATACATAGCCCCTCATCTGAATCATGGCATGCATGGCGCCCCCAGATCCCTATCCTGGTATGAATGGTACCCCTCATCCAGATCCTGGTATGCATGGTACCCTTCATCACAAATCCTGGTATGCATGGCACCCCTCATCCCCAATCCTGGTATGCATGGCACCCATCATCCCCAATCCTGGTATGCATGGCACCCTTCATCCCCAATCTTGGTATGCATGGCACCCCTCATCCCCAATCCTGGTTTGCATGGCACACCTCATCCCCAATCATGGTATGCATGGCACCCCTTATCCCCAATCCTGGTATGCATGGCACCCCTCATCCCCAATACTGGTATGCATGGCTCTCCTTATCCCCAATCCTGGTTTGCATGGCACCCCTCATGCCCAATCCTGGTATGCATGGCACCCCATCTCTCATCCTGGTATGCATGGCCCCCTCATCCCAAATTTGATATACATTGCACCCCTCATCCCAATCCTGGCATGTATGGTACCCCTCATCTCCCAATCCTGGTATGTATGGTACCCAATCCCTCATCCTGGTATGCATGGCTTCCTCATCCCCAATCCTGGTATGCATGGTACCCCTCATCCTCAATCCTAGTATGCATGGCACTCCTCATCCTTATTCTGGCATGTATGGTACCCCTCAGTCTGGTATGCATGGCACCCCATCACTCATCATGGTATACATGGTGCCCTGCATCCGTATCCTGTTATGTATGGTACCCCTCATCCTGGTATACATGGCACCCCATCCCTCATCCTGGTATTCATGGTACCCCGCATCCCTATTCTGGTAGGTATGGTACCCCTCATCCCCCAATCCTGGTATGCATGGCACTCCATCCCTCATCCTGGTATGCTTAGTACCCCGCATTCCTATCCTGATATGCATGGTACCCCTCGTCCCTATTCTGGTATGCATGGTACCCCTCATCCTGGTATGCATGGCACCCCATCCCTCATCCTGGTATGCATGGCACCCCATCCCTCATCCTGGTATGCATGGTACCCCACATCACTATTCTGATATGTATGGTACCCCTCATCCTTGAATACATGGCACCCCTCATCCCAATTCTGGTATGTATGGCACCCCTCCTCCCCCAATCCTGGTTTGTATGGCCTCCTCATCACCCAATCCTGATATGCATGGCACCCAACCTCTTATCCTGGTATGCATGGCTCCCTCATCCCCAATTCTGGTATGTATGGCCCCCTCATCCCTATCCAGGTATGCATGGCACTCCTCATCCCCCAATCCTGGTATGCATGGCACCACATATTCCTATTCTGGTTTGCATGATACCCCTCATCCTGGTATGCACGGCACCCCATCCATCATCTTGGTATGCATGGTACCCCGCATTCCTATCCTGGTATGCATGGTACTCCTCATCCCCAATGCTGGTATGCATGGCACCCCTCATCCCCAATGCTGGTATGCATGGCACCCCTCACCCCCCCAATCCGGGTATGTATGGTACCCCTCATCCTGGTATGCATGGCACCCCATCCATCATCCTGGTATGCATGGTACCCCGCATCCCCAATGCTCATATGCATGGTACCCCTCACTCCCCAATCCTGGTATGCATGGTACCCCTCACCCCCCAATCCTTGTATGCATGGTACCCCTGATCCCCCAATCATGGTATCCATGATCCCCTCACCCCTCAAACCTGGTATGCATGGTCCCCCTCATCCCTATCCTGGTATGAATGGTACCCCTCATCCCCCAATTCTGGTATGTGTGGCCCCCTCATCCCCTAATCCTGGTATATGTGGCCCCCTCATTCCCAATCCTGGTATGTGTGGCTCCCTCATCCCCAATCCTGGTATGTATGGCCCCCTCATCCCTATTGTAACGGGTCTGGGAGGCGGAACCTCTGAGCAACTATACAAGGGGGCGGTCCTTGTAAGCAAGCGGGTGGCTCCCAGGGAAGACGGGCAGGTAATCACGGCAAGTGACAGGGACAGTCTCTGGGTAGAAGGGCAGGTAGTCACGGCAAGTGACAGGGACAGTCTCTGGGTAGAAGGGCAGGTAGTCACGGCAAGTGACAGGGACAGTCTCTGGGTAGCAGGGCAGGTAGTCACGGCAAGTGACAGGGACAGTCTCTGGATAGAGGGACGAGTACTCACGGCAAGTGACAGGGACAGTCTCTGGACAGGCAGGTGGTCACGGCTAGTGACGGCAGAGCCTCCAGGTAGGCTAGCAAGCAGGTAGCAGGTGAGCACTCCTAGGTGAGCAGGCGAGAGTCTCTGGACAGGCAGGTGGTCACGGCAAGTGACGGCGTAGCCTCCAGGTAGGCTAGCAGGCAGGTAGCAGATGAGCGCTCCCAGGTGAGCAGACACGAGTCTCTGGACAGGCAGGTGGTCACGGCAAGTGACGGCGGAGCCTCCAGGTAGGCTAGCAGGCAGGTAGCAGATGAGCGCTTCCAGGTGAGCAGACAAGAGTCTCTGGACTGGCAGGTGGTCACGGCAAGTGACGGCGGAGCCTCCAGGTAGGCTAGCAGGCAGGCAGCAGATGGGCGCTCCCAGGTGAGCGGGCAGGCTGGTCCATAGACAGACTGACAGGTGTCGGAAGGCAGACGGTCGGACCGCAGGCTTGCAAGCAGGTAAACGGATATCTGGCAGGTATCAAGCAGGAATCTGACAGGTGACTGGCAGGTAACAGGCAGGAATCTGACTGGTGACTGGCAGGTAACTGGAAACGGGACCTGAGGGCTGAAGCAGAGTGAAGGTTTTGCAACAACATTGCTCGGGCACCTCCATTTTGGAGGAGGTGCCTTATATATGGTGAAGTCCTCCGGCCATTGGCCGGGGACTCCTTAGGACGGCGCGCGCGGCCCCTTTAAGAGAGGGGGAGCGCGCGCGCGCGCCCTAAGCACCGTGGCCGGGAAGCAGCGCGCGCTGCCAGCAGAGCGGGAGGAAGACGCCGGGCACCAAGCGGAGAGGTGAGGGGAACAGTATCCCTGCCTAGCAGGAGGCAGGGACGCCGACGCTACAGTACCCCCCCTTTAGGCCCCCCCTTCTTTAGGCCAGAGAGAAATTTATCAAGGATGAGAGGGGCATGGATGTTTTCCCGGGGCTCCCACGTTCTCTCCTCAGGACCAAACCCCTTCCAATCTACCAGAAAAAAGGTTTTTCCTCTTACCCTTTTGGTGGCCAGAATGTTCTCTACCTCAAACTCGTTCTCAGCGGAAACCGGAGCAGGAGGCGTACCTGTAGACTTGGAAAAAGAGTTAAGTACCACGGGTTTGAGGAGAGATACATGGAAGGAGTTAGGGATCCGTAAGTTGGCCGGGAGTTTTAATTTTTAGGCCACCGGGTTGATCTGTTTGATAACTTCCAGTGGGCCGATAAACCGAGGCCCTAACTTGTAGGAGGGAATCTTGAGCCGGACATATTTGGACGAGAGCCAGACTTTATCTCCAGGACGGAATTGTGGAGGATCCAGGCGTTTCTTGTCAGCGTGTTTTTTCATCCGTTCGGACGACTGAAGGAGTGCGGATCGGGTACTCTCCCAAATGGAGGAGAATTCGCGAACGAGAGATTCTGCAGCCGGATTGTCCACCGAGGTGGAGACGGGAAATGGTATCCGAGGATGCTGACCGAAGACTCCAAAAAACGGGGATTTGGAGGAAGATTCGCTCTCGTGATTATTATAAGAGAACTCGGCCCATGGTAGGAGATCCACCCAGTCCGAATGGTGGGCATTAACGAAGTGCCGGAGGTAACTGGTCAGGTTCTGATTGATCCGCTCCACTTGACCATTGGACTGTGGATGGTAAGCGGAGGAGAAGTCCAGAGTGACGTCAAGCAACTTACATGTGGCTCTCCAGAAGCGTGAGGTGAACTGAACCCCACGATCTGACACGATGTGGAGGGGCAGGCCATGGAGACGGAAGATGTGGCGGATAAAGTCTTTAGCCAGTTCGGGTGCAGACGGGAGACCCGGCAGGGGAATGAAGTGCGCCATCTTGGAGAAGCGATCAGCGACCACCCAAATGACCGTACAACCGGCAGAGACAGGAAGATCAGTTATAAAGTCCATAGCAATATGCTGCCACGGGGCAGCAGGTACTGGAAGAGGAAGAAGGCGCCCGGCTGGCAGGTGTCTCGGAACTTTGTTGCGGGCGCAGGACACACAGGCAGAAACAAAGTCTATTACATCCTTGTGCAGGGTAGGCCACCAGTAATGCCGGGTAATGAGCTGGAGGGTCTTTTTCTGACCGGCGTGGCCAGCTAGCTTAGATGAGTGACCCCAGTGTAGGACCTTCTTCCGATCAGGTACAGTTACAAACGTCTTACCGGGAGGGAGACGATTTAGATTCACGGGAGCCACTTGCATTACTCTGGCGGGATCAATGATGTGCTTAGGTTCCTCCTCTAGATCAGATACCAGGAAGGATCGGGACAAGGCGTCAGCTTTGATGTTTTTGTCTGCAGGGGCGAAAATGAAGAACAAAATCAAAGCAGGCAAAAAACAAGGACCACCGGGCTTGGCGCGGGTTAAGTCTCTGGGCGCTCTGAAGGTAAGCCAAGTTCTTGTGGTCCGTGTAAATTATTACCGGGTGAAGAGCCCCCTCGAGCAGGTAACGCCACTCCTCCAGTGCCAGCTTAATGGCTAACAATTCATGGTCTCCAATAGAATAGTTGCGCTCAGAAGAGGAGAGAGTTTGGAGAAAAAACCGCAGGTTACCATTCTTCCGGAAGATGACTTTTGGGTAAGTACCGCCCCGGCTCCGGAGGAGGAAGCGTCAACTTCTAGGAAGAATTGTTTGTTGCCGTCCGGACGATGCAGCACCGGGGTGGAGGAGAAGGCCTGTTTTAAGGAAAGAAAGGTCTCCTCAGCTTCGGGCGGCCATCTTCTGGGATTAGTACCCTTACGGGTGAGCGCAGAGATAGGGGCAGTCCGGGAAGAGAAGTGCGGTATGAAGAGGCGGTAATAGTTGGCGAAGCCCAGGAACCGCTGAATAGCCTTCAACCCCTCTGGTCGGGGCCACTTCTGGATGGCAGACAGTCTCTCAGGATCCATCTTTAGGCCGGTCTGAGAGATTATGTAGCCCAGAAATGGAAGAGAGGTCTGCTCAAAGATGCACTTCTCATATTTAGCGTAGAGGTGGTTCTGCCTGAGCCTGAGCAGGACCTGACGAACATCCCTCCGGTGAGTAGGAAGGTCCGGAGAGAAGACCAAGATGTCATCCAGGTACACCACCACGCAGGAGTAGAGAAGGTCACGGAAGATGTCATTGACCAACTCTTGAAAGACGGCAGGAGCATTACAGAGACCGAAGGGCATTACCAGGTATTCATAGTGGCCGTCCCGGGTGTTGAATGCCGTCTTCCACTCATCCCCCTGACGGATACAGACCAGGTTATACGCCCCACGGAGGTCCAGCTTGGTGAAGATTCTAGCCCCCCTCAGACGGTCAAATAATTCCAGAATGAGCGGAAGGGGGTATTTATTCTTCACCGTGATCTGGTTAAGGCCTCTATAGTCTATACAGGGACGGAGTGAGCCGTCCTTCTTTTTGACGAAGAAGAAGCCTGCTCCCACCGGGGAGGTACATTTCCGGATAAATCAGCGGGCCAGATTCTCCTCAATATATTCTCACATGGACCGGGTCTCCGCTGCGGACAAAGGGTAGATACGCCCACGGGGAGGAGTAGAGCCGGGTATCAGGTCGATTGGACAATCGTATGGTCTATGAGGGGGTAATGTCTCTACTTCTTTTTTTTTGAAGACATCCGCATAAGACCAATAGGGAACCGGTAGACCGGGTAGACTGACTGGGGTAGGAGAAGGACGAGCAGGATGAACGGGAACTAGACAAGTCCTATGGCAGTCCTGTCCCCAGCGAAGGACTTCTCCGGTCTGCCAGTCAAGCACGGGTGCATGTTTCTGGAGCCAAGGTAGGCCTAACAAGAGTGCGTGAGAGAGTCCAGGCAGAACATGAAAGGAGATGCTCTCAGAATGCAGCATTCCCACCTGCAGAGTTATGGATTCGGTGATGAGTTGGATGGGATGTGGTAAGAGGCCCCCATCCACGGCGGGGACAGATAAAGGTACGGCCAGAGGTTTGGTGGGAATGCGGTATTTCTCTACCAGAGACTGAGAAATGAGATTTCCATCAGCTCCTGAGTCAAGTTGAGCCAGTTCGAAATAGCGGTTCTCTACGCAGGTGATAGAGACTCCCCTCGGCACGGCGTAAGTCTTGACGGGTTTTGACCATCTTGGTCTGGTCGACCTGCAAAGGCTCAGGTGAGTGTGCCTGGGGAGTAACGGAGGGAGTGACGGGTTTCTGGAAGGTGGGGGCTAGACGTGGAAACCTCCTCTCACGGGTAACCTCTTTGGCGCGCTCCTGGAATCGGATGTCAATCCGGCTGGCAAGTGTTATTAAGTCGTCGAGAGTGGTAGGAATGTCCCGACCGGCGAGTTCATCTTTAATACGGCCGGACAGACCCTCCCAGAAGACAGACACCAGAGCGTCGTTAAGCCAGGCCAGCTCCGAAGCAAGGGTACGGAACCGTATGGCATATTGGCCCACGGTGAGATCTCCTTGACGGAGGCGTAGCAGAGACATGCGGATGAGGTCTTCCGTCCGGGTTCGTCGAAGACTTTCCGGAAAGCCGTGAGAAAGGCTGGCAGGTCGGACACCAGGGGATCTCCTCTCTCCCACAGAGGATTTAGCCAAGCCAGAGCCTCCCCCGTGAGGTGGGACATGATAAAGGCTACTTTGGACCGGTCGGAGATAAACTGGTGGGACAAGAGTTCAAAGTGCAGGGTGCACTGGTTTATGAAGCCCCGAGCTTGAGCGGAGTCACCTCCGAAACGAGGAGGTGCAGAAAGCCGGAGTCCGGGACAGGATACCATGGTATTGGTGGGCAGCGGCGCTGCCGGGTTGCGAGTCATGACACTAGCGGTGGTTGCAGGTGGAGCAGACAGAGTGTCCAGGTGAGAGTTGACACTCCGCAGGTGACTCAGGATGGACTCCTGTTGGGACCTCTGACGGGATAGTTCATGACATAGGTCCGAGAGCGAGGGAGCTTGGGTGCCACCGGATTCCATGGCCCGAGCAAACTGTAACGGGTCTGGGAGGCGGAACCTCTGAGCAACTATACAAGGGGGCGGTCCTTGTAAGGAAGCGGGTGGCTCCCAGGGAAGACGGGCAGGTAATCACGGCAAGTGACAGGGACAGTCTCTGGGTAGAAGGGCAGGTAGTCACGGCAAGTGACAGGGACAGTCTCTGGGTAGAAGGGCAGGTAGTCACGGCAAGTGACAGGGACAGTCTCTGGGTAGCAGGGCAGGTAGTCACGGCAAGTGACAGGGACAGTCTCTGGGTAGAGGGACGGGTACTCACGGCAAGTGACAGGGACAGTCTCTGGACAGGCAGGTGGTCACGGCTAGTGACGGCAGAGCCTCCAGGTAGGCTAGCAAGCAGGTAGCAGGTGAGCACTCCTAGGTGAGCAGGCGAGAGTCTCTGGACAGGCAGGTGGTCACGGCAAGTGACGGCGTAGCCTCCAGGTAGGCTAGCAGGTAGGTAGCAGATGAGCGCTCCCAGGTGAGCAGACACGAGTCTCTGGACAGGCAGGTGGACACAGCAAGTGACGGCGGAGCCTCCAGGTAGGCTAGCAGGCAGGGAGTAGATGAGCGCTCCCAGGTGAGCAGACAAGAGTCTCTGGACTGGCAGGTGGTCACGGCAAGTGACGGCAGAGCCTCCGGGTAGGCTAGCAGGCAGGCAGCAGATGGGCGCTCCCAGGTGAGCGGGCAGGCTGGTCCATAGACAGACTGACAGGTGTCGGAAGGCAGACCGTCGGACCGCAGGCTTGCAAGCAGGTAAACGGATATCTGGCAGGTATCAAGCAGGAATCTGACAGGTGACTGGCAGGTAACAGGCAGGAATCTGACAGGTGACTGGCAGGTAACTGGAAACGGGACCTGAGGGCTGAAGCAGAGTGAAGGCTTTGCAACAACATTGCTCGGGCACCTCCATTTTGGAGGAGGTGCCTTATATATGGTGAAGTCCTCCGGCCATTGGCCGGGGACTCCTTAGGACGGCGCGCGCGGCCCCTTTAAGAGAGGGGGAGCGCGCGCGCGCCCTAAGCACCGTAGCCGGGAAGCAGCGCGCGCTGCCAGCAGAGCGGGAGGAAGATGCCGGGCACAGAGCGGAGAGGTGAGGGGAACAGCGTCCCTGCCTAGCAGGAGGCAGGGACGCCGACGCTACACCTATCCTGGTATGCATGGCACTCCTCATCCCCCAATCCAGGTATGATTGGCACCACATATTCCTATTCTGGTTTGCATGGTACCCCTCATCCCCCAATCCTGGTATGTATGGTACCCCTCATCCTGGTATGCATGGCACCCCATCCATCATCTTGGTATGCATGGTACCCCGCATCCCCAATGCTGGTATGTATGGTACCCCTCACTCCCCAATCCTGGTATGCATGGTACCCCTCACCCCCAATCCTTGTATGCATGGTACCCCTGATCCCCCAATCATGGTATGCATGGTACCCCTCATCCCCCAATCATGGTATGCATGGTCTTCTCACCCCAAATCCTGGTATGCATGATCCCCTCACCCCTCAAACCTGGTATGCATGGTCCCCCTCATCCCTATCCTGGTATGAATGGTACCCCTCATCCCCCAATTCTGGTATGTGTGGCCCCCTCATCCCCCAATCCTGGTATGTGTGGCCCCCTCATCCCCCAATCCTGGTATATGTGGCCCCCTCATCCCCAATCCTGGTATGTGTGGCTCCCTCATCCCCAATCCTGGTATGTATTGCCCCCTCATCCCTATCCTGGAATGCATGGCACTCCTCATCCCCCAATCCTGGTATGTTTGGCACCACATATTCCTATTCTGGTTTGCATGGTACTCCTCATCCCCCAATCCTGGTATGTATGGTACCCCTCATCCTGGTATGCATGGCACCCCATCCATCATCCAGGTAGGCATGGTACCCCGCATCCCCAATGCTGGTATGCATGGAACCCCTCACTCCCCAATCCTGGTATGCATGGTACCCCTCACCCCCCAATCCTTGCATGCATGGTACCCCTGATCCCCCAATCATGGTATGCATGGTACCCCTCATCCCCCAATCATGGTATGCATGGTCTTCTCACCCCAATCCTTGTATGCATGATCCCCTCACCCCTCAAACCTGGTATGCATGGTCCCCTTCATCCCTATCCTGGTATGAATGGTACCCCTCATCCCCCAATTCTGGTATGTGTGGCCCCCTCATCCCCCAATCCTGGTATGTCTGGCCCCCTCATCCCCCAATCCTGGTATATGTGGCCCCCTCATCCCCAATCCTGGTATGTGTGGCCCCCTCATCCCCCAATTCTGGTATGTGTTGCCCCCTCATCCCTTTCACGCTGCACACATACAAAAAAACTGGAGCAAGACTGCTCAGGCGTGTCGCGCTTGTACAGTCTATTGAGTCTTCAGACAGAGGGACGCTTGTAGAGTTATACACTGCTCAAAAAAATAAAGGGAACACTTAAACAACACAATGTAACTCCAAGTCAATAACACTTCTGTGAAATCTACCTGTCCATTTATGAAGCGACACTGATTGTGAATCAATTTCTCCTGCTGTTGTGCAAATGGAACATACAACAGGTAGAAATGATAGGCAATTAACAAGATACCCCCTATAAAGGAGTGGTTCTGCAGGTGGTGACCACATACCATTTATCTGTTCTCATCCTTTTTGGCTGTTGTTTTGGTCACTTTTTCATTTTGCCATTGCTCTCACCACTAGAGGTAAAGAAGCATGAGGCGGTGTCTACAGTACAACCCACATAAGTTGCTGAGGTAGTGCAGTTCATCCAGGATGGCACATCAGTGCGAGCTGTGGCAAGAAGGGTAGCTGTGTCTGTCAGTACAGTGTCCAGAGCATGGAGTAGATACCAGGTGATGTGGAGGGAGACATAGGAGGGCAACAACCCAGCAGCAGGACCATTACCTTCTCCTTTGTGCAAGGAGGAACAGGAGGAGCACTGGCAGAGCCCTGCAAAATGACCTCCACCAGGCCACAAATGTACATGTGTCTGCACAAACGGTTAGAAACCGACTTCATGAGGGTGGTATGAGGGCCCGACGTTCACAGATGGGGTTTGTGCTCACAGCCCAACACCATGCAGGACGCTTGGAATTTGCCACAGAACACCAGGATTGGCAAAGTCGTCACTGGCGCCCTGTGCTCTTCACAGATGAAAGCAGGTTTGCACTGAGCACATGTGACAGACATGACAGAGTCTGGAGACGCCGTGGAGAGTGATCTGCTGCCTGCAACATCCTTCAGCATGACCGGTTTGGCAGTGGGTCAGTAATGGTGTGGGGTGGCATTTTTTTTGAGGGTCGCACAGCCCTCCATGTGCTCGCCAGAGGTAGCCTGACTGCCATTAGGTACCGAGATGAGATCCTCAGACCCCTTGTGAGACCATATGCTGGTGGGGTTGGCCCTGGGTTCCTCCTAATGCAGGACAATGCCAGACCTCATGTGGCTGGAGTGTGTCAGCAGTTCCTGCAAGATGAAGGCATTGAAGCTATGGACTGGCCCGCCCGTTCCCCAGACCTGAATCCGATTGAGCACATCTGGGACATCATGTCTCGCTCCATCCACCAACGTCACGTTACACCACAGACTGTCCGGGAGTTAGCGGATGCTTTAATCCTGGTCTGGGAGGAGATCCCACAGGAGACCATCTGCAATGTCATCAGGAGCATGCCCAGGCATTGTAGGGAGGTCATACAGGCCCGTGGAGTTCGCACACAATACTGAGCCTCATTTTGACTTGTTTTAAGGACATTACATCAAAGTTGGATAAGCTTGTAGTGTGTTTTTCCACTTTAATTTTGGGGGTGACTCCAAATCCAGGCATCCATTGGTTAATGTATTTGATTTCCATTGATGATTGTTGTGTTATTTTGTTGTCAGCACATTCAAATTGGCACAGAACAAAGTATTCAATGAGAATATTTCATTCATTCAGATCTAAGATGTGTTATTTGAGTGTTCCCTTTATTTTTTTGAGCAGTGTATTACAGGTATATATAGTATATATATACAGTACAGACCAAAAGTTTGGACACACCTTCTCATTTAAAGATTTTTCTGTATTTTCACGACTATGAAAATTGTACATTCACATTGAAGGCATCAAAACTATGAATTAACACATGTGGAATAGTGTTGCGCCACCCCCGTAGCGTTCGGGTTCGGTTCGGTTAGTCGAACACCGGGATGTTCGTGGAACTGTTCGTCAAACACCTTAGAACACCGTCGAACACCGTCCAACACCGTTAAAACCAAAGGCAGACAAACAAAAACAAATAGAAACACATAGAAAACACCTTCAAAGGTGTCCAAAAGCTGACAAACTGCTCAGAAGACACTCTCTTTAAAAAAGCCAGCCGGCAATTCAGAAGCGGCATACACCGGTACCCGAGAATTTAGAACAGAAAGAATAAAGCATCACACATAGATTAGATAGATAGAAACATGTCAGTCAAATATATAAGAAGTACAGTAACAGTGTTGCTTACTGTACCTGTCATTTAGTGTTAAAGGATTTATTTAAAAAAATAATAGTGTTTTCATGCACCGTCTCTTTAAAAAGCCAGCCTGCAATTCAGCATCGGTACCTGACAATTTATAACAGAAAGAATAGAGCATCACACATAGATTAGATACATAGAAACATGTCAGTCACATATATAAGAAGTAAAGTGATAGTGTTGATTACTGTACTTGATATTTAGTGTTAAAATAAAGGATTTATAAAAAAAAAATTGGGTTGGGGTTCCCTGTAATTTTAGTCTGTAGCGGAGGTTAAGCAGACGGCTGGGGCAGATGTTTGAAGCCTGGGAAGGGGGTAATACCCACGGAGCTTCCCAGGCTACTAATATCAGCCCCCAGCTGAATACCTAGCCTTTACTAGCTATTAAAATGAGGGACGCCCCAAAAAATGAGGTGGGGTCCCCCCTATTTTAATAGCTAGAAAAGGCTAGGCAGACAGCTGGGGGCTGATATTAATAGCCCAGAAAGGGTGCCATGAATATTGGCCCCCTCCCAGGCTAGAAACACCAGCCGTCAGCCACCCCAGAATTGGCACATGCCTGCGCTCTGCAGTGTCTATGAAGGTTGCCATGCTGGATGGCAGTGCTCAGCTGCCATCCAGCCTGTCATCTCAATGCCATCCCAGTGTGGGAGAATACTGCTGCTGAAGCGCTGAGCGCAGGAGAATTTTCCCACGCTGTCAGTAACGTGCATGAGGTGAGCCGAGTTCATTGGACATGGCCTCGACTCATCTTGATGCCGTCACAGCGAGACACTGAGGAGCGCAAGCATGCCTGCGCTTCTCAGTGTCTGTGGCGTGGCAAGATGGATGGCAGCTTTTGGCTGCGATCCAGCCTGTCAGGTCAATGTAGCAGAGCTGAAGCTGTCTTGGGAACCATGGAAAGGTAAGGATGAGGTTGCTTTATTAATTTACTTTTATTGCAGGAGATCGTTGGCTTCAGCTGGAATGGGCGTGATGGTAAGTATGGTTTAATTTAGGACATTAAAAATTGTGTGTTTATTTCAATTAAAGGACTTCATCCTGGGTGTTGTGTTTTTTTAAATACTTTACTAGAAATTCATGGCGGTCATATCTAATATTGGCGTGACCCCATGAATTTTGGGCTTAGGGCCAGCTGATAATGCCATGAAATTCATGAAATAATTAAAAAAAAAAGGGCTTCCCTATAATGTTGTGTCCGGCCAGGTACAAATAGGCTGCTGGTGGTTGGGGGCAGCCTGTTCCTGCCTGCTGTACCTGGCTGGACACAAAAATAGGGGAAAGCCCCACGGAAATTTTTTTTAAATTATTTAATTTAATTATTTCTCCCACGCTGTCAGTGACGTGCATGAGGTGAGCTGAGTTCATTGTACATGAGCTCACCTCATGCACGTCACTGACAGCATGGGTAAATTCTCCTGCGCTCAGCGCTCAAGCAGGATACTTCTCCCATGCTGGGATGGCATTGAGATGACAGGCTGGATGGCAGCTGAGCGCTGCCATCCAGCATGCCATCCTTCATAGACACTGCAGAGCACAGGCATGCTTGCGCTCTGCAGTGTCTCGGAAGGATGAAAAGCTGGAAGACAAGCTGGATGGCAGCGCACAGCTGTGATCCAGCCTGTCATCTCAATGCCATCCCAGCATGGGAGAATTCTCCTGCTGAAGCGCTGAGCGCAGGAGAATTCTCCCACGCTGTCAGTGACGTGCATGAGGTGAGCTGAGTTCATTGGACATGAGCTTACCTCATGCACGTCACTGACAGCGTGGGAAAATTCTCCTGCGCTCAGCGCTTCAGCAGGAGAATTCTCTCACGCTCACTACAAGCGCAGGAGAATTTTCCCACACTGTCAGTGACGTGCATGAGGTGAGCTGAGTTCATTGGATATGACCTCGGCTCATCTTTATGCCGTCACAGCGAGACACTGAGGAGCACAAGCATGCCTGCGCTTCTCTGTGTCTGCGGCATGGCAAGCTGGATGGCAGCTTTCGGCTGCGATCCAGCCTGTCATGTGAATGTAGCAGAGCTGATGCTGTCGTGGGAACGATGGAAAGGTAAGGATGATGTTGCTTTATTATTTTACTTTTATTGCAGGGCAGTAAGAAGAGCGAGGCTAAGTGCCAGAATTGGCGCATCCTATGGATGCGCCATTTCTGGGGCGGCTGACGGCTGGTGTTTCTAGCCTGGGAGGGGGCCAATATTCATGGCACCCTTCCTGGGCTATTAATTTCAGCCCCCAGCTGTCTGCCTAGCCTTTGCTAGCTATTAAAATAGGGGGGACCCCACGTCATTTTTTGGGGGGTCCCCCATTTTAATAGCTAGTAAAGGCTAGGTATTCAGCTGGGTGCTTATATTAGTAGCCTGGGAAGCTCCGTCGGTATAACCCCCTTCCCAGGCTTCAAACATCTGCCCCAGCCGTCTGCTTAACCTCCGCTAGAGACTAAAATTACGGGGAACCCCACGCCAATTTTTTTTTTTTTAATAAATTCTTTATTTTAACACTAAATGACAAGTACAGTAATCAACACTATCACTGAACTTCTTATATATGTGACTGACATGTTTCTATCTATCTAATCTATGTGTGATGCTCTATTCTTTCTGTTATAAATTGTCGGGTACCGATGCTGAATTGCCGCCAGCTTTTTTAAAGAGACGGTGCATGAAAACACTAATATTTTTTTTAAATAAATCCTTTAACACTAACTGACAAGTACAGTAACCAACACTGTCACTGTACTTCTTATGCATGTGACTGACATGTTTCTATCTATCTAATCTATTTGTGATACTCTATTCTTTCTGTTCTAAATTGTCAGTACCGGTGTATGCCGCTGCTGAATTGCCGGCTTTTCATGTTTCACTGTGAGCACTGTACCCATCGATTTGGGCAACCACTGTAATGCCACAACCACCATGGCTGTGGCATTACAGTGAGTGGCAGACAATCCCTGCATGATTGGTGCTCTAAATAGCGCCAGACATGCAGGACACGCTTTTGGTGCAGGAACAGTTTTCGAACATAACCTCGAAAAGCCGAATTATTTGCAAATCTTTCGCGTTCGCCGAACGACTCGAACACCACCCAAAACAGCTAGAATTTGAGATTGGCGAACAGTTCTAGTCGAACACTGCTCATCTCTACTGTTGAGTTACATACTTAACAAAAAAGTGTGAACCAACTGAAAATATGTCTTATATTCTAGGTTCTTCAAAGTAGCCTCCTTTTGCTTTGATGACAGCTTTGCACACTCTTGGCATTCTCTTGATGAGCTTCAAGAGGTAGTCACCGGAAATGGTTTTCACTTCACAGATGTGCCCTGTAAGGTTTAATAAGTGTGATTTCTTGCCTTACAAATGGGGTTGGGACCATCAGTTGTGTTGTGCAGAAGTCAGGTGGATATACAGCTGATAGTCCAACTGAATAGACTGTTAGAATTTGTATTATGGCAAGAAAAAAAGCAGCTAAGTAAAGAAAAACGAATGTCCATCATTACTTTAAGAAATTAAGGTCAGTCAGTCCGAAAAATTGGGCAACCTTTGAAAGTGTCCCCAAGTGCAGTTGCAAAAACCATCAAGCGCTACAAAGAAACTGGCTCACATGAGGACCGCCCCAGGAAAGGAAGACCAAGAGTCACCTCTGCTTCTGAGGATAAGTTTATCCGAGTCACCAGCCTCAGAAATCACAGGTTAACAGCAGGTCAGATTAGAGACCAGGTCAATGCCACACAGAGTTCTAGCAGCAGACACATCTCTTCAACAGCTGTTAAGAGGAGACTTTGTGCAGCAGGCCATCAAGGTAAAACAGCTGCTAGGAAACCACTGCTAAGGACAGGCAACAAGCAGAAGAGACTTGTTTGGGCTAAAGAACACAAGGAATGAACATTAGGCCAGTGGAAAACTGTGCTTTGGTCTGATGAGTCCAAATTTGAGATCTTTGGTTCCAACCACCGTGTCTTTGTGCGACGCAGAAAAGGTGAACAAATGGACTCTACATGCCTGGCTCCCACCGTGAAGCATGGAGGAGGAGGTGTGATGGTGTGGGGGTGCTTTGCTGGTGACACTGTTGGGGATTTATTCAAAATTGAAGGCATACTGAACCAGCATGGCTACCACAGCATCTTGCAGCGGCATGCTATTCCATCCAGTTTGCGTTTAGTTGGACCAACATTTATTTTTCAACAGAACAATGACCCCAAACACACCTCCAGGCTGTGTAAGGGCTATTTGACCAAGAGGGAGAGTGATGGGGTGCTACGCCAGATGACCAGGCCTCCACAGTCACGAGACCTGAACCCAATCGAGATGGTTTGGGGTGAGCTTGACTGCAGAGTGAAGGCAAAAGGGCCAACAAGTGCTAAGCATCTCTGGGAACTCCTTCAAGATTGTTGGAAGCCATTTCCGGTGACTACCTCTTAAAGTTCATCAAGAGAATGCAAAGAGTGTGCAAAGCAGTCATCAAAGCAAAAGGTGGCTACCTTGAAGAACCTAGAATATAAGACATATTTTCAGTTGTTTCACACTTTTTTGTTAAGTATATAATTCCACATGTGTTAATTCATAGTTGAATGCCTTCAGTGTGAATGTACAATTTTCATAGTCAAAAAAATGCAGAAAAATCTTTAAATGAGAAGGTGTGTCTAAACTTTTGGTCTGTACTGTATATATACAGTTATATGAAAAATTTGGGCACCCCTATTAATCTTAAGCTTAATGTTTTATAAAAATTGGTGTTTTTGCAACAGCTATTTCAGTTTGATATATGTAATAACTGTTGGACACAGTATTGTTTCTGCCTTGAAATGAGGTTTATTGTACTAACAGAAAATGTGCAATCTGCATTCAAACAAAATTTGACAGGTGCATAAGTATGGGCACCTCACCAGAAAAGTGACATTAATATTTAGTAGATCCTCCTTTTGCAAAAATAATAGCCTCTAGTCGCTTCCTGTAGCTTTTAATGAGTTCCTGGATCCTGGATGAAGGTATTTTTGACCATTCCTCTTTACCAAACAATTCCAGTTCAGTTAAGTTTGATGGTTGCCAAGCATGGAGAGCCCTCTTCAAATGATCCCACAAATGTTCAATGATATTCAGGTCTGGGGACTGGGATGGCCATTCCAGAACATTGTAATTGTTCCTCTGCATGAATGCCTGAGTAGATTTGGAGCGGTGTTTTGGATCATTGTCTTGCTGAAAGATCCATCCCCTGAGTAACTTCAACTTTATCACTGATTCTTGAACATTATTGTCAAGAATCTGCTGATACTGAGTGGAATCCATGCGTCCCTCAACTTTAACAAGATTCCCGGTGCCGGCATTGGCCACACAGCCCCAAAGCATGATGGAACCTCCACCAAATTTTACTGTGGGTAGCAAGTGTTTTTCTTGTAATGCTGTATTTTTTTGCCACCATGCATAACGCCTTTTTGTATGACCAAACAACTCAATCTTGGTTTCATCAGTCCACAGGACCTTCTTCCAAAAAGACATTGGCTTCTCCAAATGTGCTTTTGCATACCTCAGCTGACTCTGTTTGTGGCGTGCTTGCAGAAACGGCTTCTTCCGCATCACTCTCCCATACAGCTTCTCCTTGTGCAAAGTGCGTTGTATAGTTGACCGATGCACAGTGACACCATCTGCAGCAAGTTGATGCTGCAGCTCTCTGGAGGTGGTCTGAGGATTGTCCTTGACTGATCTCACCATTCTTCTTCTCTGCCTTTCTGATGTTTTTCTTGGCCTGCCACTTCTGGCCTTAACAAGAACTGTCCCTGTGTTCTTCCATTTCCTTACTATGTTCCTCACAGTGGAAACTGACAGTTTAAATCTCTGAGACAGCTTTTTGTATCCTTCCCCTGAACAACTATGTTGAATAATCTTTGTTTTCAGATCATTTGACAGTTGTTTTGAGGAGCCCATGATGCCACTCTTCAGAGGAGATTCAAACAGGAGAACAACTTGCAAGTGGCCACTTTAAGTAGCTTTTCTCATGATTGCATACACCTGGCTATGAAGTTCAAAGCTCAATGAGGTTACAAAACAAAAAAACGTGCTTTAGTAAGTCAGTAAAAAGTAGGTAGGAGTATTTAAAACAAGAAAATGATAAGGGTGCCCATACTTAGGCACCTGTCAAATTTAGTTTGAATGCAAATTGCACATTTTCTGTTAGTACAATAAACCTCATTTCAAGGCAGAAACATTACTGTGTCCAACAGTTATTACATATATCAAACTGAAATAGCTGTTGCAAAAACACCAATTTTAAGAAAACATTAAGCTTAAGATTAATAGGGGTGCCCAAACTTTTTCATATAACTGTATATATATATATATATATATATATATATATATATATATATATATATATATACTATATATATATACTGTATATCACAATAAAATATGCATTTTTTTAAAATGTTTGTGCTTTTTACTTGTCATTAGAAGTTATTTATCTTCTAACAAAATGTAAATAAACTCAATCCCGAAGTTACAAGTGTTATTTTGCCTACTGCATATAGTAAAACTAACTATCAAGAGATAATTGTACAAATGTTACAGAAAAAGAAACTGTTTTCTCAGTGACAATAACGGAACCTAAGCGTAACAGAAATTACATTTACATTCTTAATGTAGAAAGAAGTTTGATTAATTTCCCCAAAGTGATTTTGTTGACTTCCAATTATAAAGATTCATGCCTTTGCAGTTATGACACAGCCATATCAATCTTCATAAGTGCTTGGTACAAAAATCTTTAATTACTGAATACAAAAAGCTGTGACTTAAAAGAAAGTATACAGAAGAGAAGGAAGTCATTGCCTGGAAGAAGATCATAGGAAACAACAGATTAAAAAGTAGCAAAATCTTATAGTTTTGGAACAGCAACTTTATTTTAACAACAAAATATATAGGAATTCATGTGGAAATAACAGCATGTATTGAATTAAAATAAAACCTTCAAGCACAACTTGTGTCAAACACTCATATTATCTGTTACAAATGGAATCTTTCAATCCTAAAACTTTTTCTTTCTATATTCAGAGTAAAAACGAAAAAGCAAAACCCAAAAGGAACAATGTCCCACAAGTTGTATTTTAATGGCTAATGTGCAGACAGCCTGGATAACTGATATGTTAACCTGATGTTTGCGGTTCCCTACTGTGTATATTTTAATACCTGCATTTTTTCCTGTGGTGGATCACAACTATAAATTTTCCTGAAGTCCTCTGTAATATATTACATTTGAGGAGTACTGAAGCATTTCAGTCCAAAACATTAAGTCTAACGTGATTCACCCTTTATGGCACACCATCTCCTGCCCTCTCTTAACTGTTAAACACCTTCTTACAGGACTTTTCATGCAAACTAATTTCACTCACAATTAATCCATTGCCAACTAAATAAAACAGTACCATGGGAGGATTTCTAATTGTCACCATTGCAAAAGAAGAGTAATTGTGTTCTCATTAAATTCAACAATGCAACTCTACTATGCCCTATAAACTCACCTAGGATATATCCTTTAGAAAATCTGAAGCTTGAGCTCATACCCATTATTCTCTACATTTTTGAAAGCCAAAATCTTGAGTGCAAGCTCAGGATATTAAGAGTGAAACAAATGATCCCCATGTAAGTAAAAGCTAATTTTGACAAAAATAATGAAATAGAACAAGACAATATCATGAGACAAGGTAACTCAAGGAAGGGATGAACAGTAATCCAGAAAAATAGTGTAACAGTAGTTGTATCAGTGGCTGAATATGTACCTTAATGCCAGTTCAATAATAAATCTGGCTATTTTAAAAATATAACATATAGTAGTCACATAAAACATAAGATAAAGCATGAAATGGAGCTGCTTCAATCTAGTGGTACATAGCCAGGTTTATTATTAAACTGGCATTAAGGTACATAGAGTATATCTTGCTAAGAAGGAAAAAAGAAATGTATATCAATCGGTAAGAGGGGGGCATATCTAAAGAAGAATATAATTCTGTCTGCAGGAAATGCAGGGTAAGCTTTAGAAGCTTTAGAAGAGCTAATGTAAATAATGAAGGGTTTGAGGGGTATGTCAAAAGCAAAAGAAAAGTCAATGATGCTATAGGATTTTTTACAGGATGAAAATGGTGAAGTGGTCAAAAATGATGTTGAGAAGGCCAAACTGTTCTCTAAGAAAGCAAATGCAACATCAACTGATTTTCACTGTACTATTGAAGGAATAAAAGAATTCACACTATCTATAAACAGGGAGATGGTGAGGGAACACTTAGCTAATTTAAATAAATTTCAGTCTCCTGGTCCAGATGAATTACATCCTAGGGTACTGAAAGAAATAGCAGAAGAAATTGCAGAACTACTAACCAGAATCTTTGAAAAATCCTGGAGAACAGGAAAAGTCCCTGAAAATTGGAGAAGGTCAAATATTGTCCCTGTTTTCAAAAAAGGAAAGAAGCAAGACAAGAGGAAATCGCATGTAGCGATGCCCAAATATTTAAGCAGCCATTGTCACACGAAGGTGACAGTGGGAAAGTGTCACAAGAGGTGGACGATGATGAGACACAATTGCCAGAAAGGAGGAGGACAAGGGTGTGGAAGTGGGAGACGAGGTAGTAGATGATATAGTAACTGACCCAACCAGGCAGGAGGACATGCAGAGCGAAGAGAGCAGCACACAAGTGGAGGGAGACAGAGCACCCCAACAGGCAGGAAGCAGCAGTGTGGTGGCTGCAGACAGAAGGCAGGCAACCGTTCCCCGTAACACCAACATGAAGGAAGTTGCCAGTACAACTGTTAGGTCTTCCCGAGTCTGGTTGTTTTTTAAAGACTCTGCTGATAACCCCAAAAAAGGCCATTTGCACCACCGGCCAGGCCAGCATCAGCAGGGGTGGCAAAACGACCAGTCTGACCACCACCAGCATGATCAGGCACATGGCAGCAAAGCACCCGATTTTGTGGGCCGAACGCCAGGGTCCAGGAACAGTGTCTGCGGGTGACACCATTGTTTCTTCCGCTGTTGTGCATGCAAGACAATCCCCTGTCCATAGTGCATGTGAATATGCCTCCTGCCCTGCACTTGTCGTTGCACACTCTCAATAAGCAGCATCAGAAAGCAAATCCACGTCCCTGTCCCAGCGCAGCGTTCAGTTGTCCATACCCCAGTCCTTGGAACGCAAGCGCAAATATGCAGTCAATGCCCCATAGGCCACACTACTAAATTCTCACATTTCATGACTGCTTGCGCTCGAAATGTTGCCTTTTAGGCTCGTGGAGTCAAAAGCATTCCGCAACCTGATGGTGGCCACTGTCCCTCGGTACTTCGTCCCCAACCGCCACTGTTACTCCCGGTGTGCCATCCCCACATTACACAAGCACGTGTCCCAAAACATTAGCCGTGCTCTCAACAACGCAGTTACAGGGAAGGTCCACCTAACCACGGACACATGGACAAGTGCTTGTGGGCAAGGACAGTACATCTCGCTGACGGCACACTGGGTTAATATAGTGGAAGCTGGGACCCAGTTGAACCTTGGGATGGAACACGTCCTCCCGACGCCAAGGATTGCGGGCCCTAGGTCAGTTAGGGTTTCCCCCCATGGTCTACAGTTCCTGCACCTCAATATCGTCATCCTCCTCCTCCTCTTCAGCCTTCATCTCCGAAATGACCACATCAGTCACAAGCTGGAAGCACTGCAGCACTGCCTCGGCCAAGCGGCAACAGGCTGTGCTGAAGCTAATATGTTCTCAAAATTTTGGGTGACAGTCATTACTGGTTGGTGACACTTCTAGACCCATGCTACAAGGAGAACTTTATATCTCTTATTCCTGAGGCGGACAGGTCTACAAAAATGGGGCTGTACCAGAAGGCACTTGTTGCGGAACTATTAAAAAAATTCCCATCTGAAAACGCTGGCGGCATAGGTCACACTTCGTTGGACAACCAAGGAGTACAGGCGAGAGAGGCACAACTTCAATCCAGCAGAGGCAGGTGAATTTTCTCAGCCCCTCCCATCGCACAAGCCCCGGGGGGGGAGTACGCTCACAAGGAGTGCAAAGATGCTGAGGGAGTACCTTGCCGACCGAACCAACGTCCTCCGTCATTCCTCTGTGCCTTATAATTATTGGGTATCCAAGCTGGATACATGGAATGAACTGACTTTCTACGTCTTGGAGGTCCTGGCCTGCCCTGACGCCAGCGTTTTATCAGAGCGGGTTTTTAGTGCTGCTGGTGTAATTAAAACTGAAAAGCGCATCCGCCTGTCAACTGAAAATGCTGACAGGCTGACTCTTATAAAAATGAACAAGGGCTGGATTGGGCCAGACTTCTCAACACCACCAAATGATAGCAGGGTAACATAAACTCAAATCCAGTGTCTTTTCTTGGGAGGTGAATTCCCATGCACCTTTTCACACCTAGACATGGGTATACGCTTCCTGATTTTGGCTATTTGCTCTTGTCCTCCTCCTTCTCCTCATCGTCCACCACTATATAACCAGGGTAACCGTGGTCCATGATGCCACACCCACATAATTTTTTTAAAGGGTGTTTGTGATGCCTGCAAAAAATTTTTTTTTATACAGTATGTTCATGTACACTTAGTGCATGGACATTACAAGTATAGGAGGCCCGCTCCTTTCTAATGGGCACATTGTTTTCAGGATGCCCCCTGACTTCCTTGTCTCTTCCAAGGGGCATTGGAGTGCCTCCAAATTTTTGGCAACCCTTGCATTCACTGCATAGGCAAACACAATGGGAGACCCACTTCCTAATAATGGGAAAATTGCTTTCAGGAGGCCCTCTGACCTCCACATCTCTTCCAAGGGGCATTGGAGTGCCTCCAAATTTTTGGCAACCCTTGCATTCACTGCATAGGCAAACATAATGGGAGACCTCCTTCCTAATAATGGGAACATTGTTTTCAGGAGGCCCTCCTCTATGTCTCTTCAAAGGGGTATTGGGGTGCATCCAAATTTTTAAAGTGGTATTGGGATGCGTCCAAATTTTGGGCAGCCCTGCCACTGACTGCATACGCAATAACAGTATAGGAGACCCACTCTTTAGTAATGGGAACAATAAAACATAGCCGGCTGATGGCTCTCTAAGAATAGTGAAGGCCGACTGCTGGCCCTTTAAGAATAGCAAAGGCCACCTGATGGCCCTATAAAAATAGGCTTTGTGACTTTCAGAGTCCCTCATTCATAAATGAAACACGATGTGTAAGATTATATCTCACACACCACATGGCCAAATAAGGTTTTAAAATGTTAAAATGACATTTCCTGGTGAATGCATTTGTCACAGTTGAAAGCAGTGCAAAAGTGAAATAATGCATCAAAAACGCTAAATGCGAACATAGCCCAAGATGTGGAGGAGTATATTTGTTTTTGGTTATTTATTTTGCTTTATATACAAGTCATTACCCTGTAAAGGATGTTCCTTAACATATTTCTCAGGAAAATCCATTTTGGTTTCGTTTTGGTATGTTTAATTGTGAGTCTGTAAAAGTGGCGTAATACCTCTGACAATGTTGTTGACAGAAGTGACCTGGGAGTCAGAAATGCTGTCCCCTTGTCATTTGAGCACTGTTCCCATCGATTTGGGCAATTTTTAGGCCCTCTGCACATCGCCAGGGGGGAGCCACCTGAAAAATGTTTGAGTTTCCCATAGACTTACATTGGGCTCGTTGCTCGGGTCGAGCACTTGAGTATTCCAATGTGCTCGAGCCGAGCATCGAGCACCCGAGCATTTTAGTGCTCGCTCATCACTAGTATTTAACAGGGAGAAATGCAAGATTCTACATTTAGGCAAGAAAAATGAAAATGACATCTACAGAATGGGAGCAATAGAATTAAGCAACACAACGTGTGAAAAAGACTTGGGTATACTAAAAGATCACAGACTGCACTTGAGTCCACAGTGTGATGCAGCATCAAAAAGGCAAACACAGTTCTGGGATGTATTAAAAGAAGCATAGAGTCTAGATCACGTGAAGAAATTATTCCCCTCTACTCCACCTTGGTTAGACCTCATCTGGAATACTGTTTCCAGTTCTGGGTACCACATTTTAAAAAAGATATCGAAAAAATGGAGCAAGTTCAGACAAGAGCTACCAGTATGGTAAGTGGACTGCAAACTATGTCCTACGAGGAACTGTTAAAGGATCTGGGAATTTTTAGCATGCTGAAAAGTAGGCTAAGGGAAGACTTAATAGCTGTCTACAAATATCTGAACGGATGTCACAGTGTAGAGGGATCATCCTTATTCTCATTTGCACATGGAAACAGGAGAAGCAATGGAATGAAACTGAAAGGGAGAAGATATAGATTAGATACTAGAAAAATCTTTTTGACAGTGAGAGTGATCAATGAGTGGAACAGACTGCCACGAGAGGTGGTGAGTTCTCCTTCAATGGAAGTCTTCAAACAAAGACTGGACAGATATCTGTCTGAGATGGTTTAGTGAATCCTGCATTGAGCAGGTGGTTTGACACAATGACCCTGGAGGTCCCTTCCAACTCTAAGATTATATGATTAAGGTACATTTTCAGCCACTGATACTCACTTCTGCTATTACATTGTTTGTCTGGTTTTCTGTCCATCCCTTCCTTGAGTTACCTTGTCTCATGATAGTGTCTTTTTGTAATTCAATTATTTTCAAACAATTCTTCAGCCAACAGTCATTTCAGCTGATTTTACCATACATATTAGTGTTCGTTCAGCCAAGCGTTCCTGTGTTCTCTGTGAGAAAGCCATTGGCTATCATGTTGACCAGCGGCTTATCTCTGGGACAATAATGTGATTAGCAGTTGGAAATTGAATATGTGTAATCGCCATCTCTGGCAATTACCCTCATAAAAATTACATAGTCGGCTGAACTCACGATATTAACGAGTTAATGTGTATGGGACCTTTAGTCAGATGTTTCAATATAGTCCATTCTTGCATCTAAATCATGTTCAACAACTAGTCAAGGATGTTCACAACAAATCTCATTTTACTAACCTTAAGGTCAGGTGACATTAAAATCTTAATACCTTGAAAGCATTAACTATCTGCCCTTTACCTTTATTAGATTATCCATGAAATGGCATCTACAATTACCTTGGACTGCCATTGTGTCTTTTTCCTGCCCTTGGGATATTCTTTATTTATTTAAAGTGCAATTATCCAACCTCCCATAGTTTGGCATCTATGGGCTCCATGTTTACTCTTGTCAGTGTACATTATGTTAAATCTTTCCTATATTTTTGGCCTTGCAACGGACAAGGACAAAATATATCTAAATAAAATTTCACTTCACCTATTTTTTCTTGTTATTTTCATTTACAGTTGCCAACCTTGCAACTAGCAATATTTATTTCTCTCATTGCATGTTTCAGAGTGGTGACTGCCTTCATCTGTATTGTGTAAAATGATCTTCTATCACCTCGGTTTCTAATTAATATGGTTATGGTTGGATCTTTTCTGCCTTTTAAATTAATATGCAAAGCCCAGGAGAGGTAAGTCTGCATGTGTAAGATGCAATCTGAAGAGGTTTTCTTGTTGTTGGCAGATGGGCTCACATTCTTTGATCAAAGTGTGCACTAAGAACTTAAAATCTATAATACAGGGTGATTCACATTCTACTTTAACTGAAAAAAATTGCTGTAAACTTCTAAAAGAGAACTGTACTGAAATTTGGACTCTATGTACTTGGGTTCATGAGAAATGAGAGTGCAATGAACTTCAAAGACAGCGATAAATATCCTAGCACTGAGTGATCTCGCTGATTTGTCACCCTGCCGGTCATCTCCACTACGAGATAGACTTGCTGCACGCCTTTCTATGTGTCAGTACTTTATGTATGGTGCTTGCATTTCACTCCTACTGAATTCCTTCTTCATTTGTTAACAATGTACAGATACAGTTTTGAAGAGCATGTTTTCATTGTGAAAAATTATTGCAAAACTGGGTCCTTAAAGAGGTGCCAAACTGAGTTTCCAAAGAGGTTTGAAGGTCAAAATCCGCCTTACAAACCGTGTATTCTGTCATTGGTGAATAAGCTGGAATGTACAGGAACTTTACAAGATAGACATGATTGAAGATGTCCGAAAATGTGTGAGGAAATAATAAAGTATGTGACACAGTGACTTCTGGTATCTCTACATAAATTGTTGTACAAGCTTTCCCTGGAGACAGGTATGTCATATTCCACGTGTCAACAAGCGGCCAAGAAAGGTCACGTTTGCTTGAATAGAGTCACTGTCATTAAGGAATTGAAAGGGCCCAATCAAGAGAAAAGAATTTGTTACTGCAGAATTGTTTTCCTTTGTGGGCATTTGAAAGGTTGGGTGTACAGTAACAAGCCACGGAAATTACAGGCACTCTGAGAGAACATACAGTGAGAAATTCAGGCTATGACTAGTGTTGAGCATTCCGATACTGAAATATCGGGTATCGGCCGATATTCACTGTATCGGAATTCCGATACTTAATTCCGATACTTTTATAATATCGAATACCGGAATCGGAAGTTCCCATAATGCCTGCGCTCTGCAGTGTCTGTGAAGGATGACAAGCTGGATGGCAGCGCTCAGCTGCGATCCAGCTTGTCATCAGAATGCCATCCCAGCGTGGGAGAATTCTCCTGATTGTTTAAAAGCCGGCGGGCGGTAAAAAGCCGCCGGCTTTTAAACAATCACACAGCCCCATACTGCTTCCCCGCAGCCTCCCACCCCGATCCTCCGCTCCCCCCGCCACCTCCAATCCCAATCGTAAATTAGGACCGGGCGGGGAGCGCAGCACCAAGGAGCGAAGGACCCGGGCGGGGAAGCCGGCAGTGAAAAGACTTCACCGCCGGCTTTCCCGTTCTGTGCTGCGCTTTCCCGCCGGTTATTTCAAATGAACAGCTGAGGTATCAGGTGATGCCGATCAGCTGTTCATTTGAAGTAGCCGCGGTGCCCTCAGAGGGTTCATGTGAGTTCATGCTTGACTGCATGAACTCACATGAACTTTCCCACGGCCGCACAGGTCAGCCTCACCTCCCAGACCCGTCATGATTAGTGTGTGCGGGGTGTGTGTGTGCGGGGTGTGTGTGTGCGGGGTGTGTGTGTGCGGGGTGTGTGTGTGTGCGGGGTGTGTGTGCGGGGTGTCTGTGCGTGCAGGCAGACATAGGCCGATGTGACACTACTACTCCCATCGGCCTATGTCTGTCCCCCGTCCACTCGTGCCAGCAGGATCAGCTCGATGGGAGCAGTAGTTCCCATCAGCCTGATCCTGCTATATAAATTGCCCTACTGTGTCCCCAATAAATGTTAGATACATGTCATTGGTGGCCAGTGGTTACCTAAAAGAAATTAGTTTATACATTACCTGTACCCGCCGATCGTCACCTAAAATAAAGTAAAAAATAAAAAACTACACCTATACTCACCTAGACACCTAATTCCCCGAAGCCATCGATCTCCTGTAATAAAATATAAAATAATAAACCACAACCTTATCCTTACCCCTCCGTAGCAGTCCACGAGTGTCCCACGAAGATCTCCAGTTCAGAGCAGCCACATAGAATGTGACCGCTCTGAACCGCTGCCGCCGCTAGAATGACGGGGCCGTAAGGGTTCACCAGAGTTAAGGCAGCGCTGCTCCGGTTAGCTGCTTTACGGCACTGCTGTATCGTGAGAAATTCCCACGGTACAGCACTGCCGTAAAGGAGGTCTCCGGAGCTGCGCTGCCTGAATGCACTCCGGTAACCTCAGTCAGTGGCTCCCGCTGCCGGGAGCGGACGTGTTCCCGGCAGCGTGAGCTTACAGCAGCCATGCACAGCTGTCACCATCTCCAGATGTGACAGCTGTGCATGGGAGATCAGCGCAGGAACGTGGACAGGTAACTATTTTTTTTTAGTAAACTAAGAATTAAATAAAATGGTGTTTTATTTCAAATAAATTATTTTTTTCTGGGTGTAGTGTGTTTTTTCTTTTTAACACTTTGTAGGTTAGTAATGGGGGTGTCTTATAGACACCCATCATTACTAACCTGGGCTTCATGGCAGCTGGCGCTGACATGAACCCCACCACTATTACCCCCTGCCACCGCACCAGGGCAGCGTGGAAGAGCGAGGCTAAGTGCCAGAATTGGCGCATCCTATGGATGAGCCATTTCTGGGGCGGCTGACGGCTGGTGTTTCTAGCCTGGGAGGGGGCCAATATTCATGGCACCCTTCCTGAGCTATTAATATCAGCCCCCAGCTGTCTGCCTAGCCTTTGCTAGCTATTAAAATAGGGGGGACCCCACGTCATTTTTTTTGGGGGGGTCCCCCATTTTAATAGCTAGTAAAGGCTAGGTATTCAGCTGGGGGCTGATATTAGTAGCCTGGGAAGCTCCGTGGGTTTTACCCCCTTCCCAGGCTTCAAACATCTGCCCCAGCCGTCTGCTTAACCTCCGCTAGAGACTAAAATTATGGGGGATCCCACGCCATTTTTTTTTAAAATAAATCCTTTATTTTAACACTAAATGACATTTGAGGACTTAATAAAGATGCAGTCCCTAAATTATTATTTATTTTTTAATAAATTTTTCCCAAAACTTTTGACGTGGGCTTCGCCATATTTTTGTATGCCAGCCAGGTACAGCATCCAGCTTCTATGAACGCGCCATTTTCCGGGGCGGCCGCGGACTGCAATTTTCAGCGGGGGGCAGAAAGCTTGGGCCTCCCTGCGCTGCAGATTCCATCCCCCAGCTGCCTAGTTGTACCTGGCTGGACACAAAAATAGGGAGAAGCCCCACGTTTTTTTTTTTTTAATTATTTCATGAAATTCATGGAATAATTAAGAAAAAAAGGGCTTCCCTATATTGTTGTGTCTGGCCAGGTACAAATAGGCAGTTGGTGGTTGGGGGCAGCCCGTTCCTGCCTGCTGTACCTGGCTGGACACAAATATAGTGTGAAGCCCCACGTCAATTTTTTTTTAATTATTTCAGGAAATTCATGAAATAATTAAAAAAAAATTATGTGGGGCTTCGCCCTATATTTGTGTCCAGTCAGGTACAGCAGGCAGGAACGGGCTGCCCCCAACCACCAGCTGCCTATTTGTACCTGGCCGGACACAACAATATAGGGAAGCCCTTTTTTTCTTAATTATTCCATGAATTTCATGAAATAATTAAAAAAAAATTGACGTGGGGCTTCGCACTATATTTGTGTCCAGCCAGGTACAGCAGGCAGGAACGGGCTGCCCCCAACCACCAGCTGCCTATTTGTACCTGGTTGGACACAACAATATAGGGAAGCCCTTTTTTTCTTAATTATTTCATGAATTTCATGAAATAATTAAAAAAAAAAAATACGTGAAGCTTCTCCCTATTTTTGTGTCCAGCCAGGTACAACTAGGCAGCTGGGGGATGGAATCTGCAGCGCAGGGAGGCCCAAGCTTTCTCCCCCCCCCCCCCCCCCGCTGAAAATTGCAGTCCGCAGCCACCCCGGAAAATGGCGCGTTCATAGAAGCTGGATGCTGTACCTGGCTGGCATACAAAAATATGGCGAAGCCCACGTCAAAAGTTTTGGGAAAAATTAATTAAAAAATAAATAATAATTTAGGGACTGCATCTTTATTAACTCCTCAAATGTCATTTAGTGTTAAAATAAAGGATTTATTTAAAAAAAAATTGACGTGGGGCTTCGCCCTATATTTGTGTCCAGCCAGGTACAGCAGGCAGGAATGGGCTGCCCCCAACCACCAGCTGCCTATTTGTACCTGGTTGGACACAACAATATAGGGAAGCCCTTTTTTTCTTAATTATTCCATGAATTTCATGAAATAATTAAAAAAAAAAATGCTTGGGGCTTCGCCCTATTTTTGTGTCCAGCCAGATACAACTATGCAGCTGGGGGCTGGAATCCGCAGCGCAGGGAGACCCAAGCTTTCTGGGCCACCCCCGCTGCAAATTGCAGTCCGCAGCCGCCCCAGAAAATGGCGCGTTCATTGAAGCGCCATCTTCTGGCGCTGTACCCAACTCATCCAGGGCCCTGGTGCGGTGGCTCACTGGGTAATAAAGGGGTTAAGGCCAGCTTGGTATTATCAGCTGGCCCTAAGCCCAAAATTCATGGGGTCACGCCAATATTAGACATGACCACCATGAATTTCTAGTAAAGTATTTAAAAAAACACAACACCCAGAAAAAAGTCCTTTAATTGAAATAAACACACAATTCTTTATTGTTCTAAATTAAACCATACTTACCATCACGCCCATTCCAGCTGAAGCCAACGATCTCCTGCAATAAAAGTAAAATAATAAAGCAACCTCATCCTTACCTTTCCATGGCTCCCACGACAGCTTCAGCTCTGCTACATCGAGATGACAGGCTGGACCGCAGCAGAACGCTGCCATCCATCCTGTCATCCCGCAGACACTGAGAAGCACAGGCATGCTTGTGCTCCTCAATGTCTGGCTGTGACGGCATAAAGATGAGCCGAGGTCATGTCCAATGAACTCAGCTCACCTCATGTACGTCACTGACAGCGTGGGAAAATTCTCCTGCACTCAGCACTTCAGCGTGAGAATTTTCCCACACTGTCAGTGACGTGCATGAGGTGAGCTGAGTTCATTGGACATGACCTCACCTCATGTATGTCACTGACAGCGTGGGAGAATTCTCACGCTGAAGCGCTGAGTGCAGGAGAACTTTCCCACGCTGTCAGTGACGTGCATGAGGTGAGCTGAGTTCATTGGACATGAACTCGGCTCATCTGGATGACGTCACAGAGAGACACTGAGGAGCGCAAGCAAGCCTGCGCTTCTCAGTGTCTGCGGGATGACAGGCTGGATGGCAGCGTTCTGCTGCGGTCCAGCCTGTTATCTCGATGTAGCAGAGCTGAAGCTGTCCTGGGAACCATCGAAAGGTAAGGATGAGGTTGCTTTATTATTTTTCTTTTATTGCAGGAGATCGTTGGCTTCAGCTGGAATGGGCGTGATGGTAAGTATGGTTTAATTTAGAACAATAAAGAATTGTGTCTTTATTTCAATTAAAGGACTTTACTCTGGGTGTTTGTGTTTTCTTTTAACTTTGACTATGGGGTTAGTAATGGGGGTGTCTTATAGACGCCTCTCCATTACTAACCTGGGCTTGATGTCAGCTGGCATTATAAGCTGACATCAACCCCAACCCTATTACCCCCTGCCACCGCACCAGGGCAGCGTGGAAGAGCGAGGCTAAGTGCCAGAATTGGCGCATCCTATGGATGCGCCATTTCTGGGGCGGCTGACGGCTGGTGTTTCTAGCCTGGGAGGGTGCCAATATTCATGGCACCCTTCCTGGGCTATTAATATCAGCCCCCAGCTGTCTGCCTAGCCTGTGCTAGCTATTAAATTAGGGGGGACCCCACGTTATTTTTTTGGGGGGGTTCCCCCATTTTAATAGCTAGTAAAGGCTAGGTATTCAGCTGGGGGCTGATATTAGTAGCCTGGGAAGCTCCGTGGGTATTACCCCCTTCCCAGGCTTCAAACATTTGCCCCAGCTGTCTGCTTAACCTCCGCTAGAGCCTAAAATTAAGGGGAACCCCACGCCAATTTTTTTTTAAATAAATCCTTTATTTTAACACTAAATGACAAGTACAGTAATCAACACTGTCACTGTACTTCATATATATGTGACTGACATGTTTCTATCTATCTAATCTATGTGTGATTCTCTATTCTTTCTGTTCTAAATTGTCGGGTACAGATGCTGAATTGCCGGCCGGCTTTCTTAAAGAGACGGTGCATGAAAACACTATTATTTTTTTAAATAAATCCTTTACACTAAATGACAAGTACAGTAAGCAACACTGTCACTGTACTTCATATATATGTGACTGACATGTTTCTATCTATCTAATCTATGTGTGAAGCTCTATTCTTTCTGTTATAAATTGTCGGGTACAGATGCTGAATTGCCGGCCGGCTTTTTTAAAGAGACGGTGCACGAAAACACTAATATTTTTTTTAATAAATCCTTTACACTAAATGACAAGTACAGTAAGCAACACTGTCACTGTACTTCATATATATGTGACTGACATGTTTCTATCTATCTAATCTATGTGTGATGCTCTATTCTTTCTGTTGTAAATTGTCGGGTACCGGTGTATGCCGCTGATGAATTGCCGGCTTTTCATGTCATTCTACATTATTCTTAGTTGTTTTACTTCATGTAGAATTAACCTACAAGGAAAGAAAGGGTTTATTTTCATTCCGATATTTGTGTCCCATTGACTTGCATTGGTTTCCGGTATCGGAATCGGCGATATCCGATACTTTTTGGGTATCGGCCCGATCCAATCCGATACGATATTTCCTGATATCGGAAGGTATCGCTCAACACTAGCTATGACTCCAGATGTCCTGCAGAATACATTCAACAATATGGAACCATGCATGCAAGCATGCTTGAATGCAAACAGTGGACATTTTTTTAGCACCTGCTTTAAACAACAGTTTCTCAAGGTACAAGTATGTACAGTCCAAATTTCAGTATGAGAGATAGTCTATTTTAGAAGTTGTAGCAATTTTTCAGAGTAAAGTAACAAGTGAGTCATCCCATATAATCTATGCAGTAGTAATGCAATAACAATTCTGAGTATTTTATGTTGTAGCTGCCTACAACTTTCTGCATATCACATACTTGCTATGAAACTTCATTCAGAACGCTTTTGCCCAATCTGACTAAAACCAAATCAGATCGAACGTTTTTTCAGCACACGTCTCAAATGCTTTATTTCATTGGGATCTTGAGAATTTGGAGGCCAAATCAACACATCGAACTTTAATTTTGCATAAAACATTCTTGAAAAATATTTTACAAAGGAAGAGTACATTATCCTGATAAAATAGGCCACTTCCATTAGGGAATTCTATTAAAAGCGTATACAGTGATCTGCAACAATGTTTATGCAAGTGGAATATCCTAAAGTAATATCCACATGAATGCCAAGACTTGGAATTTGGCGACGTTCACTCGCTCAGTATTTGGTAAGTTTTTATCTCATCATTTGTGAGCCAAAACCAGGAGTGGGAGAAAAATGCAGAAGTGGTGACGTGTTTCAGTTATACTATCCTTTGACTGTTCCACTCTTGATTTTGGCTTACAATATTGATGTAAAATACTGACCAAATACTGAACATGTGATCATGACCTTTCCCAGCAAAACATTGCCACCACCTTACTTTCCTTATTTCAATAGTGAAATTTCATTCTATTTCTATTGATTCACTAATCAATGGCCTTTTTTCATTTTTGACTGGAAAACACTCTGTAAGGAAACATCGGTTTCACATGATTCCAGTAGATATTATTGGATTTAAGACCTCAACTGAGTGAAATCAGAAAAAAAGTTAAAATTTGACATAAAATGTGGTTTTGTTGGTCATGTAAATGCAAAGTTACAAAACAATACTAGCTATGTTATCTTCCCAAGCCAAATAATTCTGAAGTGCTAAAATGTTCCTTTAATGGCTTTCTTGATTGGATGATGTGCAGATAATGAAGTGCCTCAGATTGAGAATAGGCAATTTACAATTCAAGTGGTTCATCACCATCTCATAAAAAAAACATTTTATGCAAAATTCACCACCAAGAGTAGAACACTTGCATGTGTTTTCTCATAATCCCTATATAATATGTCTTCTCTAATGAAAGTTTAGTGTCAATAATGTCTATGAGGTCTTTATTACAAAATGAAGCACAGTGTAATTTTGAGAAGCCCAACAAAGGAAATAGGTTAACCTCTAACTGCCCAAAGAATTTTCATTTTGGGCGTCCAGGGTCTTTTATTGAAATGCGGCAACTTACTTAGCTTCTACCTGCCAGTTTAACCTTTAACACCTATTTACAGATGAAAACAAAGATTAATAGGACCATTGATGAATGGCGCACTTGTATCGCCCTTAAAATGGACTGGTAGTGCACATGTTAGAATGTCATTCCATTCATTCCCTATTGGACAGCACTCTGCAAGTCTCATAGAAAGAGAATGAATGAAGTAGCAGTCAGGCATACACACTGTCACTCCATTCTAATGAGTATAAAACTAACCTATTCTGGTGATCAGTTGGGTGCTTAAAAGTTCCATTAGTCTAGCAGACATCATCTATTATGTGGATAGTTGATTAACTTTTACCTACTGGAATATCCATTTGACACGGTACAAACATTATTGAAACCAAAGGTTGGTGTCCTTGCGGTTTTTGATTGTGTAGGCCTCATATGGATCACATAACTGTTTAGATAATTGCCAAAGTGTCAGTACTATGTTAGAGATGTTGTCAGATAACACAATATAATATAATGTTCATGAAGTGGTATACAGGTGCATCTCACTAAATTAGAACATCATCAAAAAGTTAATTTATTTTGGTTCCTCAATACCAAAAGTGAAACTCATATATTATATAGAGTCATTACAAACAGAGTGATCTATTTCTATTAGTGTTTACTTCTGTTAATGTTGATGCTTATGGCTTACAGCCAATGAAAACACAAAAGTCATTATCTCAGTAAATTAGAATACTTTACAACAACAGCTTTAAAAATGCTTTTAAAATCCGGAATGTTGGCCTACTGAAATGTATGTTCAGTAAATGCACTCGATACTTGGTCAGGGCTCCTTTTGCATCAATTACTGCATCAATGCGGTGTGGCATGGAGGCGATCAGCGTGTGGCATTGCTGAGGTGTTATGGAAGCCCAGGTTGCTTTGATAGGGGCCTTCAGCTCATCTGCATTGTTGGGTCTGGTGTCTCTCATCTTCCTCTTGACAATACCCCATAGATTCTCTATGGGTATAAGGTCAGGCGAGTTTGCTGGCCAGTCAAGCTCAGTGATACTGTTGTTTTTAAACCAAGTATTGGTACTTTTGGCAGTGTGGACAGGTGCCCAGTCCTGCTGGAGCATGAAATTTCCATCTCCAAAAAGCTTGTCGGCAGAGGGAAGCATGAAGTGATCTAAAATTTCCTGGTAGACGGTTACGCTAACTTTGGTCTTGATTAGTGATGAGCGAGCATACTCGCAAGTACGCTGTACTTGAGATGCTCGGAGCTCGCCGAGTACATGTGAGATGCTCGGGTGGATGCTTGGGTCCCCTCCCTGCATGTTTGGCGCTCTTTAGAGCGCCAATCAACATGCAGGGATTGCCTGCCACTCATTGTACTGTTGCAGCCATGGTTGTTGTGGCATTACAGTGATTGGCTGGCCGCACAGCGTCTTCAGGTCTATATCAGTCCTGGAGCCGCTGTGCTCGTCAGTCTACTCTGCAATCAGCTAGTGTAGGGAGACGTGCTGCTAAGCTAGGGAGAGATTTAGTTGTGTATTAGGTAGTGTAGGGAGAAGACAAGTACATTACACATATCCATCTCAACAAACAGTCCTTCTGAGGACTAATCCATCAGCAGAGATATCAGGCAGGCAGTGTATATAGGCAGGCAGGCAGTGTATATAGCAGACTGCAGTGCATATAGCACAAGAGGCTCCATTCTAGTTCTAAATTCTGCTGTTGTTAGATATTTCTAGACATAGGTCCAGGTCTCAGGGCCAGGAATAATTTTTTTTGGATCTAAATCCTCATTATTTGCTTAAGAAGCAATCCAGAGAACACAGTTTTTCTGTGCCATTTGCTTGACTACAGCCAGGTCCTTTCCATATTACAGCGCTAAAAATCCTGCTATTAAAACTGTGGTTTGTCTGTCACACGGATCCCATACAATTGCGCTGAAAACACTGCCATTTTTGGCCTCCATTCAAATTTTTTTTCACTGTGTCAGCGAAATTTTTGACACCGGTGTGCAGTTCAAAATAGTTACCTACAGGCCAGGTATTTAAAACTGTGGTTTCTCCATCACACGGATCACATTCACAAAAGATTGCATTGAAAATACTGCCATTTTTGGCCTTCATTCAAATTTTTTTTCAGTGTGTCAGCAAAGTTTTTGGCATTGGTTTGCTGTTCAAAATAGTTACCTACAGGCCAGGTATTTAAAACTGTGGTTTCTCCATCACACGGATTATATATAAATTCGCTCCAAATTCAGCCATTTGTAGTGAGCGTGGAAAATATTGTCCTCCATTTAAAATGGGCAAGGCGCGTGGCAAGGGACAGGGAACTGGACGTGATGGTGCATGCAGAGGCCGAGGTCAAGGCCGTTGGCAAGCTGAAATTGTGCCACAACAAACACCCACATCTTCTCGCCTGACCTTCCTGTCCCAATTCCTAGGGGACCGCAGCACACCACTAATGAACCCAGAGCAGTGTCAAAAGGTTGTTGGTTGGATAGTGGATAATGCTTCCAGTCACTTACCCACTACCACCACCACCCTGACTACCACACGGTCATGTCTCAGTAGCCGTGAGTCTGGACCGCATATTCCTCACCCTGATCCTCCTTCCTCCCACCATGCCGAGTGTCCGGAGACAAATTATCCCATACTTGGACACTCTGAAGAGCTGTTCACTTTTCCATTTATAGATTCTGGCCTCCCGCCAGGTCCACTTGAAGCGGGGCAAGAGGAGATCGCATGTAGTGATGCCCAAATATTTGAGCAGCCAAGGTCACACGAAAGTGACAGTGGGAAAGTGTCACAAGAGGTGGACGATGATGAGACACAATTGCCAGAAAGTCAGAAATTGGAACAGGGTGCGGAAGTAGAAGACGAGGTGGTGGATGATATAGTAACTGACCCAACCTGGCAGGAGGACATGCAGAGCGAGGACAGCAGCACACAGGGGGAGGGAGGCAGAGCACCCCAATAGGCAGGAAGAAGCAGTGTGGTGGCCGCAGACAGAAGGCAGGCAACCGTTTCCCTTAACACCAACATGAAGTAAGTTGCCAGTAAAACTATTAGGTCTTCCTGAGTCTGGTTGTTTTTTAAAGACTCTGCCGATAACCCTAGAATGGCCTTTCGCACCACCTGCCAGGCCAGCATCAGCAGGGGTGGCAAAACGACCAGTCTGATCACCACCAGCAAGATCAAGCACATGGCAGCAAAGCACCCAACTTTGTGGGCCGAACACCAGGGTCCAGGAACAGTGTCTGCGGGTGGCACCATTGCTTCTTCCGCTGTTGTGCATGCAAGCCAATCCCCTGTCCATGATGCATAAGAAGATGCCTCCTGTCCTGCACCTGTCATTGCACACTCTCAAGTAGTGGCATCAGGAAGCACGTCCACATCCTTGTCCCAGAGCATCATTCAGTTGTCCTTACCCAAGTCCTTGGAACGCAAGCGCAAATACGCAATCAACGCCCCACAGGCCACACTACTAAATTCTCACATTTCACGACTGCTTGCGCTCTAAATGTTGCCTTTTAGACTCGTGGAGAAAGAAGCATTCTACAACCTGATGGCGGCGGCCGTCCCTCAGTAATCAGTCCCCAGCCGCCACTACTTCTCCTGTTGTGCCATCCCCGCATTACACAAGCACATGTCCCAAAACATTAGCCGTGCCCTCAACAACGCAGTTACCGGGAAAGTCCACCTAGCCACAGACACGTGGACAAGTGCTTGTGGGTAGGGAGGGTACATCTCGCTGACGGCACACTGGGTTAAAATAGTGGAAGCCAGGACACAGTCTGACCTTGGGACGGAACACGTCCTCCCGACGCCAAGGATTGCGGGCCCTAGATCAATCAGGGCTGCCCCCACGGTCTACAGCTCCTGAACCTCATCTTCCTCAGCCTCTTCCTTCAGCCTCCATCTCTGAAATGACCACATTAATCACAAGCACTGCAGCACTGCCTCGGCCAAGCGGCAACAGGCTGTGCTGAAGCTAACATGCTTAGGTGACAAACCACACAATGCTGAAGAGTTGTGGACAGCTCTGAAAGATCAAGCAGATTTGTGGCTCACACCGCTGAACCTACAGCCAGGCATGGTCGTGTGTGACAATGGCCAGAACCTGGTGGCAGGTAATCTAGTGGTTCAGGGGTTTCTCAAATCCTACCCGGAGCCACCAAATCTGCTTGCTAAAGTACTCCGTCTGTGTGCCCATTTTAGAAAATCACCTACAGCTTCCGCTGCCCTTGCCATGTTTCAGCAGCATTTGCAGCTTCCGGCTCACAGACTGGAGTGTGATGTCCCCACGTGTTGGAACTCTACACTGCAGATGTTGGTATGAATTTGTGAGCAGAAGAGGGCAGTTGTTGAGTACCAGCATCAACAAGGCCATCGGTATTCAGTTCAGACTCCACACACAAGACCTCAGTAGTGGACATGGATGTCAGACATATGTACCATCCTCCATAACTTTGAGGACTCCACCAAGATGGTGAGCGGCGATGACACCATAATTAGCGTCACCATTCCTCTTCTCTGTCTTCTGAAATGCTCTCTGCTCACAATCAAAGAGGATGCATTGCAGGCGGAGCACGAAGGAGAAAGGAACCATACAGGGTGATTACACACAGCCAAGCCTCATCTCATCCCAACGTGGATTGGGTGACAATAAGGAAGAGGAGGAGGAGGAGGAAGAACAGGAGCTAGTTTCATGCGCTATGGACGGTACTCCCTGCACAGCTCTCATACCATCTGATCAGCGTGGATAGCTAGAGGACAAAGAGAAGGAAGAGGAAGATAAGGAGAGCATGGTCAGTCAACCTCTTGGTGAGGACACGGAAGTCTTGCCTTTTAACAGTCTTGCACGCATGGCTGAGTTTATGTTACGCTGCATTTCCAAGGACCCTCGCGTTCTCATAATTTTGGGTGACAGTCATTACTGGTTGGTGACACATCTAGACCCACGCTACAAGGAGAACTTTCTATCTCTTATTCCTGAGGCGGACATGTCTACAAAAATGGGCTGTACCAAATGGCTCTTGTTGAGGAAAAATTTAAAAATATTCCCATCTGAAAATGCTGGCGGCAGAGGTCACAGTTCGTTGGACAACCAAGGAGTACTGGCGAGAGAGACACAACTTGAATCCAGCAGAGGCAGGGGAACTCTGTCAAAGTACTGGGTGAATTTTCTCAGCCCCTTCCATCGTACAGGCCCTGAGGCACGGGGTACTCTCACAAGGAGTACAAAGTTTGGGAACATGCTGAGGGAGTACCTTGCCGACCGTATCAGCGTCCTCCGTGATTCCTCTGTGCCTTATAATTATTGGGTATCCAAGCTGGATATGTGGAATGAACTGGCTCTCTATGCCTTGGAGTTCCTGGCCTGTCCTGCCGCCAGCGTTTTATCATAGCGGGTTTTTAGTGCCGCTGGTGGAATTATAACTGATAAGCGCATCCGCCTGTCAACTGAAAATGCTGACAGGCTGACTCTTATAAAAAGACAAGGGCTGGATTGGGCAAGACTTCTCAATACCACCGAATGATAGCTGCGTAACATAAACTCAAATCCAGTGTCTTTTTTTGGGAGGTGTATTCCCATGCAACTCCTCACCCTCACACATGGGTATACGCTTCTTGATTTTGGCTATTTGCTCTTGTCCTCCTCCTTATCCTCATCCTCCACCACCATATCACCAGGGTGAACGTGGTCCGTGATGCAACAACCACTTAATTTTTTTAAAGGGTGTTCATGATGCCTGTAAAAAATGTTTTTTTATTCAATATGTTCATGTATACCCCTAGGGGTAAATGTTTGTCAGCCCATACACTTAGGCATGGGCATTACAAGTATAGGTAACCCACTCCTTTCTAATGGGAACTTTTTTTTATGAGGCCCTCCTCCACGTCTCTTCCAAGGGGCATTGGAGAGTCTCCCAATTTTTGGCAGCCCTTGCATTCACTGCATAGGCAAACACAATGGGAGACCCACTCCCTAATAATAGGAACATTGTTTTCAGGAGGCCCTCTGACCTCCATGTCTTTTTGAAGAGGCATTGGAGTGCCTCCAAATTTTTGGCAACCCTTGCATTCACTGCGTAGGCAAGCATAGTGGGTGACCCACTTCCTATTAATGGAAACATGGTTTTCAGGAGGCCCTCTGACCTCCACGTCTCTTCCAAGGGGCATTGGAGTGCCTCCAAATTTTTGGCATCCCTTGCATTCACTGCATAGGCAAACAGAATGGGAGACCTACTTCCTAATAATGGGAACATTGTTTTCAGGAGGCCCTCCTCTAAGTCTCTTCAAAGGGGTATTGGGGTGCATCCAAATTTTCAAAGTGGTATTGGGGTGCATCCAAATTTTGGGCAGCCCTACCACTCACTGCATACGCAATAACAGTATAGGAGACCCACTCTTTAGTAATGGGAACAATAAAACATAGCTGGCTGATGGCTCTCTAAGAATAGTGAGGGCCGACTTCTAGCCCTTAAAGAATAGTAAAGGCCGCCTGATGGCCCTATAAAATATAGGCTTTGTGACTTTCAGAGTCCCTCATTCATAAATGAAAAAATGATGCGTCTGATGATATCTCACACACCACATGGCCAGATAAGGTTGTAAAATGTTAAAATTACATTTCCTGGTGAATGCATTTGTGACGGTTTAAAGCAATGCAAAAGTGAAAAAACACATCAAAAACGCTACGTGTGGACATAGCCCAAGGTGTGGGGGAGCATTTTTGTTTTTGGTTATTTATTTTGCTTTATATACAAGTCATTACCCTGTAATGGATGTTCCTTAACATATTTCCAAGGAAAATCCATTTTGGTTTTGTTTTTGTATGTTTTATTGTGAGTCCTTAAAAGTGGCGTAATACCTCTGACAACGTTGTTGACAGAAGTGACCTGGCTGTCAGAAATGCTTCCAGGGGTCTTCCCCATGCTGTCCCCATGTCATTTTAGCACTGTTCCCATCGATTTGGGCAAATCTTAGGCCCCCTGCAGACCGCCGTGGGGAATCTGCCTGAAAAATGCTCAAGTTTCCCATAGACTTACGTTGCTTGGGTCAAGCACTCGAGTATTCCAATGTGCTTGACCCGAGCATCGAGCACCCGAGCATTTTAGTGCTCGTTCATCACTAGTCTTGATAAAACACAGTGGACCTTCACCAGCAAATACCATGGCACCCCAAACCATTACTGATTGTGGAAACTTCACACTAGACATCAAGCAGCTTGGATTGTGTGCCTCTCCACTCTTCCTCCAGACTCTGGGACCTTGAATTAAAAATGAAATGCAAAATTTACTTTGCATTTACTTAGTGGGTCAATAACTGCCTTGTGGACATCTATCAAGACAGCAGTCTTCCCCATGATTGTGGAGCCTACTGAAACAGACTAAGGGACCTTATTAAATGCTTATGAAGCCTTTGCACGTGTTTTTTGTTAATTATTCTAATTTACTGAGATAATCATTTTTGTGTTTTCATTGGCTGTAAGCCATAATCATCAACATTAACAGAAATAAATACTTGAAATAGATCACTGTGTAATGACTCTATATAATATGAGTTTCACTTTTCGTATTGAAGAACTGGAATAAATTAACCTTTTGATGATATTCTAATTTAGGGAGATGCACCTGTATCTCTAAGAATCTTTGCACTATGAGGTTGACATTATACTCATGACAAGATTTTGGCACTATATTCAGTGGGGAAAATAAGTATTTGATACACTGCCAATTTTGCAAGTTTTCCCACCTACAAAGAATGAGAGGTCTGTAATTTTTATTGTAGGTACACTTCACCTGTGAGAGATAGAATCTAAAAATAAAAAATAAAAACCAGAAAATCACATTGTATGATTTTTAAATAATTAAATTGCATTTTGCTGCATGAAATAAGTATTTGATGCTATAGAAAAACAGAACTTAGTATTTGGTACAGAAACCTTTGTTTGTAATTACAGATGTCAGACATTTCCTGTAGTTCTTGACCAAGTTTGCACACACTGCAGCAGGGATTTTGGCCAATTCCTCCATACAGATCTTCTCCAGATCTTTCAGGTTTCAGGGCTGTAGGTAGGTGGCATGCTTTGTACATAACATAAATCTGAACTAATTTTATTGTTGTGCCTGTTGAAATTTACATTTTAACTTTCAAATGCCTAAAAAAAATGCTAAAAAACACATACTGTATGAAAAAATACAATTGTTTACCCATAAGATAATGGTAGAAATATACACGATCCCATATCTTATCTCAGCCCAAAATGTAGTGCCAGTACTACAATAATTAAACAAAAATGTCTTTACTATTTTTATCTTCAAATTTTGCAAGCAAATAGTGTGAACCACATATAATCAATCCTTTAATAGTTGCCCTTAGTAGTGCCCATATAGTATGTACTAGTAAGACAGTGACTAGACAAAAGTGTGAACAAAAATGAATAATAACAAATAATGAATTAATTTTTTATCACCAGAAGATTATCACTGCCTGGACTACAGCTCAAGTGAGCCCTGGTCCAACCACTGCCCCCGCCTCGGATATTCAGCTCGCTGCCAATAGACAATAGTACACAGAAAGTTGTGGTGTGAGCGGGGTTCGTTTTTGGAGCTCTGCTACATGCAATATCTAATAACTCCAATTGTGCCACAATCTGTGTGCCAAGTAAACTAAGTGATACATCACTGGAATCAGGGTCTCTTTTCCTACATTATGCTGCTCTCAGATGAGGTAGGAAAAACCTGCTGACAGATTACATTTAAGTGAATAACAGCAATTGTTGTGCCCATTAGCAATGTCACTTACTGGTCATAGTGGTACACATAATTCTAGCATAAAATAATTCTCAGAAAATTTCGAGTACACGGGATTTTTCTATGGTGTGTGCACAGGTAGAATCAAAACTACAAATGAAATCCAATTTTAAATAATCCAAACAGTTTTTATTTAAATATTATTTTACAGTACTTTCAAAATTTTATGCATCAAAAGGCACCAAGTCATTATATTAGTTACATGGTTAACACATTTAAATGTACCTAGTATTATTTTTATATTTTTAAACCCTTTGGTTTTGTTTCATTGCAATCATTCCATATGCTCACATGCCGCTGTGCCCAGCAGAATATTAATAATATGTTAAAATGATTCAAGTAGAGAAACAAAATGTAATGATTTTTAATGAAACAATATTTTTTGTGGTCCTTTATATACTAATCTTTTTCCTACCAATTATTCTTCATTGATGATCACCTTAGGGAGTTCAGTGGGTATTTCGCTGATCCACCTTCACAAAAAGAAATAAAAGGAAATGTGTTATTCAGATAATTACACATATAAAGAACAGAACAGTTTAATAGAGGAAGGAACAATCCATAATATTAATAATTATAATCTGCCTGTGTAACAATACCACATTTTACTTTGTTTTAAAATTAGTCTTGTTTATTTCATTATATTGAATATCTCTTTATTTATTGTATATTGCCCATATGTTATACACTTAAAGGGAATCTGTCACCAGATTTTGCCGTCTAATCTGAGGGCGGCATAATGTAGAGACAGAGACTCAGAGTCTAGCTGTGTAGAAAAAAAATCACTATTTCACTGTTTTATCAGGAGGATATTCTAACTAATGAACTAGTAAGTCTGCTGCCATGTAGTCCTCCATATTCATAAGCTTTGTATAATCACGCTCCACCACTGATTGGCTGCTTCTAGCCTATGCACAATGCTCACAGAAAGCTGCCAATCAGTGGTGTGGGCGGGGTTATACAGAGCTCAATCAGAGAACTGGTAGATCTGCAGCAGATAAACCATTGATTTTATCAAAAGTATAGAAAGCAGCCCAGTAAGTGACACATTGCTGAAATCAGCATCTCTGCTCCTCCAGCATGCTGCTTTCAGATGGGGTGGCAGAAACCTGGTGACAGATTTCCTTTAGGGGACCTGTAAATTCATACTGCCAGAACTAACAGGGTGAAATAAAGGACAGGCTCCGACATTATATACAGCACATGGGACAGCTCCCATCCAACTTCTCCTAACCTGATTTTGGTTGATTGACAGGTCCCTTCCTATTTGAGTACAGGGAGAGACCTGCAATCACTTCAATCTGGATGGGGAAATATTAGTATCGAGCCTCTCATCTTTCAGGCACTAGTGTTTTTTATTGAGAGAGCCTGTCCTTGCTATACTTAGCTTGTGAGTCAGACAGCAGGTTCCTCTTTAAAAAAAATGTCTAACAGCAAATTAGCCTTTTTCATCCAAAATAATCTTTTGCTTAAATGGGCTGTCACATTTTAACAACCCCTTTGCTTTTGTACTTAGGCATATGAACACAACAGAAGTGAGTGCCCCTCCTAGGAACCTCCTCTTTATGTCTGAGTAGAACAGCACTATCTATGGAGCAATTGGCTTCCTTGATGGTATGGTGTGGTATATGGGCTACAAAGATAGTGAGAGCATTCTTCATCAATGGAAATCTCAATGCCACTGGATATCTGAAACTGCTACATGATGATGTGTTGTCCTCTTTATGCACTGAAGATGGCACGTTCCCTGAGTTTTTCCAACAAGATGGTGCAACACCACATTATGGGTGTAAGGTCCGAGCATTCCTACATGAACATTTTCCTGGAAAGTGGATTGGTCATCGTGGGCCAGTTGAATGGCCACCAAAGTCTCCCGATCTGACCCACTTAGACTTTTATCTTTGGGGTCATCTGAAGGCAATTGTCTATGCTGTGAAGATACGAGATGTGCATCATCTGAAACAATGGATACTGGAAGCCTGTGCAAGCATTTCTTCTGATGTGTTGCTATCAGTGTGTCAAGAGTGGGAGAAGAGGGTTGCATTGACAATCCAACACAATGGGCAGCACTTTGAACACATTTTATAAGTGGTCATAAACTTGTAAAAAACTCAAGAAAGAATAAAGTTACGTTAAAACCAAGCACACCATTGTTTTTCTTATGCAATTCTCAATAAGTTTGATGCGTCACATGACCCTCTTCCCACTGAAAAAAATAAAGTTGGATCCAAAATGGCCAACTTCAAAATGGCCACCATGGTCACCACCCATCTAGAAAAGTTTTCCCCCTCCCATATACTAATGTGCCACAAACAGGAAGTTGATATCACCAACCATTCCCATTTAATTTAGGTGTATCCATTTAAATGGCCCACCCTGTACATATCATACAGCTATCCAGTGAGAAGTGGATTAGAGGCAGCAAAAGTCTGTCTGTTAAGTATTTGAAATGTAACAGTCTAGAAGCTCTACTGTTCACCTCACATATGATTGGCTAGATTTGGTTTATATAGATATCAGTCTCTGAGTTAAAACAAAAGAATTTCGAATCACTGTCAGCAATTATCTTGAAAATATTATGGAATTGGAACAAAAAAGCAAAACAAAAGTTATATCACTTTGAATTATAAAATATTGGGCTCTCATACACTTGGTTTAGTAGAGAAAAACATTAACACTAGTAAATGTATTTTAACCCTGTCATTGCCTTGACTATCAGATTGCTGGAGGTCTAACACCTGAAATCCCCACCAATAGACAGTGTTAAGTCTAAATGCTGCCTGATGTAAACATTTGACAGAGATGAACAACACAGCTACCTTCAACGTTTAGCAACCCCAACTAAGGATGCAGATCAACTCTTATTTTCTTATATGGCTGGACAGCTCTTTTGAAGTAAAACCACTGTAATATAATATACAGGGTGATTAAAAAAGGATGGTGTAAAATTATAGCCCCAGAAAGAACATAACACAAATTTAATCACATGAAAAGACACATTATCTATACAAGAATTATCAAATGTGACACAGCCGATGTCTAGGCTGTAGTCCATTTCTGTCGAGATGTATGCCAGCATTTCCTCAGATAAGGACTTCACTTTTTCAGGGATGTGTTCTCTCAGGTTGATTTACCAATGTTGCTTTGGCCTCCACAATTGCTTGATCTAACCCCCTGTGAATTCTTTCTGTTGGGCTATATCAAGGTTTCAGGGTATCTGCTCCCCTAGCCACAGGTTCTGAATGACCAGAAACAGCGCATCAGTAAAACAATGGAGTCCATATGCAAAGATATGCTGACACACGTCTGGATAGAACTGGACTACCACTTAGATATGTCATGTCCCCAATGGAAATCACTCTGAACATTTGTAGTGTACACATAAAACTTAGATAGATAATATGTCTATTCATGTTAATACATTTGTGTTATGTTCTCTCGGTTAAGAACACAGAGGGTATAATTTTGCACCATCTTCTATTGGATCACCCTTTACACTAACTTACCTCCTTAAAGACCATCAAGACACCTTTTTTGGTGACCTGAGATATAAGTGAATGTCATCCCCCAATGGGTCAAAAAGCATCAGCTGCCAGCTGTACACTATAGCCGACACCCTGCTACATCAGTGACAATTGGTGTTGCCACCGACCACGGCCATTTAACCCCTAGAATTTGCTGTCAATAGTGACAGCAGCATCTAGATGATTAATAGTGTGAGGAGTGCCTCTTTAACCCTATCGGCACCGTGAAATAGCTAGTTTTGTCCTAATAGTTACCATGGTAATCCATGGACAAGTAATGAACTTAGCATATGCCAGTTCTAGTGGCCTGTTTGCAATATTTTAGTGATAAAAATATTATTTTTATTCCTGTCATGCCACTTTGCATTAATTGAAATTGAAAGGCATCTAAAGTTATAACAAGCTACATGACAGCAGTTTTCAATATGGTAAGGGGTGCTCTTTTTAAAATAGGATCACTTTTAGGGTTCGTTCACATCTGGGTCTAAAATCTGCGAGTGCAATGTGAGAAACAAATCGCATTGCACTCTCAAAAATGTTATTCAATTAGGCAGTGCTAATCTGTGAGTTTTTCCTCACCTGGAATTAGGGTGAGGAAAAAATTGCAGCATGTTGCGCATGGCTGAGTAAAAGTCCGAGACTCACCAATGCAAGTCAATGGGTACAAGAAAAAAATTGCACGGAACACGGACCATGTGTGTGCCATCCAATTTTTGTGCACCCATCTCATAGGAAACTCGACATTTCATCAGCCAAGCACAATAAATTCACAGCATGAACCATCAGAATAGAATAAATAGAATACATATATACCGCATTTTTCGGATTATAAGACGCACTTTTTTCCTCCAAAAATTTGGAGGAAAGTGAGGGGTGCATCTTATAGTCGGAACATATGTTCGGTTGTGGCTGTGGTTGGTGGTGGGAGGGCTGGGGGAAGAGGCACCGGGGGATGAGTGGGATGAGTGGGACACAGGAGGCATCAGCTGCCTGCTGCAGCCTACACTGTGCCCGCTACTGAAGAAAATGAATATCCACTGCTCCCTAAGCCCATGGGCGTGGGGAGCAGTGAATATTCATTTTCCTTAATAGCCGGCACACTGTGCCTGCAGTGTGTCTCCAGGTAAGTATGGCACCCTTCATCCCTGTATGTGTGGCCCCCCTTATCCTTCATCCCGTTATATATGGCCCCCCTCATCCCTCTTCCTGGTACGTATGACACCCTTCATCCCTGTATGTATGGCCCCCCTCATCCTGGTATGCTTGGCACTCCCTGATCCCCGTCGCGCTGCACATAAAAAAAAAAAACAATTATACTCACCCCCTCTCTCCTCCAGCGCTGTGTCCAGCTCTGTGCCGGAATAGTTACCACCCATGGGAGTGGTGAATATTCATGGACTTTAATAGCGGGCATACTGACAGCCGAGCAGCGGCTACAGTGTGCATACTATTAGGTAGAATGAATGGTCACTGCTCCCCACGCATGCAGTATCGGCGTGGGGAGCAGTGACTATTCCAGCACAGCATCTCGCTGTGTGAGAGCACATGGCAGTTACGCCATGTGCGGGTCACATAGTGAGAACCCTGAGGAGGCAGAGCGGGACACAGTGATGGAGGAGAGAGGAGGTGAGTATATTTGTTTATTTTTTTCTGTGCAGCCTGACTGGGAAAAGGGGGTGCCAAGCATACCAGGATGAGGTGGGCCATATATACAGGGATGAAGGGTGCCATACATACCAGGAAGAGGGATGAGAGGGACCATATATATCGGGATGAGGGGGGCCATGCATTCAAGGATGAGGGGGGCATACATATAGGGATGAAGGGTGCCATACATAACGTATATCTCACTGACATATTTCTATCTACCTATTCTATCTATTCAAAAAAGATTGAGGCAGCACACCAAAAAGGTAAACTATGAAATGTATTTATTGACCCATGTCAAAAAGTGGCAATGTTTCGTCCCTAGTGAGGGACTTTCTAAAGCCGGGCTTGAGAAAGTCTCTCACTAGGGAAGAAATCTTGCCACTTTTTGACATGGGTCAATAGAAACATTTCATATTTGACCTGTTTGATATTCTGCCTCTATCTTTTTTGAATAGATAGATAGAAATATGTCAGTGAGATATACAGTATAATTAGTGCAAATCACGTGTAATTTACTGTACATGTATTTAGCTCATAAAGAATTAAATGAAAAAAATGACGTGAGGTCTCACTTACTTTTGTTATCCAGTTGAGGGAAAGCAGACAGCTGGGGGCTGATATTGTTAGTCTGGGATTGAACCAATATCCATAAAGGTTCCCAACCTATTAATATCAGCTAATTGCTGTCTTCATAGCCTTTACTGATTATTAAAAAAGGGGAACCCCTCCAAACAACATGATGTTGGGTACCCCCTATTTTTAATAACCAGCAAAGGCTAAACAGATAGCTGTGGGATAATATTAATAGGTTAATAAGAGGCCATGGATATTAGCCCCCTCCCAACCTAATAACACCAGCCCTCAGACACCCTAGAAATAGTGCATGCATTAGATGCGCTAATTCTGGTGTTTAGCCTAGGCCTTTGCTGATTGCCCTGGTGTGTTGGCAAGTGGAGTAATGGTTTTGAGGATGTTGTCAGGATGTTCTCAGCCTTGTAATGTTGGCTGACATCAAGCCTAGGGGTTAGTAATGGAGAGACGTCTATAAGATAGCCCCATTATTACCCCGTAGTCAAAAGAAATAAACACAGAGAAAAGTCCTTCAATTGTAAAAAACACTGCCCGATCCTCTTTTACCCATTTATTACCATTAAAAACTGAAATATTCCAAAGGGGTCCACTGTAAATCTATCCCACATCTCACGACAATCTCCAACTGTGCTACGTCCGGATTGTGTGTTGAGTGGTGACATCAGTAATGTGACCGCTCCATTACTAACCCCTGGGCTTGATGTCAGCTGACATTACTAAGCTGACATCAACCCTAAAACGATTACCCTGTGTAGCATCGGCGTCTCTGCCCCCTGCTAGGCAGAGATGCCATCCCTCTCACCTCCCCGCTCCCAGCGCGGATTCCTCCTGCACTCCTCTTCCTGCTGCTGCCGGCGCGTGCAGCTTTCCGGGCACTGTGCTTAGGGCGCGCGCGTTCCCTTTCTCTTAAAGGGGCCACGCGCGCCGTTCTAGGGAGTCCCCGGCCAATAGCCGAGGGTCCTCCCATATATATGGCACCTCCTCCAAAATGGAGGTGCCCGAGCAAAAGTTGATGCACAGCATGCTTACCTCTGCTTCAGCCCTCAGGTCCAGTTGCCAGCCTGACTACTGTTCCAGTCCGCCAGTCTAACTACTCTCCAGCCCGACAGTCTGCCTTCCATTCAACCCGCCAGTCTGTCTATGGGCAAGTCCGCCTGCTTACCAGGAAGCACCTGCCAGTTACCTGCCTGCTACCTGCCGTGCCTGCTAGCCCGCTCACCTGGGAGCACTCGACTGTTTCCTGCCTGTTACCTGCTAGCCTACCTGGAGGCTCTGCTGTCACTTGCCGTGACCTCCCGCCTGCTAACCTAGAGACTTCAGCCTGCTTGGCCGTCACTTGCCGTAGCCTACCTGCTATCACTCGCCGTGACTACCTGTCTTTTAAACTAGAGACTTCAACCTGCTCTGCCGTCACGTACCGTGACCACCTGTCAACTATCCAGAGACTTCTGCCTGCTTGTTGTGTCCATCCACTATACCGGTCAGTCCCAGTCCGCTGACCCGTGGGAGCCACCTGCTCTCTTACAAGGTCGTCCCCAGAGTAGCACCTGGTCCCTCTGCTCGGTCCCTCCCTGGTCACGGAGTCGTTAGCCGCCTTACGACCAGGATCAGTCTGAGTTGATACCTAGTTACGCCCCTCTGGGTCCCTCCTTGCACCGCGGCACAGAGGTTCCACCACCCGGATCCGTAACAGTTTGCTCGGGCCATGGAACCCGGTGGCCCCCAGAACCCCGCAATCTCTGACCTTCACCAGGAGGTCTTACGTCAGAGGGCTCAACAGGAGTCGGTCCTGTCCTTCCTGCGGTCTGTTAACTCTCACCTAGGTGCATTGTCCGATCCGTCTGTGTCCATCTCTGGTCAGGCAGCGCCTGCTTCCGCGACAACACAATCTAGTCCTATGATGGCGTCTGGCTATGGACCCCGGCTCTCGGCACCTCCACGTTTTGCTGGCAACCCCGCCTTAGCTCGGGGTCTTAAAAACCAGTGCACCCTGCACTTTGAACTCTTGGCACATCAGTTCATTTCCGACCGGGCCAAGGTGGCATTCATCATGTCCCATCTCACTGGGGAAGCACTGGCATGGCTAAATCCCCTGTGGGAGAGAGGGGATCCCCTGGTGTCCGACCTATCATCTTTTCTCGCTGCTTTCCGGAAAGTCTTCGATGAACAAGGACGAAAATCCTCTTCAGCCTCCTCTCTGCTACGTCCAAGAGAGTCTCACCGTGGGCCAATATGCCATATGATTCCGTACCCTCGCTTCTGAGCTTGCCTGGGACAATGAGGCTCTGGTGTCCTTCTTCTGGGAGGGTGTTTCCGGTCAGATTAAGGATGAGCTAGCCGGTCAGGACATTCCTACCACCCTGGATGACCTGGTGTCACTCGTTACCCGGATTGACATCCGGTTCCAAGAACGCACCAAGGAGACCACTCGGGAGAGAAAGTTCCCCCGCCTTGCTTCTACTTTCCAGAGACCTGCCTCTCAACCAGTCACTCCCCGAGCACACTCGCCCGAACCCATGCATATCGACCAGACCAAGATGGTCAAATCTCGCCAAGAGTCACATCGAGCCGAGGGGAGCTGTTTCTATTGTGGCAGTAAAGAGCACCGTTCCTGCCCGGAGAGGCCGGGAAACTTCAGTGTCTAGGACCGCTCGGAGAGGTCGTCATAGGCAAAAGTAAGCCCTCTCCATCCCTGACTTTGTCTGTCTCTATCTCCTGGGGAGAGAACCGTCTCTTTGTAATTGCTCATCTAGACTCTGGAGCTGCTGGAAACCTCATCTCCCAGTCCCTGGTAGAGAGATACCGAATTCCCACCAAACCTCTGGCTGAACCATTATCCGTCGCCTCCGTGGATGGAAGACTCCTTCCGGTGACCATCCTGCTTGTCACTGAGCCCTTAACCCAGCAGGTGGGAATGCTGCACTCGGAGAAAATCTCCTTCCATGTGCTGTCCGGACTCTCTCACTCCCTATTGCTAGGTCTACCCTGGCTCCAGACACATGAACCCGTGCTGAACTGGCAATCCGGTGAAGTGCTCCGGTGGGGGCAGGACTGCCATAGGGCCTGCCTGATTCCGGTTCGCCCGACTCATCCTCCACCTACTCCAGCCTATTTACCCGGTCTACCGGCTCCTTACTGGTCCTACGCGGATGTCTTCGGTAAAAAGGAAACAGAGACACTGCCACCTCATAGGCCATATGATTGCCCGATCGACCTGGTACCTGGCGCCACTCCACCCCATGGGCGTATTTACCCGTTGTCGGCGGCCGAAACCCGGGCCATGTCTGAGTACATTGAGGAGAATCTGGCTAGGGGATTCATCCGGAAATCTACCTCACCGGCTGGAGCCGGATTCTTCTTTGTCAAGAAGAAGGATGGTTCGCTACGCCCCTGTATTGATTATAGAGGACTCAATCAGATCACGGTAAAGAACAAATACCCCCTGCCGCTCATCTCCAAGTTGTTTGATCACCTTAAGTGCGCCAGGATCTTCTCCAAGCTGGATCTACGTGGAGCGTATAACCTGGTCCAAATCCGTCAAGGAGATGAGTGGAAGACGGCATTCAATACCCGGGACGGTCACTATGAATACCGTGTGATGCCCTTTGGTCTCTGCAATGCTCCCGCTGTCTTCCAAGAATTGGTCAATGACATCTTCCGTGATCTTCTTTACTCCTGCGTGGTGGTATACCTGGACGTTATCTTGGTCTTCTCTCCGGATCTTCCCACACACCGGAGGGATGTTCGTCAGGTCCTGCTTAGGCTCAGGCAGAACCACCTCTATGCAAAATACGAGAAGTGCCTCTTCGAGCAGACCTCTCTTCCATTCCTGGGCTAAATTATCTCCCAGACAGGCTTACGAATGGGTCCCGAGAAACTCTCTGCTGTCCTAAAGTGGCCCCATCCGGAGGGGTTGAAGGAAATTCAGCGGTTCCTGGGCTTCGCCAACTACTATCGTCTCTTCATCCTGCATCCTGCACTTCTCTTCCCGGACTGCCCCCATATCTGCGATCACCCGTAAGGGAGCAAATCCTAAGGTATGGTTTCCCGAAGCTGAGGAGGCCTTCCTCTCCTTAAAGCAAGCCTTCTCCTCTGCCCCGGTACTGCACCGTCCGGACTGCAGCAAACAATTCTACCTGGAGGTTGATGCTTCCTCCTCCGGAGCCGGAGCGGTGCTCACCCAAGAGTCTTCATCCAGGAGAATGGTAACCTGCAGCTTCTTCTCCAAACTCTTCTCCTCGTCTGAGCGCAACTACTCCATTGGAGACCGAGAATTGTTAGCCGTTAAACTGGCCCTGGAGGAGTGGCGCTACCTGCTTGAGGGGGCTCTATACCCGGGGATCATCTATATGGATCACAAAAATCTGGCATATCTCCAAAATGTCCAAAGACTCAATCCGCGTCAGGCCCGGTGGTCTTTGTTCTTTGCCCCCGCTTCGACTTCGTCCTACATTTCCGCCCGGCGGACAAGAATGTCAAAGCCGACGCCTTGTCCCGATCCTTCCTGTCTTCCGATCAAGAGGAGGAGCCTATGCACATCATCGACCCCTCTAATGTGATGAAGGTGGCCCACTTGGATCTGACTCGTCTTCCACCCGGTAAGACGTTTGTAGCAGTACCGGATAGTGAGATGGTTCTTCACTGGGGTCATTCATCTAAACTAGCCGGCCATGCTGGCCAAAGGAAGACCTTCCTGTTCATCACCCGGCATTACTAGAGGCCTACCCTACGCAAGGATGTGGTAGACTTCGTCTCAGCCTGTTCGTCCTGTGCCCACAACAAAGTTCCCAGACATCTACCAGCCGGTCATCTCCTGCCTCTTCCCATACCTGATGCGCCGACTGCTTTTCTAAAATGGCTCACTTCATCCTTCTGCCTGGCCTCCCGTCTGCATCAGTGCTAGCTAAGGACTTCTTCCTTCACATCTTCCGTCTCCATGGCCTACCCCTCCACATAATGTCAGATCGAGGGGTTCAGTTCACCTCACGTTTCTGGTGAGCTACGTGTAAGCTGCTGGATGTCTCCCTGGATTTCTCATCTGCTTATCATCCACAGTCCAATGGTCAAGTGGAGCGGATCAACCAGATCCTTACCAGCTACCTCCGGCACTTTGTTAACGCTCACCATACTGATTGGGTGGATCTCCTGCCATGGGCAGAATTCTCCTACAACAACCATGAGAGCGAATCATCTTCCAAGTCGCCGTTCTTTATAGTCTATGGTCAACATCCTCGGATTCCCTTTCCCGTCTCCGCTTCTGTGGACAACCCTGCCGCGGAGTCTCTGGTCAGCGAATTTTCCACCATTTGGGACAATACTAGGTCCGCACTTCTTCATTCCTCCGAGCAGATGAAGAGACATGCTGACAAGAGACGTCTGGATCCGCCTCAATTCTGTCCGGGAGACAAGGTTTGGCTCTCCTCCAAACATGTTCGGCTCAAAATACCCTCATACAAGTTGGGCCCTCGGTTCATCGGTCCATTTGAAGTCCTTAAACAAATCAATCCAGTGGCCTACAAGTTAAAACTCCCAGCCACCTTACGGAATCCCAACTCCTTCCACGTATCTCTCCTCAAACCAGTTGTCTTTAATTATTTTTCCAACATTCCAGGTTCTTCCCCTGCTCCGGTTTCTGCTGAGGACGTTTTTGAGGTAGAGAATATTCTGGCTACCAAAAGTGTAAGAGGAAAAACCTTTTTTCTGGTGGATTTGAAGGGGTTTGGCCCAGAGGAGAGAACTTGGGAACCCAGTGAGAACATCCATGCCCCGCTTCTCCTTGAGAAATTTATTTCTGGCCTAAAAAAGAGGGGGCGTAAAGAAGGGGGTACTGCAGCATCGGCGTCTCAGCCCCCTGCCAGGCAGAGACGCCGTCCCTCTCACCTCCACGCTCCCCGCGCTGCGTCCTACTGCGCTACTCTTCCTGCTGCCGGCGCGCGCAGCTTCCCTGGCACTGGGCTTAGGGCGCGCGCGTGCTCACTCTCTCTTAAAGGGGCCGCGCTCGCCGTCCTATGGAGTCCCCGGCCAATAGTCCTCCCATATATAAGGCACCTCCTCCAAAATGGAGGTGCCGAGCAAAAGTTGATGCACAGCATACTTACCTCTGCCTCAGCCCTCAGGTCCAGGTTCCAGTCCGCCAGTCTGACTACTCTCCAGCCCGACAGTCTGCCTTCCGTTCAACCCGCCAGTCTGTCTATGGGCAAGTCCGCCTGCTTACCAGGAAGCACCTGCCAGTTACCTGCCTGCTACCTGCCGTGCCTGCTAGCCTGCTCACCTGGGAGCACTCGCCTGTTTCCTGCCTGTTGCCTGCTAGCCTACCTGGAGGCTCTGCCGTCACTTGCCGTGACCACCCGCCTGCTAACCTAGAGACTTCAGCCTGCTTGTCCGTCACTTGCCGTAGCCTACCTGGAGGCTCCTGCTGTCACTCGCCGTGACTACCTGTCTGTTAACCTAGAGACTTCAACCTGCTCTGCCGTCACGTGCCGTTACCACCTGTCAACTATCCAGAGACTTCAGCCTGCTTGTTGTGTCCATCCGCTATACCGGTCAGTCCCAGTCCGCTGACCCGTGGGAGCCACCTGCTCTCTTACAAGGTCTTCCCCAGAGTAGCCCCTGGTCCCTCTGCTCAGTCCCTCACTGGCCACGGAGTCGTTAGCCGCCGTACGACCATGCTCGGTCTGAGTTGATACTTAGTTACGCCCCTCTGGGTCCCTCCTTGTACCGCGGCACATAGGTTCCACCACCCGGATCCGTAACACCCTGCTTGCCACCTCACCAGGGCAAGCAAGAAGAGCCGAGGTTAGGTGCCAGAATTGGCGGATCTAATGGGTGCACCATTTCTGAGGTGGCTGAGGGCTGGTGTTATTGGTCTGGGAGGGGGACAATATCCATGGATCCTTCCAAGCCTATTAATATCATCCCGCAGCTGTCTGCTTAGCCATTGATGATTATTAAAAATAGAAGGGACCCCATGTCATTTTTGGGGGGAATCCCCTAGTTTAATAACCAGTAAATGTTAAGTAGAAAGCTGTGAGCCGATATTAATAGCCTGGGAAGCTCCATGTTCATTGACCCCTTCCCAGACTATTAAGATCAGCTCTCAGCTGTCAGCTTTCCCTCAGCTGGTTATTAAAAACAAGGGGGCCCACGCCATTTTTTCTTTTATTTCCTTATTTATTAGCTAAATACAAGTACAGAAAACTACACACGCAAAGCACTGATTATATATCTCAATGACATATTTATTTCTATCTATCTCTATCTATCATCTATATCTGTATGTAAGATTGCTTTATTTGTTAGAAAACTAGCTTCAAGTGACATAGAAGATTACTGTATGTAAAAGTTGATGTTAAAAATGCATTGCATACTCATGTCATAGGGACTCATGTCATTGCCTCATTCTTCAAGCAGAAGATTGACACCATCAGACAAAGCTTTTGCCTAAAATCCGCACAACCCCTTCTCATATCTACTCAACCTTCCTCCTCCAAACCCCACTTTTCCACCATTACAGAAAGTCAAGTCTCCTCCTTACTCTCCAAATCACACCTCACCAACTGCGAACTTGATCCAATCCCATCCCACCTCATCCCTAACCTTACCACAGTCTTCATCCCAACCCTAACCCACGTCTTCAACCTGTCACTAACAACCGGTGTCTTCCCCTCATGTTTCAAACATGCCGTAATCACACCCATCCTCAAAAAGCCCTCCCTTGACACATCCTCTCTGACTAGCTACCGCCCCATCTCACTTCTCCCCTTTGCTTCAAAACTACTAGAACAACATGTCCACCTTGAACTGTCCTCCCACCTCTCCTCCTGTTCCCTCTTCGACCGCCTGCAATCTGGCTTCCGACCGTACCACTCGACTGAAAATGCCCTGACCAAAGTCACCAATGACCTACTAAATGCCAAATCCTAGCGACACTACTCCATCCTCCTCCTTCTGGACCTGTCATCTGCCTTCGACACAGTGGACCATTCCCTCTTACTACAGATTCTCTCATCCCTTGGCATCACAGACTTAGCCCTATCTTTGATCTCCTCATACTTAACAGACAGGACATTCAGCGTCTCCCACTCACGCACCACCTCCTCATCTCACCCCCTATCTGTGTCCCCCAAGGTTCAGTTCTAGGACCCCTGCTCTTCTCCATCTACACCTTCGGTCTGAGACAGCTCATAGAGTCTCACGGCTTTCAGTATCACCTCTATGCTGATGACACACAGATCTACCTCTCTGGACCCGATATCTCCTCCCTACTAACCAAAATCCCACAATGTCTGTCCGCCATCTCATCCTTCTTCTCTGCCAGATTTCTAAAACTCAACATGGATAAAACAGAGTACATCATCTTTCCACCCTCTCATTCATATCCCCCATCTGACCTATCTATCAACGTCAATGGCTGTTCACTCTCCCCAGTCCCACAAGCTCGCTGCCTTGGGGTAACCCTGGACTCTGATCTTTCCTTCAAACCACATATCCAAGCCCTTTCCACTTCCTGCCGACTCCAACTCAAAAATATCTCCCGGATCCATGCATTCCTCAGCAAAGACTCTGCAAAAACACTAGTGCATTCCCTCATCATCTCCCGCCTCGACTACTGCAACCTCCTGCTCTGTGGCCTCCAATCTATCCTAAACTCTGCTGCTCGACTAATCCACCTGTCCCCCCGCTATTCCCCAGCCTCCCCCCTCTGTCAATCCCTTCACTGGCTCCCCATTGCCCAGAGACTCCAGTTCAAAACCCTAACCATGGCATACAAAGCCATCCACAACCTGTCTCCTCCATACATTTGTGACCTAGTCTCCCGGTACTTACCTTACCTCCGATCCTCACAAGATCTCCTTCTCTACTCCCCTCTTATCTCCTCTTCCCACAATCGCATACAAGATTTCTCCTGTGCATCCCCCCTACTCTGGAACTCTCTACCCCAACACATCAGACTCTCACCTACCATGGAAGCCTTCAAAAGAAACCTGAAGACCTACTTCTTCCGACAAGCCTACAACCTGCAGTAACCACCGCTCCACCACATTACTGCATGACCTCCTCTACCCCCACCTACTGTATCCTCACCCATCCCTTGTAGACTGTGAGCCCTCGCGGGTAGGGTCCTCGCTCCTCCTGTACCAGTCGCTGACTCGTTTTGTTAAGACTATGTAAATGTTTTTGCTATGTATACCCCTATCACATGTGAAGCGCCATGGAATAAATGGCGCTATAATAATAAATAATAATAATAATAATAATGATAGGTGAGAAAAAAATGCACACTCGTTTAACATACGGATGCCAGGTGAGAACAAAAACGCATGACACTCGCCTGACACTCTCCATCCTTTCTGGCTGAGAATCTCAGCTACTTTATATATGCAGATGTGAGCGTATCCTAAGGAGGGTTTATATACAGTGTATAGGTCCCACAAAGTCACTTCAAAATGGAATAAGTCCCTAAAAATGAAGTTTTGTAAATTTCCTTTAAAAATGAAAAATTGCTGCTAAATATTTGACATTTTTTAATATCCTAACAAAACAAAAGGACATTTGACATTTGACAAAATCAATGGGATATGTTGAAACATTCCAGAGTTATTGCCACGTAAAAAAAAATTGGCCTGGTCATTAAGGGGTTAATCCATAATTTCTGCTAAAAAAAATGCAGGTAAATAAATTAGTGGTGCTGCTACTGTCTCTTACATTACTTATCTTACATATAGAATATTATGAACAAGGCCATATTATTACAATATGCAACCTCTTCATTAGAAAGAGTCTTAATAATGATCTTTTATAGCAGTCTATTGGAGTATATCACACAATAGTATTTCAAACCCAAAACAAGGAATGGGTCAAGAAAGATAAAAGTATTTCCAATGTGCTTTTTCTTTTACTTTTGTTTTACAAATACTGATGAAAAACACTGACTAAAATATTTCCATGTGAATGTAGCCTGAATGTAAAAACAGACTTTTTAATTAAAAATTATCTATTATTCTATATATTAGTATTTTTGGAGGTGATGATTAATTTTCTCAATATACAATTAGCTAAAGGCTGATATTTTAAAATCATGTCAAATAATAAGCAATGAAATAATGGATTACATTTTGGCGATTGTATTAAAATTTAGATTGCAAACATAAAACCATTAAAATCATAATACAAAAATATAAATGGAATGGAAGGTGCTTCAATACAATGTTTTTCTATACATGCATGTCTGTAATGGTACTTAGCAAAGCTGCTTGTGCTAAGGTGCATGCACACGGTCAGTAAACGCTGCGGATTGGACGCAGCGCAGTTATGCTGCGTTCAATCCGCAGCGGCCACAAGTTAGAGCATAGTGGATGTGATTTTAAGAAATCCCATGCCCACTATGCATCTCCGTACACCTGCAGCACACCCACGAAGACGGACATGCGGAGCGTCTTCACAGACTGCATGTTAATCAGTGCAAAGTATAGAATGCAGTGAATCCGCATGGTTCAACGAATACATGCGGATTCACCTATGCGCAGCGCTTTGGACGCAGCACAAGTATGCTGCATTCAAAGCGCTGCCATAAAGGATCATGTGCACATAGCCTTAATCTTCTAAGGTCATCACCTTGATGTATCATTTTATGCTAATTGGATATGGGCTCTAAAATTATCCTTGATAGACTTTTGATTTTCATTTTCTTTTATTTTTATCACACAGATATTTATCTGCTTTTCCACATTTTTTCTATTTTAGATATTTATTAGTGTTGAGCGAGCATGCTCGACACTGCTCGGTACTCGCCCGAGCATCTCACTACTCGGGATGTTCGGTGAGCACCGAGCATTTCCGGGTTACTCGGGCCGGAGCTCGGGTCTCCGCCCTGCACGTTTGGCGCTCTTTAAAGAGACAATGAACATGCAGGGATTGCCAGCCAGTCACTGGAATGCTGCAGCCATGTTGTTTGTGGACATTACAGTGATTGGCTGGCCGCACAGCATCACCTCGAGTATTTAAAACCAGGCGCCGCCATCTTGGACACAGTCGCTCCGGATCAGACAGTGTAGGGAGAGTGCTGCTGAGTTAGGGAGAGATATATAGTGTGAAATAGGTAGTGCAGGGTCTCTAAAGCCTATCAAATCAAACAAATAGTCCTTCTAAGGACTAATATCCATCCCAGATATCAGGCAGGCAGGTAGGCTGTATAGGAGATGCAGTGGTTATACCAACAAACGCTGGATTACTGTCCTGTGTGCTCCTGTTGGTCAAATTGCTAGACTTATCCCACGGTCTCAGGGGCCAGGAAAAATCCATTTTTTTTTCATCTAAATCATGTATTTTTTTTTCCCTCAGTTTGACTGTACAAATGCGCGTCTTATTAACCTTTTGGTATTCCCCCCCACCCCCCCAAAAAAAATTGAGTGTGTCTGTGACTGTTCAGACACCAATATATCTGTTTAAAAGAGTCTGGTGTAGGCCAGAGAAATAGAACTGTGGTTTTGCAGTTCCATGGGCCAAATCTCTGTATTATCCTGCTTTTGGCATTTTTGCAGTAAAAAAAAAACTGTAATAGTGTCTCCCTGACTGGTCAGACACCAATATATCTGTTTAAAAGAGTCTGGTGTATGCCAGAGAAATAGAACTGTGATTTTGCAGTTCCACGGGTCAAATCTCTGTATTATCCTGCTTTGGGCATTTTTTGCAGTAAAAAAAAAACTGTAATAGTGTCTCCCTGACTGGTCAGATACCAATATATCTGTTTAAAAGAGTCTGGTGTAGGCCAGAGAAATAGAACTGGGGTTTTGCAGTTCCATGGGTCAAATCTCTGTATTATTCTGCTTTTGGCATTTTTTGCCATAAAAAAAACTGTAATAGTGTCTCCCTGACTGGTCAGACACCAATATATCTGTTTCAAAGAGTCTGGTGTAGGCCAGAGAAATAGAACTGTGGTTTTGCAGTTCCACGGGTAAAATCTCTGTATTATCCTGCTTTTGGCATTTTTTTGCCATAAAAAAAAACTGTAATAGTGTCTCCCTGACTGGTCAGACTCCAATATATCTGTTTAAAAGAGTCTGGTGTAGACCAGAGAAATAGAACTGTGGTTTTGCAGTTCCACTGGTCAAATCTCTGTATTATCCTGCTTTTGGCATTTTTTTGCCGTAAAAAAAACTGTAATAGTGTCTCCCTGACTGGTAAGACACCAATATATCTGTTTAAAAGAGTCTGGTGTAGGCCAGAGAAATAGAACTGTGGTTTTTCAGTTTCATTGGTCAAATCTCTGTATTATCCTGCTTTTGGCATTTTTCCATAAAAAAAATAGTAATAGTGTCTCCCTCACTGTTCAGACAACTATATATCTGTTTAAAAGAGTATGGTGTAGGCCAGAGAAATAGAACTGTGGTTTTGCAGTTCCACGGGTCAAATCTCTGTATTATCCTGCTTTTGGCATTTTTTGCCGTAAAAAAACAGTAATGGTGTCTCCCTGACTGGTCAGACACCAATATATCTGTTTAAAAGAGTCTGGTGTAGGCCAGAGAAATAGAACTGTGGTTTTGCAGCTCCACAGGTCAAATCTCTGTATTATCCTGCTTTTGGCATTTTTTGCCATTAAAAAAACACTATAATAGTGTCTCCCTGACTGGTCAGACACCAATATATCTGTTTAAAATAGTCTGGTGTAGGCCAGAGAATTAGAACTGTGGTTTTGCAGTTCCACAGGTCAAATCTCTGTATTATCCTGCTTTTGGCATTTTTTGCCGTAAAAAAAACTGTAATAGTGTCTCCCTGACTGGTCAGATACCAATATATCTGTTTAAAAGAGTCTGGTGTAGGCCAGAGAAATAGAACTGTGGTTTAGCAGTTCCACAGGTCAAATCTCTGTATTATCCTGCTTTGGGCATTTTTTGCCGGTCTGTCTTCCACATGGTCAAGTTTTTGTAGCCGTGAGTCTCGACCACATACTCCTCCTCACCTTGATGTTCCTTCCTCCCACCATGCCGAGTGTCGTCAGACAGCAACTGACCCCACACTTGGACACTCTGAAGAGCTGTTCACTGGTCCATTTCCATATTTGTGCCCCTCGCCTGTTCGCTTGAAGTGGTACAAGAGGAGATCCCATGTAGCAATGCCCAAATATTTGAACAGCCACGGCCACAGGAAGTCGATTCTGGCAATTTGACACAAGAGGTGGACGATGACGAGACAGAATTACCATGAAGTGAGGTGGAGGATCGTGGTGCGCAAGTGGAAGAGGAGGAGGTGATGGATGATCTAGTAACTGACCCAACGTGGCAGGAGGACATGCAGAGCGAGGCCAGCAGCACACAGGGGGAGGGAGGCAGAGTACCTCAACAGGCAGGAAGAAGCAGTGTGGTGGGCGCACACAGAAGGTGGGCAACAGTTCCCCGTAACACCAACACGAGGGACGTTGCCCGTACAACCGTTAGGTCTTCCAGAGTCTGGAATTTTTTTAAAGACTCTGCTGATAACCCCAAAAAGGCAATTTGTACCACCTGCCATGCCAGCATCAGCAGGGGTGACAAAACTACCAGCCTGACCACCACCAGCATGATCAGGCACATGTCAGCAAAGCACCCGACTTTGTGGGGCCAACCCCAGGGTCCACGACCAGTGTCAGCGGGTGTCACCATTGCTTCTTCCGCTGTTGTGCGTGCAATAGAACCCCCTGTTTTGTGTGCAAGGCAATCCCCTGTCCATACTGCATGCAAAGATGCCCCCTCCTCTCAGTCTTCACTTGTTATGGCAGTTTCTCAAGAAACAGCATCAACGTCCACGTCCCACCGCAGCGTTCAATTGTCCATATCCCAGAACTTTGAACAAAAGCACAAATTCGCAGCCAACGCCACATAGGCCACAGTCCTAAATTCGCACATTTCACGACCGCTTGCGTTGTAAATGCTGCCATTTAGGCTGGTGGAGACGGAATCCTTCCGCAACCTTATGGCGGTGGCCATCCCTCTGTACTCGGTGCCCAGCCGACACTATTTTGCCCGGTGTGCCATCCCCACATTACACAAGCACGTGTCCCAAAACATCTGCCGTGCCCTCAACTACTGGGGGAGTCCTCCAGACAACGGACACGTGGACAAGTGCTTGTGGCCAGGGACGGTACATCTCCCTGACAGCACACTGGGTAAACATAGTTGATGCCGGGACCAAGTCGGACCGAGGATTGCGGGCCCTATGTCAGTCACAGTTTTCCCCACAGTGTACAGCTCCTGCGCATCATCCTCCTCCTCCTCATGTTCAGCCTCCTTCTCTGATATCACCACAGCAGTTACAAGCTGGAAGCACAGCAGTACTGCCTCAGCCAAGCAGCAACAGGCTGTGCTGAAACTCATAAGCTTAGGTGGCAAACCTCACAATGCTTGTGAGTTGTGGACAGCTGTGAAAGAACAGGCAGATCTGTGGCTGAGACCGATGAAGCTACATCCAGGCATGGTCGTGGGTGACAATGGCCATAACCTGGTGGCGGCTCTGAGGTGAGGCGAGATCACACACGTACCATGCCTGGCTCATGTGCTTAACCTCGTGGTTCAGCGCTTTCTTAAATCATACCTCGAGTTGCCAGATCTGCTCAACAAAGTACGCTGCCTGTCAGCTCATTTTCGGAAGTCGGCTACAGCTTCCGCCACCCTTTGCAGCTTCCGGCACACCGACTGCTGTGTGATGTCCCCACACATTGGAACTCTACCCTCCACATGTTGCAAAAGGATTTGTGAGTAGAAGACAGCAGTTGTGGAGTACCAGCTGCAACATGGTCGTCGATATTCAGGTCAGACTCCACACATAAGACTTCAGGAGTGGACCTGGATGTCTGACATATGTACCACCCTGACAAACTTTGAGGAGTCCACCAAGATGGTGAGTGGTGATGACGCCATCATTAGCATCAGCATCAGCATCCCACTTGTCTGTCTTTTGCAACGCTCTCTGCAGAGAATTAAAGAGGAGGCATTGCAGCCAGAGTATGATGAGATGGATCAAGAAGCCATAATGGGCGATTACACACAGCCCAGCCTTATCTCATCCCAACGTGCATTGGGGGACAATGAGGGAGAGTAGGAGGAGGAGGTAGAACAGGAGCTGGTATCATGCGCTGTAGACAGTAGTACCTGTACAACTGTCATACAGTCGGTTCAGCGTGGGTGGCCTGAGGACAGGGGGGAGGAGGAGGAGGAGGAGAGCATGGTCAGTCATTATCTTGGTGAGGACACGGAAGTCTTGCCCATTACCAGTCTGGCACGCACGGCTGACTTTATGTTACGCTGCCTTAACCGTGACCGTCGCGTTGTCAAAATGTTGGGTAACAGTCATTATTGGTTGGTGACACTTTTAGACCCCCACTACAAGGAGAACTTTCACTCTCTTATTCCTGAGGTGGAGAGGTCTACAAAAATGTGACAGTACCAGTAGGCCCTTGCTGCATAACTGTTAAAAAAATTCCCATCTGAACACGCTAGCGGCAGAGGTCACAGTTCGTTGACCAACCAAGGCGTACAGGCGAGAGAGACGCAACTACAATCCAGCAGAGGCAGGGGAACACTGTCAACATTCTCGGACAGATTTATGAGACCCGTCCAGCTTACAGGCCCTGAGGCACGGGGTAATCTCACAAGGAGTGGAAAGTTTCAAAAGACGGTGAGGGAGTACCTTGCCAACCGTACAAGCGTCCTCCGTGATTCCTCTGTGCCTTTTAATTATTGGGTATCCAAGCTGGACACTTGGAATGAACGCGCTCTGTATGCCTTGGAGGTCCTGGCCTGCCCTGCCGCTAGCGTGTTATCGGAGCATGTTTTTAGTGCCGCTGGGGGAATTATAACTGATAAGCGCACTCGCCTGTCAACTGACAATGCTGACAAGCTGAACCTAATCAAAATGAACAAGGGCTGGATTGGGCCAGACTTCTCATCACCACCAAATGACAGCAGAGTAACATAAAGTCAAATCCACTGTGTTATTTCGGGAGGTGTATTCCCATGCACTGCTTCACACCCACAAATGGGTATACGCTTCCTCATTTTGGCTGTATTTTGCTCTTCTTCTTATCCTGGGGTGACCATGGTCTGTGTTGCCAGCATTGCAAGTTCCTACGTCCTAACTTTTGGCAGCTTTTGCTTGGAAGGCATAGGCATAGACTATGGGAGACCCACTCCTCAATAATGGGAATAATGTTTTTAATATGCTGTACTGCATGGCTCTTGTAAGGGGCATGAAAACCGTCTTCTTAAGCTACTCTGAACTTCACCTCCCTTCCAAGGGGCATTAAAACCATCTTGTTAAGCTACTGCGACCTCCACCACTTTTCCAATGGGCATTAAAACCGTTTTGTTAAGCTACTGCGACCTCCACCACTTTTCCAAGGGCATTAAAACCGTCTTGTTAAGCTACTGCAACATCCACCACTATTCCAAGGGGCATTGATATTGTCTTTTTATTCACCTGCAACATCCACCATTCTTCCAAGGGGCATTAAAACCATCTTGTTAAGCTACCGCGACCTCCTGGTCTCTTCCAAGGTGCATTAAAACCGTCTTTTAAGCTACTGCGACCTCCACCACTTTTCCAAGGGGCATTAAAATGGTTTTGCTTAGCTACTGCGTCCTCCACCACTTTTCCAAGGGGCATTAAAACCATCTTGTTAAGCTACTGCGACCTCCACGTCTCTTCCAAGGGGCATTAAAACCGTCTTGTTAAGCTACTGCGACCTCCACCATTCTTCCAAGAGGCATTAAAACCGTATTGTTAAGCTACTGCGACCTTCATCACTTTCCCAAGGGGCATTAAAAACATCTTGTTAAGCTACTGAGACCTACAACACTTTTCCAAGGGGCATTGATATTGTCTTTTTATTCCACTGTGACCTCCACCATTGTTCCAAGGGGCATTAAGCCGTCTTGTTAAGCTACTGATACCTACACCACTTTTCCACGGGGCATTAAAACCGTCTTGGTAAGCTACTGCGACCTCCACCACTTTTCCAAGGGGCATTGATATTGTCTTTTTATTCCACTGTGACGTCCACTATTCTTCCATGGGGCATTAAAACCGTCTTGGTAAGCTACTGCGACCTCCACGTCTCTACCAAGGGGGATTAAAACCATCTTGTTAAGCTACTGCGACCTCCACCACTTTTCCAAGGTGCATTAAAACCGTCTTGTTAAGTTACTGCGACCTCCACCACTTTTCCAAGGGGCATTGATATTGTCTTTTTATTCCACTGTGACCTCCACCATTCTTCCAAGGGGCATTAAAACTGTCTTTTTAAGCTTTTGCGACCTACACTACTTTTCCAAGGGGCATTATGACTGTCTTGTTAAGCTACTGCGACCTCCACCACTTTTCCCAGGGGCATTGATATTGTCTTTTTATTCCACTGTGACCTCCACCATTCTTCCAAGGGGCTTTGAAACCGTTTTGTTAAGCTACTGCGACCTCCACGTCTCTTCCAAGGGGCATTAAAACCATCTTGCTAAGCTACTGTGGCCTCCACCATTCTTTCAAGGGACATTAAAACAGTCTTGTTAAGCTACTGTGACCTCCATCAATTTCTAAGGGGCATTAAAATTGTCTTGTTAAGCAACTGCGACATCCAGCACTTTTCCAAGGGGCATTAAAATCGTCTTGCTAAGCTACTGCAACCTCCACCACTTTTCCAAGGGGCATTGATATTGTCCTTTTTATTCCACTGCGACCTGCACCATTCTTCCAAGAGGCATTAAAACCATCTTGTTAAGCTACTGCGACCTCCACGTGTCTTCCAAGGGGCATTAAAACTGTCTTGTTAAGCTACTGCAACCTCCACCATTCTTCCAAGGGGCATTAAAACCGTCTTGTTAAGCTACTGCGCCCTCCACAACTTCTCCAAGGGCCATTGATTTTGTGTTTTTATTCCACTGTGACCTCCACCATTCTACCAAGGGGCACTAAAACCGTCTTTTTAAGCTACTGCGACCTCCACCACTTTTCCAAGGGGCATTGATATTGTCTTTTTATTCCACTGTGACCTCCACCATTCTTCCAAGGGGCATTAAAACCGTCTTGTTATGCTACTGTGATTTCCACCATTCTTCCAAGGGGCATCAAAACGGTCTTGTTAAGCTACTGCGACCTCCAACAATTTTCAAAGGGGCATTAAAACCATCTTGTTAAGCTACTGCGACCTCCATGTCTCTTCCAAGGGGCATTAAAACCGTCTTGTTAAGCTACTGCGACCTCCACCATTCTTCCAAGGTGCATTAAAACCGTCTTGTTAAGCTACTACGACCTCCACCACTTTTCCAAGGGGCATTGATATTGTCTTTTTATTCCACTGTGACCCACACCATTCTTCCAAGGGGCATTAAAACCACCTTGTTAAGCTACTGCGACCTCCACGTCTCTTCCAAGGGGCATTAACACCATCTTGTTAAGCTACTGCGACCTCCACCACTTTTCCAAGGGGCATTAAAACCGTCTTGTTAAGCTACTGCAATTTCCACCACTCTTCCAAGGGTCATTGATATTGTCTTTTTTTTCCACTGTGACCTCCACCATTCTTCCAAGTGGCATTAAAACCGTCTTGTCAAGTTACTGTGACCTACACCATTTTTCAAGGGGCATTAAGACCTTCTTGTTAAGCTACTGCGACCTCCTCCTCTTTTCCAAGGGGCATTGATATTGTCTTTTTATTCCACTGCGACCTCCACTATTCTTCCAAGGGGCATTAAAATCATCTTGTTAAGCCACTGCGACCTCCACGTCTCTTCCAAGGGGCATTAAAACTGTCTTGTTAAGCTACAGCGACCTCCACCACTTTTCCAAGGGGCATTAAAACCGTCTTGTTAGGCAACTGCGACCTCCACCACTTTTCCAAGGGGCATTAAAACCGACTTTTTAAGCTACTGCGACCTCCACATCTTTTCCAAGGGGCATTAAAACCGTCTTGTTAAGCTACTGCGACCTCCACAATTCTTACAAAGGGTATTAAAACCATCTTGTTAAGCTACTGCGACCTCCACCACTTTTCCAAGGGGCATTGATATTGTCTTTTTATTCCACTGTGACCTCCACCATTCTTCCAAGGGGCATTAAAACCGTCTTGTTAAGCTACTGAGACCTCCACCACTTTTCCAAGGGGCATTGATATTGTCTTTTTATTCCACTGCGACCTCCACCATTCTTCTAAGTGGCATTACAACCGTCTTGTTAAGCTACTGCGACCTCCACGTCTGTGTCAAGAAGCATTAAAACCGTCTTGTTAAGCTACTGCGACCTCCACCAATCTTCCAAGGGGCAGTAAAACCATATTGCTAAGCTTTTGCGACCTCCACAACTTTTCCAAGAGGCATTAAAACAGTCTTGTTAAGCTACTGCGACCTCCACCACTTTTCCAAGGGGCATTAAAATCGTCTTGTTAAGCTACTGCTACCTCCACCACTTTTCCAAGGGGCATTGATATTGTCTTTTTTATTCCACTGCGACCTCCACCATTCTTCCAAGAGGCTTTAAAACCGTCTTGTTAAGCTAATGCGACCTCCACCATTCTTCCAAGGGGCATTAAAACCGTCTTGTTAAACTACTGCGACCTCCACCACTTTTCCAAGGGTTATTGATATTGTCTTTTTATTCCACTGCGACCTCCACCATTCTTCCAAGTGGCATTAAAACCATCTTGTTAAGCTACTGCGACCTCCACGTCTCTGTCAAGAAGCATTAAAACCGTCTTGTTAAGCTACTGCGACCTCCACCAATCTTCCAAGGGGCATTAAAACCATATTGTTAAGCTATTGCAACCTCCACAACTTTTCCAATTGGCATTAAAACGGTCTTGTTAAGCTACTGCGACCTCCAATACTTTTCCAAGTGGGATTAAAATCGTCTTGTTAAGCTACTGCTACCTCCACGACTTTTCCAAGGGGCACTGATATTGTCTTTTTTATTTCACTGCGACCTCCACCATTCTTCCAAGAGGCATTATAACCATCTTGTTAAGCTACTGCGACCTCCACCATTCTTCCAAGGGGCATTAAAACCATCTTGTTAAGCTACTGCGTCCTCCACCACTTTTCCAAGGGGCATTAAAACCATCTTGTTAAGATACTGCAATGTCCACGTCTCTTCCAGGGGGCATTAAAGCCATCTTGTTAAGCTACTGCAACCTCCACCATTCTTCCAAGGGGCGTTAAAACCATATTGTTAAGCTATTGCGACCTCCACCACTTTTACAAGGGGCATTAAAACCGTCTTGTTAAGATACTCCGACCTCCACCACTTTTCCAAGGGGCATTAAAATTGTCTTGTTAAGCTACTGCTACCTCCACCACTTTTCCAAGGGGCATTGATAATGTCTTTTTTATTCCACTGCGACCTCCACCATTCTTCCAAGAGGCATTAAAACAGTCTTGATAAGCTACTGCGACCTCCACCATTCTTCCAAGGGGCATTAAAACCATCTTGTTAAGCTACTGCGACCTCCAATACTTTTACAAGGGGCATTAAAACCGTCTTATTAAGCTACTGCAACGTTTACGTCTCTTCCAAGGGGCATTAAAACCATCTTGTTAAGCTACTGCAACCTCCACCATTCTTCCAAGGGGCATTAAAACCGTCTTGTTAAACTACTGCAACCTCCACCACTTTTCCAAGGAGCGTGGATATTGTCTTTTTATTCCACTGTGACCTCCACCATTCTTCCAAGGGGTCATTAAAACTAGAGATGAGCGGTGTTCGACTCGTACTGTTCGCCAATCTCAAATTCGAGCAGTTTTGGGCGGTGTTCGAGCCGTTCGGCGAACACGAACAATTTGAAAAAAATTCGGCTGTTCGAGGTTATGTTCGATAACTGTTCGTGCACCAAAATCAAAGCTGGATTTTTTCTCAGAAATGCTGAAAATTAATGTTAATGCGCAGCTTGAGTGTACAGCGGGGCGGGGGGAGGGGCAGGGGATGGATCTCTGCAGAAATAATGTAGATCTACATATTTTTTTCTCTTTCCCGCATTTACAGTGGGGAGGTGCAATCTGTCAGCCTATCAGCAGCGCACACACGGAGTGAACTGCTTTTTTTCACACAAGCAAGGGCATGTGTCATTGGCAGTGTATGTCACATGTCCTTGCCCTATAAGACCCAGCCATTTTCCCCGTCACCACCATTTTCTCACTGCTGCAGCTGTGTGTTAGACGGCACCGCTGTTGCTGTGTGCGCTATACTTTGTTAATTTCAAGACAATTTTCGCACAAATCTACAGATAGCTTGGGAGTAGGGAATAGTTGTGATTGCAGTCCTTTTAAGGACTAGGTTACATCATTTCTTACGACTTTTATCAGGCAGGTCTGTGCTCTTAAATAGATAGGATGGGAGTAAAGACTAATTGTAATTGCAGTCCTTTTCAGGGCTAGGTTACATCAGTTCCTATCACTTTTTGCCAGGCTGGTCTGTGCCAGTGCTGTGCAAGTTTTTTTCACAGCATTTGGCTAAATCTAGCAAAGCAAATCCTTTTTGTCCTTTTGCAGTGTGTGTTAGTCAGTGGAGAAGACTATCTGTGTTGCAAGCTACACCACCTGTGTATAGAATACAATTTTTTTTACTTCACATAGTGAAGTAAAACCTTTTGGGCATAGCATCATTCTATTAGTCCATCTATACTATCCTCCACCAGGTTGCAAATTCAATATAATTTTTATCTGCATCTAGCTCTGAAAAAATATTTCGGCTTGTAGCAGTGTGTGGGACTTGTTCTATTAGTCCAACTATACTATCCTCCACCAGGTTGCAAATTCAATATAATTTTTTTCAGCACCTAGCTCTGAAAAAATATTTTGGCTTGTAGCAGTGTGTGGGACCTGTTCTATTAGTCCATCTATTCTAACCTCCACCAGGTTGCAAATTCAATATAATTTTTTTCTGCATCTAGCTCTGAAAAAATATTTTGGCTTGTAGCAGTGTGTGGGACTTGTTCTATTAGTCCATCTATACTAACCTCCACCAGGATGCAAATTCAATATAATTTTTTTCTGCATCTAGCTCTGAAAAAATATTTCGGCTTGTAGCAGTGTGTGGGACTTGTTCTATTAGTCCAACTATACTATCCTCCACCAGGTTGCAAATTCAATATAATTTTTTTCAGCACCTACCTCTGAAAAAATATTTCGGCTTGTAGCAGTGTGTGGGACTTGTTCTATTAGTCCATCAATACTAACCTCCACCAGGTTGCAAATTCAATATAATTTTTTTCTGCATCTACCTCTGAAAAAATATTTTGGCTTGTAGCAGTGTGTGGGACTTGTTCTATTAGTCCATCTATACTAACCTCCCCCAGGTTGCAAATTCAATATAATTTTTATCTGCATATAACCCAGCCAATACTTTTGGGCTAATACCACAGTTTGGTCACTCAGCTCTGCTCGGTTCCCATCCATTGTTTTTTGTGCAAACAACTCCAGAGTTGTGAATTAGTTAACCACCAAAATGAGTGGAAAAGGGTCTGCTGCGGGTGGAAAGGGGAATAGGCATGTTGGGAAGGGAAAAAAAGGTTGTGTCCTTGGGGTAGGTGTTAAAGCAACAGTAACAGCTGCAGAAGAAAGACCATCTTCCAGCCAAACTAAGATGTCTACTTCTTTTAGCGGACAATGTGATAAGATCTCTTTCTTACGGCCACGCCAATCGCTACAAATTCCAGATGAGGCACAAAAACAGCAGGTGCTTCAACGGATATCAAGTGCTCCTTTAAGTGGGCTCTCCTCCACCTCAACTTCAACATCACAAATACACTAATCCTCAGAGGTGTCACCCCAATAGCACTTGCTTCCTCACAGCTCCCAAGTCTCCAGCTACCCATCTGAGTATGGGGTAGAACAGATGGTTGAGTCTGCAGAGCTGTTTACTCATACTATAGCCTGGGAATCAGAGGTCGGCTCCAGCGCTTCTGTGAATCCAGACGAGGAAATGATCTGCACTGATGCCCAGAATCTTTATGAGTCGGATCCAGGACCAGACGAAGAAGGTTCTGACCATAATGTAGACCCTCGTTCCCAAACTGTAACTCCTGTTGGTGGAGACAATGAGGAAGACGATGATGAGACTCAAATACCTGATTGGAGCGACAACTTTAATTTTTTGTCAGGGCAGTAAGAGGTTGGCTCTGATGACGACGTGTGTGATAACACACACGGTGATGATGACGAGGTTGAAGATCCCACTTACTGTCAACCCACAGTCAGCCAAGAGATGAGGTCAGCAGAGGAGGTGAAGGAGGATGCTATTGACGACTAGTGTTGAGCCACCCCCGTAGTGTTCGAGTTCGGTTCGGTTCGTCGAACACCCGTGTGTTCGCCGAACTGTTCGTCGAACTGTTCGTCGAACACCTTCGAACACCGTTAAAAACAATGGCAGGCAAACAAAAACACATAGAAACACATAGAAAACACCTTCAAAGGTGTCCAAAAGCTGACAAACTGCTCAGAAGACACAACTAACACATGGAAAAGTGACAAGTACATATAGTCATGCGAAAAGAAAAGAGGTGGAGGAGTAAAAGGAGGGGGAGACACAGATATAGGCATGTCATGCCCTTCTAAAATCCAAAAAGTGAGAAGCCGAGACGGCCAGTCGGCTCCTGCCCGTGCCACCTCCGTGTCGCCGGGTTTGTGCCAGAGCCGCGGTGAACCCTGACGGCCAGCCCCCCTCTCCCAATACTGGTGCCTGTCCGCTGGTGGGTCGAGAGAGCCCCCCTGTGGTGGAGGCAGCTCTAAGCTTTTTAATTTAAATTGTCCCTCTAATTTGAATGAATACACTTTAAATCCATTTACAAGGATCTATTGGAGGGCAAGTCTCATGCCAACAGCCGCGTAATTCCAGCTCCAGTAGCGTCCACTAAAGCTGCTGCAGTTAAAAAGCTTTTATAAGGATCGAGCTCGGCTGTCCACCGCAAGGCATCCTAGTGCCAGTCCCAGCCCCTATGCCTTGGGGTGCCTCCTGATGCTCTTCACTAAGTATCCCGTGGTCCCGAAGCATTTCCTTTGAAAAAATTAAGTGTCCAAACTACAGGTGGTGTAGCTTGCTTAACAGCCGGGATAATCCGCTGACTAGCAGACACTGCTACTAGGCACAAAGTATTTCCTGGGCTAGATGCAGTTAAAAATTTGTAAGTAGATACTCTCGTTGGATGCTGAGAAAGCATTCCATAGAGTCTCCTGGCACGCCATATATGATTCTCTTAAAAAGCTTGGGGTAGGGGTCTAGGGGACCCTTTTATAGCCAAAATCACGGCCCTGTATCACAATACGTCACCTAGGCTGAAGATAAATGGAACTGTAGCACCGAGGGCTCGGTTGCTACAGACGTATTGCACCTCACCCAGAGGTGTGATATCTCACTCTCAGATAAGGATGGAGTGTGGATCAGGACCCGACACCTGCATGCATTACACCACATTGCCGTGGGGCAGGGTGACCAATATGCCCCTGAGATGGGCACGACAGTCCCTGTCCCTGGCTGGAGTGGGGGGAGGGAACACTGAGGAAGGGGAACCCTGCAGTGCAGGAGCAGGGAGGAAGCAGTTCCTGGGTGCATTGAGAAGGGAGTATAAAAGGTGGGCACCATCTTAGTTCAGTGCAGAGAAGTCTGAGCAGAATTGGCAGGGAGCAGGGGCTCTGCATGAGCTCTGCTCTGGAGGCGGGCCTAGTAACAGAGGCCCAGGCCTGCAAGAGGGAGAAGGAAGGAAGAGGAGCGGAGAAGGCTCCAGGAACGAGGAATGAAGGGATCCCAGGGGTGCGGACGGGCGAGTCGCCACCGCACGCCCGAATCCACCTGCGTGGAGGGGTCAGGCCAAAGGGGGAGACCGGTCCCCGAACTAGTGGAGGCAGGAAACGACCCTCAGCTAGAAACCGGAGGCTCTGACATTTTATGTGGCGCAGCCCCTTGCTCCACCCGCTAGGAAGGCACCACATAGGGTCAGGGAAACTGGCGCCAAGTTTACCAAGAGGAGGCCCGAGGCAGCCGGACAGAAGTGTTGGTAAGAAAGGCCAGACAAAGGACACACAAAGGGGGTCCTGTGAAGCGCTCCAAAGTTATCTGGGAGTTGTCTGAGCCCCTCACCTGGTGAGCACAGTACGACGTGGGCAGCCGTTACCTGCAGACGTGGTCTGGATAATAAGAACTGTGAGTAAAGGCCCTGAACTGCATCACTGACTCCGTGTCGTTACTGCTGCTGCCCTGCACCATCACCCCCATCCTCCGCATGCACTGCCCTGAGGCTATACTCCTCCCGTGGGGAGTTATGCTACGCTCTGCTGCACCCACAACACCAGCCTTAGCGGTCTGCCCTGTAGCGGCGGTTCACTCTGACCGCAATCCACGGGTGGCGTAGTCGGACATTTAAACATCAAAACCACATAAATAGTTCCGCCACTGGTTTGACCGCCCTGAGCCACGGAACCGGATCGCCGCCACGAAGACTACAACCACCAGCATCCACCAAAAAGTGTCCGGCTCCGGGTGTCCCAAGGCCCAGGGGGTGCATCAGAACATTTTCATCACCTTTCACAATCACCAATGGGACAAGGCAGGGATGTCCTCTGTCCCCTCTCTTATACATCCTAGTGACGGAGCACCTGCTCTCATCAATTCGCCATAACCCCAATATTAGGTGGATTGAGGTGGGAGGCACCGAGTACAAGTGCTCTCTATTTGCTGATGATGTCCTAGTATATATCACTCAATCACATATATCCATCCCTGCTGTTATGGCTGAAATAGATCACTTTGTTACATGGTAAAATTTTAAAATCAATGCAGCGAAGTCTGAGGCCCTCGATGTCTCCCTCCCTAAATCCATATAGGATTCCATCCAGTCCAACTTTCCCTTTGCCTGGCCCTCACAGGGTATCAAATACTTAGGAATTCCTATTCATAGAGACCTCTCCCATCTATGTTATCTTAATTTTGGGCCCTTTATTGAACAATTCCATACAGACCACGGTTGGCAAGTTAGAACTGTAAGATTCACTACGTGAACCACTGGTGTTTTGTGGAAAAGCACATGTACACCGCGTTCCAAATTATTATGCAAAAAGTGTTTAGGAGTGATAAGGGAAGAATTTGTTTGTTTGTCAGTTAAACTCATTGATGGTGATGTGTGTCAGGGCTCTTTATATCACTGTAAGCAATTGCAGACACCTGTGCTAATTAGTTTGGCAGGTGTGTCCAATGAAAGGCAAGACTACTTAAGAAGGCTCTCTCACATTATTAAGCAGCCTACATTTTCTGCCAAAATGGGAAAGAAAAAGGATGTGTCGGCTGCTGAGAAGCAACAAATTGTGGAGTGTTTAGGTCAAGGCATGACTACAATCAACATTGTGCGATGATCAGGATGAAGTGTCTTGGCAATCAAGAAGTATGTAGCTGATTCACAGTACACACGTGTGCGTGCTGATAAGGGCAAATTGAGGACTCTTTCCTACAGGCAATTACGTCAGGTTGAAACAGCAGCGGCAAAAAAGCCTTGTCATAGCAGCAGACAAGTTTTTGAAGCTGCTTGTGCCTCCAACGTCCCCCGAACAACAAGATGCAGGGTCCTTCAGAGGTTTGCAGCTGTGCATATGCCATCCTGTCGACCTCCTCTATCCACTTCACACAAGCAGAAACGGCTCCAGTGGGCCAAACATTACATGAAGACTGATTTCAAAACTGTTTTGTTCACGGATGAGTGCCGTGCAGCGCTCGATGGTCCAGATGAATGGAGTGGAGGATGGCTGGTTGATGGACACCCCACGCAAACACGGCTACAGCGCCAACAAGGAGGAGGTGGAGTAATGTTTTGGGCTGGAATCATGGGGAGAGAGATTGTCGGCCCCTTTAGGATCCCTGAAGGCGCTAAAGATGAACTCCATAATGTATGTGGATTTTCTCAAACAGCACTTCCTGCCATGGTTCAAGAAGAAGAACCGTGTATTTCACAGCAAGATCATTTTTCTGCATGATAATGCACCATCTCATGCTGCACATAAAACATCTGCATCTCTGGCTGATATGGGCATAAAAGGGGACAAACTTATGGTGTGACCCCCATGCTCCCCTGACCTCTACCCCATTCAGAACCTTTGGAGCATCATTAAAAGGAGTGTCTATGATGGCGGGAGGCAGTTCACATCTAAGCAACAGCTCTGGGAGGGTATTCTGTCCTCATGCAAAACAATTGAAGCAGAAACCATCCAAAACCTGACAAATTCAATGGACGAGAGAGTTCAGAAGCTCCTTTCGAACAAGGGGTCCTATGTGAAAATGTAACATCACCTAGAATAAAGTTTTGAGTTGAAAACTGTTTGATTTCAGTTTCTAGCAACCTGCTAATGCTTATAATTTCAAAAATGACCATTTTTTTGGTCTTTATTAAAATGAAAAGGTTGATCGAAAAGTTTGGGGGATCTAAGAGTGTGGCAACCCAGTAGTCATGATTACTTCGAATTCTGACAATATGAGGGTCATGCTGCAGGTAGTGCAGCAAGAAGGCACTTATGTGTCTTGCGCATCTCGGAGCCCCAAAATTATTTTCCGGGCTAGATGCAGCTAAAAATTATTTTTAATTTTAAATCTGGTGAAGCTTATTATAGATGGCCTAATAGGATCAGTGCTGCACACTGCTACAAAGCCCAAATTATTTTCCAGTCAAGATACAGATAAACATGATTAGTAATTTGAAAGCTTAAAACGGTTGGTAGGGTGATTTTAACCAATCATCAAGCTTTTACTCTCCCCAGGATGACACAGGGGTAGAAAAGTCGTTTCGGATCCATGATTTGTTCATCTTTATGAACGTGAGTCTGTCTACATTATCAGTGGAGAGCCGCGTGCGCTTATCTGTCAGCACACCACCAGCAGCGCTGAACACACGTTCAGACAGAACGCTGGCTGCGGGGCATGACAAGATCTCCAAGGCGTAAGTGGCTAGCTCCGGCCATTTATCCAGATTGGAAGCCCAAAAAGAGCAAGGGTCCAGTGACACAGTCGTGGCTTCAATGTTTACTTGGAGATACTCCTGTACCATCGTCTCTAGGCGTTGACTATGTGTCAGACTTCTTGTCTCCTGTGGCCTTGCAAAGGATGGGCTAAAAAAGTGGTGAAATGATTCCGCAAAATTGATGTTACCAGCAGATACTGTGGTTCTGTTACGGTTTGAGTGCTGAACACTTGACGGTCCCACGGTTGGCAAGTTGGAACTGTGAGATTCACTACGTGCACCACTGGTATTTTGTGGAAAAGCACATGTAAGATTCTGCAACAGTCTCTGCTGATACTCCTGCATGCGTGCATCCCTTTCTATGGCAGGAATAATTTCTGCAAATTTACTTTTGTACCGGGGATCTAACAGTGTGGCAACCCAGTAGTCAGGATTATTTCTAATTCTCACAATTCGAGGGTCATGTTGCAGGTAGTGCAGCAAGAAGGCACTCATGTGTGTTGCGCATCCAGGAGCACCAAGTCCCTGTTGTGTTGGTGGCGAGGTAACAATCATGCTTCCTTCCTCTGTCCTCTCCCCCCAACCTCGCACAACAGAAATGTGATCAAGGTCTCCCTCATCTGATGAGTCTTCCATCAGTTCGTCCTCCACTTCTTCCTGGGCTCCTGCACCTTCCTCACTAGTTTGGCTGCTACCATGCGCCCTGGTAAAACCATCTCCCCCACCCTCACATGCCTGCCGCCTTGGTGCTGCCGACCGCCTGGACCTTGCAGATGTTAGCCCTTCCGCATACAACTCCTCCTCCTCTACTTCCTCCACCTCCTCTTGTGCCACCACCTGACTCCAAATTCTGTTTAACATGTGCTCCAGCATGTAAATCACCGGAATAGTCATGCTGATAATGGCATCGTCAGCACTAAACATCTTCGTCGCCATTTCAAAACTGTGCAGAAGGGTGCATAGGTTCCTGATCTGAGACCACTCCTCCAGCGTGATTTGCCCCACCTCTGAATCTCGTTGGCCCAGGCTATACGTCAGAACGTATTGCACCAGGGCTTGTCGGTGCTGCCACAGTCGCTGCAACATGTGCAGAGTTGAATTCCACCGGGTAGGCACATCGCATTTTAGCCGGTGAAGTGGCAGGCCCAACGACTTCTGTAGAGATGTAAGTCGCTGAGCTGCGGGATGCGAACGGCGGAAGTGAGCACACAGCGACCGTGCCCTCTGCAGAAGGCCATCTAGTCTGGGATAGTGGGCTAAAAATTGCTGGACAACCAGGTTCAACACGTGAGCCATACAAGGCACGTGTGTGACATTGCCCCGGCGAAGGGCCGCACCCAGGTTTGCAGCATTGTCGCACACGGCCTTCCCTGGTTTCAGGTCCAGTGGAGACAACCATTCATGAAATTGGTTCTCCAGAGCTGACCACAACTCCTCAGCTGTGTGACTCACATTTCCCAGACATTTCAATGTAAAAACCGCCTGATGACGTTGAGCCCTACTGCCAGCATAGTAAGGAGGTGTGCAGGATCCCTTCTGCGCAGTTAGAAAGCTTGTGGCATGACCAGACAGGCTTTGGGTGCAGGTGGAAGACCGAGAGGAGGTTGAGGAGGCAGAAGCAGTGGAGGAACTTTGACATAAAGAGGATTGACGCACAACTCGTGGGGACGGCAAGACTTGGACAGCAGCCCCTTGTCCTGCTGTCACCATAGTTACCCAGTGCCCAGTCAGCGACATGTAACGCCCCTGTCCATGCCTACTCGTCCAAGTGTCTGTGGTGAAATGCACCCTGTCACACACAGAGTTTCTCAAAGAAGCGGTGATGTTGTGTGCGACATGCTGGTGGAGCGCAGGCACACCTTTCTTTGAGAAGTAGTGCCGACTGGGCATCTGGTACTGGGGCACTGCGACGGACATAAGGTCTCGAAAATCCTCTGTGTCCACCAGGCGGAAAGGCAGCATTTCTGTAGCCAAGAGCTTGCAGATGGTGAAATTCAACCTCTTAGCTTTCTCATGGCTAGGAGGAAATGGTCTTTTACTTGTCCACATCTGAGGGACCGAGGGCTGGCTATTGTGCTTAGACGGGGTTGATAAGGGTGTCCCCGGCAAACTGCCGGTCTGTGAGGAAGATGCAGGCGGACATGTTAGGTTGCCTTGATCCAAAGGTGGTGCTATCGATGTCGGACAGCGCTCAACACCAGCTGGTGTTACCACCTCCAAAGAAAATGATGACCTGCCAATCACGCTGGCTGTTGCGGGTAAAGAGGTGGCAGGTCTGCGCCCCAAAACAGGTGTGACTGCTGTCCCCCCAGTCACAGAGGATGAAGAGGCCGCGGATGCACAAGATATGGCAGACGGTGATTGGCCCGGCCGGCTAGGCCGCATTGTAGCACACTGAGCTTCCCACTGCAACTTATGCTTCATGTCCATGTGCCGGTTCATGCATGAAGTACTCAAACTATGTATTTTTTGGCCTCTACTTAGCTTTTGCTGACAAATGTTACAGATAACACGAGTTGGGTCATCTTTATCGATCTGAAAAAATGCCCAGGCTATGCAAGGCTTAGCACCCATGCGACCTGAAGAGCCACCACGACTTGTGGTGAGAGGCAGAGTTGTGTTTGAGGATGCAGTTGTTGACGTGCTTCCAGTACTACGTCTCTGTCCAGGAAGGCGTAACCTGACCTCGTCGTCACTAGCATCTTCCTCCACCTCCTCTGCTGACCTCATCTCTTGGCTGACTGTGGGTTGACAGTAAGTGGGATCTCCGACCTCATCATCATCACCCTGTGCGTTATCACACCCGTCGTCCTCAGAGCCAACCTGTTCCTGCCCTGACAAAAAACTAAAGTTGTCGCTCCAATCAGGTATTTGAGTCTTATCATCGTCTTCCTCATTGTCTCCACCAACAGGAGTTACAGTTTGGGAATGAGGGTCTACATTATGGTCAGAACCTTCTGCATCTGGTCCTGGATCCGACTCATAAAGATTCTGGGCATCAGTGCAGATCATTTCCTCGTCTGGATTCACAGAAGCGCTGGAGTCGACCTCTGATTCCCAGGCTATAGTATGAGTAAACAGCTCTGCAGACTCAACCATCTGTTCTACCTCATACTCAGAGGGGCAGCTGGAGATTTGGGAGCTGTGAGGAAGCAAGTGCGATTTGGGTGACACCTTTGAGGACTGGAGTATTTGTGATGTTGAAGTTGATGTGGAGGAGAGCCCACTTAATGGAGCACTTGATATCCGTTGAAGCACCTGCTGTTTTTGTGCCTCATCTGGAATTTGTAGCGATTGGCGTGGCCGTAAGAAAGGGATCTTATCACATTGTCCGCTAAAAGAAGTAGACATTTTAGTTTGGCTGGAAGATCGTCTTTCTTCTGCACCTACCCCACGGACACAACCTTTTTTCCCCTTCCCAACACGCCTATTCCCCTTTCCACCAGCAGCAGGCCTTTTTCCACTCATTTTGGTGGTTAACTAATTCACAACTCTGGAGTTGTTTGCACAAAAAAACAATGGATGGTAACCGAGCAGAGCTGAGTGGCCAAACTGTGGTATTAGGCCAAAACTATTGGCTGGGCTAGATGCAGAAAAAAATTATTTTTAATTTGCAACCTGATGGAGGTCAGTATAGATGGACTAATAGAACAAGTCCCACACGCTGCTAGAAGCCCAAATATTTTTTCAGAGCTAGATGCAGAAAAAAATTATTTTTAATTTGCAACCTGATGGAGGTCAGTATAGATGGACTAATAGACCAAGTCCTACACACTGCTAGAAGCCCAAATATTTTTTCAGAGCTAGATGCAGAAAAAAATTATTTTTAATTTGCAACCTGATGGAGGTCAGTATAGATGGACTAATAGAACAAGTCCCACACGCTGCTAGAAGCCCAAATATTTTTTCAGAGATAAATGAAGAAAAAAATTATTTTTAATTTGCAACCTGATGGAGGTCAGTATAGATGGACTAATAGACCAAGTCCCACACACTGCTAGAAGCCCAAATATTTTTTCAGAGCTAGATGCAGAAAAAAATTATTTTTAATTTGCAACCTGATGGAGGTCAGTATAGATGGACTAATAGACCAAGTCCCACACACTGCTAGAAGCCCAAATATTTTTTCAGAGCTAGATGCAGAAAAAAATTATTTTTAATTTGCAACCTGATGGAGGTCAGTATAGATGGACTAATAGACCAAGTCCCACACACCGCTAGAAGCCCAAATATTTTTTCAGAGCTAGATGCAGAAAAAAATTATTTTTAATTTGCAACCTGATGGAGGTCAGTATAGATGGACTAATAGAACAAGTCCCACACGCTGCTAGAAGCCCAAATATTTTTTCAGAGATAAGTGAAGAAAAAAATTATTTTTAATTTGCAACCTGATGGAGGTCAGTATAGATGGACTAATAGACCAAGTCCCACACACTGCTAGAAGCCCAAATATTTTTTCAGAGCTAGATGCAGAAAAAAATTATTTTTAATTTGCAACCTGATGGAGGTCAGTATAGATGGACTAATAGAACATGTCCCACACTCTGCTAGAAGCCCAAATATTTTTTCAGAGATAAATGAAGAAAAAAATTATTTTTAATTTGCAACCTGATGGAGGTCAGTATAGATGGACTAATAGACCAAGTCCCACACACTGCTAGAAGCCCAAATATTTTTTCAGAGCTAGATGCAGAAAAAAATTATTTTTAATTTGCAACCTGATGGAGGTCAGTATAGATGGACTAATAGACCAAGTCCCACACACCGCTAGAAACCCAAATATTTTTTCAGAGCTAGATGCAGAAAATTTTTTTATTCAATTTGCAACCTGATGGAGGTCAGTATAGATGGACTAATAGACCAAGTCCCACAACTGCATCCTCAAACACAACTCTGCCTCTGACCACAAGTCGTGGTGGCTCTTCAGGTCGCATGGGTGCTAAGCCTTGCATAGCCTGGGCATTTTTTTAGATCGATAAAGATAACCCAACTCGTGTTATCTGTAACATTTGATATGAAGCATAAGTTGCAGTGGGAAGCTCACTGTGCTACAATGCGGCCTAGCTGACCGGGCCAACAACCGTATGCCACATCTTGTGCATCCACGGCCTCTTCATCCTCTGTGACTGGGTGGACTGCAGTCACACCTTTTTTGGGACGCAGACCTGCAACCTCTTTACCCGCAACAGGCAACGTGATTGGCAGGTCATCATTTTCTTTGGAGGTGGAAACACCAGCTGGTGTTCAGCGCTGTCCGACATCGATAGCACCACCTTTGGATCAAGGCAACCCAACATGTGCGCCTGCATCTTCTTCACAGACCGGCAGTTTGCCGGGGACACCCTTCTCAACCCCGTCTAAGCACAACAGCCTGCCCTCGGTCCCTCAGATGTGGACAAGTAAAAGACCATTTCCTCCTAGCCATGAGAAAGCTAAGAGGTTGTATTTCACCATGTACAAGCTCTTGGCTACAGAAATGCTGCCTTTCCGCCTGGTGTGCACAGAGGATTTTCGAGACCTTATGTCCGTCGCAGTGCCCCCGTACCAGATGCCCAGTCGGCACTACTTCTCCAAGAAAGGTGTGCCTGCGCTCCACCAGCATGTCGCACACAACATCACCGCTTCTTTGAGAAACTCTGTGTGTGACAGGGTGCATTTCACCACAGACACTTGGACGAGAAGGCATGGACAGGGGGGTTACATGTCGCTGACTGGGCACTGGGTAACTATGGTGACAGCAGGACAAGGGGCTGCTGTCCAAGTCTTGCCGTCCCCACGAGTTGTGCGTCAATCCTCTTTATCTCAAAGTTCCTCCACTGCTTCTGCTTCCACAACCTCCTCTTGATCCTCCACCTGCACTCAAAGCCTGTCTGGTCATGCCACAAGCTTTCTAACTGCGCAGAAGGGAGCCTGCACACCTCCTTACTATGCTGGCAGCAGGGCTCAACGTCATCAGGTGGTTTTTACTTTGAAATGTCTGGGAAATGTGAGTCACACAGCTGAGGAGTTGTGGTCAGCTCTGGAGAACCAGTTTCATGAATGGTTGTCTTCACTGGACCTGAAACCAGGGAAGGCCATGTGCGACAATGTTGCAATCCTCAGTGCGGCCCTTTGCCGGGGCAATGTCACACACGTGCCTTGCATGGCTCACGTGTTCAACCTGGTTGTCCAGCATTTTCAGCCCACTATCCCGGACTAGATGGAATTCTGCAGAGGGCACGGTCGCTGTGTGCTCACTCCCGCCGTTCGCATCCCGTAGCTCAGCGACTTACATCTCTACAGAAGTCGTTTGGCCTGCCACTTCACCGGCTAAAATGCGATGTGCCTACCCGGTGGAATTCAACTCTGCACATGTTGCAGCGACTGTGGCAGCACCGACAAGCCCTGGTGCAATACATTCTGACATATAGCCTGGGCCAACGAGATCCAGAGGTGGGGCAAATCACGCTGGAGGAGTGGTTCAGATCAGGGACCTAGGCACCCTTCTGCACAGTTGTGAAATGGCGATGAAGATGTTTAGTGCTGACGATGCCATTACCAGCATGACTAGTCCGGTGATTTACATGCTGGAGCACATGTTAAACAGAATTCGGAGTCAGGTGGTGGCACAAGAGGAGGTGGAGGAAGTAGAGGAGGAGGAGTTGTATGCGGAAGGGCTAACATCTGCAAGGTCCAGACGGTCGGCAGCACCAATGCGGCAGGCATGGGAGGGTGGAAGAGATGGTTTTACCAGGGCGCATGGTAGCAGCCAAACTAGTGAGGAAGGTGCAGGAGCCCAGGAAGAAGTGGAGGACGAACTGATGGAAGACTCATCAGATGAGGGAGACATTGATCACATTTCTGTTGTGCGAGGTTGTGGGGAGAGGGCAGAGGAAGGAAGCATGATTGTTATCTCGACACCAACACAACAGGGACTTGGTGCTCCTGGATTCGCAAGACACATGAGTGCTTTCTTGCTGCACTACCTGCAACATGACCCTCGAATTGTGAGAATTCGAAATAATCCTGACTACTGGGTTGCCACACTGTTAGATCCCCGGTACAAGAGTAAATTTGCAGAAATTATTCCTGCCATAGAAAGAGATGAACGCATGCAGGAGTATCTGCAGAGACTGTTGCAGAATCTTACATGTGCTTTTCCCCAAAACACTAGTGGTGCACGTAATGAATCTCACAGTTCCAACTTGCCAACCGTGGGACCGTCGAGTGTTCAGCACTCAAAACGTAACAGAAACACAGTATCTGCTGGTAACATCAATTTTGCGGAATCATTTCACCACTTTTTTAGCACATCCTTTGCAAGGCCACAGGAGACAAGAAGTCTGACACATAGCCAATGTCTAGAGATGATGGTACAGGAGTATCTCCAAGTAAACATTGAAGCCATGACTGTGTCACTGGACCCTTGCTCTTTTTGGGCTTCCAATCTGGATAAATGGCCGGAAATCGCCACTTACGCCTTGGAGATCTTGTCATGCCCCGCAGCCAGCGTTCTGTCTGAACGTGTGTTCAGCGCTGCTGATGGTATGCTGACAGATAAGCGCACGCGGCTCTCCACTGATAATGCAGAGAAACTCACGTTCATAAAGATGAACAAATCATGGATCCGAAACGACTTTTCTTCCCCTGTGTCATCCTGGGGAGAGTAAAAGCTTGACGATTTGTTAAAATCACCTCACCAACCATTTTAAGCTTTCAAATTACTAATCATGTTTATCTGTATCATGGCTGGAAAATAATTTGGGCCTTGTAGCAGTGTGCAGTACTGATTCTTTTAGGCCTCTATACTAAACTCCACCAGATTTAAAATTACTAATCATGTTTATCTGTATCTTGGCTGGAAAATAATTTGGGCTTTGTAGCAGTGTGCAGTACTGATTCTATTAGGCCATCTATACTAAGCTCCACCAGCTTTCAAATTTTTAATAATTTTTAGCTGCATCTAGCCCGGAAAATAATTTTGGGGCTTCTAGATGCGCAAGACACATGAGTGACTTCTTGCTGCAATACCTGCAACATGACCCTCAGATTGTCAGAATTCGAATAATCCTGACTACTGGGTTGCCACACTCTTAGATCCCCCACACTCTTCGATCAAACTTTTCATTTTAATAAAGAACAAAAAATTGGTCATTTTTAAATTCTAAGCATTAGCAGGTTATTACAAACTGAAATCAAACAGTTTTCAACTCAAAACTTTATTCTAGGTGATGTTACATTTGCACATAGGACCCCTTGTTCGAAAGGAGCTTCTGAACTCTCTCGTCCATTGAATTTGTCAGATTTTGGATGGTTTCTGCTTCAATTGTTTTGCATTAGCACAGAATACCCTCCCAGAGCTGTTGCTTAGATGTGAACTGCCTCCCGCCATCATAGACACTCCTTTTGATGATGCTCCAGAGGTTCTCAATGGGGTTGAGGTCAGGGGAGAATGGGGGTCAGACAATAAGTTTGTCCACTTTTATGCCCATATCAGCCAGAGATGCAGATGTGTTATGTGCAGCATGAGACGGTGCATTATCATGCATGAAAATGATCTTGCTGTGGAATACACGGTTCTTCTTCTTGAACCATGGCAGGAAGTGCTGTTTGAGAAACTCCACATACATTATGGAGTTCATCTTTACCCCTTCAGGGATCCTAAAGGGGCCGACAATCTCTCTCCCCATGATTTCAGCCCAAAACATTACACCACCTCCTCCTTGTTGGCGCTGTAGCCATGATTGCGTGGGGTTTCCCTCAACCAGCCATCTTCCACTCCATCCATCTGGACCATCGAGCATTGCACAGCACTCATCGGTGAACAAAACAGTTTAGAAGTCATTCCTCATGTATTGTTTGGCCCACTGGAGCCGTTTCTGCTTGTGTGCAGTGGATAGAGGAGGTCGACAGGATGGCTTACGCACAGCTGCAAACCACTGAAGGACCCTGCATCTTGTTGTTCGGGGGACGTTGGAGGCACCAGCAGCTTCAAAAACTTGTCTGCCGCTATGACAAGGCTTTTTTGCCACTGCTCTTTTAACCTGACGTAATTGCCTGTAGGAAAGAGTCCTCAATTTTCCCTTATCAGCACGCACACGTGTGTACTGTGAATCAGCTACATACTTCTTGATTGTGCGATGATCAGGATGAAGTGTCTTGGCAATGTTGATTGTAGTCATGCCTTGACCTAAACACTCCACAATTTGTTGCTTCTCAGCAGCCGACACATCCTTTTTCTTTCCCATTTTGGCAGAAAATGTAGGCTGCTTAATAATGTGGGACAGCCTTCTTAAGTAGTCTTGCCTTTCATTGGACACACCTGCCACACTAATTAGCACAGGTGTCTGCAATTGCTTACAGTGATATAAAGAGCCCTGACACACAACACCATCAATGAGTTTAACTGACAAACAAAAAATTCTTACCTTATCACTCATAAACACTTTTTGCATAACAATTTGGAACTCAGTGTAGATGTGCTTTTCCACAAAACACCAGTGGTTCACGTAGTGAATCTTACAGTTCTAACTTGCCGACCGTGGTCTGTATGGAGTTGTTCAATAAAGGGCCCAAAATTGAGATAACATAGACAGGAGAGGTCTCTATGAATACGAATTCCTAAGTATTTGATACCCTGTGAGGGCCAGGCAAAGGGAAAGTTGCACTGCATGGAATCCTATATGAATTTGGGGAGGGAGACATCGAGGGCCTCAGACTTCGCTGCATTGATTTTAAAATTTGACCATGTAACAAAGTGATCTATTTCAGCTATAACAGCAGGCATGGATATGTGTGATTGAGTGATGCATACTAGGACATCATCAGCAAATGCAGAGCACTTGTACTTGGTGCCTCCCACTTCAATCCACCTAATATTGGGGTTATGGCGAATTGATGAGAGCAGGTGCCCCATCACTAGGATGTATAAGAGAGGGGACAGAGGACATCCCTGCCTTGTCCCATTGGTCATTATGAAAGGTGATGAAAATGTTCCATTTATCTTCAGCCTAGGTGACGTATTGCGATACAGGGCCATGATTTTGGTAATAAAAGGGTCCCCTAGAACCGTACCCCAAGCTTTTTAAGAGAATAATATATGGCGTGCCAGGAGACTCTATGGAATGCTTTCTCATCATCCAACGAGAGTATCTAATTACAAATTTTTAACTGCATCTAGCCCAGAAATTACTTTGTGCCTAGTAGCAGTGTCTGCTAGTCAGCGGATTATCCCAGCTGTTAAGCAAGCTACACCACCTGTAGTTTGGACACTTAATTTTTTCAAAGGAAATGCTTCGGGCCCCCGGGACTCTCAGTGAAGAGCATCGGGAGGCACCCCAAGGCAAAGGGGCTGGGACTGGCGGTAGGACGCCTTGCGGTGGACCACCAAGCTCGATCCTTACAAAAGCTTTTTAACTGCAGCAGCTTTAGTGGACGCTACTGGAGCTGGAATTCCCGCAGCTGCTGGCGTCAGACTTGCCCTCCAATAGATCCTTGTAAAAGGATTTAAAGTGTACTCATTCAAATTAGAGAAACAATTTAAATTAAAAAGCTTAGACCTGCCTCCACCGCAGTGGGGCTCGCTCGACCCACCAGCGGAAAGGTACCAGTATGGGAGAGGGGGGCTGGCCGTCAGGGTCCACCGCAGCTCTGGCACAAATCCGGCGACACGGAGGTCGCACGGGCAGGAACGGACTGGCCGTGTCGGCTTCGCACTTTCTTGGTTTTAGAAGGGCATGACATGCCTATATCTGTGTCTCCCCCTCCATTTACTCCTCCACCTCTTTTCTTTTTGCATGACTATATGTACTTGTCACTTTTCCATGTGTTAGTTGTGTCTGCTGATCAGTTATTCAGCTTTTGGACATCTTTGAAGGTGTTTCCTATGTGTTTCTATGTGTTTTTGTTTGCCTGCCATTGGTTTTAACAGTGTTCGAAGGTGTTCGACGAACAGTTCGACAAACAGTTCAGCGAACATACGGGTGTTCGACGAACCGAACCGAACTCGAACACTACGGGGGTGGCTCAACACTAATTAAAACTGTCTTGTTAAGCTACTGCGACGTCCACGTCTCTTCCAAGGGGCATTAAAACCTTCATGTTAAGCTACTCTGAACTCCACAGCTCTTCCAAGGGGCATTGAAATGTTGTTTTTGATTAACTCTAACCTCCATGACTCTTCCAACGGGCATTGCATTTCCTCCTAATTTTAGTCAGCTTTTGCTTTTCAATGCATAGGCGAACACTAAGGGAGACCAACTCCCCAATAATGGGTAGAACGTTTTTAGTATGCTGTAATCCAGCTCTGCAAGGGGCATTGCAGTTCCTCATAATTTTTGGAAAGCCTTCCATTCACTGCTTAGTCCAGCTGTGCAGAGGAGACCCAGTTGCTATAAATGGAAAAAATGGATTAGTTAATGCCCTCTGACCTCCATGTCACTTCCAAGGGGCATTGGAGTGCCTCGAAATATTTGGTAGGCATTGCACTCACTGTATGCCCCATAACTGGGTAGCCGAATCGCTCCTTTTGGTACAGAAACATATCCTACAAGACATGTGTGGTTGACTGGCTTGATATTGATGTGAATGGTCCCTGTTCCTCCTGCTCTTTCTCCTTTGCCACCACTTCATCCATCATTCATCACCTGAAGCTTTGTTTTAACGGGAGTCATAGAACTGGGATAGTAGCAGGAAAACATCCAGCAATCCTCGTCGGAGGTAGGATATGCGCCAAAACGCTGACCACCTCAGGCCTAGCCGCTACTACATACATGCGCTTTCATTCCAAGAAAACAAAGCAGATGCTAACTTCTATCATCATCATCATGCTCCTCACCTTGGCACTCTCAACTCCCCTGATTGAGAAGCCAGGGCCCACCGAAGGAGTCTGGTTCTCTGGTGGGCTCGTCCAATGCTGAGGCTAAGAAAAGTGTGGGGGAACTTGAGAGGAGAAATAGGGGCAGCTGGGGACTATTTATGGACACCCGGACGCCCCCAGGCGGCTGGGGACCGAGTGTGGACACCCGGCCACGGGGCGGCTGGGGACTGAGTATGGATACCAGGCCGTGCGATGCAGCCATGATATGGTGGCCGGTGTCTGCCTCCACATGCCTAAAAGGCCCAATTTGAAGTGCAAGCAAGCTAGCAGTATGGTATTGCAGCCTGGGGGTGGGTGGGTGGCAGGTTGCACACTTACGCTTGCATTCCAAGAAAACAAAGCAGATGCTAACTTCTATCATCATCATCATGCTCCTCACCTTGGCACTAGAGATGAGCGTTGTTCTACTCGAACTGTTCGCCAATCTCAAATTCGAGCTGTTTTGGGCGGTGTTCGAGCCGGTCGGCGAACACGAACAATTTGAGAAAAATTCGGCTGTTCGAGGTTATGTTCGATAACTGTTCGTGCACCAAAATCATAACTGGATTTTTTCTCAGTAATGATGAAAATTAATGTTAATACGCAGTTTGAGTGTACAGCGGGGCGGGGGGAGGGGCAGGGGATGGATCTCTGCAGGAACAATGAAGATCTCCATTTTTTTTTCTCTTTCCCGCATTTGCAGTGGGGAGGTGCAATCTGTCAGCCTATCAGCAGCGCACACACGGAGCGAAGTGCTTTTTTTCACACAAGCAAGGGCATTTGTGATTGGCAGTGTATGTCACATGTCCTTGCCCTATAAGACCAAGCCATTTTCCCCGTCGCCACCATTTTCTCACTGCTGCAGCTGCGTGTTAGACGGCACCGCTGTTGCTGTGTGCGCTATACCTTGTTAATTTCAAGCCAATTTTCGCACAAATATACAGATAGCTTGGGAGTAGGGAATAGTTGTGATTGCAGTCCTTTTAAGGACTAGGTTACAGCATTTCCTACGACTTTTATCAAGCAGGTCTGTGCTCTTAAATAGATAGATTGTGGGAGTAAAGACTAATTGTAATTGGAGTCCTTTTCAGGACTAGGTTACATCAGTTCCTATCAGTTTTTGCCAGGCAGGTCTGTGCCAGTGCTGTGCAAGTTTTTTTCACAGCATTTGGGTGAATCTAGCAAAGCTAATCCTTTTTGGCCTATTGCAGAGTGTGTTAGTCAGTGGAGTAGCCTATCTGTGTTGCAAGATATACCACCTGTGTATAGAATACCAATTTTTTTACTGCACCTAGTGAAGTAAAATCTTTTGGGCATAGCATCATTCTATTAGTCCATCTATACTGACCTCCATCAGGTTGCAAACTGAATATAATTTTTTTCTGCATCTAGCTCTGAAAAAATATTTGGGCTTCTAGCAGTGTGTGGGACTTGGTCTATTAGTCCATCTATACTGACCTCCATCAGGTTGCAAATTAAAAATAATTTTTTTCTTCATTTAGCTCTGAAAAAATATTTGGGCTTCTAGCAGTGTGTGGGACTTGTTCTATTAGTCCTTCTATACTGACCTCCAGCAGGTTGCAAATTGAATATAATTTTTTTCTGCATCTAGCTCTGAAAAAATATTTGGGCTTCTAGCGGTGTGTGGGACTTGGTCTATTAGTCCATCTATACTGACCTCCATCAGGTTGCAAATTAAAAATAATTTTTTTCTGCATCTAGCTCTGAAAAAATATTTGGGCTTCTAGCAGTGTGTGGGACTTGGTCTATTAGTCCATCTATACTGACCTCCATCAGGTTGCAAATTAAAAATAATTTTTTTCTTCATTTATCTCTGAAAAAATATTTGGGCTTCTAGCAGCGTGTGGGACTTGTTCTATTAGTCCATCTATACTGACCTCCATCAGGTTGCAAATTAAAAATAATTTTTTTCTGCATCTAGCTCTGAAAAAATATTTGGGCTTCTAGCAGTGTGTGGGACTTGGTCTATTAGTCCATCTATACTGACCTCCATCAGGTTGCAAATTAAAAATAATTTTTTTCTTCATTTAGCTCTGAAAAAATATTTGGGCTTCTAGCAGTGTGTGGGACTTGTTCTATTAGTCCTTCTATACTGACCTCCAGCAGGTTGCAAATTGAATATAATTTTTTTCTGCATCTAGCTCTGAAAAAATATTTGGGCTTCTAGCGGTGTGTGGGACTTGGTCTATTAGTCCATCTATAATGACCTCCATCAGGTTGCAAATTAAAAATAATTTTTTTCTGCATCTAGCTCTGAAAAAATATTTGGGCTTCTAGCAGTGTGTGGGACTTGGTCTATTAGTCCATCTATACTGACCTCCATCAGGTTGCAAATTAAAAATAATTTTTTTCTGCATCTAGCTCTGAAAAAATATTTGGGCTTCTAGCAGTGTGTGGGACTTGGTCTATTAGTCCATCTATACTGACCTCCATCAGGTTGCAAATTGAATAAAAAAATTTTCTGCATCTAGCTCTGAAAAAATATTTGGGCTTCTAGCGGTGTGTGGGACTTGGTCTATTAGTCCATCTATACTGACCTCCATCAGGTTGCAAATTCAAAATAATTTTTATCTGCATCTAGCTCTGAAAAAATATTTGGGCTTCTAGCAGTGTGTGGGACTTGGTCTATTAGTCCATCTATACTGACCTCCATCAGGTTGCAAATTAAAAATAATTTTTTTCTGCATCTAACCCAGCCAATAGTTTTGGCCTAATACCACAGTTTGGCCACTCAGCTCTGCTCGGTTACCATCCATTGTTTTTTTGTGCAAACAACTCCAGAGTTGTGAATTAGTTAACCACCAAAATGAGTGGAAAAAGGCCTGCTGCTGGTGGAAAGGTGAATAGGCGTGTTGGGAAGGGGAAAAAAGGTTGTGTCCGTGGGGTAGGTGCAGAAGAAAGACCATCTTCCAGCCAAACTAAAATGTCTACTTCTTTTAGCGGACAATGTGATAAGATCCCTTTCTTACGGCCACGCCAATCGCTACAAATTCCAGATGAGGCACAAAAACAGCAGGTGCTTCAACGGATATCAAGTGCTCCTTTAAGTGGGCTCTCCTCCACATCAACTTCAACATCACAAATACTCCAGTCCTCAAAGGTGACACCCAAATCGCACTTGCTTCCTCACAGCTCCCAAATCTCCAGCTGCCCGTCTGAGTATGAGGTAGAACAGATGGTTGAGTCTGCAGAGCTGTTTACTCATACTATAGCCTGGGAATCAGAGGTCGACTCCAGCGCTTCTGTGAATCCAGACGAGGAAATGATCTGCACTGATGCCCAGAATCTTTATGAGTCGGATCCAGGACCAGACGCAGAAGATTCTGACCATAATGTAGACCCTCATTCCCAAACTGTAACTCCTGTTGGTGGAGACAATGAGGAAGACGATGATAAGACTCAAATACCTGATTGGAGCGACAACTTTAGTTTTTTGTCAGGGCAGGAACAGGTTGGCTCTGAGGACGACGGGTGTGATAACGCACAGGGTGATGATGATGAGGTCGGAGATCCCACTTACTGTCAACCCACAGTCAGCCAAGAGATGAGGTCAGCAGAGGAGGTGGAGGAAGATGCTAGTGACGACGAGGTCAGGTTGCGCCTTCCTGGACAGAGACGTAGTACTGGAAGCACGTCAACAACTGCATCCTCAAACACAACTCTGCCTCTCACCACAAGTCGTGGTGGCTCTTCAGGTCGCATGGGTGCTAAGCCTTGCATAGCCTGGGCATTTTTTCAGATCGATAAAGATGACCCAACTCGTGTTATCTGTAACATTTGTCAGCAAAAGCTAAGTAGAGGCCAAAAAATACATAGTTTGAGTACTTCATGCATGAACCGGCACATGGACATGAAGCATAAGTTGCAGTGGGAAGCTCAGTGTGCTACAATGCGGCCTAGCCGGCCGGGCCAACCACCGTCTGCCATATCTTGTGCATCCGCGGCCTGTTCATCCTCTGTGACTGGGGGGACAGCAGTCACACCTGTTTTGGGGCGCAGACCTGCCACCTCTTTACCCGCAACAGCCAGCGTGATTGGCAGGTCATCATTTTCTTTGGAGGTGGTAACACCAGCTGGTCTTGAGCGCTGTCCGACATCGATAGCACCACCTTTGGATCAAGGCAACCTAACATGTCCGCCTGCATCTTCCTCACAGACCGGCAGTTTGCCGGGGACACCCTTATCAACCCCGTCTAAGCACAATAGCCAGCCCTCGGTCCCTCAGATGTGGACAAGTAAAAGACCATTTCCTCCTAGCCATGAGAAAGCTAAGAGGTTGAATTTCACCATCTGCAAGCTCTTGGCTACAGAAATGCTGTCTTTCTGCCTGGTGGACACAGAGGATTTTCGAGACCTTATGTCCGTCGCAGTGCCCCAGTACCAGATGCCCAGTCGGCACTACTTCTCAAAGAAAGGTGTGCCTGCGCTCTACCAGCATGTCGCACACAACATCACCGCTTCTTTGAGAAACTCTGTGTGTGACAGGGTGCAATTCACCACAGACACTTGGACGAGTAGGCATGGACAGGGGCATTACATGTCGCTGACTGGGCACTGGGTAACTATGGTGACAGCAGGACAAGGGGCTGCTGTCCAAGTCTTGCCGTCCCCACGAGTTGTGCGTCAATCCTCTTTATGTCAAAGTTCCTCCACTGCTTCTGCCTCCTCAACCTCCTCTCGGTCTTCCACCTGCACCCAAAGCCTGTCTGGTCATGCCACAAGCTTTCTAACTGCGCAGAAGGGATCCTGCACACCTCCTTACTATGCTGGCAGTAGGGCTCAACGTCATCAGGCGGTTTTTACATTGAAATGTCTGGGAAAGGTGAGTCACACAGCTGAGGAGTTGTGGTCAGCTCTGGAGAACCAATTTCATGAATCGTTGTCTCTACTGGACCTGAAACCAGGGAAGGCCGTGTGCGACAATGCTGCAAACCTGGGTGCGGCCCTTCGCCGGGGCAATGTCACACACGTGCCTTGTATGGCTCACGTGTTGAACCTGGTTGTCCAGCAATTTTTAGCCCACTATCCCAGACTAGATGGCCTTCTGCAGAGGGCACGGTCGCTGTGTGCTCACTTCCGCCGTTCGCATCCCGCAGCTCAGCGACTTACATCTCTACAGAAGTCGTTGGGCCTGCCACTTCACCGGCTAAAATGCGATGTGCCTACCCGGTGGAATTCAACTCTGCACATGTTGCAGCGACTGTGGCAGCACCGACAAGCCCTGGTGCAATACGTTCTGACGTATAGCCTGGGCCAACGAGATTCAGAGGTGGGGCAAATCACGCTGGAGGAGTGGTCTCAGATCAGGGACCTATGCACCCTTCTGCACAGTTTTGAAATGGCGACGAAGATGTTTAGTGCTGACGATGCCATTATCAGCATGACTATTCCGGTGATTTACATGCTGGAGCACATGTTAAACAGAATTCGGAGTCAGGTGGTGGCACAAGAGGAGGTGGAGGAAGTAGAGGAGGAGGAGTTGTATGCGGAAGGGCTAACATCTGCAAGGTCCAGACGGTCGGCAGCACCAAGGCGGCAGGCATGTGAGGGTGGGGGAGATGGTTTTACCAGGGCGCATGGTAGCAGCCAAACTAGTGAGGAAGGTGCAGGAGCCCAGGAAGAAGTGGAGGACGAACTGATGGAAGACTCATCAGATGAGGGAGACCTTGATCACATTTCTGTTGTGCGAGGTTGGGGGGAGAGGACAGAGGAAGGAAGCATGATTGTTACCTCGCCACCAACACAACAGGGACTTGGTGCTCCTGGATGCGCAACACACATGAGTGCCTTCTTGCTGCACTACCTGCAACATGACCCTCGAATTGTGAGAATTAGAAATAATCCTGACTACTGGGTTGCCACACTGTTACATCCCCGGTACAAAAGTAAATTTGCAGAAATTATTCCTGCCATAGAAAGGGATGCACGCATGCAGGAGTATCAGCAGAGACTGTTGCAGAATCTTACATGTGCTTTTCCACAAAATACCAGTGGTGCACGTAGTGAATCTCACAGTTCCAACTTGCCAACCGTGGGACCGTCAAGTGTTCAGCACTCAAACCGTAACAGAACCACAGTATCTGCTGGTAACATCAATTTTGCGGAATCATTTCACCACTTTTTTAGCCCATCCTTTGCAAGGCCACAGGAGACAAGAAGTCTGACACATAGTCAACGCCTAGAGACGATGGTACAGGAGTATCTCCAAGTAAACATTGAAGCCACGACTGTGTCACTGGACCCTTGCTCTTTTTGGGCTTCCAATCTGGATAAATGGCCGGAGCTAGCCACTTACGCCTTGGAGATCTTGTCATGCCCCGCAGCCAGCGTTCTGTCTGAACGTGTGTTCAGCGCTGCTGGTGGTGTGCTGACAGATAAGCGCACGCGGCTCTCCACTGATAATGTAGACAGACTCACGTTCATAAAGATGAACAAATCATGGATCCGAAACGACTTTTCTACCCCTGTGTCATCCTGGGGAGAGTAAAAGCTTGATGATTGGTTAAAATCACCCTACCAACCGTTTTAAGCTTTCAAATTACTAATCATGTTTATCTGTATCTTGACTGGAAAATAATTTGGGCTTTGTAGCAGTGTGCAGCACTGATCCTATTAGGCCATCTATAATAAGCTTCACCAGATTTAAAATTAAAAATAATTTTTAGCTGCATCTAGCCCGGAAAATAATTTTGGGGCTCCGAGATGCGCAAGACACATAAGTGCCTTCTTGCTGCACTACCTGCAGCATGACCCTCATATTGTCAGAATTCGAAGTAATCATGACTACTGGGTTGCCACACTCTTAGATCCCCCAAACTTTTCGATCAACCTTTTCATTTTAATAAAGACCAAAAAAATGGTCATTTTTGAAATTATAAGCATTAGCAGGTTGTTAGAAACTGAAATCAAACAGTTTTCAACTCAAAACTTTATTCTAGGTGATGTTACATTTTCACATAGGACCCTTGTTCGAAAGGAGCTTCTGAACTCTCTCGTCCATTGAATTTGTCAGGTTTTGGATGGTTTCTGCTTCAATTGTTTTGCATGAGGACAGAATACCCTCCCAGAGCTGTTGCTTAGATGTGAACTGCCTCCCGCCATCATAGACACTCCTTTTAATGATGCTCCAAAGGTTCTGAATGGGGTAGAGGTCAGGGGAGCATGGGGGTCACACCATAAGTTTGTCCCCTTTTATGCCCATATCAGCCAGAGATGCAGATGTTTTATGTGCAGCATGAGATGGTGCATTATCATGCAGAAAAATGATCTTGCTGTGAAATACACGGTTCTTCTTCTTGAACCATGGCAGGAAGTGCTGTTTGAGAAAATCCACATACATTATGGAGTTCATCTTTAGCGCCTTCAGGGATCCTAAAGGGGCCGACAATCTCTCTCCCCATGATTCCAGCCCAAAACATTACTCCACCTCCTCCTTGTTGGCGCTGTAGCCGTGTTTGCGTGGGGTGTCCATCAACCAGCCATCCTCCACTCCATTCATCTGGACCATCGAGCGCTGCACGGCACTCATCCGTGAACAAAACAGTTTTGAAATCAGTCTTCATGTAATGTTTGGCCCACTGGAGCCGTTTCTGCTTGTGTGAAGTGGATAGAGGAGGTCGACAGGATGGCGTATGCACAGCTGCAAACCTCTGAAGGACCCTGCATCTTGTTGTTCGGGGGACGTTGGAGGCACAAGCAGCTTCAAAAACTTGTCTGCTGCTATGACAAGGCTTTTTTGCCGCTGCTCTTTCAACCTGACGTAATTGCCTGTAGGAAAGAGTCCTCAATTTGCCCTTATCAGCACGCACACGTGTGTACTGTGAATCAGCTACATACTTCTTGATTGCCAAGACACTTCATCCTGATCATCGCACAATGTTGATTGTAGTCATGCCTTGACCTAAACACTCCACAATTTGTTGCTTCTCAGCAGCCGACACATCCTTTTTCTTTCCCATTTTGGCAGAAAATGTAGGCTGCTTAATAATGTGAGAGAGCCTTCTTAAGTAGTCTTGCCTTTCATTGGACACACCTGCCAAACTAATTAGCACAGGTGTCTGCAATTGCTTACAGTGATATAAAGAGCCCTGACACACATCACCATCAATGAGTTTAACTGACAAACAAACAAATTCTTCCCTTATCACTCCTAAACACTTTTTGCATAATAATTTGGAACGCGGTGTACATGTGCTTTTCCACAAAACACCAGTGGTTCACGTAGTGAATCTTACAGTTCTAACTTGCCAACCGTGGTCTGTATGGAATTGTTCAATAAAGGGCCCAAAATTAAGATAACATAGATGGGAGAGGTCTCTATGAATAGGAATTCCTAAGTATTTGATACCCTGTGAGGGCCAGGCAAAGGGAAAGTTGGACTGGATGGAATCCTATATGGATTTAGGGAGGGAGACATCGAGGGCCTCAGACTTCGCTGCATTGATTTTAAAATTTTACCATGTAACAAAGTGATCTATTTCAGCCATAACAGCAGGGATGGATATATGTGATTGAGTGATATATACTAGGACATCATCAGCAAATAGAGAGCACTTGTACTCGGTGCCTCCCACCTCAATCCACCTAATATTGGGGTTATGGCGAATTGATGAGAGCAGGTGCTCCGTCACTAGGATGTATAAGAGAGGGGACAGAGGACATCCCTGCCTTGTCCCATTGGTGATTGTGAAAGGTGATGAAAATGTTCTGACGCACCCCCTGGGCCTTGGGACACCCGGAGCCGGACCCTTTTTGGTGGATGCTGGTGGTTGTAGTCTTCGTGGCGGCGATCCGGTTCCGTGGCTCAGGGCGGTCAAACCAGTGGCGGAACTATTTATGTGGTTTTGATGTTTAAATGTCCGACTACGCCACCCGTGGATTGCGGTCAGAGTGAACCGCCGCTACAGGGCAGACCGCTAAGGCTGGTGTTGTGGGTGCAGCAGAGCGTAGCATAACTCCCCACGGGAGGAGTAGAGCCTCAGGGCAGTGTATGCGGAGGATGGGGGTGATGGTGCAGGGCAGCAGCAGTAACGACACGGAGTCAGTGATGCAGTTCAGGGCCTTTACTCACAGTTCTTATTATCCAGACCACGTCTGCAGGTAACGGCTGCCCACGTCGTACTGTGCTCACCAGGTGAGGGGCTCAGACAACTCCCAGATAACTTTGGAGCGCTTCACAGGACCCCCTTTGTGTATCCTTTGTCTGGCCTTTCTTACCAACACTTTTGTCCGGCTGCCTCGGGCCTCCTCTTGGTAAACTTGGCGCCAGTTTCCCTGACCCTATGTGGTGCCTTCCTAGCGGGTGGAGCAAGGGGCTGCGCCACATAAAATGTCAGAGCCTCCGGTTTCTAGCTGAGGGTCGTTTCCTGCCTCCACTAGTTCGGGGACCGGTCTCCCCCTTTGGCCTGACCCCTCCACGCAGGTGGATTCGGGCGTGCGGTGGCGACTCGCCCGTCCGCACTCCTGGGATCCCTTCATTCCTCGTTCCTGGAGCCTTCTCCGCTCCTCTTCCTTCCTTCTCCCTCTTGCAGGCCTGGGCCTCTGTTACTAGGCCCGCCTCCGGAGCAGAGCTCATGCAGAGCCCCTGCTCCCTTCCACTTCTGCTCAGACTTCTCTGCACTGAACTAAGATGGTGCCCACCTTTTATACTCCCTTCTCAATGCACCCAGGAACTGCTTCCTCCCTGCTCCTGCACTACAGGGTTCCCCTTCCTCAGTGTTCCCTCCCCCCACTCCAGCCAGGGACAGGGACTGTCGTGCCCATCTCAGGGGCATATTGGTCGCCCTGCCCCACGGCAATGTGGTGTAATGCATGCAGGTGTCGGGTCTTGATCCACACTCCATCCTTACCTGAGAGTGAGATATCACACCTCTGGGTGAGGTGCAATACGTCTGTAGCAACCGAGCCCTCAGGGTGCTACAGTTCCATTTATCTTCAGCCTAGGTGACGTATTGCGATACAGGGCCGTGATTTTGGCTTTAAAAGGGTCCCCTAGACCCCTACCCCAAGCTCTTTAAGAGAATCATATATGGCGTGCCAGGAGACTCTATGGAATGCTTTCTCAGCATCCAACGAGAGTATCTAATTACAAATTTTTAACTGCATCCAGCCCAGGAAATACTTTGTGCCTAGTAGCAGTGTCTGCTAGTCAGCGGATTATCCCGGCTGTTAAGCAAGCTACACCACCTGTAGTTTAGACACTTAATTTTTTCAAAGGAAATGCTTCGGGACCATGGGATACTTAGTGAAGAGCATCAGGAGGCACCCCAAGGCATAGGGGCTGGGACTGGCAGTAGGATGCCTTGCGGTGGACAGCCGAGCTCGATCCTTATAAAAGCTTTTTAACTGCAGCAGCTTTAGTGGACGCTACTGGAGCTGGAATTACGCGGCTGCTGGCATGAGACTTGCCCTCCAATAGATCCTTGTAAATGGATTTAAAGTGTATTCATTCAAATTAGAGAGACAATTTAAATTAAAAAGCTTAGAGCTGCCTCCACCACAGGGGGGCTCTCTCGACCCACCAGCGGACAGGCACCAGTATTGGGAGAGGGGGGCTGGCCGTCAGGGTTCACCGCGGCTCTGGCACAAACCCGGCGACACGGAGGTGGCACGGGCAGGAGCGGACTGGCCGTGTCGGCTTCTCACTTTTTGGATTTTAGAAGGGCATGACATGCCTATATCTGTGTCTCCCCCTCCTTTTACTCCTCCACCTCTTTTATTTTCGCATGACTATATGTACTTGTCACTTTTCCATGTGTTAGTTATGTCTTCTGAGCAGTTTGTCAGCTTTTGGACACCTTTGAAGGTGTTTTCTATGTGTTTCTATGTGTTTTTGTTTGCCTGCCATTGGTTTTAACGGTGTTCGAAGGTGTTCGACGAACAGTTCGATGAACAGTTCGGCGAACACACGGGTGTTCGATGAACCGAACCGAACTCGAACACTACGGGGGTGGCTCAACACTACTTGGCACTCTCAACTCCCCTGATGGGGAAGCCAGGGCCCACCGGAGGAGTCTGGTTCTCTGGTGGGCTCGTCCAATGCTGCCCTAAAGCAGGCCAGGCTAAGAAAAGTGTGGGGAAGTTGACAGGAGAAATAGGGGAGGTTGGGGACCATTTATGGACTCCCGGCCACCCCCAGGCTGCTGGGGATCATATGTGGACACCCGGCCGCGGGGTGGCTGGGGCCCGATTATGGACACCCGGCCGCCGCCTGGCGGCTGGGGACCAAGCGTGGACACTCGGCCGCCGGGCGGCTGGGGACTGAGCATGGATACCAGGCCGCCGACGCAGCCATGACATGGTGGCCGGCGTCTACCTCCGCATGCCTTAAAGGCCCAATTTGAAGTGCAAGCAAACTAGTAGTATGGTATTGCAGCCTGGGGGTGGGTGGGTGTCAGGTTGCACACTTACGCTTGCTTTCCAAGAAAACAAAGCAGATGCTAACTTCTATCATCATCATCATGCTCCTCACCTTGGCACTCTCAACTCCCCTGATGGAGAAGCCAGGGCCCACCGGAGGAGTCTGGTTCTCTGGTGGGCTCGTCCAATGCTGCCCTAAAACAGACCAAGCTAAGAAAAGTGTGGGGAAGTTGACAGGAGAAATAGGGGAGGCTGGGGACCATTTATGGACTCCCGGCCACCCCCAGGCGGCTGGGAATCATGTGTGGACACCCGGCCGCGGGGTGGCTGGGGCCCAATTATGGACACCCGGCCGCCGCCTGACGGCTGGGGACCAAGCGTGAACCCTCGGCCGCCGGGCGGCTGGGGACTGAGTATGGATACCAGGCCGCCGACTCAGCCATGACATGGTGGCCGGCGTCTGCCTCCACATGCCTTAAAGGCCCAATTTGAAGTGCAAGCAAACTAGTAGTATGGTATTGCAGCCTGGGGGTGGGTGGGTGGCAGGTTGCACACTTACGCTTGCATTCCAAGAAAACAAAGCAGATGCTAACTTCTATCATCATCATCATGCTCCTCACCTTGGCACTCTCAACTCCCCTGATGGAGAATCCAGGGCCCACCGGAGGAGTCTGGTTCTCTGGTGGGCTCGCCCAATGCTGCCCTAAAGCAGGCCAGGCTAAGAAAAGTGTGGGGGAAGTTGACAGGAGAAATAGGGGCGGCTGGGGACCATTTATGGACACACGGCCGCCCCCAGGCGGCTGGGGACCGTGTGTGGACACCCGGCCGCGGGGCAGCTGGTAACCGAGTATGGACACCCAGCCGCCCCCTGGTGGCTGGGGACCGAGCGTGGACACCCGGCCGCCGGGCGGCTAGGGACTGAGTATGGATACCTTGCTGCTGAAGCAGCCATGAGGTAGTGGACAGATTCGGCCTTCTCCAAGCTAAAAGGCCCCATTTCAAGTGCAAGCTAGCAGTATGGTATTGCAGCCTGGGGGTGGGTGGGTGGCAGGCTGCATACTTGCGCTTGCATTGCAAGGAATGAGGGAGGTACAATTGAACACTGCTGTCATGGGTGTGTCGCCACGAAGATCGTCGCGACTGCTCAGCCTGACTTCTCGCAGCTGAGTTTTTGGTGCTTTGTGTTTTTTGGTTGTGAGGGAGTTAATTCTTTCTCTCTGTGCTTGACGAGGCTCAGCCTCGCCCAGCTGCTGTTAATGCTGCAGTATTGGGATTCCTTCAAATACCTGCTGGTCGGATAGGGAAGTTGTCGGTGAAAGCATTTCTTGCAGACCTTCAGAGTGGATCGTTGTTTGGTGGAGTTTGGAGCGAGTAGGCGGTGTGGTTTGTTCCCTTCCTCCCTTTATCATTTATCTCCTAACCTGTTGTTGTTCCCTCTGTAATTGTGGTGTTAGTTTTTGTATGCAAGGTGGTTTTTGGTTTTCCCCTTGTACTGTCTCGTTTGTCTAGTACTGTGTTTTGGGCATTTTCTATCCTGTTCCCCATTTTTGTGATCGGGGTCCTTCTCAGGACTAGATAACTGAGGTTCAGGGATATTCAGGAGTTTAGGGTTACGCTGGCGGCCTGGACCTCTGTACCATTAACAGTACCTCCAGGTTGAGGGATTAGTCAGGGCCCCCGTCTAGGGTCAGCTCAGGCCCCTGACCCCCTGTATGCTGAGACAGCGTGATATTTTCACCGACCGACACAAAGAAAAAAAAAACAAAAACATTTTTCCCAACCACCATGGATCCAGCAGCTAGTCTAGCTCGGCAGTTGCAGAGTTTGTCCATGGAGTTGGCGGACGTTAAGTCCAAGGTTTTGTGTCCTCTGGAGCAAGACGGACCAGAACCTAAAGTTGCTCTCCCTGACAGGTTCACTGGGGGGCGGGACAAGTTTTTTGTTTTCCGGGAGGCATGTAAGTTGTACTTTCGGCTGCGGCCTCGGTCATCGGGGAGTGAGGAGCAAAGGGTGGGAATTGTCATCTCGCTCCTACAAGGGGACCCACAATCTTGGGCGTTCTCTCTTCCCCCGGGCTCCCCGGCTCTCCAGTCAGTGGATAGGTTTTTCACTGCTCTGGGACTCGTATATGATGACCCGGATCGGATCTCCCTTGCTGAATCTAAGTTACGTAGGATTCACCAGGGAGATCGTCCGGCGGAGGAATTCTGTTCGGAGTTCCGTAGGTGGGCCACGGACACCCAGTGGAATGACCCGGCTCTTAGGAGCCAGTTTTGTCAAGGGTTATCTGACAAATTAAAGGATGTGTTGGCACAGTATGATCCTCCCGCCTCACTGGAAGCCGCTATGGCCCTTGCTATTCGCACTGACAGACGGCTTCGGGAGAGGTGCGGGATAACTCCGCCCCCTGGGATGACTCCACCTCCTACAAGGTCCCCTCATATGGAGGTTCCCCTGGTCAGTCCAGAGGAGCCTATGCAGTTAGGAGGGACATCTTTCCGGGGGAGGGGACCGGCGGTGCACCACAAGACTGGAAGGTGCTTCTTCTGCGGGAGAAAGGGACATTTTATTGGGGGGTGTCCATCCCGTCCTTTGCAAAGTAAAGAGTCATCGGAAAACTATTGATCCCAGGTTGTGTGGTGGACGGCAATCTGGGAGTAGGTATTTCGTCCCTAGGTTCGCCTCAGTTTCTCGTACCGGCGGAGGTGGTGGTGGGTACGAGAACTGAGAGGATATCTGTTCTTCTAGATAGTGGGGCCGGGGCTAATCTGGTGGACGCTCGGTTTGCCCGGGTTCAAGGTATGCTATTGAATATGTTGGCTAAACCCATCCCCATATTTTCGATCGACGCCAGGCCTCTCGGTCAGGGAAGTTTTTTGCAAGTGGTGCATAACGTAAATCTTCAAGTGGGGGCGATACATAAAGAACTGTTGTCTTGTTACGTGTTGGAGGGTCTTCCCACTCCTATTGTGTTGGGCCTTCCTTGGTTAACTAAGCATAATCCGGTTATTAATTGGCAATCCAGGGAGATAAGCCAATGGAGTGAATTCTGCAATAAAAACTGCATGAATACGGTCATCGGTGCTGTCACTCCTAGGGTCTTACCTCCATTTCTGGCGGACTTTGAGGATGTATTCTCGGAGAAAGGGTGTCAGGAACTACCTCCTCATCGCGTGTATGACTGTTCTGTAAAATTGCTCCCTGGGGCCAAATTACCTAAATCTAGGTTGTATAACCTATCTGGTCCAGAGAGGCAGGCCATGAAGGATTATATTTCTGAGAGTCTGGCTAAGGGGCATATTAGACCTTCATCTTCCCCGGTGGCCGCGGGGTTCTTCTTTGTGAAGAAGAAAGATGGAGGCCTACGCCCTTGCCTGGATTTCCGTGAACTTAATCGGATTACGGTCCGAGATCCATATCCACTCCCACTTATCCCCGATCTCTTTAATCAGATCGTGGGCGCCAAATGGTTCTCTAAGTTGGATCTCAGGGGGCGTACAATCTGATTAGGATAAAGGAGGGGGATGAGTGGAAGACGGCGTTTAACACTCCGGAGGGGCATTATGAGAACCTTGTCATGCCATTCGGTCTGACTAATGCCCCGGCGGTGTTCCAACACTTTGTTAATGACATTTTTTGCCGCCTGGTGGGTCAGTTTGTGGTCATATATCTGGATGACATCTTAATTTACTCGCCTGATCTTGTGTCTCATCAGGAGCATGTTAAGCAAGTCTTACAGATCTTGCAGGATAATAAACTGTACGCCAAGTGGGAGAAGTGTGTGTTCGCCGTACAGGAACTCCAGCTTTTATGTTTCCTGGTGTCAGCGTCCGGTTTTCGTATGGACCCAGGGAAAGTGCGGGCAGTTCTTGAGTGGGATCTGCCAGAGAATCTTAAGGCACTACAACGTTTCCTGGGGTTTGCTAATTATTACCGGAAATTCATTCGTAATTTCTCATCCATGGTTAAACCTCTCACAGACATGACAAAAAAGGGGACGGATTTTTCTAGGTGGTCTGATAAGGCTTGTCAAGCATTCTCCTCCTTGAAAAAATGTTTTGCCTCAGCTCCCATACTCATTCAACCTGATGCGTCACAGCCGTTCATTGTAGAGGTAGACGCTTCTGAGGTAGGGGTGGGAGCAGTTTTGTCACGAGGTTCGTCCCCTGGTAAGTGGCGTCCGTGCGCTTTTTTCTCAAAAAAATTGTCGTCCGCTGAGAGGAATTACGATGTCGGCAATAGGGAACTCTTGGCTATTAAGTTAGCTTTTGAGGAGTGGCGCCATTTTTTGGAGGGGGCAGTCCATCTGGTCACCGTCATCACCGATCACAAGAACCTGCTTTATCTGGAGTCCGCAAAACGTCTGAATCCCAGACAAGCCAGGTGGTCGTTGTTTTTTACCAGGTTTAATTTTGTCATTACATATCGTCCTGGGTCAAAAAATGTGCCTTATCTCGTAGTTTCCCTGGGGCCGGGAATACGGATGATCCGGTTCCTATCCTTCAAGAGGGGGTGGTGGTGTCGGCAGTATGCTCTGAGCTTGAGGAGGAGGTATTGGAGGCTCAGGGGGACGCCCCTGTTGGACCTCCAGGGAGACTGTTTGTTCCAGATCAGCTACGACAAAAGGTGATCGAGGCACACCATAACTCAGCTTTGGCAGGACACCCAGGGAGTAAAGCAACTGTGGATCTCCTCTCACGTCGGTTTTGGTGGCCTAACTTACATAAGGAGGTGGTAACTTTTGTTGCATCCTGTGGGGTTTGTGCGCGCTCTAAGACCCCACATACCCGTCCATCTGGGGCCCTCTTACCTTTGAAGATCCCGGAGAGTCCTTGGACTCATCTGTCTATGGACTTTATTACGGACCTCCCGCCGCCCTCGGGTAAAACGGTCATACTCGTTGTAGTAGACAGGTTCAGCAAGATGGCACATTTTATCGCTCTTCCTGCTCTTCCTAATGCTAAAACTCTTGCGCAGGTGTTCATTGGAGAGATTGTGAGGCTTCACGGGGTACCCTCCGATGTGGTGTCGGATCGGGGGTCTCAGTTTGTGTCCAAATTCTGGAAGGCTTTTTGTACTCGGCGGGGGATGCATTTATCGTTCTCATCGGCTTTTCATCCTCAGACCAATGGTCAGACGGAACGTCTGAACCAGAGTTTGAGACATATCTCCCGTGTTTTGTGTCAGAGAACCAGGAGGACTGGGCTTCTTTCTTACCTCTGGCGGAGTTTGCTCTTAATAATAGGCGGAGCGAATCCACTGGTAAGTCCCCGTTTTTTGGGGCATATGATTTTCACCCCCAGTTTTGTACTTTCAGTAGAGGGGGCTCTTCGGGAGTTCCTGAGGAGGAACGATTTTCGTCATCACTCGCTTCAGTTTGGAGAGGGGTACTGAATAATCTGAGTACTATGGGGAACCGATACAAATGTATGGCTGATAAGAGGAGAATGTCTGGTCCGGACCTAAGTGTGAATGATCGGGTATGGTTGTCTACCAAGAATATTAAACTCAAGGTTCCCTCCTGGAAACTGGGTCCCAGGTTCATCGGGCCGTACAGGATCAGTTCTATAATTAATCCGGTGGCATTCCGTCTTGACCTCCCCCCTACGTTTAAAATTCATAACGTGTTCCACAGATCTTTGCTTAAGAGGTATGTGGCGCCAATGATACCGTCACCTTTACCTCCTCCTCCAGTGGTGGTCAATGGAAATTTGGAGTTTCAGGTATCGAAAGTCATCGATTCACGTTTTAGTCGCCGGTCCCTTCAGCACCTGGTTAATTGGAAAGGGTATGGTCCTGAGGAGAGAATGTGGGTTCCTGCGTCAGATATTAACGCAGACCAGTTAATTCGAGCCTTCCACACGACTCACCCGGATAAACCTGGCCCTGAGGGTCCGGAGGCCCCTCGTAGAAGGGGGGGTACTGTCATGGGTGTGTCGCCACGAAGATCGTCGCGACTACTCAGCCTGACTTCTCGCAGCTGAGTTTTTGGTGCTTTGTGTTTTTTGGTTGTGAGGGAGTTAATTCTCTCTCTCTGTGCTTGATGAGGCTCAGCCTCGTCCAGCTGCAGTTAATGCTGCAGTATTGGGATTCCTTCAAATACCTGCTGGTCGGATAGGGAAGTTGTCGGTGAAAGCATTTCTTGCAGACCTTCAGAGTGGATCGTTGATTGGTGGAGTTTGGTGCGAGGAGTATGCGGTGTGGTTTGTTCCCTTCCTCCCTTTATCATTTATCTCCTAACCTGTTGTTGTTCCCTCTGTAATTGTGGTGTTAGTTTTTGTATGCAAGGTGGTTTTTGGTTTTCCCCTTGTACTGTCTCGTTTGTCTAGTACTGTGTTTTGGGCATTTTCTATCCTGTTCCCCATTGTTGTGATCGGGGTCCTTCTCAGGACTAGATTACTGAGGTTCAGGGATATTCAGGAGTTTAGGGTTTCGCTGGCGGCCTGGACCTCTGTACCATTAACAGTACCTCCAGGTTGAGGGATTAGTCAGGGCCCCCGTCTAGGGTCAGCTCAGGCCCCTGACCCCCTGCACGCTGAGACAGCGTGACAACTGCCCTGGGACAAGGACTTGCACGGGGATAGTTGCAAGTCTGCATCTTCTGATGCGGCAAGGATCACTTCTGATGGGCACACTTTTAGGCAGTGACCTGGGTGTCAGAGATGCTTCCAGGGGTATTCCCCATGCTGTTTTCATGTCTTTTCAGCACTGTATGCATGTGTCACACATCACATGGCCAGATAAGATTGTAAAATGTTAAAATGACGTTTCCCGGTGAATGCATTTGTCACGGTTGAAAGCAATACAAAAGTGCAAAAACACATAAAAAATGCTACTTGTGAACATAGCCCAAGGTGTGGAGGAGTATTTTTGTTTTTGGTTATTTATTTTACCTTATACACAAGTCTTTACCCTGGAAAGGAAGTTCCTTAACATATTTCACAGGAAAACTGTTTCAGTTTCGTTTTTGAACATTTTATTGTGAGCCCGTAAAAGTGGTTTAATACCTCTGACCATGTTGACAGAAGTGACCTGGGGGTCATAAATGCTTCCTGGGGCGATCCACATGCTGTCCCCATGTCATTTGAACACTGTCACTATCGTTTTGGGCACTTTTTAGGCTTTCTACAGACAGGGGTGGTGCCGCCGCAAAAATGCTCGGGTCTCCCATAGACTAACATTGGGCTCGTTGTTCGGGTCGAGCACCTGAGTATCACGGTGAGCTCGGCCCGAGCTTCGAGCACCCGAGCATTTTAGTGCTCGCTCAACACTAATATTGATTAACATTATATCATATTTTTCAGACTATTAGAAGCACTGGATCATAAGACTTATTTAGAGCAGGAAAATAGGAAAAAAAAATTAATTTGAAAATGGGGGTCTGTTTTATATTCCGAATTTAGCTTACCTGGGGGAGCTGCAGCGGTGGAGCGGGGTCACAGGATGCAGGATCAAGGTAGTTTCTGTAGGAAGCCAGCGACTGCAGGAGTGGGGAGATGCTGCTGTCACTGGACTGGGAAGAGGGGGTGTCCCGGCTTTGCGAAGCAAGACCCATTGATCTCCCGATGATGAGCATCAGGAGGATGTCAACAGTACAAGGCAGGAGCTGAGTCCCCACTGTGTACATTGTTCTACAAGTGGTGGGCTACAGGAAAATGGCGCTGGAGGAAGTGCATGCATAGGTTGCGATCTTGTAATTTATTTAATCTATTAACCTGCTAAATGCTGCTGTGATCTGTTCACCTGTGACATGATCGTGGGGTGCTTATTAGAGATGAGCGATGTTCGACTAGAACTGTTCGCCAATCTCAAATTCGAGCTGTTTTGGGCGGTGTTCGAGTTGTTCGACGAACCCGAACGATTTGCAAAGAATTCGGCTGTTCGAGGTTATGTTCGATAACTGTTCGTGCACCAAAAGCGTGTCCTGCATGTCTGGCGCTATTTAGAGCACCAATCATGCAGGGATTGTCTGCCACTCACTGTAATGCCACAGCCATGGTGGTTGTGGCATTACAGTGATTGCCCAAATCGATGGGAACAGTGCCAACAGTGAAACATGAAAAGCCGGCAATTCAGCAGCGGCATACACCGGTACCCGACAATTTAGAACCGAAAGAATAGAGCTTCACACATAGATTAGATAGATAGAAACATGTCAGCCACATATATATGAAGTACAGTGACAGTGTTGCTTACTGTACTTGTCATTTAGTGTAAAGGATTTATCAAAAAAAATAATAGTGTTTTCATGCACCGTCTCTTTAAAAAAGCCGGCCGGCAATTCAGCAGCGGTACCCGACAATTTGGAATAGAAAGAATAGAGAATCACACATAGATTAGATAGATAGAAACATGTCAGTCACATATATATGAAGTACAGTGACAGTGTTGCTTACTGTACTTGTCATTTAGTGTAAAGGATTTATTAAAAAAAATAATAGTGTTTTCATGCACTGTCTCTTTAAAAAAGCCGGCCGGCATTTCAGCATCTGTATCCGACAATTTAGAATAGAAGGAATAGAGCATCACACATAGATTAGATAGGTAGAAACATGTCAGTCACATATATAAGAAGTACAGTGACAGTGTTGCTTACTGTACTTGTCATTTAGTGTAAAGGATTTATCAAAAAAAATAATAGTGTTTTCATGCACCGTCTCTTTAAAAAAGCCGGCCGGCAATTCAGCAGCGGTACCCGACAATTTGGAATAGAAAGAAAAGAGAATCACACATAGATTAGATAGATAGAAACATGTCAGTCACATATATATGAAGTACAGTGACAGTGTTGCTTACTGTACTTGTCATTTAGTGTAAAGGATTTATTAAAAAAAATAATAGTGTTTTCATGCACTGTCTCTTTAAAAAAGCCGGCCGGCATTTCAGCATCTGTATCCGACAATTTAGAATAGAAGGAATAGAGCATCACACATAGATTAGATAGATAGAAACATGTCAGTCACATATATAAGAAGTACAGTGACAGTGTTGCTTACTGTACTTGTCATTTAGTGTAAAAGATTTATCAAAAAAAATAATAGTGTTTTCATGCACCGTCTCTTTAAAAAAGCCGGCCGGCAATTCAGCAGCGGTACCCGACAATTTGGAATAGAAAGAATAGAGAATCACACATAGATTAGATAGATAGAAACATGTCAGTCACATATATATGAAGTACAGTGACAGTGTTGCTTACTGTACTTGTCAGTTAGTGTAAAGGATTTATTAAAAAAAATAATAGTGTTTTCATGCACTGTCTCTTTAAAAAAGCCGGCCGGCATTTCAGCATCTGTACCCGACAATTTAGAATAGAAGGAAAAGAGCATCACACATAGATTAGATAGATAGAAACATGTCAGTCACATATATATGAAGTACAGTGATAGTGTTGATTACTGTACTTGTCATTTAGTGTTAAAATAAAGGATTTATTTAAAAAAAAATTGGCGTGGGGTTCCCCCTAATTTTAGGCTCTAGCGGAGGTTAAGCAGACGGCTGGGGCAGATGTTTGAAGCCTGGGAAGGGGGTAATACCCACGGAGCTTCCCAGGCTACTAATATCAGCCCTCAGCTGAATACCTAGCCTTTACTAGCTATTAAAATGGGGGACCCCCCCAAAAAATGACGTGGGGTCCCCCCTATTTTAATAGCTAGCAAAGGCTAGGCAGACAGCTGGGGGCTGATATTAATAGCCCAGGAAGGGTGCCATGAATATTGGCCCCCTCCCAGGCTAGAAACACCAGCTGGGGTTGATGTCAGCTTATAATGCCAGCTGACATCAAGCCCAGGTTAGTAATGGAGAGGCGTCTATAAGACACCCCCATTACTAACCCCATAGTCAAAGTTAAAAGAAAACACAAACACCTAGAATAAAGTCCTTTAATTGAAATAAAGACACAATCCTTTATTGTTCTAAATTAAACCATACTTACCACCACGCCCATTCCAGCTGAAGCCAATGATCTCCTGCAATAAAAGTAAAATAATAAAGCAACCTCATCCTTACTTTTCCATGGTTCCCAGGACAGCTTCAGCTCTGCTACATTGAGATGACAGGCTGGACCACAGCAGAACGCTGCCATCCAGCCTGTCATCCCGCAGACACTGAGAAGCGCAGGCATTAAATTTGGCGCCAATCTCGCTGATTGGTCGCGGCTGGAGTCCGCGACCAATCAGCAGAGCGTTGTTTAAATTTGGTGCCAATCTCACTGATTGGACGCGTCTGGCGTCCGCGACCAATCAGCAGAGCGCTGTTTAAATTTGGCGCCAAGCTCGCTGATTGGTCGCGGCCGCTATTTAAATGTGGCGCCAAGATCACTGATTGGTCGCGTGCGGAGAGCGCGACCAATCAGCTAATCGTATTGGTGAGGACCGGGGAGCGCCGCTGCCTGGTTGGATACTTCCGTTGCGAGAAGCCGGGAGATGAGCGACTGCTCGCAGCAGAAGTATCCCGACCCGCAGCGCCGCTCCCCGGTCCTCCCTTGACACCCTAGCCGCTGATGTCCTCACAGTATCCGCATGGTGTTACAAAGATCCGGACATTTGTGTTAAAAATCGCTGATTGGTCGACCAATCACCGATTTGGGCGCCAAATTTAAATATCGGCCGCAACCAATCACCAATCTTGGCTCCACATTTAAACACCGCTGTGCTGATTGGTCGCCGACGCTGGGCGCAACCAATCACCGATTTTGGCGCCACATTTAAATAGCGTCCGCGACCAATCAGTACAGCGGTGTTTAAATGGGGAGCCAAGATGGGTGATTGGTCGCGGAGGATATTTAAATTTGGCGCCCAAATCGGTGATTGGTCGCAGCTGATATTTAAATTTGGCGCCCAAATCGGTGATTGGTCGCGGGCAGCGCCAGCGAGCAATCAGCGATTTTTAACACAAATGTCCGGACCTTTGTAACACCATGCGGATACTGTGGGGACATCAGCGGCTAGGGTGTGAAGGGAGAACCGGGGAGCGGCGCTGCGGGTCGGGATACTTCTGCTGCGAGCGCCCGCTCATGTCCCGGGTTCTCGCAGCGGAAGTATCCGCACAGGCAGCGCCGCTGACATCCATGCGGCTAGGGTGTGAAGGGAGAACCGGGGAGCGGCGCTGACATCCACTGGTCGAGGCCGTCTTGACCGCGACCAATCACTGATCTTGCCGCCAAAGTTAAACACTACTGTGCTGATTGGTCGCGGACGCTGCCCGCGACCAATCACAGATTTGTGCGCCAAATTTAAATATCGGCCGCGACCAATCACCGATCTTGGATCCACATTTAAACAACGCTGTGCTGATTGGTCGCGGCCGATATTTAAATGTGGCGCCCAAATCGGTGATTGGTCGCGGTCTTGGCGCGCGACCAATCACTGATCTTGCCGCCAAAGTTAAACACTACCGTGCTGATTCGTCGCGGACGCTGCCCGCGACCAATCACCGATTTGTGCGCCAAATTTAAATATCAGCCTCATGCACGTCACTGACAGCGTGGGAAAATTCTCCTGCACTCAGCGCTTCAGCGTGAGAATTCTCCCACGCTGTCAGTGACGTACATGAGGTGAGCTGAGTTCATTGGACATGAGCTCACCTCATGCACGTCACTGACAGCGTGGGAAAATTCTCACGCTGAAGCGCTGAGTGCAGGAGAATTTTCCCACGCTGTCAGTGACGTGCATGAGGTGAGCTGAGTTCATTGGACATGAGCTCACCTCATGCACGTCACTGACAGCGTGGGAAAATTCTCACGCTGAAGCGCTGAGTGCAGGAGAATTCTCCCACGCTGTCAGTGACGTACATGAGGTGAGCTGAGTTCATTGGACATGACCTCGGCTCATCTTTATGCCGTCACAGAGAGACACTGAGGAGCGGAAGCATGCCTGCGCTTCTCAGTGTCTGCGGGATGACAGGCTGGATGGCAGCGTTCTGCTGCGGTCCAGCCTGTCATCTCGATGTAGCAGAGCTGGAGCTGTCCTGGGAACCATGAAAAGGTAAGGATGAGGTTGCTTTATTATTTTTCTTTTATTGCAGGAGATCGTTGGCTTCAGCTGGAATGGTCGTGATGGTAAGTATGGTTTAATTTAGAACAATAAAGAATTGTGTGTTTATTTCAATTAAAGGACTTTATTCCGGGTGTTTGTGTTTTTTTTTTTAACTTTGACTATGGGGTTAGTAATGGGGGTGTCTTATAGACGCCTCTCCATTACTAACCTGGGCTTGATGTCAGCTGGCATTATAAGCTGACATCAACCCCAGCCCTATTACCCCACTGCCACCGCTACAGGGCAGTGGGAAGAGCGAGGCTAAGTGCCAGAATTGGCGCATCCTATGGATGCGCCATTTCAGGGACGGCTGACGGCTGGTGTTTCTAGCCTGGGAGGGGGCCAATATTCATGGCACCCTTCCTGGGCTATTAATATCAGCCCCCAGCTGTCTGCCTAGCCTTTGCTAGCTATTAAAATAGGGGGGACCCCACGTCATTTTTTTGGGGGGGGTCCCCCATTTTAATAGCTAGTAAAGGCTAGGTATTCAGCTGGGGGCTGATATTAGTAGCCAGGGAAGCTCTGTGGGTATTACCCCCTTCCCAGGCTTCAAACATCTGCCCCAGCCGTCTGCTTAACCTCCGCTAGAGCCTAAAATTACGGGGAACCCCACGCCAATTTTTTTTTTAATAAATTCTTTATTTTAACACTAAATGACAAGTACAGTAATCAACACTGTCACTGTACTTCATATATATGTGACTGACATGTTTCTATCTAATCTATGTGTGATGCTCTATCTTTCTGTTCTAAATTGTCGGGTACAGATGCTGAATTGCCGGCCGGCTTTTTTAAAGAGACGGTGCATGAAAACACTATTATTTTTTAAAATAAATCCTTTACACTAAATGACAAGTACAGTAACCAACACTATCACTGTACTTATTATATATGTGATTGGCATGTTTATATCTATCTATGTGTGAAGCTCTATTCTCTCTGTTATAAATTGTCGGGTACCGCTGCTGAATTGCCGGCCGGCTTTTTTAAAGAGACGGTGCATGAAAACACTATTATTTTTTTAAATAAATCCTTTACACTAAATGACAAGTACAGTAAGCAACACTGTCACTGTACTTCATATATGTGTGACTGACATGTTTCTATCTATCTAATCTATGTGTGAGGCTCTATTCCTTCTTGTCTAAATTGTCGGGTACCGGTGTATGCCGCTGCTGAATTGCCGGCCGGCTTTTTTAAAGAGAGCGTCTTCTGAGCAGTTTGTCAGCTTTTGGACACCTTTGAAGGTGTTTTCTATGTGTTTCTATGTGTTTTTGTTTGCCTGCCATTGGTTTTAACGGTGTTCGACGGTGTTCTAAGGTGTTCGACGAACAGTTCGACAAACAGTTCCTCGAGCATCCCGGTGTTCGACGAACCGAACCGAACCCGAACACTACGGGGGTGGCTCAACACTAGTGCTTATAGGCTGCCATGAAAGCCGGGGGGTCTGCTGAAGACCCCCGTGCTTGTCATGACGATTCTTCTGTGAAAGCCCACCTGTAGCTGGTATTCAAATTAGATTGTGATTTTCACTCTGCATAGCAGTGCTGATGCTATGTATAGCACAAACAATCAGTGGATTGCAGCTTTAAGTCCCCTACGGGGACTATTACATACAGTAAAAGCAAATGTTTTTAAAAATCTGAAAAAAAAATCAAATCACCTCCCTTTTGCCCCATTAAAAATAAAACTGTTAAAAATTGTATCATTGAATTTGTAAAAGTCCGACCTATCAAAATATAAAACAAATTATTCCCATCAGAAATGGTATGATGAGAAAAATAATTGAAATGCCAGAATTACGTTTTCTGGCTGCTGCAACATTGCTTTAACATACAATAAGAGGTGAATAAAGCATCATAACAAACAAAATATGGTATCAGTAAAACACCCACTCAGGGTGCAAAAAATAAGCCCTCACACAGACCCATATCCCGAAAATTTAAAACATTACGTGTCTAAGAAAATGGCCACACAAGCAAAACATTTTTAACAAATTTCCGAATTTTTTTCAACACTTTAAAAAAAACTATACATGCTTAATATCTGTGTAACTGTACTTAGCTTTAATAAAGCATCTCATTTTTATGTAACAGCCTATGGCTGAGCTTCACAGGAGTACCAAGAAGACAGAGATGGTGGCCTGCTGTTGCAACTTGGGGTGCCAATGAGAGCTGGTTCATGCAGGCACCAGCAAGAATTTCATTTAAACATCATTTTAAAAGATTGACAGCGGCATTTAAATGATTAACAGCAGTAATCAGAGCTTAGCTCTGGCCATTGCTGTTAAACAGAGTTGCCCGTTACATATATATAGATGATATCTTCCATGTGTGAAGAGAGTTCAGCTACTGAGCCCACTCCACATAGCCTCACCCCTGCAAACATGTGCATTTAAATGATTATGCGTTAAGGATATAAAGTGTGTGCTGCGCATCCAACAAAGTGTACACAAAACTGTTCACACGTGACGTATTTCAATAAATGATTCGATTTGATATACAGATAGTAGATCTATGTATAAATTAGTACTTCTAAATTGCAACAATTACCATCACAGCAAAAGGAACTCTTAACACTAAACCATGCTTATAGGAAGTTGGAATAAACAATGAAAAGCCAGTGAGAACAAATGTAGGCTAATGTAGCAGGATTATATACTCAGATAATTACAAGAAGCAGAGGGATCATATGATCCTCTTTCTCCCTGCACTGCAATACACGCGACCGTCCAATCTGAGGCCAGCAGCTGGGGTTGGCATCCCTGTCATGCGCCACCCATGGTGTCAGCTACTGACCTTTGTGCCGACTATGGAAGTGGATGCGGAACATTGTGTGAGCGGGGTTAAGGTAAGAGGAATACATTGTTTTATATGTGTTGGAGAAGAGCAGAAGAACGGTGGACATTATTACTGGATGGTGCTCAGGGGACATTATACAAGGAAGAGGCCCAGGGTAGACGACATTATACTAGGAGAGGCCCAGAATGAGAGACATTATAGCAGGAAGGGGATGAGGATAGGGGACATTATACTAGAAAGAGACCCAGGTTTGGGACATTATACAAGGAAGGGGCCCAATATGAGGGACATTATTCCAGGAAGGAAAAAAAGGACCGGGGACATTATAACAGAAAGAAGCCCAGCATGGCGGACATTATACCAGAAAGAGGTTCAGTAGGGGCAAGGATTAAAGACATTATTACAGAAAGGGGGTAAGGATGGGGAACATTATTACACTAAGGGGAAGGATAGAGACATTATTACGGGAGGGAGCCAGGATGGGGACATTATTGCAGGGAGGGTCCATGAATGGGGACATTATTACATGGGGGGTGAACACATTTGTTTTTATAGGATCTAGAACACTACAAGGGCTCATACTGAGGCAGCAAAACACAATTAAGCAAGAGGCAAAACTAACCAAATATTCCAATCTCTGATGATCCACCAGAGCACCATCAAATCAATTATCATGAAATAGAAAGAACATGGTACCACAACAAACCTGCCAAGAGAGGGCCTCCCACAAAAACTCTCAGCTCAGGCAAGGAGAGCATTAATCAGAGAGGCAGCACAGAGACCAAAGTTAACCCTGAAAGAGCTGCAAAGTTCCCAATCAGAGACTGGAGTATCTGTCCATACAACCACAATAAGCCATACACTCCATAGAGGTGGCCTTTTTTGGAAGAGTGGGCAGAAAAAAGTCTTTACTTACACACAAAAAAAATCTCATTTTGAGTTTTCAAAAAGACATATTAGAGACTCCGTAAATGTGGTCAGATGAGCCCAAAATTGAACTTTTTGGCCACCAAAGTAAATGTTATGTTTCTGGCACCAAACCAACACTGCTCATCATCCCAAGAACACCATCCCCACAGTGGAACAAAGTGCTGGCAACATCATGCTGCGGGGATGTTTTTTGGCAACACTGACAACGAAAATGGTCCAAGTCGAGGGGAGGATGGATGGTGCAAAATACAAGGATATTCTTGAGCAAAACTTGTTTCAGTCTGTCAGTGATTTGAGACTTGGACAGCGGTTCACCTTCCAACAAGAAAATGACCCAAAGCATACTGCTAAAGCAACACTTGAGTGGTTTAAGGGGAAAAATGTAAATGTTTTGGAGTGGCCTAGTCAAAGCACAGACCTTAATCCAATTGAGAATCTGTGGTCTGACTTAAAGATTGCTGTTCACCAGAGGAAACCATGTAACTTGAAGGAGCTGGAATAGTTTTTCCTTGTGGAATGGGCAAAAATCCCAGTGGCAAGATGTGGAAAGTTCATAGAGACTTATCCAAAGTGATTTGCAGCTGTAATTGCCACAAAAGGAGGCTCTAAAAAGTACAGACTTTAGAGGGGTGAATAGTTATACACACCAAAGTTTTCAGCTATTTTCTCCTATTTGTTGTTTGCTTCACAATAAAAAAAAACAAATGTTCACAGTTATAGGCATGTTCTTCACATGCAAACCAACAAAAAAACTGTGAAATTCCAGGTTGTGAGTAGTGTTGAGCCACCCCCGTAGTGTTCGAGTTCGGTTCGGTTCGTCGAACACCCGTATGTTCGCCGAACTGTTCGTCAAACTGTTCATCGAGCACCGTTAAAACCAATGGCAGGCAAACAAAAACACATAGAAACACATAGAAAACACCTTCAAAGGTGTCCAAAAGCTGAAAAACTGCTCAGAAGACACAACTAACACATGGAAAAGAGACAAGTACATATAGTCATGCGAAAAAAAAAGAGGTGGAGGAGTAAAAGGAGGGGGAGACACAGATATAGGCATGTCATGCCCTTGTAAAACCAAAAAAGTGCGAAGCCGACACGGCCAGTCCGTTCCTGCCCGTGCGACCTCCGTGTCGCCGGATTTGTGCCAGAGCTGCGGTGGACCCTGATGGCCAGCCCCCCTCTCCCAAAACTGGTTCCTGTCCGCTGGTAGGTCGAGCGAGCCCCCTGCGGTGGAGGCAGGTCTAAGCTTTTTAATTTAAATTGTCTCTCTAATTTGAATGAGTACACTTTAAATCCTTTTACAAGGATCTATTGGAGGGCAAGTCTCATGCCAGCAGCCACAGTAGCAGGAAGTGGAGGAGGTGTGGCCTGTGTTCCTAGCTGAGTGAGAGCTGTGTGGAGGAGCTCCTGGGAAGCTCCAACTAGGACTTTTTTCTAAGCCCGACCCTTGCCTCTTCGTTTTCCCAGGACCGAGGCAGGGGTGTCGGGGGGTATCCCCGGGCTCCGGCCCTCCCGGTCTGGGCCGGGTGGGGTCGGAGGACTGAATATGGATCCATCGGAGGACTCTGTGAGGAGGTCTGGGAGGCTGTCCCAGCGTGAAGCGGCTACGGTGAGCATGCCGGCATCGGCTAACAAGGTGACTGGCAAGCCCAAGGGAAGCAAGGGGAGTGCCCCATGGGCCGAGAGGGGCCCGGACGAGTCAGCGGAGGCTTTCTCCCAGCGGGTGGTGGAGATGTTGCGGTGCCACGAAAAGGGGAAGGTGGCACTGGCGAAACTCCTGCTGGACTTGCGGCAGGCCAAGGCGCTATATAATGCAGCAGCCCAGAGGAAGCGCCCGGCGATCGCCACGCAAGTCCAGAGGGTCAAGGATAGGATTGCCGAGGTGGAGCAGAGGCAGGCGGAAATAGAGAGGGCTGCGGGTCCCTTTCTGGAGAAATTCTCTAATGATCGGCGGTTCTCGGGCCAGGAGGGGTTAACCACGCAGCAAGGAAGGGGGGCGTATGAAGGGGGCCTGCCGGCCAGTGAAGGCACTCCCAGGACTATGCATGGCAGCCAGGAGCCTGGAAAGGAACGTTTGTCTGGAGCTCCGCCCCCTGTTCCACCCACCACAGCTCTGGGTGCTGCCCCGGGGGTTACCCCAGCCATGGAGGAGGAGAAGGTGGGGGGTGGAGGAAGTGTCGTGCTGTTAGTGCGAGCAGAGGATAGTGTGGGTGCGGGCACAAAGGCAGGGGGATCGCGGTCCGGGGCTCCGCCCCTTGCCCCACCCACCTCAGCACTCGGCGTGGCCACCATGAGAGACACACGTAGAACTGCAGAGCCCAGCGGCACCCGGTCTGCCGGCCCGCCCCTAGCCCCGCCCACCTTGGCACTCGGCGTGGCCACAATGCGAGGCACAAGTGGAACTGCAGAGCCCAGCGGCACCCGGTCTGCCAGCCCGCCCCTAGCCCCGCCCACCTCGGCGCTCAGCGCGGCCACCATGAGAGGCACACGTGGAACTACCGACCCCAGCGGCCCCCAGTCTGCCAACCCGCCCCAAGCCCCGCCCACCTCGGCACTCGGCGTGGCCACCATGAGAGAGACACGTGGAACTGCAGAGCCCAATGTTTTGTTTAAAATTCATTGTGGTAATGTCTAGAACCAAAATTAGAAAAATGTTGTCTCTGTCCAATTATATATGGACCTAACTATATGTATAACCACACCTCTTTACAGATAAGTTTATTTGAGCGTCCGACAAATAAAACAAAGATTGGAAAAACAAATTTTGAAGGCAAGATGACTGGGGAAAAACATCTCTAAAATGACATATTTAGTTGGGTGGTGCTGAAACGGCTAGTTCCTTGCAAAAGTAGACCAAGAAAGGAAAACATGTGAGCAAGCAAAACTGTGATGGGTACTCAAAGCTCAGAGAGGTGTATCGGGAGTGAACGCTTTACCGTCTCATCCAATACTACCAAACAGTTAAAGACACAGTGGTTGGCAAAGGAAATATAGTGCAGCAGATGAAAAATACATCAAGCTTACTTCCAATTGAAATGAGAAGATTTCCAGCAGTGCCATCAGGTCAGACCTTGCAGAAACCAGTGGAACCCAGTTACAGCAGGGCAACATGGTGTCTCAGTGGTTAGTACTGTTGCTTTGCAGTATTAGAGCCTTGGATTCTAATCCCACCAAGTACAATATCTGCAAGGAGTTTTTTCTACCCATGTTTGCATGGGTTTCCTCTGGGAACTCTGGTTCCATACATCTGTGTAGGCATGATACTATCAATGAAATGTAGCACCCTAACACGAGCAGCTTTCACACAGCATTACATAAGGACACTGTCACCTCCACCTTTCACTAAAAAAAACCCATTATACTCACCTTACCACTCACCTCTCCAGCCCCAATGCTCCTCACCGTCACTAGTCCAGTCTTCGTTGCATCTTCTGATCACCGCTGTGAGTGCTGAAATTTTCTCATCAGAGCCAGAAGTGACGGCCTATTGTGAGATGCCCAGAATGTTTACGTGCATGAATACGCAAGGTCACAGCACATGTTATGACTTCCTACCTTTATGCTTGCTTGCACAGTACCATTCCAGCTCTCATTAGAGCTGTAAGTCCCAGCCTAGTGAGACTGGGGATTCAGTACTAGTGGTGAGGACCGAAGATGTGATGATGTCCGGATGGTTGATGGTGAGGAGTGGAAGGGCCAGGAGAGATGAGCGGTAAAGTGAGAATAAGTATTTCTGTTTTTTTTTTTACATCATATGTTTATTATCCTTATGTTTATTATCCTATCTGGACTGATGTAACCCCAGAGCATAATAAGGAACCTTCAATTCTTGGGGAATAACTTAGATGCAAATCTAATTTCCCTGTAAAATCTGTGCAATTTGGCAAATTTAACCCCTTAATGGCCCAGGGCATATTAGTACGCCCCAGGCCATCACCCCTGGTTCAGTGAGGGCTCCAACAGTAAGCCCGCACTAAACCAGGCACATGTCAGCTGATTCTTACAGCTGACATGTGCCCGCAACAGCTGCGCGTGGAATCGCGATCCACCCGCAGCTGTTAACATGTTAAATGCCGCTGTCAATCTCTGACAGCAGCATTTAACATCGCCGCACCGGAAGCGCGTCACTTACCCCGCCCATCGGTGACCCCGTCACATGATCACGGGTCACCGATGGGTGGGCATGACAACCCTGGGTCAGCAGCAGACCACAGTGGTTGTCATGTAAAGATTGCTATGAGCACCACCTAGTGGTCGGCGCTCATAGCACAGGAGCATTTCGGCTACATAGAGGTGATCTGTTCATCACTTCTATGTAGCAGAGGCGATCAGACAATTGCTTCATCTAGTCTCCTATGGAGACTATAGAAGCAAGCAAAAAGTAAAAAAAAAATGTTTTTAAAAATATTAAAAAAATAAAAAAAATATAAAAGTTTAAATCAACCCCCCTTTGCCCCATTCAAATAAAATAATAAAAAATAAACCCCACATACACAGATTTGATACCGTCGCATTCAGAATCGCCAGATCTATCAAAATAAAAAAATAATTAATCCAATCGGTAAATGGTGTAACGGGAAAAAAATTCCAAACGCCAGAATTACATTTTTTTAGTCTCCACAACATTGAAATAAAAAGAAATAACAGGCGACAAAAACATTGTATCTAACCCAAAATGGTATCAATAAAAACGTCAGCCTGGCGCGCAAAAAATAAGCCCCCACCCGGCCCCAGATCCCGAAAAATGGAGACGCTACGGGTCTCGGAAAATGGCACTTTTTTTTTTTTTTTAGCAAACTTTGGATTTTTTTTCAGCACTTAAATAAAAAAGAACCTATACATGTTTGGTGTCTATGAACTCATAATGGCCTGGAGAATACTAATGGCAGGTCAGTTTTAGCATCCAGTAAATGTGGAAGGAAAGAAAAAAAAAAACAACTGTGGAATTACATTTTTTTTGCAATTTCACCGCACTTGGAATTTTTTTCCCGTTTTCCAGTACACAATATGGTAAAACTTGTAATGGCGTTTAAAAGTACAACTCGTTCCGCAAAAAATAAGTCCTCACATGGCCATATTACCCAAAAAATAAAAACGCTATGGCTCTGTGAACAAGGGGAGCAAAAAACAAAAATGCAAAAACGGAAAATGCCAAGGTCGCGAAGGGGTTAAAGCATGGCAAAATCGTTTATCTCTATATTAAGTACTGTGGATAAGTTTTAGGCAGGTGTGGAAAAAGCTGCAAAGTAGAAATGTTTTCAAAGGTTAATAGTTTATTTTTATCAATTAACAAAATGCAAAGTGAATGAACAAAAAAGGGAAATCTAAATAGAATATTCTACAGCTGAACTATGACACAAAGATACAGCCAATGTTTTTAAGAACTTCATTATAAATAGGAAGGAGTTCCTGAAGTGATGATATGGTCACAACAGAGCCTGATCTCAACATCATCGAGTTTGTCTAAGATTACATGAAGAAAAAGAAGGATTTGCACAAACCTACATCTACAGTTAGTTCTCCAAGATGTTTGGAACAACCTCCATGCTTAAAAAACTGTGCAAGTGTGCCTAAAAGAATTTATGCTATTTTGAAGGCAAAAGGTGTATTCTGACTTTAAAAACATTTCCAAATCATACAAGCATAAACAACATGATGAATCATGTGATTAAATGAAAATTACTTTAAATACGGAAACTAATATGGATGTGAATTATTAAACATAAAAGATAGCATAACAGACAGACACAGGGATTTTTTTTGCCAGATTTTGAAATCATTGGAGTATAAATGGTACAATAGAGCTAAAATGTAAAATAATTGAATGCTTTTTTACATTTATGCACTGCTGCAAAACCTCAATTCACCCTAAAATACCTATCCACCCTATTTTGCATATTTTCCAAAACATTTCTTCGCAGCAGCTGGGTACATTTAATGTTTCAACACAAAAATATGCTGCTCTGTGTTCCACATCAAAATGATAGGTATAGAAGCAGAACAAAGACAAATGAGCTAGTTCAGTAGCAAAGAAAACAGTATTCAAGTAAATTACATGTTAGTCAATTTCAAGTTGCATTTTCAAGTATAATTATTGTGCTTGATTGATATGGGTGCTTGATATTGTTTAATACTTGGAGATGCTCGTATATCAGTAGACAACTCCTGTAATTATCACACTGACATCAATGCTTTCTTTTAAATTGCAAAAAATCTAAGGCTAAGGATGGATTCACATACATGGGGAGAATTATCATGTGAAAAGCAGTAGAATTCTGATGTAAATATTACACAAAAAACATCTTTTTATGTCTTTCACCATATTTAGTGTTTTAGACACTTATTGTTTATTGTCTGACAAGGGACATGACCACATCATAAGGACATGGTTTAACAGAAAATAAGCATGGTTCAACATGCAGCACTGTAGGCCAGTTTCTGGCACAATGTAAGCCAACTAATAGGTAGCGTAAATTAAACATGACAGTTTAAAAATGCACCATATTTATCAAACAACATGATCCACTATGATAAATTTGACACATTTTAAGACTGTCTAATCTTAGTTTGCACTGTCTAAAATTTAGACAGTATTAATTTTGCTGCATAGTGTTTAGACTTGATTTTTGTGTGTGTTTCTCTGTCTTTTTAAGTTCATTATTTTAGTTTAGTTTTCCATTCAGCTAAAGCCATGGGCAAGGCACTTGTTTCCTCCTTTCAGGCCCCAGTGCGCTACATGAAAGTGTGGGTCCTGGCTGGATATTGGTGTTAGTGATGTGAGAGCCTTATGCCCATGCAGGCTGCCAGTAGCCAGTGGTGTTGGCTGGCCAAAATCATACTGTACACAGTTCAATAAATGAGACTCCCATTCTAAAACACAGTGTTTACTGAACGGTAACTTGGTAAGGCTTATGTACATGGGGTATGGGGCACAAAGTCCTATGGATGTTTCCTTTGCAGTATAAGGCATTTTCATACACACAGTAGCCTTCCACTGTAGTCCACTCCAGGGCCGGTAAAGCACACTGTTTCACCCTACTTCATCACAGCCTAGCTTGTTGCCAAAGTCCTGATCATTTATTGTCTCTATTCGCTCAGCTGCTCTGCATCCTACTTCTTCAACTACTGGCGCCCTGGATCTACTGTACGGAACCCCCACTAGTCCCACAAACTCAGTTCTATTTCGGACCGTTACCTTCTGCGTTTTTCAAGCTCAGGGTTTTTGGGACATGTCATCCTATCCAGGGACCTCTTTTTCTGTGGAAGGCCACTCCGTCTCTTCTTTGGTCTTCTTTGTTTGAGTCAAAAAACTGCTTCAAAAACTGATATTTTTCATCCAAATATTCCTGTGTGTGAAACCAGACTATAGCAGACTTTTCTGGTCATCAATATGCAGCCTTTGAATTTCTGCTGATTGACTGTGAGACTATATATGTATTTCAAGAGAACCAGGAAATTCAAGTAAACCAGGTATAGACATGCAGCACATAAGGAACAATGTTGCTAGGAAACAGAGTGAAAGTGTTCATTTTCCAGAAGCGCTCTACAGTTAAAAAAAATGTTTCAAGTTAGAGTTATCCCCTTTGCTTATTGTTAATGGTCGATCCTATGCTATCTGCCTCCCACTTTATAATAGAAATGCTGCGTTTCATTTTAATGCTCGTTTGGGTCATAATAAGATTCCAGCAAGTATCAGCCTTTTTTGAGACCTCAGTGTCCATTGTGAAAACTGCAATACCTCAGGGTTTTTTTTTGCTATATACTTAGAAAACAATTTTAACACCAAATAATTTCTTGAATGTTTGCACTTTCATGGTATTATGAGAAATTCAATTTAGAAAGGTTTTGCTATTAAGCCCATTCAGCTAAAGACTTCCGAACTTAAGTTGCATCACACACTGCATTGTAGATATATAGCCTTTTACTTTTCTCTGCTGTCATTTTCAGCTTGTCAGTTTTTCTGCACCAATGATCAAAACTTTCAGAAACAACAGCCTTGCATTGTTGCCTTAGGCATGCCAGTAGCAAGCATATATGTATATGACACACCTTCTCATTTAAAGATTTTTCTGTATTTTCATGGCTATGAAAATAGTACATTCACACTGAAGGCATCAAAACTATGAATTAACACATGTGGAATTATATACTTAACAAAAAAGTGTGAAACAACTGAAAATATGTCTTATATTCTAGGTTCTTCAAAGTAGCCACCTTTTGCTTTGATGACTGCTTTGCACACTTTTGGCATTCTCTTGATGAGCTTCAAGAGATAGTCACCAGAAATGGTCTTCCAACAATCTTGAAGGAGTTCCCAGAGATGCTTAGCACTTGTTGGCCCTTTTGCCTTCACTCTGCGGTCCAGCTCACCCCAAACCATCTCGATTGGGTTCAGGTCTGGTGACTGTGGAGGCCAGGTCATCTGGCGTAGCACCCCATCACTCTCCTTATTGGTCAAATAACCCTTACACAGCCTGGAGGTGTGTTTGGGGTCATTGTCCTGTTGAAAAATAAATGATGGTCCAGCTAAACGCAAACTGGATGGAATAACATGCCGCTGCAAGATGCTGTGGTAGCCATGCTGGTTCAGTATGCCTTCAATTTTGAATAAATCCCCAACATTGTCACCAGCAAAGCATGCCCACACCATCATACCTACTCCTCCATGCTTCACGGTGGGAGCCAGGCATGTAGAGTCCATACGTTCACCTTTTCTGCGTCGCACAAAGACACGGTGGTTGGAACCAAAGATCTCAAATTTGGACTCATCAGACCAAAGCACAGATTTCCACTGGTCTAATGTCCGTTCCTTGCGTTCTTTAACCCAAACATGTTTCTTCTGCTTGTTGCCTGTCCTTAGCAGTGGTTTCCTAGCAGCTATTTTACCATGAAGGTCTGCTGCACAAAGTCTCCTCTTAACAGTTGTTGAAGAGATGTGTCTGCTGCTAGACCTCTGTGTGGCATTGACCTGGTCTCTAATCTGAGCTGCTGTTAACCTGCGATTTATGAGGCTAGTGACTCTGATAAACTTATTCTCAGAAGCAGAGGTGACTCTTGGTCTTCCTTTCCTGGGGCGGTCCTCATGTGAGCCAGTTTCTTTGTATCGCTTGATGGTTTTTGCAACTGCACTTTGGGACACTTTCAAAGTTTTCCCAATTTTTCGTACTGACTGACCTTCATTTCTTAAAGTAATGATGGCCACTCGTTTTTCTTTACTTAGCTGCTTTTTTCTTGCCATAATACAAATTCTAACAGTCTATTCAGTAGGACTATCAGATGTGTATCCACCAGACTTCTGCACAACATAACTGATATTCCCAACCCCATTTATAAGGCAAGAAATCCCGCTTATTAATCCTGACAGGGCACACCTGTGAAGTGAAAACCTTTTCCGGTGACTACCTCTTGAAGCTCATCAAGAGAATGCCAAGAGTGTGCAAAGCAGTCAACAAAGCAAAAGGTGGCTACTTTGAAGAACCTAGAATATAAGACATTTTCAGTTGTTTCACACTTTTTTGTTAAGTATATAATTCCACATGTGTTAATTCATAGTTTTGATGCCTTCAGTGTGAATGTACAATTTTCATAGTCATGAAAGTACTGAAAAATCTTTAAATGAGAAGATGCGTCCAAACTTTTGGTCTGTACTATATATATATATGTATAGATAGAAAAATAGATACAGTAGATATACAGTACAGATAGATATAATAGATGGATCTATATATAGATACAGTGGGGATAATAAGTATTTGATACACTGCCGATTTTGCAAGGTTTCCCACCTACAAAAAATGAAGAGGTCTGTAATTTTTATCATAGGTATACTTCAACTGTGAGAGACAGAATCTAAAAAAATCCAGACAATCACACTGTATGATTTTTATATAATTATTTTGCATTTTATTGCATTAAATAAGTGTTTGATGTAATGGAAAAACAGAACTTAATATTTGGTACAGAAACCTTTGATTGCAATTACAGAGATAAGACGCTTCCTGTAGCTCTTGACCAAGTTTGCACACACTGCAGCAGGGAGTTTGGCCCACTCCTCCATACAGATCTTCTCCATATCTTTCAGGTTTCGTGCTCTCACTGAGCAACATTGGGTTTCAGTTCCCACTAAAGATTTTCTTTTGGGTTCAGGTCTGGAGACTGGTTAGGCCACTCCAGGACCTTGCAATGCTCCTTACGGAGCCACTCCTTAGTTGCCCTGGCTGTGTGTTTCTGGTCACTGTCATGCTGGAAGACCCAGCCATGACCCATCTTCAATTCTCTTACTGAGGAAAAGAGGTAATTGGCCAAAATCTAGCAATACATGACCCCATGCATCCTCCTTTTAATAAAGTGCATTTGTCCTATCCCCTTTGCAGAAAAGCACCCCCAAAGTACGATGTTTCCCCCACCATAATTCACAGTAGGGTTGATGTTCTTGGGGTTGTATGCATCCTTTTTCTTTCTCCAAACACGGCGAGTGGAGTTGATACCAAATAATTCTATTTTGGTCTCATTTGACCACATGACCTTCTCGCATGCCACCTCTGGATCTTCCAGATGGTCATTGGCTTCAAACGAGCCTGGACATGTGCTGGCATGAGGATTTTAATCCATGATGGTGTATTGTTTTACTAACGGTAATGTTTGAGACTGTGGTCTCAGCTCTCTTCAGGTCAGTGACCACGTCCTCCAATGTAGCTTTGGGCTGATTCCTAACCTTTCTCAGAATCATCCTTATCCCACGAGATGAGATCTTGCGTGAAGCCCCAGACCGAGCAAGATTGACAGTCATCTTGTGTTTCTTCAATTTTCGAATAATTATGCCAACAGTTGTTGCCTTCTCAACAAGCTGATTGCTTATTGTCCTGTAGCCCATCCCAGCCTTGTGCAGGTGTACAATTTTGTACCTGGTGTCCTTAGACAGCTCTTTGGTCTTGACCATGGTGGAGAGGTTGAAGTGTGATTGATTGAGTGTGTGGACAGGTGTCTTTTGTACAGGTAACGAGTTAAAACAGGTGCAATTAATACAGATAATAAGTGCAGAGTAGGAGGTCTTCTGAAAGAAAAACTAACAAGTCTGTGAGAGACAGAATTCTTGCTGGTTGGTAGATGATCAAATACTTATTGCATGCAATAAAATGTAATCTAATTATTGAAAAGTCATACAATGTAATTTTCTGTTTTTTATTTTTACATTCTGTCTCTCACAGTTGAAGTGTAAAAAATTACAGACCTCTCCATTCTTTGTAGTTGGGAAAACTTGCAAAATCAGCAGTATGTCAAGTACTTATTTTGCCCATTGTTTGTCTTATCTCTCATCTCTTATCTCCCATGATGAGACATGAAATTCTCACAAGATATCGGTAACAACCCATCCAATCCACACAGGCAAATAAATCAAACCATAGATGTCCATAAGTTAAGTTATGTGTAATAAACTAATAATGATAAATGACATAGGGAGAAAGTAATGAGCACGTTTACTGAAATTTAATTAATACTTCGTACAAAAGCCTTTGTTGGTGATGATAGCTTCAAGTTGCCTACTATATGGAGAAACTACTCACATGTATTGCTCAGGTGGTATTTTGGCCCATTCTTCCACACAAACACTTTTCAAATCCTGAGGGCATTTGCATACAGTCATGAGCTTCCTGCGGCCCCGACACTGCAGAATAGCTGCGTGGCTTCCGCTCATTATGCAAATGAACGGCGCCATTTTTTTTTAACTTGCGTAATTTCCTCATAGATGTTAGTCTATGGGGGAAGTCCACTAGAGGACCCACAAGAGAAATTGACATGCTCTGGGTCTGAAAAATGCGCTGCATGTCAGTTTCCCCTGGTGAGCCGCAGGTGCACAGCAATGCATAGTGGACATGCGATTTCTAGAAATACCATCCACTATACTATAACATCTGGACGCTGTGGGTTTGACACTGCATAACACGTAACTTCAAACCCACAGCAGCTCTTGACCATGTGCCCATACCCTGAAGGTCCTGTGGGTTCCTTCTTTGAACTCGGAGCTTTATTTCCTTCCTGAATTTAGGTCAGGTGATGGCTAGGCCTTTATTTCTTTTCTCTGAAACCAATTGAAAGCTTCCTTGACTGTCTGTTTGGGATCATTGTCTTGCTGAAATGTTCACACTTGTTTCATCTTCATTATCCTGGAAGATGGCAGCAGATTTTTATCAAGAATGTCTCGGTACATTTGTCCATTCATTCTTCCTTAAACTACGTGAAATTTGCCAGTGCCATGTGCTGAAAAAAAGCCCCTTACAATTATGCTCCCACCTTCAAACTTCACTGTTGGTATGGTGTTTTAACATGGTGTGTATTATGGCATCCATGTTTGCCATTATGGTATTTCTGTGATATATAACACTTCGAAAAAGCATTCAAAAAAATTTCTGGATTGAATTTGTCATCCATGGAGTATTACGTGGTTTGTGTTACATTTTGGTGGTATATAACACGCTGAAAAAGCATTCAGTTTTTTTTCTGGATTCAATTAGTCATCCATAAAGTACTACTTACTTTGTGCTACATTTCGGTGGTATATAACTCTCCAAAATAGCATTCAAAAAAATTTCTGCATTCAATTAGTAAGTAATCTATACAGTGTAATGTGCTAAGTGGGCGACAAAGTGACAAAGATGATAGAATCACTTGAGACTCTTGAGGGAGCAATCAGAGGAATATCGGAGCCAAGTGGTGAAGGCTACAGCTTTGGTTTGTGCCTTGGTGGTTCCGGGAAAGCGGACAGTTCCGGACCACAGGCTCATGTCACCTCATCTGTCATGCCAGCTTGTCATGTCAGCGCCGAATTGGGTGCCAGGCATCATGTGTCATTCCACTGCATCAAAGTCCCAGGGCAGCGAGTGCCAGCACTGCTGAATCAGAGCCAGCACGGGAGGTAAGTATAAGCTTTTTTTATTTTACCAGGGCAGTATATTTAGTTTAAGAAGGGGTTGTCCTAGTAGTTGACAACCTCTTTAAACATTCGCTGATGACAGTTAAACATTAAGCTTTGTATGTGGACCAGGTGGAGATGGAGGAAGAAATGAGAAAGAGAAATACTACCCAGCCCAACCTCATCTCATCTGCTCAGCGTGGATTGGGTAACATTGAGGAGTTGGAGTCTGAAGAAGAGGTAGATGAACAGGAACTGTCAGACAAAGGCCAATACCCACACAAGCTTGGTCCCGTCTCTCCTGCATGAATGGGCTAAGGAGGTAAATGAGGAGGAGGAGATGGAGAGTAGTTATCATGGTGGAGACAGAAAAGTGTTAGCTGAAAGGACCTTGGCACATACGGCCAACTCTATGTACCGCTACCTTTCCCGTGACCCTCGTGTTACATTCACCTTGGCCAAAAAAAGAGTACTGGTTGTTCACCCCGCTAGACCCACACTACAAGGAGAACCTTGCATCTCTCCATCCTGAGGTGGAGAGGTCTACTATACCAGAAGGCCATTGTGGAAAGTAAGTTTAAAAAAATTCCCATCAGACAACGCTAGCGGCAGGAGTCAAGCTTCCTTGCCCAATCAAAGATGAGAGGTGAGGGAGACACACATCAGGTACAGCAGTGGCAGTGGTACACTGTCTAAGTCCTGGGACAATTTCATGACACCCTCCCAGCATCCAGGCCCTGATGACTGGGTATTTTAGACAATGAAGGAAAAGTTTTTAAAGATGGTCAAGTAATACCTTGCTGTGAAAGCCCTAATTCTTCTGTGACTTTCCGCTATTGGGTCGCAAAGCTGGACACCTGGCATGACCTTTCCCTCTATGCCTTGGAGGAGTTTTGCTGCCCTGCCACTAGCATCTTGTCTGAGCGAGATTTAACTTAAGTTTTCTGTCATAACAGACAGGCGCTTTCACCTGTCAACAGAAAGTGCTGACAGACTCACTCTAATAAAAATGAACAAAGCTTGGATTAGCCTTGACTTTTCCACACCACCTGATGACAGCAACACATAAAGTGTTTTTAATCTTCAATAATTGAATGATGCACGCCAGTTGCTACCTTCAAGGGTCTATGGACGACTGGATGACATCACTTATAATTTTTTCCTGGCTTTTAACTTTGTGCAAAGCCTTTATGAGTGTAGCAGAACATAAACTACACTTCCAAAATATTTTAATGAGGCTCGCAAGTTGTTGCCTTCAAGGGTCTATGGATGACTGTATTACCCTTCTTCAGTAGCGTAGCTACCAGGGGGGCAGAGGGGGCGGTCGCCCCGGGCCCCACGATCTGAGGGGGCCCAACCGGAGCTACACAATTGTAACTGTAGCGGCGTGAGCAGCACGTCACTACAGTCACACTCTGGGCAGAGCAGGGAGACTCTATGTCCCTGCACTGCCAGCATCGGGCCTCCCCACCATTTACCGCAACCACTTCCTCTCCCATCAGTCCCCATAGCGTCCTCTGTGTCTAATGTCACTGATATCATCACTTGGCGCCCGGCCCGCTGTGCTGAAGATGTGTGCAGGCCGGGCGCTCAGAGCAGTGGGGGAACCAGGAGGAGAGAGAGGTGAGTATTGTGCTTATTTATTTATTTTTTGTTATGAGGGGGATTATGCTACAGACTTCCTATGGGGGTGGGGGGATAATGATACATACTGCCTATGGGTGGTGGGGGGATTATGCTACAGACTGCCTATGGGGGAGTGGGGGGATTATGCTACAGACTGCCTATAGGGGGGTAGGGGGGATTATTCTACAGACTGCCTATGGGGGGTAGGGGGATTATGCTACAGAATGCCTATGGGGGTGGGGGGATTATGCTACACAGAGGGCCTTATTACTTTCTAGGGGGAAAAATGTGGTCACTGTTTTCTAGGGCACTTGGACAGTGCATTACTATATTCAAGAGGGTTGTTTTACCATCTTGAGAGCACACAGAAGGTGCAGTAATGTGGACACGTACAGCACCAGAGGCTCAGCATTGGGGTATCAGCAGGAAGAAGATGTTTGTGCAGGTTGGGAATAGATGGGGATGGGGCCTGAAATGTAAGGAGTCAAATGTGTCTTTGTTGTGATCTCTGCAGACCTGAGACTCTGAGTCCTGGATGGAGAAGTCGTCGTGTCGGTCTGGGCCAGATGGAAAAGACGTGAAAAGTGAACAATTTAATCAGAAAGAACATCAGCTGTAAGTTACTATAGATAACTGTGCTGTGATCTATTATATGTTCTGCAGGACTGGTATCTAGCAATATTTCACCATATGTCGGTAATAGAAGTGCTGGCCTTTGTATAAAGATTATTTTCAGTAACAGCATTGTCATCTGCTGAAGTTCTCTTACATCCACTATCTGGGTGCGCCACTATTTTTGTAATCACGGTTAACTGGTTAGGGGCCCACTCAGAAGTTTCGCTCCCCCCGAGCAAAATCCTTAGCTACACCTCTGCCATCCTTATAATGTTTTCCTGGCTTTGCACTGTGTGCACTGTATACAGGGAAGATTGCTTCTTAATTTTTTTTTCCTGTAAACTCCAATTTCTAGTTGATTTTGAATGTTTTATTGCCAGTCATTAAAGTGGAGTAAAAGTGTTACACCATTGTTCTCAGCAGTGATCTGGGAGTCAGAGATGCTTCCAGGGGTCTTCCCCATGTTGTTCTCCTTCCATTCAGAACTTTTTCTATCCATTTCAACATTTTCATTGGCTCCCAGACCTCCTTGTATGGTTTACGGAAAAATGCTCTGATTTCACATTGACTCCCATTATACTTGCTACTCAAGACAAGCATTCAAGCCGTAAGAAATTGCTCAATTCTAGTAACAAGCATCTAAGCATTCTAATGCTTGCTCATCTCTATTCTTCACCTAATTCTTTCTGACAGTCTGTGAAAATCCATTTTATTCACGGACTGCCAGGAATCAGCTGGGGGATCATTTAGATATCCCACCGCTGCCACCAGTTTCTCATGAATGCTGCCTTCAATCATCAGGTCAATCACGCAAATGACTGACCATTGATGGACGAGGCCATGGCTGCTTTCACTACTAGGCATGTTATTGGGTGCTTCCCAGTGAATGTATAATATATACACATCCAATTCCAATGCATGAAATATCACTTATATCCAGTATGGCGACTGCTGATAGCGAAGAATCAGAACAGGCATATACCTCATCAATAGTGGATGTGGTCAAGAGTCGAATTTCAAAAAGGTACAGGAAGTTTCTATTACCATAGCCTTGCTCCTGCTCCTTGTCTATCCACATCTCCTCCTCTGTTAAGTGGCCCAGCAATGGATTAAAAAAAATCTGTAGATTTATAGCGTTATGAAGGTGCCCGGCTGCTATTCTGAAAGGGCTACATCTGGGAGAAAATAAACTTTATTCATCCCAGGACCCATCAGATTTCAATCATATAGGTTTGCTGGCATGGCTGGAGTCACTGCTCAGTGACTGGCGTCTGTAAGAAAGCACCTGCTCTGATTCACAGCTGGTTCTGGACTGATGCATTGATGAGCTGACTGTCAGTCAAAGTGTTTGGGCATGCTCACTGCAGCCATGATAGATAGAATAGATGTGAAATAGATATGTGATAAGATAGATATTTATATTTATTTTTTTAGCATAATTTGTCCCCCAAGGATTCATAGCAGATTTCTGGAAGACATTTTTCATTTTTCTTTACTGTATATATATTCTACTGCAGTCAAATCTCTAGGACCTGGAGCTACAGAGAAAACATTCTGTTATAAGTCACTGGCAGAGTTGACCTAGCTGCCCTTTTTCAGGCAGAGACTCAGTGATCATGTGACCACAGGGTCTTATAGAAGCCTCAGCTGTGTAGAAGCTTGTATTCATCAAACAGAGATAATTGGGCTATATGTGCCTGCAGGAGAGAAGACAGATAGCAGTCATAAACCATTTCTGTCTTCTCAGGGGACACTCGCTGCTGTGCAGTGTGAACTCAACTGGTTAGTGCTGAAACACTGACGAGAGCAGGGCAGGGTTCTTGGCTTACCAACCAGGACAGTCCAAATCCAGGACTGTCTCGCTGGATCAGGGACGATTGGGAGCTATGCTTATAGCATCTATCCAGGCATACTCTCTCACCCATCTGGCAATGGGCATACATAGATATAAATGCATGCTGATCAGGCTACCATGCAACACCCAGCTAGTATCATTCTTAGGCCTCTTTCAAATAAGTAGGACCTGTGTAAGATGCTCACCAGACACATTAGGGTTACCTCAGCAACTATATTGCCCAGCATATAAAAGTTACATCTCTATCTGGATTTGCTCCTGTGATATCTTCCCCTGTTACCAGATGCCATAGTATTTACCCTGTGGGTGGTGCTGGTGATGGAGAAGATATTACTGTCAATATTGATGGGCAGTACAAGCCCTCTCATGCCATGGATACTTATTTGGTTGGGACCTTAGGTGCCGCCCAGTATGGCATAATGTTTGTTTGCTGTCCAGCAGCTCAGCAGAAGAAATAAAAACTGCTGTGACCAATGGAACAGTACTGCACTATACTAAACTCGCAGCATTCGTTTTACTCCTGTTGTTCTTATCCTGTGTCATGATTACACATCTCAGTGTGTCCGGGATACAGTTACTACAATCTGGTACAGGGGAGAGCTGAAACTGTCAGTACTTTGATTGACTGAGCTGTCGGTGTTCTGATTGACAGCTCGGCCATCCAATCTGAGACTGAGAGGTGCTGGCTGTCTCCAGGTGTTCATTGTCCCAGGTGATTGCTCTGCTACTTAGCTGGGCTGTTAGTCCAACACCTCTGCCAGATGTACATCCAGCTCTGTGTGGTTTGTCTCTCCGTGCCTTGTGTTCTGCTTGTTGATCTTTCATTGCTTGACCTTTCACCTCATTCTGACCATCTGTCTGTTTAACCCCTTTGTTCTGATCTGCTATCTTCCTGGTATTTTGACACCGGACCATTACCTGACTAAGTCTTTGTCTCTTCCCCCTGTTTATGAAATACCCTCCTGGCTTTTGACCTTGAATCCTTGACTACCCCAGCTCACAGCTTGTCTGTGAGAAATGACTCAGTGTCACATACTGATCCTGAGAGAGGGAGGAGAATGTGCCCAGCCACTGTGTTCACGAATGGCCGGACATAGGCATTGTCGGTGTGTATGCGTAATACTCTGGCAGCATTCAGACAGTGTTGACTCTGGGAAACAAGCACTGTCAATCAGGGGGAAGGTCCTTGATAAGCAAATGAGAAGGCATAATTGTTGATGTGCATTGAAGCCCCCTCAATTCCATAGAAACTAAAAGTTTTTTTCTCAGGCACTGTACCATTAAAATGTATAGTTCCAGTATGATTTTTTTGACAACTTAAACCCTTTCTGCTTTCAACCCCTTTCTGACTTTACACATATCTATATGTCCTTGTGCCCTGGGCCTTAATGACCAGGTACTTATAGGTACGTCTCGGCGATCACTCTTGCGCAGAGGCTGTGCGAGCGCAATCGCCGCCAGGTGTGAGCTGATTATGACAGCTGACACCCGGCACTTTAACCCGCTAAATGCTGCGAGTGAGCAGAGGAACAAAAGAACCTCTGCACAGAGACCCGCAACATCATCGTGCAGTCCCGATCATTGCCATGGTGACACGATGTCGTCATGAAGACATCCAGGTCACCAGGCACTAGCAAGATCACACTTATCATTGTACGGCTCTTTAAAAATGCATTTTGGGGATGACAGACTCCTTTAACCTCTTTCTGACTCAAGACATATCAATAGGTGACATGGCACCTGTGATGAAACAACTTCTAATCTTAATCAGCTAGACATCTAGATTTATTAAGTCAAGAGAAATACACTATTGTGTTTAAGTTGACTTGTGAATGTATGTGTTTTCTTTTGGCTGGTCAAGAAGAACATACTATTATGTGTATAAACCTGAATGTTGACTTCTCTTGGTTTGGAAACAATAATTTTTGTTAATATGCTAATTACATGTTGTACTAAAGCCAGCTAGTTGTTGATTTAAAGGGCCCCCTGCTATACCAACTATGTAAATTGATTAAATGCACAAACAATGAGACCTGACCCCTGTGGAATAATATCATCCTTAATCCTTGACCTGTGGATGTGTACTTGGAAGACAATTGTAACTATTTAAGGGACATATGCCTTTGGATCAGTAAGAATTGAAAGAGAGAATCAAAGATCAGTCAGACTCTTCAGGTAGCATGACATCATCCACAGAGACACAGATTTGGATGTTGCAAAATTCTGGCCTAACAGTACATGGCCCTGACTGTAAGGATACAGATCCGCTCCATTGACCACCAGAGAACCCATGGATACATTTGGGGAGACCAGATTGGGATGATTAAGTCACCTGGCCCCATGTATATGTTGTTTGGGGTTGCCAGGTGGGACCCGCTGGTCACCTGGAAACCATGGTGACATTTGGAAGCAAGATTGGGACCAGCCGGTCATCTGGCCCCAAGGAAACTCTCAGAGAGGCCAGGGTGGGGCCTTTGTGTCTCCTGGCCTTGTACCTCAATAGACTGTCAGCTTCCTAAGCTTGCCACTACCTCCTGTCTGTGAGGGCCTGCCAAAATCGGGGGGCCACTGGTTAAGGTAATTGGTCTTGAAAGTCCCAAAGTTGCAGCTGCTCTGTTCTTATCGGGCTAGCGGAAGGGTGAGAATGTGTAATTTTGCACCATATTAGGTATTTGCTTGGACTGTTCTATGTGTTTAATGTCCGATTGGTGGTTCAATAAAGCATTTTCACACTGTTTTACCCTCACCCTGTGTGGTCTGAGTAGTATTATGCCAATGGAAGACCCTGGGTCTTCACAGCACCGTCAAACCAGCCCAGCAAAATATGAACTCCAATATGGCGCGTCTTCCCTTCTGAACTTTGCACTGTGCCTCAAAAGTAGTTTTCGACCACTCAAAAACATTTCTCAAGAGAAATCGCACAACAAATTTTGGGGTCCATTTTCTCCTTCTATCCTTTTGAAAATTAAATAATAATTTCAATACTTCTGAAGATGATGGAAGATTACCAATATTTCAGTCATAAGTATAAACATAAATATTGTTTAGAAGTATAGAATTAATTTAAAAAAAAAGAAAAGCCTAAAAATATTTTAATATTTGCATTAATACTGCATATGCAACATTCTGACAGTTTTGAAAATCTTATATTTTCCGCTTGATGGCAGAAAGAGCTATGGAACTAGACATAGCATATTAAAGGCTGACAGAAGCTTTAATGATATTTGTATTGATGTAATTAGCAGTGATGCTGGCAATGATTAAAGCTGACACATTAACATATTGATAGTGTATTCATATTAATCAAGCTACTATACTAAACTGTGACAAGTCAACCTTTCTAATTAAATTCTAGCAAGAGACTATTGCATTTGAAGTACTATGTCTGCTAGGTAGAGCTCAATTTAAACGTCTTAGCATGAGATCTCGAAATGTAATACATTTATTCTTAATAACTATATCAATGAATTGCATTCATCAGATATATTAAAAGCTTCTGTACAGAATCTGAAGCTATAAGGCTGGAATTAAGTATTTGCAAGTGGATACAAAAGAAATATCAATTGTTCCTTTAAACTTTTTACTCTTTAAGGCTATGTGCCCACGATGCAGAAATGTTCAGGATTTTTTCCTGAGCGTTTCTGCATCTCCCTGGCAGAAAAAAACGCATGCGGATTGTACATGCGTTTTCCTGCCAGGGACTTGCGGATGTGAAGCGTTCTTCACTTGCATTTCCACATGCGGGTTGACAAGCGCTTTCCAAGCGATTTTAGCATCACTTGGAAAGTGCTTGTCACCTTGGTCACGCTATATAAATCCATGCAAACGGCATGGATTTATATAGTGTGACCGAAAGAATGGTAAAAATAAAAATATAAATATATACTTACCCTCTGATGGCCCCCGGTGTCTTGATTCCCTCCGTTCTCCCTTGCTGGCAGTGGTACACTGAAGGACCTGCCGACGTCAGCGTAGCGTGACTCGTCACATGACTATGACGTCAGCGCAGGTCCTTCAGTCCATCGCTAGCTGCCGACAAGTGAAGACAATGAGAGCGAGGGGCCGTCAGAAGGTAAACATAATCTTTATTTTTTATTTTATTCTCTTTTACACAGTTTTCTAAGGTACCAGGGTCCGGAGGAGAGTCTCCTCTCCTCTAGACCTGGGTACCATCTGCACATTGGAACACATGGAATGCGCATCTACATATACAGTGATGCTGCATCCATGCGTTCTAATGCAAGTCAATGGCGGCGAAAACGCAGCGCTTCCGCAAAATAATTGGTAGTGCTGCGTTTTTTCCGCAATGATAATCCGCAGTGGAAAATTCCGCAGCATGTGCTCAGCACATGCGGATTATCATTCGGGAACATGGCAGGCCTTCTACCATGCATTTTTTAAGCGTTTCTGCAGCATTTTTGCCGCTGCGGAAATGCTTAAAAACCGCATCGTGGGCACACAGCCTAATTTATACTTTTACTTTTTGGAATTAGAAGTGGGAGAAATGGAACAAAGCTAAATAAAAACAGACAGTCCTATTAGGCTACTATAGAAACTCAGGGGGAAGCTTGAAAGAAAAAATGTTCACAGGACTGTTACATCCATGCAGTCCAAAGGAGCGTGTTGAAGTTAAGTTTGAACTTTTTTAAGTTTTTAACTTTTTTTTGTATGGCAGTTTAGGGCCAGAAATGGCAGTCTAAACATCAGCAGTACTACAGTATAGATGGCATGATGGACAAGGCATAGATGCCAAGCTGAGTTTGGTTCATAGTCAATGGCGGCAGCAGAATGGTATACAAGACGGTCAGCAGACAGTCAGGCAGGGAGGCAGATTGTATGGCCAATTTAATGATCGGCAACAGCCATAAATTCATGAAAGTCTGCATTAATTCATGCCTTATTCATATTGCCAAATGTTACATTTTCAACATTTGTGGAAAATAACCTTTTCTGCTTTGGTGCTATAAATAAACCAGCTGCACTGAATACCTTCTGACTAGTGTTGAGCCACCCCCGTAGTGTTCGGGTTCGGTTCGGTTCGTCGAACACCGGGATGTTCGAGGAACTGTTCGTCGAACTGTTCGTCGTCGAACACCTTAGAACACCGTCGAACACCGTTAAAACCAATGGCAGGCAAACAAAAACACATAGAAACACATAGAAAACACCTGCAAAGGTGTCCAAAAGCTGACAAACTGCTCAGAAGACACTCTCTTTAAAAAAGCCGGCCGGCAAATTCAGCAGCGGCATACACCGGTACCCGACAATTTAGACAAGAAGGAATAGAGCATCACACATAGATTAGATAGATAGAAACATGTCAGTCACACATATAAGAAGCACAGTGACAGTGTTGGTTACTGCACTTGTCATTTAGTGTAAAGGATTTATTAAAAAAAATATTAGTGTTTTCATGCACCGTCTCTTTAAAAAAGCCGGCCGGCAATTCAGCATCTGTACCCGACAATTTAGAACAGAAAGAATAGAACTTCACACATAGATTAGATAGATAGAAACATGTCAGTCACATATATAATAAGTACAGTGATAGTGTTGCTTACTGTACTTGTCATTTAGTGTAAAGGATTTATTTAAAAAAATAATAGTGTTTTCATGCACTGTCTCTTTAAAAAAGCCGGCCGGCAATTCAGCAGCGGTACCCGACAATTTAGAACAGAAAGATAGAGCATCACACATAGATTAGATAGATAGAAACATGTCAGTAACATATATATGAAGTACAGTGATAGTGTTGGTTACTGTACTTGTCATTTAGTATTAAAATAAAGGATTTATTATTAAAAAAATTGGCGTGGGGTTCCCCTTAATTTTAGGCTCTAGCGGAGGTTAAGCAGACGGCTGGGGCAGATGTTTGAAGCCTGGGAAGGGGGTAATACCCACGGAGCTTCCCAGGCTACTAATATCAGCCCCCAGCAGAATACATAGCCTTTACTAGCTATTAAAATGGGGGACCACCCAAAAAAAATGACGTGGGGTCCCCCCTAATTTAATAGCTAGCAAAGGCTAGGCAGACAGCTGGGGGCTGATATTAATAGCCCAGGAAGGGAGCCATGAATATTGGCCCCCTCCCAGGCTAGAAACACCAGCCGTCAGCCGCCCCAGAAATGGCGCATTCATAGGATGCGCCAATTCTGGCACTTAGCCTCGCTCTTCCACGCTGCCCTGGTGCGGTGGCAGGGGGTAATAGGGTTGAGGTTGATGTCAGCTTATAATGCCAGCTGACATCAAGCCCAGGTTAGTAATGGAGAGGCGTCTATAAGACACCCCCATTACTAACCTCATAGTCAAAGTTAAAAAAAACACAAACACCCAGAATAAAGTCCTTTAATTGAAATAAAGACACAATCCTTTATTGTTCTAAATTAAACCATACTTACCATCACGCCCATTCCAGCTGAAGCCAACGATCTCCTGCAATAAAAGAAAAATAATAAAGCAACCTCATCCTTACCTTTCCATGGTTCCCACGACAGCTTCAGCTCTGCTACATCGAGATGACAGGCTGGACCGCAGCAGAACGCTGCCATCCAGCCTGTCATCCCGCAGACACTGAGAAGCGCAGGCTTGCTTGCGCTGCTCAGCGTCTCTCTGTGATGACATCCAGATGAGCCGAGTTCATGTCCAATGAACTCGGCTCACCTCATGCACGTCACTGACAGCGTGGGAAAATTCTCACGCTGAAGCGCTGATTGCAGGAGAATTTTCCCACGCTGTCAGTGACGTGCAGGAGGTGAGCTGAGTTCATTGGACATGAGCTCACCTCATGCACATCACTGACAGCGTGGGAGAATTCTCCTGCACTCAGCACTTCAGCGTGAGAATTTTCCCACGCTGTCAGTGACGTGCATGAGGTGAGCCGAGTTCATTGGACATGACCTCGGCTCATCTGGATGCCGTCACAGCGAGACAGTGAGGAGCGCAAGCATGCCTGCGCTTCTCAGTGTCTGCGGGATGACAGACTGGATGGCAGCGTTCTGCTGCGGTCCAGCCAGTCATCTCGATGTAGCAGAGCTGAAGCTGTCGTGGGAACCATGGAAAGGTAAGGATGAGGTTGGTTTATTATTTTTCTTTTATTGCAGGAGATCGTTGGCTTCAGCTGGAATGGGTGTGATGGTAAGTATGGTTTAATTTAGAACAATAAAGAATTGTGTCTTTATTTCAATTAAAGGACTTTATTCTGGGTGTTGTGTTTTTTTTAAATACTTTACTAGAAATTCATGGCGGTCATGTCTAATACTGGCGTGACCCCATGAATTTTGGGCTTGGGGCCAGCTGATAATACCAAGCTGGCCCTAACCCCTTTATTACCCAGTGAGCCACCGCACCAGGGCCCTGGATGAGTTGGGTACAGCGCCAGAAGATGGCGCTTCTATGAACGCGCCATTTTCCGGGGTGGCTGCGGACTGCAATTTGTAGCGGGGGGGGGCCCAGAAAGCTTGGGCCTCCCTGCGCTGCAGATTCCAGCCCCCAGCTGCCTAGTTGTACCTGGCTGGACACAAAAATAGGGCGAAGCCCCACGTACTTTTTTTTTAATTATTTCATGAAATTCATGAAATAATTAAGAAAAAAAGGGCTTCCCTATATTGTTGTGTCCGGCCAGGTATAAATAGGCAGCTGGTGGATGGGGGCAGCCCGTTCCTGCCTGCTGTACCTGGCTGGACACAAATATAGTGCGAAGCCCCACTTCAATTTTTTTTAATTATTTCATGAAATTCAAGAAATAATTAAGAAAAAAAGGGCTTCCCTATATTGTTGTGTCCGGCCAGGTACAAATAGGCAGCTGGTGGATGGGGGCAGCCCGTTCCTGCCTGCTGTACCTGGCTGGACACAAATATAGTGCGAAGCCCCACTTCAATTTTTTTAAATTATTTCAGGAAATTCATGAAATAATTAAAAAAAAATTAACGTGGGGCTTCGCACTATATTTGTGTCCAGCCAGGTACAGCAGGCAGGAACGGGCTGCCCCCAACCACCAGCTGCCTATTTGTACCTGGCCGGACACAACAATATAGGGAAGCCCTTTTTTTCTTAATTATTTCATGAAATAATTTAAAGAAAATTGACGTGGGGCTTCGCCCTGTTTTTGTGTCCAGCCAGGTACAACTAGGCAGCTGGGGGCTGGAATCCGCAGCGCAGGGAGGCCCAAGCTTTCTGGGCCCCACCCGCTGCAAATTGCAGTCCGCAGCCACCCCGGAAAATGGCGCGTTCATAGAAGCGCCATCTTCTGGCACTGTACCCAACTCATCCAGGGCCCTGATGCGGTGGCTCACTGGGTAATAAAGGGGTTAGGGTCAGCTTGGCATTATCAGCTGGCCCTAAGCCCGAAATTCATGGGGTCACGCCAATATTAGACATGACCACCATGAATTTCTAGTAAAGTATTTAAAAAAAATACAACACCCAGAAAAAAGTCCTTTAATTGAAATAAAGACACAATTCTTTATTGTTCTAAATTAAACCATACTTACCATCACGCCCATTCCAGCTGAAGCCAACGATCTCCTGAAATAAAAGAAAAATAATAAAGCAACATCATCCTTACCTTTCCATGGTTCCCATGACAGCTTCAGCTCTGCTACATCGAGATGACAGGCTGGACCGCAGCAGAACGCTGCCATCCAGCCTGTCATCCCGCAGACACTGAGAAGCGCAGGCTTGCTTGCGCTCCACAGTGTCTCTCTGTGAGGGCATCCAGATGAGCCGAGTTAATGTCCAATGAACTCGGCTCACCTCATGCACGTCACTGACAGCGTGGGAAAATTCTCCTGCACTCAGCGCTTCAGTGTGGGAGAATTCTCACACTGAAGCGCTGAGTGCAGGAGAATTCTCCCACGCTGTCAGTGACGTGCAGGAGGTGAGCTGAGTTCATTGGACATGAGCTCACCTTATGCACGTCACTGACAGCATGGGAAAATTCTCCTGCACTCAGCGCTTCAGCGGGAGAATTCTCACGCTGAAGCGCTGAGTGCAGGAGAATTCTCCCACGCTGTCAGTGATGTGCAGGAGGTGAGCTGAGTTCATTGGACATGAGCTCACCTTATGCACGTCACTGACAGCGTGGGAGAATTCTCCTGCACTCACCGCTTCAGCGTGAGAATTTTCCCACGCTGTCAGTGACGTGCATGAGGTGAGCCGAGTTCATTGGACATGAACTCGGCTCATCTGGATGTCTTCACAGAGAGACGCTGAGCAGCGCAAGCAAGCCTGCGCTTCTCAGTGTCTGCGGGATGAGAGGCTGGATGGCAGCGTTCTGCTGCGGTCCAGCCTGTCATCTCGATGTAGCAGAGCTGAAGCTGTCGTGGGAACCATGGAAAGGTAAGGATGAGGTTGCTTTATTATTTTTCTTTTCTTGCAGGAGATCGTTGGCTTCAGCTGGAATGGGCGTGACGGTAAGTATGGTTTAATTTAGAACAATAAAGGATTGTGTCTTTATTTCAATTAAAGGACTTTATTCTGGGTGTTTGTGTTTTTTTCAACTTTGACTATGGGGTTAGTAATGGGGGTGTCTTATAGACGCCTCTCCATTACTAACCTGGGCTTGATGTCAGCTGGCATTATAAGCTGACATCAACCCCAACCCTATTACCCCCTGCCACCGCACCAGGGCAGCGTGGAAGAGCGAGGCTAAGTGCCAGAATTGGCGCATCCTATGAATGCGCCATTTCTGGGGCGGCTGACGGCTGGTGTTTCTAGCCTGGGAGGGGGCCAATATTCATGGCTCCCTTCCTGGGCTATTAATATCAGCCCCCAGCTGTCTGCCTAGCCTTTGCTAACTATTAAATTAGGGGGGACCCCACGTCATTTTTTTTGGGCGGTCCCCCATTTTAATAGCTAGTAAATGCTATATATTCAGCTGGGGGCTGATATTAGTAGCCTGGGAAGCTCCGTGGGTATTACCCCCTTCCCAGGCTTCAAACATCTGCCCCAGCCGTCTGCTTAACCTCCGCTAGAGCCTAAAATTAAGGGGAACCCCACGCCAATTTTTTTAATAATAAATCCTTTATTTTAATACTAAATGACAAGTACAGTAACCAACACTATCACTGTACTTCATATATATGTGACTGACATGTTTCTATCTATCTAATCTATGTGTGAAGCTCTATTCTGTCTGTTATAAATTGTCGGGTACCGCTGCTGAATTGCCGGCCGGCTTTTTTAAAGAGACAGTGCATGAAAACACTATTATTTTTTTTGATAAATCCTTTACGCTAAATGACAAGTACAGTAAGCAACACTGTCACTGTACTTCGTATATATGTGGCTGACATGTTTCTATCTATCTAATCTATGTATGATGCTCTATTCTGTCTGTTATAAATTGTCGGGTACCGCTGCTGAATTGCCGGCCGGCTTTTTTAAAGAGACAGTGCATGAAAACACTATTATTTTTTTTGATAAATCCTTTACGCTAAATGACAAGTACAGTAAGCAACACTGTCACTGTACTTCGTATATATGTGGCTGACATGTTTCTATCTATCTAATCTATGTATGATGCTCTATTCTGTCTGTTGTAAATTGTCGGGTACCGCTGCTGAATTGCCGGCCGGCTTTTTTAAAGAGACAGTGCATGAAAACACTATTATTTTTTTTGATAAATCCTTTACGCTAAATGACAAGTACAGTAAGCAACACTGTCACTGTACTTCGTATATATGTGGCTGACATGTTTATATCTATCTAATCTATGTGTGAAGCTCTATTCTTTCGGTTCTAAATTGTTGGGTACAGGTGTATGCCGCTGCTGAATTGCCGGCTTTTCATGTTTCACTGTTGGCACTGTTCCCATCGATTTGGGCAATCACTGTAATGCCACAACCACCATGGCTGTGGCATTACAGTGAGTGGCAGACAATCCCTGCATGATTGGTGATCTAAATAGCACCAGACATGCAGGACACGCTTTTGGTGCACGAACAGTTATCGAACATAACCTCGAACAGCCGAATTTTTTGCAAATCGTTCGGGTTCGTCGAACAACTCGAACACCGCCCAAAACAGCTCGAATTTGAGATTGGCGAACAGTTCTAGTCGAACACCGCTCATCTCTACTTCTGACTTAACATTGGAGGCTGGACATGACACTATTCCAATAGCAAACTGGGCAAGTACTTGCCACTGGTCTAATTTGCTGACACAGAAGTCCACTGGATAAGGGCTCATGGTATCTGTCTGAAAAAGGGCACATTCAATGTATGACTGAACCTGGATGTTCAGTGGGTGCGAATGTGTTTGTTGAAGTTCGCCAGGTTGTTGCTATGGTACATAATTGAGGTTGGCCATCATGTTGAATATACAGAATGTGTTACTGCTGCTGTCTTGGCTACGTTTTGTAGCCCTAACACTGGCAGAAGTGTGAGAACATGTCTGCATGGATCTTTGACACAGGCCCGTCTGTCATGCAGGGAGCAGACGGTCACGTTCACTCAGCAAAAGCTTTGCAGAGTAGGTAACAGAGCTTATCTTGGTAATAAGCCCATTTGAACTCCCTTTAGGAAGCTGTAAAAAAATTCTCCCATTTTGCTTTGATGAGGAGGGTCTAAAAGTGTGATTGTCCAATATTCATATCTTTGCTTCATGTAAACAATGCGCCCATCCTCCCACAAGTATTGTAACATACAGCTTGATATGCTCATCAGCGTGACCGAGGCACCCATCGTTTACCCTTGCTGTAATGGTTGGTTGTCATAGCCAATGTCGTCGTCACCATCATTTTCATTCTAATTGCATGCCTCATCCCTGCCTACCCCAAGTATATGTCCCCCTCTAAATCCTCCTTATAAGTGTCCTCATTCTCTTTCTCCTCCTCAAAATCCTGCAGCGTATGACATAGAACTTGAGAGCCCCCAACATACACAGGGCCCTCTGCATTGCAAAGATATTAGCTAGTGTTGAGCGAGCACTAAAATGCTCGGGTGCACGAAGCTCGGGCCGAGCTCACTGTGATACTCGGGTGCTCAACCCGAGCAACGAGCCCAATGTTAGTCTATGGGAGACCCGAACATTTTTGCGGCGGCTCCCCCGGTAGTCTGTAGAAAGCTTAAAAAGTGCCCAAAACGATAGTGACAGTGCTCAAATGACATGGGGACAGCATGGGGATCGCCCCTGGAAGCATTTCTGACCCCCAGGTCACTGCTGTCAACAACGTGGTCAGAGGTATTAAGCCACTTTTACAGGCTCACAATAAAACGTTCAAAAACGAAAGTGAATGTGCTTTCCTGTGAAATATGTTAACCCCTTAACAACCATGGGTCTTTCTGTTTTTGTGTTTTCCTTTTTTGCTCCCCTTCTTCCCAGAGCCAGAACTTTTGTAGTTTTCGTTCAATATGGCCATGTGAGGGCTTATTTTTTGCGGGACGAGTTGTACTTTTAAACACCATCACTGGTTTTACCATATCTTGTGCTGGAAAATGGGAAAAAAATTCCAAGTGCAGTGAAACTGCAAAAAAAATGCAATTCCACAGTTGTTTTTTGGGTCCTTTTTTACCACGTTCACAGATTGCTAAAACTGACCTGCCATCATTATTTTCCAGGTCGTTACGAGTTCATAGACACCAAACATGTATAGGTTCTATTTTATTTAAGTGGTGAAAAAAAAATCCAAAGCTTGCTAAAAAAAACAAAAAAAATGACGCCATTTTCCGAGACCCTTAGCTTCTCCATTTTTCGGGATCTGGGGCCAGGTGAGAGCTTATTTTTTGCGTGCCGGGCTGACGTTTTTATTGATACCATTTTGGGGTAGATCCGATGTTTTGATCGCCCGTTATTGCATTTTATTGCAAAGTTGTAGCGACCAAAAAAACTTAATTCTGGCGTTTAAAATTTTTTTCTCGTTATGCAGTTTACTGATTATATTAATTCTTCTTTTATATTGATAGATCGGGCGATTCTGAACGCGGCGATACCAAATATGTGTATGTGTTTTTTTTTTTTATATATATATATATTTTATTTTGAATCGGGCGAAAGGGGGGTGACTTAAACTTTTATATATTTTATATTTTTTTTATTTTTTTAAAAACTTTTTTTTTACACTTTCTGCTTGCTTCTATAGTTTCCAGAGGAGACTAGAAGCAGCAGTTGTCTGATTGCTTCAACTGCATACAAGCGATGAGCAGATCGCTTGTATGCAGGAGAAATGCTCACTTGCTATGAGCGCTGACCACTAGGTGGCGCTCATAGCAATTGAGACATGACAACCACAGGCGTCTGCTGCAGACCCTGAGTTGTCATGCCCACCCATTGGTGACCCGCGATCACGTGATGGGGTCACTGATGGGCGGGGCTTAGGACTCCCGGAAGCGCGAGTTAAATGCCACTGTCAGAGATTTAACATGTTAACAGCCGCGGGTGGATTGCGATTCCAATAATCAACTGACATGTGCTCGCTTCAGTGCTGGCTCACCGCCGGAGCCCCCGCTGAGCCGGACTTCCCGACCTGGTGCGTACTATTACTGACCAGGTCGGAAAGGGGTTAAGGAACATCCTTTCCAGGGTAAAGACTTGTGTATAAGGTAAAATAAATAACCAAAAACAAAAATACTCCTCCACACCTTGGGCTATGTTCACAAGTAGCATTTTTTATGCGTTTTTGCACGTTTGTATTGCTTTCAACCGTGACAAATGCATTCACCGGGAAATGTCATTTTAACATTTTACAACCTTATCTGGCCATGTGCTGTGTGACACATGCATACAGTGCTAAAAAGACATGGGAACAGCATGGGGAAGACCCCTGGAACCATCTCTGACACCCAGGTCACTGCCTAAAAGTGTGCCCATCAGAAGTGATCCTTGCCGCATCAGAAGATGCAGACTTGCAACTATCCCCGTGCAAGTCCTTGTCCCTGTGCAGTGTTCAATTGTACCTCCCCCATAACTTGCAATACAAGCGCAAGTATGCAGCCTGCCACCCACCCACACCCAGGCTGCAATACCATTCTGCTAGCTTGCTTGCGCTTGAAATTGGGCCTTTTAGGCATGTGGAGGTGGAATCTGGCCACCACGTCATGGCTGCGTCGGTAGCCTGGTATTCATACTCAGTCCCCAGCCGCCCGTTGGCCGGGTGTCCACGCTTGGTCCCCAGCCGCCAGGGGGCGGCTGGGTGTCCATAAACGGTCCCCAGCCGCCCCTATTTGTCCCGGTGCGCCTTATACACAAGCGCGCATACCAAAACATTACCTGTGCCCTCCCCAGTGCATTTAGTGGGAAGGACAGCCTAACCACAAACACGTGGACAAGTGAATGTGGCCAGGAATGTTCCATCTCACTGACGCCTTCACACTGGGTTAATATTGTGGAAGCCGGGACACAGTTGGACACTGGGATGCAACACGTCCTCCAGACATAGAGGATTGCGGGTCCTGGGTCAATCAGGCTTCAACACAAAGTTCAGAAGGTAGACAGCAGCAGTGGTCGGCCTCCTACACAACGAGTAAATTATTCATGATCATGAGGCCATCCACCTCCTTAGCTTTCTGTTCCTTGGAATGCAAGCGCATGTATGTAGTAGCAGCTAGGCCTGAGGTGGTCACCGTTTTGGCGCATATTCTACCTCCTTCGAGGATTGCTGGATGTTTTCCTGCTACTATCCCAGTTCTATGACTCCCGTTAAAACAAAGCTTCAGGTGATGAATGATGGATGAGGTGGTGGCAAAGCAGAAAGAGCAGGAGGAACAGGGACCATTCACATCAATATCAGGCCAGCCAACCACACATGTCTTGTAGGATATGTTTCTCTACCAAAAGGAGCGGTTCAGCTACACAGTTATAAGGCATACAGTGAATGCAATGCCTACCAAAAATTTTGAGGCACTCCAATGCCCCTTGGAAGTGACATGGAGGTCAGAGGGCCTTAACTAAACCGTTTTTTCCATTTATAGCAACTGGGTCTCCTGTACACTGTTGGCCTAAGCAGGGAATGGAAGGCTTTCCAAAAATTATTAGGCACTGCAATGCCCCTTGAAACAGACGTGGATTACAGCGTATTAAAAACCTTCTACCCATTATTTGGGAGTGGGTCTCCCTTAGTGTTCGCCTATGCATTGAAAAGCAAAAGCTGACAAAAATTAGGAGGAAATGCAATGCCCGTTGCAAGAGTCGTGGAGGTTAGAGGTAATTAAAAACAACATGTCAATGCCCCTTGGAAGAGCTGTGGAGTTCAGAGTGGTTTAACAAGTCGGTTTTAATGCCCCTTAGAAGAGACGTGGAGTTCAGAGTGGTTTAGCAAGACAGTTTTAATGCCCCTTGGAAGAGATGTGGAGGTCACAGTAGCTTAACAAGATGGTTTTAATGCCCCTTGGAAGAGACATGGAGTTCAGAGTGGTTTAACAAGACAGTTTTAATGCCCCTTGGAAGAGTGGTGGAGGTTACAGTGGAATAAAAAGACAATATCAATGCCCCGTGGAAGAGACGTGGAGGTCACAGTAGCTTAACAAGACGATTTTAATGCCCCTTACAAGAGCCATGCAGTACAGCATATTAAAAACATTATTCCCATTATTGGGGAGTGGGTCTCCCATAGTCTTTGCCTATGCCTTCCAAGCAAAAGCTGCCAAAAATTAGAAAGGGGGAAATTGCAATGTCCCTTACAAGAGCCATGCAGTACAGCATATTAAAAACATTATTCCCATTATTGGGGAGTGGGTCTCCCATAGTCTTTGCCTATGCCTTCCAAGCAAAAGCTGCCAAAAATTTGGACAGAGGAACTTGCAATGCTGGCAACATGGACCACGGTCACCCTGGTGGTATAGTGGTCGTGGAGGCTGAGGATAAGGAGAAGAGCAAAAACAGCCGAAATGAGGAAGCGTATACCCATGTGTGGGTGTGAAGCGATGCATGGGAATACACCTCCAGAAATAACACAGTGGATTTGACTTTATGTTACTCTGCTGTCATTTGGTGGTGATGAGAAGTCTGGCCCAATCCAGCCCTTGTTCATTTTGATAAGGGTCAGCTTGTCAGCATTGTCAGTTGACAGGCGAGTGCGCTTATCAGTTATAATTCCCCCAGCGGCACTAAAAACACGCTCCGATAACACGCTAGCGGCAGGGCAGGCCAGGACCTCCAAGGCATACAGAGTGAGTTCATTCCAAGTGTCCAGCTTGGATACCCAATAATTAAAAGGCACAGAGGAATCACGGAGGACGCTGGTACTCCCTCACCATCTTTTGAAACTTTCCACTCCTTGTGAGAGTACCCTGCGCCTCAGGGCCTGTAAGCTGGGCAGGTCTCAGAAAACTGTCCTAGAACATTGACAGTGTTCCCCTGCCTCTGATGGATTGGAGTTGCGTCTCTCTCGCCTGTATGCCTTAGTTGGGCAGCGAACTGTGACCTCTGCCGCTACCGTGTTCAGATGGGAATTTTTTTAATAGTTCTGCAGCAAGGGCCTTCTGATACTGCCCCATTTTTGTAGACCTCTCCAACTCAGGAATAAGAGAGTGAAAGTTCTCCTTGTAGAGGGGATCTAAAAGTGTCATCAACCAGTAATGACTGTCACCCAACATTTTGACAATGCGAGGGTCACGGTTAAGGCAGCGTAACATAAAGTCAGCCATGGGTGCCAGACTGGTAACGGGCAAGACTTCCGTGTCCTCACCTAGATGACGACTGATAGTGTTGAGCGATCACTAAAATGCTCGGGTGCTCGAAGCTCGGGCCGAGCTTACCATGGTACTCGGGTGCTCGACCCGAGCAACGAGCCCAATGTTAGTCTATGAGAGACCCGAGCATTTTTGCGGCAGCACCCCCTGCAGTCTGTAGAAAGCCTAAAAAGTGCCCAAAACGATAGTGACAGTGCTCAAAAGACATGGGGGCAGCATGGGGATCGCCCCTGGAAGCATTTCAGACCCCCAGGTCACTGCTGTCAACAACGTGGTCAGAGGTATTAAGCCACTTTTGCGGGCTCACAATAAAACATTCAAAAACTAAACTGAAACGGTTTTCCTGTGAAATATGTTAAGGAATTTCCTTTCCAGGGTAAAAACTTGTGTATAAGGTAAAATAAATAACCAAAAACAAAAATACTCCTCCACACCTTGGGCTATGTTCACAAGTAGCATTTTTCACGCGTTTTTGCACTTTTATATTGCTTTCAACCGTGACAAATGCGTTCACCGGGAAATGTCATTTTAATATTTTACAACCTTATCTGGCCATGTGCTGTGTGCATACAGTGCTGAAAAGACAAGGGATCAGCATGGGGAAGACCCCTGGAAGCATCTCTGACCCCCAGGTCACTGTCTAAAAGTGTGCCCATCATAAGTGATCCTTGCCGCATCAGAAGATGCAGACTTGCAACTATCCCTGTGCAAGTCCTTGTCCCAGGGCAGTGTTCAATTGTACCTCCCCCATTCCTTGCAATGCAAGCGAAAATATGCAGCCAACCACCCACCCACCCGCAGGCTGCAATACCATACTGCTAGCTTTCACTTGAAATGGGGCCTTTTAGTTTGGAGGAGGCCGAAGCTGGCCACTACCTCATGGCCGCTTCGGCAGCGAGGTATCCATACTCTGTCCCCAGCCGCCCGGCGACCGGGTGTCCACGCTCGGTCCCCAGCTGCCAGGTGGCGGCCAGGTGTCCATACTCGGTCCCCAGCCGCCCTGATTTCTCCTGTCACCTTCCCGCACACTTTTCTTAGCCTGGCCTGCTTTAGGGCAGCATTGGACGAGCCCACCAGAGAACCAGACTCCTCCGGTGGGCCCTGGCTTCTCCATCAGGGGAGTTGAGAGTGCCTAGGTGAGGAGCATGATGATGATGATAGAAGTTAGTATCTGCTTTGTTTTCTTGGAATGCAAGCGCATGTATGTAGTAGCGGCTAGGCCTGAGGTGGTCCGCGTTTTGGCGCATATCCTACCTCCTCCGAGGATTGCTGGATGTTTTCCTGCAACTATCCCAGTTCTATGACTCCCGTTAAAACAAAGCTTCAGGTGATAAATGATGGATGAGGTGGTGGCAAAGGAGAAAGAGCAGGAGGAACAGGGACCATTCACATCAATATCAGGCCAGTCAACCACATATGTCTTGTAGGATATGTTTCTGTAACAAAAGGAGCAGTTCGGCTACACAGTTATAGGGCATACAGTGAGTGCAATGCCTACCAAAAATTTTGAGCCACTCCAATGCCCCTTGGAAATGACATGGAGGTCAGAGGGCATTAACTAAACCTTTTTTTCGATTTATAGCAACTGGGTCTCCCGTGCACTGTTGGCCTAAGCAGTGAATGGAAGGCTTTCCAAAAATTATGAGGAACTGCAATACCCCTTACAAGAGCCATGTGTGGCACCCCAGGGGTCTGATCACCACAGTAATAGAGATATTACGTCAGAGATCAAGTGGGAGGTTTCCTGGTCAGGATCCCTTAAACATGCAACATCCTCCTGCCCCAGTCCTGGGAGGGGAGAATTCTGCCCTTATAAACTGGATCTGGGGCGGAGTTGAGTGAGTCAGAGAACAGTCAGAGTCAGAGTGAGAGCAAGGGAAAGTAACAGCAAGGAGCTCTGTAGGAGCTAGGAGCTAAAGACAAGGGGCTGGAAGCTGAGCAGAGCTCGCCCTGGCAGAAGACAATAGGAACCGGACACAGGAGTCCGAAGCTGTGAGGACTTATATATCCAGCAGCAGAAACCAGCCGGCAGGGGATTTCAGGTCCTCTGGCCATAGAAGCCCGGAGGCTCAGTCACAAGCAAGGGACCAGCACCGCCGTCGTGGAGCGGAGGCTAACAGAAGGCCCCAAGTCACCAGCCATACGCGTGAGCACTACACTTTACACTCAGGGACGTGGGCTACTTCTACCCGCTTACAGCAAGGTAGCCAGGAAGAGTGCAGACAGACGGGGAGGCCTACAACTCCAGCTGGCCAGGGGAACTCCTGCTTGCTCACAGACTGACCAGGCCTCTTATGCTAGCCAGTACTCCAGGGAGGGTCTACCTTATAATCATCAGTAAAGACCCTGAACTGCACTGCAAAGACTCTGAGTCGTTCCTGCTGCGCTCGTGCACCATCACCCCCATCATCCACACTCACTGCCCTGAGGCTATACTCCTCCCGAGGGGAGTTATCCCATTCTATGCTGCGCACACAACACCAGCCTCAGCGGTCTGCCTCGCAGCGGTGGTACTCCCTGACCGCAATCCACGGGTGGCGCAGTCGGACAATTAACCTCAAAACCTAAGAAAGACTGCCACTGGTTTGACCAGCCTGAGCCACGGGACCGGGTCACCGCCACGGAGACTACAGACCCCAGAGACCCGGCACTGGGTATCCTACACACGTGTACACACGGCCCAGGGGGCGCGTCACATGCAGTACAGCATATTACAAACATAAGTCCCATTATTGGGGAGTGGGTGTCCCATAGTATTTGCTTATGCCTTGCAAGCAAAAGCTGCCAAAAATTAGGACGGAGCAACTTGCAATGCCCCTTATAAGAGCCATGCAGTACAGCATATTACAAACATAAGTCCCATTATTGGCGAGTGGGTCTCCCATAGTATTTGCTTATGCTTTCCCAGCAAAAGCTGCCAAAAATTAGGACGGAGCAACTTGCAATGCCCCTTACAAGAGCCATGCAGTACAGCATATTACAAACATAAGTCCCATTATTGGGGAGTGGGTCTCCCATAGTATTTGCTTATGCTTTCCCAGCAAATGCTGCCAAAAATTAGGACGGAGCAACTTGCAATGCCCCTTACAAGAGCCATGCAGTACAGCATATTACAAACATAAGTCCCATTATTGGGGAGTGGGTGTCCCATAGTATTTGCTTATGCCTTGCAAGCAAAAGCTGCCAAAAATTAGGACAGAGCAACTTGCAATGCCCCTTACAAGAGCCATGCAGTACAGCATATTACAAACATAAGTCCCATTGTTGGGGAGTGGGTCTCCCATAGTATTTGCTTATGCTTTCCCAGCAAAAGCTGCCAAAAATTAGGACGGAGCAACTTGCAATGCCCCTTACAAGAGCCATGCAGTACAGCATATTACAAACATAAGTCCCATTATTGGGGAGTGGGTCTCCCATAGTATTTGCTTATGCTTTCCCAGCAAAAGCTGCCAAAAATTAGGACGGAGCAACTTGCAATGCCCCTTACAAGAGCCATGCAGTACAGCATATTACAAACATAAGTCCCATTATTGGGGAGTGGGTCTCCCATAGTATTTGCTTATGCTTTCCCAGCAAAAGCTGCCAAAAATTAGGACGGAGCCATAATCCTTGAAAATTCTTGGAGAACAGGAGAAGTCCCAGAAGACTGGAGAAGAGCAAATGTTGTTCCTATCTTCAAAAAGGGGAAGAAGGTGGACCCAGGGAACTATAGGCCGGTGAGTCTGACTTCTATACCAGGAAAGATCTTTGAACAAATTATTAAACAACATGTATGTAAGTACATGGATAAGAATGAAGTGATTAACCAGAGTCAGCATGGGTTTGTAACTAACAAGTCATGTCAGACTAACTTAATTTCCTTCTATGACAGAATCACTGACTGGGTGGATCAGGGAGATGCTGTAGATATAGTATATCTTGACTTCAGCAAAGCATTTGACAAAGTATCTCACACCATCCTTATTGAAAAAATGACCAAGTATGCAATGGACCAGGCAACTGTTAGGTGGATTCATAACTGGCTTAGTGATCGGACTCAAAGGGTGGTTGTAAATGGCTTCACATCCAGCTGGATGAATGTCTCAAGTGGGGTACCACAGGGCTCCGTCCTGGGACCTGTATTGTTCAACATCTTTATCAATGATTTAGATGAAGGAATTGAGGGTAAACTGATTAAATTTGCTGATGACACAAAGCTAGGAGGGATAGCTAATACTAGAGAAGAGAGAGAGAGGATTCAAAAAGACCTAAATAAACTGGAGCAGTGGGCAGCAACCAACAGAATGGTTTTTAACAGGGAAAAATGCAAAGTACTACATCTGGGCAATAAAAATGAAAAAAGCATATACAGAATGGGAGGAATAGAGCTAAGCAACAGTACATGTGAAAAAGACTTAGGTATACTAATAGATCATAGACTGAACATGAGTCAACAGTGTGATGCAGCAGCAAAAAAGGCAAATACAATTCTGGGATGTATTAACAGAAGCATACAGTCTAGATCACGTGAAGTCATTATCGGTCTTTACTCCTCTTTGGTCAGACCTCATCTGGAATACTGTGTACAGTTTTGGGCACCACATTTTAAAAAAGACATAGACAAACTGGAGCAAGTTCAGAGAAGAGCGACCAGAATGGTGACTGGTCTGCAAACCATGTCCTATGAGGAACGGTTGCAGGATTTGGGAATGTTTAGCTTGCAAAAAAGAAGACTGAGAGGAGATTTAATAGCTGTCTACAAATATGTCAAGGGCTGTCACATTGTAGAAGGATCATCTTTATTCTCATTTGCACAAGGAAAGACTAGAAGCAATGGGATGAAACTAAATGGGAGGAGACACAGATTAGATATTAGAAAAAACTTTTTGACAGTTAGGGTGATTAATGAGTGGAACAGGCTGCCACGAGAGGTGGTGAGTTCCCCTTCAATGGACGTCTTCAAACAGAGGCTGGACAGACATCTGTCTGAGATGATCTAGTGAATCCTGCTTTGAGCAGGGGGTTGGACCAGATGACCCAGGAGGTACCTTCCAACTCTACCATTCTATGATTCTATGATTCTATGATTCTAGCTACTTGCAATGCCCCTTACAAGAGCCATGCAGTACAGCATATTACAAACATAAGTCCCATTATTGGGGAGTGGATGTCCCATAGTATTTGCTTATGCCTTGCAAGCAAAAGCTGCCAAAAATTAGGACGGAGCAACTTGCAATGCCCCTTACAAGAGCCATGCAGTACAGCATATTACAAACATAAGTCCCATTATTGGGGAGTGGGTGTCCCATAGTATTTGCTTATCTCTTGCAAGCAAAAGCTTCCAAAAATTAGGACGGAGCAACTTTCAATGCCCCTTACAAGAGCCATGTAGTACAGCATATTACAAACATAAGTCCCATTATTGGGGAGTGGGTCTCCCATAGTATTTGCTTATGCTTTCCCAGCAAAAGCTGCCAAAAATTAGGACGGAGCAACTTGCAATGCCCCTTACAAGAGCCATGCAGTACAGCATATTACAAACATAAGTCCCATTATTGGGGAGTGGGTGTCCCATGGTATTTGCTTATGCTTTCCCAGCAAAAGCTGCCAAAAATTAGGACGGAGAAACTTGCAATGCTGGCACTCTGGTGGTATAGTGGTGGTGGAGGCTGAGGATAAGGAGAAGAAGATTAAACAGCCGAAACGTGGAAGCGTATACCCATGTGTGGGTGTGAAGCGGTGCATGTGAATACACCTCCCGAAATAACACAGTGGATTTGACTTTATGTTACTCTGCTGTCATTTGATGGTGATGAGAAGTCTGGCCCAATCCAGCCCTTGTTCATTTTGATAAGGGTCAGCTTGTCAGCATTGTCAGTTGACAGGCGAGTGCGCTTATCAGTTATAATTCCCCCAGCGGCACTAAAAACACGCTCCGATAACACGCTAGCGGCAAGGCAGGCCAGGACCTCCAAGGCGTACAGAGCGAGTTCATTCCAAGTGTCCAGCTTGGATACCCAATAATTAAAAGGCACAGAGGAATCACGGAGGACGCTGGTACGATCGGCAAGGTACTCCCTCACCATCATTTGAAACTTTCCACTCCTTGTGAGAGTACCCCGCGCCTCAGGGCCGGTAAGCTGGGCGGGTGTCAGAAAACTGTCCCAGAACGTTGACAGTGTTCCCCTGCCTCTGCTGGATTGGAGTTGCATCTCTCTCGCCTGTACGCCTTGGTTGGGCAACGAACTGTGACCTCTGCCGCTAGCGTGTTCAGATGGGAATTTTTTTAAGAGTGCTGCAGCAAGGGCCTTCTGGTATTGCCCCATTTTTGTAGACCTCTCCACCTTATTAATAAGAGAGTGAAAGTTCTCCTTGTAGCGGGGGTCTACAAGTATCACGAACCAGTAATGACTGTAACCCAACATTTTGACAACGCGAGGGTCACGGTTAAGGCAGCGTAACATAAAGTCAGCCATGCGTGCCAGACTGGTAACGGGCAAGATTTCCGTGTCCTCACCAAGATGACGACTGACCATGCTCTCCTCCTCCTCCTCCTCTTCCTCCTTCCCCCTGTCCTCTGGCCCCCACGCTGAACCGACGGTATGACACTTGTACAGGTACTACCGTCTGCAAAGCATAATAGCAGCTCCTGTTCTTCCTCCTCCTCCTCCTCCTCCTCTCCCTCATTGTCCCCCAATGCACGTTGGGATGAGATGAGGCTGTGCTGTGTGTAATCGCCCGCTACGGCTTCTTGATCCATCTCATCATACTCTAGCTGCAATGCCTCCTCTTTAATTCTCTGCAGAGAGCGTTGCAAAAGACAGACAAGTGGGATACTGACACTAATGATGGCGTCATCACCACTCACCATCTTGGTGGCCTCCTCAAAGTTTGTCAGGATGGTACATATGTCAGACATCCAGGTCCACTCCTGAGGTCTTATGTGTGGAGCCTGACCTGAATATCGACGGCCTTGTTGCACCTGGTACTCCACAACTGCTCTCTTCTGCTCACAAGTCCTTTGCAACATGTGGAGGGTAGAGTTCCAACGTGTGGGGACATCACACACCAGTCGGTGTGCCGGAAGCTGCAAACGCTGCTGCAACACAGCAAGGGCGGCGGAAGCTGTAGCCGACTTGCGAAAATGAGCTGACAGGCGGCGTACTTTCACGAGCAGATCTGGCAACTCGGGGTACGATTTAAGAAACCGCTGAACCATGAGGTTAAGCACATGAGCCAGGCATGGTACGTGTGTGATCTCACCTCGCCTCAGAGCCGCCACCAGGTTACGGCCATTGTCACACACGACCATGCCGGGATGTAGGTTCAGCGGTCTCAGCCACAGATCTGTCTGCTCTTTCACAGCTGTCCACAACTCACAAGCAGTGTGAGGTTTATCACCTAAGCTTATGAGTTTCAGCACAGCCTGTTGCCGCTTGGCGGAGGCAGTACTGCAATGCTTCCAGCTTGTAACTGATGTGGTGATATCTGAGATGGAGGCTGAACATGAGGAGGAGGAGGAGCAGGAGGATGCGCAGGAGCTGTACACTGTGGGGGCAACTCTGACTGACAAACTCTGACTGCAATCCTCGGTGTGGGGAGGATGTGTTCCGTCCCAAGGTCCGACTGGGTCCCGGCTTCCACTATGTTTACCCAGTGTGCCGTCAGAGAGATGTACCGTCCCTGGCCACAAGCACTTGTCCACGTGTCCGTTGTCAGGTGGACTCTCCCAGTAACTGCGTTGTTGAGGGCACGGCAGATGCTTTGGGACACGTGCTTGTGTAGTGCGGGGATGGCACACAGGGCAAAATAGTGTCGGCTGGGGACCGAGTACCGAGGGACGGCCACCGCCATAAGATTGCGGAAGGATTCCGTCTCCACCAGCCTAAAAGGCTGCATTTCCAATGCAAGCAGTCGTGAAATGTGCGAATTTAGGACTGTGGCCTGGGGGGCATTAGCTGCGAATTTCTGCTTTCGTTCAAAGGTCTGGGATATGGACAATTGAACGCTGTGGTGGGACGTGGACGTTGATGCTGTTTGACCGTGTGGAAGACAGACCGGAGGTGGTGGTGCCCAGGTAACTGGAAGTATTGTCTGCTATCCAATTAATAACCTGTTCACACTGATCAGTTCTCAATACTGGTGTTGTTCTGTGCTTCCCTAGTAATTCGGTCAAGAAGTGGGAGCGAGAAGATGTGGCTGTTGGTTGTGGCACATTTTCACCTTGGCCACGGCCCCGTCCTCTGCATGAACCATCACCAGAACGTCCACTTCCACGTTTCTTGCCACGCGCCTTGCCCATTGTAAATGAAGTAAAATAGCTTACACTTGCACTATCAATGGAAAAAGGGTAATAAAGAGAAGATTAGAACCGTGGAAGAGGAAAACCACAGTTATTGTTTACTGAGGTATACCACACTTTTTTAAATAGAGATATTTGCGGCTGAACAGTGAGCGACACACTCAAACTGCTTTTTTTTTAGATACCAAAGGCCCAAAACTGGATAGTACAGCGATTTGACCCGTGGAACTGCGAAACCACACTTGGATGTCGGGCCTACACAGCACTATTTTCAACAGATATATTTTTGTGTCACAACAGTCAGGAGACACTACTGTTTTTCTTTACGGAAAAAACTAACAAAATCTGAATAATAGAGATTTTTTACCGTGGGATGGCAAAACCACAGTTATTATTTACTGGGGTATATCACACTTTTTTAAATAGAGATATTTGCGGCTGAACAGTGAGCGACACACTCAAACTGTTTTTTTTAGATACAAATGGCCCAAAAGTGGATAATACAGAGGTTTGAACCGTGAAACTGCAAAGCCACACTTGTATTTCTCGGGCCTACACCAGACTATTTTCAACAGATATATTTGTGTCTGAACAATCAGGAGACACTATTTATTTTTCATGGCAAAAAAATGCCAAAAGCAGGATAATAGAGATTTTTTACTGTGGAACAGCAAAACCACAGTTATAATTTACTGGTGTATACCAGGCTTTTTAAAATATATATATATTTGCGGCTGAACAGTGAGCGACACACTCAAACTGTTTTTTTTAGATACAAATGGCCTAAAAGTGGATAATACAGAGGTTTGTACCGTGGAACTGCAAAACCACACTTGTATTTCTCGGGCCTACACCATACTATTTTCAACAGATATATTTGTGTCTGAAAAATCAGGGAGACACTATTATTTTTTTTTTTACAGCAAAAAATGCAAAAAGCAGGATAATAGAGATTTTTTACCGTGGAACAGCAAAAGCACACTTCTGTCTCTCTGGCCTACACCAGACTATTTTCAACAGATATATTTGTGTCTGAAAAATCAGGGGGACACTATTATTATTTTTATACAGCAAAAAATGCCAAAAACAGGATAATAGAGATGTTTTACCGTGGAACATCAAAACCACAGTAATAATTTACTGGTGTATACCAGACTTTTTTAAATATATATATTTGCGGCTGAACAGTGAGCGACACACTCAAACTGTTTTTTTTAGATACAAATGGCCCATAGAACTGCAAAACCACACTTCTATTTCTCTGGCCTACACCAGACTATTTTCAACAGATATATTTGTGTCTGAAAAATCAGAGGCACACTTTTTTTTTTGGGGGGGGGACACCAAAAGGTTAATAAGATGGGTATTTGTACATTGTGAAGGAGGGAAAAAAAAAGAGGATTTAGATAAAAAAATAGGATTTTTCCTGGCCCCCGGGACCTGGAGCCAAGTCCAGCAATTTCAGCAACAGGAACAGCACACGGGACTGTAATGCAGCGTTTGCTGGTATAACCACTGCTATACAGCCTGCCTGCCTGCCTGCTATACCTGGGATGGATATTAATCCTGAGAAGGACTGTTTGTTTGATCTGGCAGCCTTTACAGACCCTACACTAACTATTTTGCAGGATATATCTCTCCCTAAATCAGCAGCGCTGTCCATACACTGTCTGATCCGGAGCGACTGTGTCCAAGAAGGCGGCGCCCGGTTTTAAATACTCGAGGTGACGCTGTGCGGCCAGCCAATCACTGTAATGCCCACAAACAACATGGCTGCGGCATTACAGTGACTGGCTGGCAATCCCTGCATGTTCATTGGCTCTGTAAAGATCGCCAAACATGCAGGGCGGAGACCCGAGCTCCCGCCCGAGTAACCCGGAAATGCTCGGTGCTCGCCGAACATCCCGAGTAGAGTGATGCTCGGGCGAGTACCGAGCAGTGTCAAGCATGTTCGCTCAACACTAATATTAGCAAATCAAAGTATTCTCCCTCTTTCTGACGTTGACCAATTATAAGTAGACAATGACACACTGGAGAAAGAAGAGCTCACCATCACAATAACATTGACAAACAATCTGCTTTACATGGGAGTAATGACGCGAGCAGGAACACAGCAAACCTCAGTATGATAAACTTACAGCTTTCATCTCTCACCTCTGACAGTACGTGTGAAGTAAAAAAATGTTTTGTTTTCTTACTTGAAAAAGACGCCGGTTCGGCGTTGAAAAGCGTTCTTAACAAAAAGCCTTTTCATCATCAACATCTCTGAAGAATTGATTTACTTCAGCAGTGCAGCCCACTTACGTGTTTATCCAACTGGATCCAATATCTCCTGGAGGATTTATCTTCCAGCCACGGGGCAGCAGCAGCTGTTTTTCTTCATGCCTTCATAGGAGTTGTGCCTGTCACAACTCCATCAGGTGAGTATAACCAGCACTCTCTTAATCTCCCTCCATAGGGTATCACCCTATTGTGCGCTCTGTTCCCCACATTTAGATCTACATACATATCACATGACTGAAAACTGACTTGTTGAATCCTTCTAAGGTCTATGTAGAAACAGGAGGTCAATTTTGTCTGCACAAGTCATGAGTCACTGCAAAAGTCCCTGCAGGGGGAAGGAGAGGAGCAGCCGTGTCTGGAGTTGAAGAGGAGAATGATAAATACAGGGACAAGATAATTCCTGTTTCTATATAGAGCAGAGAAAAAAGAATAATTAATAATAATATTGATAGACGCAGGAAGGTTTTCCGTCTCACGCTGAGACATAATGATGTCATGGGATGAGTCATGACATTTGCATATACATGTTCAGACTCCTTCCAGACCTATCAAATACGGAATCCTCAATCTAGCGTAAGAGGTCTAACATTTCAGCCAGGCCAATAATGTTCAACATATTCAAAACTGCTGTCAGGTAGCTTATTAGCCCTTCAGGCACTTTTCAGGAATTAATGCATAGTGGCATGACAAGAAAAAAAAAATTTTTTGGACACCCAAATATTGCTAAGGCCCCAACAGCTGGCATACTCTAAGGTCATTTAGATATTGTTTGTTAATCGCCTCCTGTTCAATAATATGATACAATTGAACATGAACTAGAGCACTGCATAAATAATTTATTTCTCTAATACACAGATGGATTTTATATACAAAATAATGATATATAGCTATACAGGGTGGGCCATTTATATGGATACACCTAAATTAAATGGGAATGGTTGGTGATATCAACTTCCTGTTTGTGGCACATTAGTATATGGAAGGAGAAAAACTTTTCCAGATGGGTGGTGACCATGGTGGCCATTTTGAAGTTGGCCATTTTGGATCCAACTTTATTTTTTTCAATGGGAAGAGGGTCATGTGATGCATCAAACTTAATGAGAATTTCATAAGAAAAACAATGGTGTGCTTGGTTTTAACGTAACTTTATTCTTTCATGAGTTTTTTACAAGTTTATGACCACTTATAAAATGTGTTCAAAGTGCTGCCCATTGTGTTGGATTGTCAATGCAATCCTCTTCTCCCACTATTGACACACTGATAGCAACACCACAGAAGAAATGCTAGCACAGGCTTTCAGTATCCGTTGTTTCAGATGCTGCACATCTCCTATCTTCACAGCATAGACAATTGCTTTCAGATGACCCCAAAGATAAAAGTCTAAGAGGGTCAGATTAAGAGACCTTGGTGGACATTCAACTGGCCCATGATGACCAATCCACTTTCCAGGAAACTGTTCATATAGGAATGCTCGGACCTGACACCTATAATGTGGTGGTGCACCATCTTGTTGGAAAAACTCAGGGAACATGCCATCTTCAGTGCATAAAGAGGGCAACACATCATCATGTAGTAATTTCAGATATCCAGTGGCATTGAGGTATCCATTGGTGAAGAATAGCCCCACTATCTTTGTACCCCATAAACCACACCATACCATCAAGATACGAGATGTGCAGCATCTGAAACAACGGATACTGGAAGCCTGTGCTAGCATTTCTTCTGCGGTGTTGCTATCCGTGTGTCAAGAGTGGGAGAGGAGGGTTACATTGACAATCCAACACAATGGGCAGCACTTTGAACACATTTTATAAGTGGTCATAAACTTGTAAAAAACTCAAGAAAGAGTAAAGTTACGTTAAAACCAAGCACACCATTGTTTTTCTTATGAAATTCTCAATAAGTTTGATGTGTCACATGACCCTCTTCCCATTGAAAAAAATAAAGTTGGATCCAAAATGGCCGACTTCAAAATGCCATGGTCACCACCCATCTGGAAAAGTTTTCCTCCTCCCATATACTAATGTGCCACAAACAGGAAGTTGATATCACCAGGCATTCCCATTTAATTTAGGTGTATCCATATAAATGGCCCACCCTGTACATTGATCTTTATTGCACATACGATTTGTAATATGTTTTAATAGTTTTTCTGCATTATGTATGTTTATTTAATTCTTCCTCATCATTTCTACTGTATAGACTCCTCTGAAGTCAGCACTGGTTCTATACAGTTTCTTCAAATTGTTATCAGCAATGAGTTTTGTTTGATTTGATTAGTTTTGTTTATTACGCTCTAGGGAGTCTTCTGAAGCAGAAACTCTGTAGTGCTACTAACAACAAGTCTATTGTTATGGTTTCAAAGCACTTATGGAAGACACAATAATACTTGTGACAAAATGAAATACGTTTTTTTTTTTCTAATATCTTTGATGTATTTGAACAGTGGCAGTTTGATTTGTCTAGCACACAATTTTCCAACTAATTTTTAGCTATTGGAAACTACATTAACTATATCTCTGTATTTATGATAAGATTTCTTACAGGTAAATTTTATTTTTGATTCTCATCTACTTGTCTTTTTTTTTCCATTTATTGCATATATTGTATTTATTTATAGCTATCTATAACTACCTGTCTATAGCTATTCATATTAATCCAAGGCTGGTTTATTATCCATCCAGTATCTTCCTCCCAGATGACATTTTGTTCTTGCTGAAGTCTCAGGTGCTACCTCTATGACATACAAGCACTAACGCCTAGACTCCTAAAGGGCCAGCGTGCACTCTTGTCATCTTCCCAATACTCACCTAAGCCAGCATTCGGCACCTATTAGAAGTAACACAAGAACAGGAGACAGGAAGTGTTGTACTCCAGAAGCATCCAGCAACTAGAGGGGTTAATAAAGTCACAGGAGAAGGGGAGTGTTTCAGCAGAGCCCCAGGGGGATTGTGGGGAATTTGTTTACTGACTGTCAGGAGCTGAAGAGAAAGGTGGCTTATGATCTGTATCTCACAGAAGGCAAGGGAACAGAATTCAGGTCAGGAGGGAAGCTAAACAAAGGTCAGTTAGACTCCCAGAGATAACAGTGTAAAGTATTATCGGCCAGGAAAATAAGGACTGGAAGGAAGCCTGTCATAGAGATTATCCTGCATGGAGATGTAGGGGGGAAGGGTGTGATGAGGGAGATAAAGAATGCTGTGCATTATTGAGTCCTTGTGAAGGAAAAGCCTGTGGTTCTGTATGCATTAAAACTGCGCTACCGGATAATAGACTGTGTATTGCTGTGCTGCAAAGGAGACTGTACTGTTATTACAGGAACCTGTTGCTCAAAGAGACATTTGCATTGCACTGGCCATGCCTCATTAAATGTTACAGTTCTACCTTTTATGAAAACCCTTGTCAGATGAGCCTGACAACTGAAGCAACTGAATTTATCATGTACCTGAGAGTAGCTGCAGCCTATGGTCGCCCTGAGTAACGGTTCCCCCAGGATTCCAACAAACTCATGTAAGCGGTCTCGCCCTATCTGAACTTAGGCAGTGTTCGTGCAACATTGGTGGCCCATACGGGAAATCCTGAGCGGGAATTAGCATGTAGAGGGAGAAGAGGAAAAGTGTCTAGAAAAACACATCAGCACAGCATCTCAACTCAACTCTGCTACACCAGTTAAAGGGGACCAGCCCTAAAGAAAAACTCACTAGCAGCAATGGATGTGGAAATACAAATGGACAGAATTAGTGAGCTGCTTCTTCACTTAACCTGTGAAGAATTGAGAACAGTAGCAGAACATGTAAATTTGTCAGTATAACAGATTTCCAAAGAACACAACCGCAGGCAACTGTTAGCTGCCATTAATGCAAAAATGGATGAGCTGGTGGAGAAAGAAGCTGAAGACATCATGGGGACTAACACAGGAACTAACACAGTTTCAAACCAGGTTGAAGTTGGAGGATGGAGGGGTGGTATCAGTTACCAAAAACGGGAATCTTCATCCACAGACTGAGCTACAGGAATTGAAAGAACAATTCAGAGCCCTAACAACAGCCCTGCAGGAATCGACCGAAACCTCTGAACGGGTGATAGACTCAGACAGGAACTTTAACCTGCTCGGGTTAGGTAAATCAGGGAGACAGTCCTCTCTAACACCACAAATCACCATAAGGAAAGAATTCAAGTTCCTGGGACAGATTGGAGAGTGTGAACAGAAAGGGAGACTGTCATATAGGAACTTGTTGCACCAGATCGATGCAGGCTTACAAAAAGGCTACCAGCCAGATGAGATCGTTGAGGGGGTGGTGAAAATGATCAGCCCAGGACTGAACCTCCCTAGTATGCTAGATATGAAAAGTAATTGACCTTGCAATAGCTGAAGATGATTTTAAAATGGCACAGTAAAGAAGAGAGTACTTCAGAATTGTTCCACCGACTCATTAACATCTCACAGAAAAATAATGAATCACCCCAAAGTTTCTAGTTCAGAGCAATTGAACTGAAGGATAGACTGTTGTTTGCATCCAGAGATGCAAAAGCGGAAGAGAAGTTTGATGCTGGGCTAGTCCAGAAGTTCTTGAGATCATTGGGAATGGGATTAATCAGCAAAGATATCAAGTTGCAGCTGAAACAGTACCTAGAAGACCCAGGCATTTTGGACGAAGTACTAATTGAAAAAATGAATGAGGCCGCTAGTTTGGATTCAGCGAGCAAACAGAATTTAAAGAAAGGCTTTGCGCCTAAAATCACCAAAATTAGTCAGCTGAAGTTGGAGACCCTCTGTAGCCAGTCCGAATATCATCATAGAGACCCTCCAGTGCCACCTCCAAGAGGAAACCTTAAATCACCAACAAAAGAGAGGACCATCAGCGCTGACTGGGAGGAAGTAATAGGAGAACTGTGAGCCGAGTTGATTGAGGTGAAAAGTTGATTCTTTCCAGGCCAGAACCGGTATCCCTCAGACCCAGGAGTGGGTTCCAAACAGAAGATACCTGGCTTGTAAAGCATGCCATTCATCAAATCAGAGTATGGAGTGTGTCCACTGTCTAACATGTGGTGAGGAAGGACATTATGCCAAGGAATGCCAATGGTCATGGTCATTTGGGTTAAAAGACAGGAGGTTACCAGTGCGGGGCGACTGGTAACCGTGAACCGGAGGAGGCCCCAGAAGCAAATCCAAATCTCACCCAACCCCAGAACGGTGCATGAGGTAAAATGGCTGCATCAGTACTATCCCCAAGTGTGTTCCCATCTACGACAGCTGCAAGGGAGACAGTGACATCAGTTACTTAATGCCCAGTGTGGAGGTCAAATGATGTACTCGTGGGAGGAGGATTCCTCTATCTGTAAAGATAGCCTCATCAGACTAATCGTGGAAAGGTGCTTCATACAGTGCCAGCTATATGGACTCCTTGTAAAAGCACTGTGAGACAGAGGAGCCCAAGAGAGCCTTTTAAATTAAGAATGGAGAAGGCACTACCTGCCACACACTTGGCTTCGGTCACTAAAAGAACTCTTGGGACCAGTGGAACTCCCCGGCAAACCCATCAACCAGACCAAAATCCATTTCATAGGCTGAGTGGAAGTGACTTTCCAACTCAGGGCCATGAAGAACAGCAACACCATTGAGCTTTTGGTACCTTTTCTCATGACCAGTGATCAGAACGTGGCAGGGAATCCTATCCTGGCTTATAATATAAACAGTGAGGCCATTATGAAACCCAAGGCAGGGGCGCTGGTAGTGGATTCAATCGCCACATTGCTCGCCATGCCTAACGCCGTGGCGCAAAACGTGATTTATAGAGTAAAGAAAGCACAGAATACAATGGGCCTAAAAGAAGTCAAGATAAGCTTGCTCCCAACCATCATCCCTGCAAACCAAATTGTGGGGGTGAGGTGTGGAGTCCGGGTAGAACTGGGAAGAAAAGTCCAGAAAAGACTGTTCGTGCCAAAAGACTCCTCAGAACTTCAGGATGGCCTAGTTCAAGGTGAGACTGTGCTTACGATTCCTACTGGTGGGTTTGCTCGAGTGACAGAACAGGTGATAAATATTAAGAAACATGGAATTAGACGGGATCCAAAGACTGTGCTAGGTCACATTGAAACCATTAAAATGGTATATACAGCCAGTGTGAGACCCTCCCAGGGGTCTACAATGAATTCAGTCTCCCCACCAAGGAACAGGAGTTGCCCACGGGAGGAAATTGTGAAACCTACCTCAGGGTCCTGGGATCCCCCAGTACCCCAGGAACACTTGTGTGCTGAAGATCTAACAGTAGCAAAACAGATGCTGAGAGAAGAGTGTCATGCTTTCTCCAAAGATGACTCTGATATAGGCTGTATCCCATCGTTGCATTTGAAAATCAATTTGAAAGACACGACCCCAGTAACCAGAAGTTACATGTCTGTGTCAAAACCATTACATTGTGAAGTGAAAGAATATTTACAAGATCTCATCAACAGAGGTTGGGTCCAAAAGTCAAAGTTGTCTTATTCCTCTCCTATTGTCTGTGTTAAGAAGAACCATGGTACTTTGAGTCTCTGCTGTGATTACCGGGCACTAAACCAAAAGTCAGTAACTGATCAATAACTGATACCAAAGATCCAAGATATGTTGGATAGCCTATCAGGAAGCACCTGGCTCTCTGACCTCATTCTGGTTAAGGCATACCACCAAGGGTTTCTCAAAAAGTCCAGTAGACCCTTGACAGAATTCATCACACTGTGGGGATTATATGAGTGGATCCGCATACCGTTTAGGCTCAGTTCAGCTCCAGCAGAATTCCAGAGGAGCATGGAGACATGTTTAGAAGGATTGAGGGACGATATCTGACAGACATACTTGGATGACAATGTGGTACACAGCAAAACCTTCCGGGAGCATGTTGAACACGTGAGGACTCTATTACAACGGTATTAACAACACGAAATGTGAACTGTTCAAAAGAAAAGTCTGATTTCTAGAGAGAATTGTGTCCAGAGAATGATATACCATGGGCCCAGCAGAAATCGCTCTGGTACTGGCCTTAAAAGATAAGTGTCCCTCTACCATCGGGGAGTTGAGGCAAATATTAGGATTCCTCTCCTGCTATCATATTTAAGTTTGGAACTTCTCCAGGATTGCTGCCCCATTATACCTCCTCTTCGGGACGACAGAGATAACAACACCCACAGAGAAAAAGAAGAAAGCTGGTAGGACCAGGCTTAAAAGAAACAATGATGTTTTGTTCTAACAGCCCATTCTCAGGACAGCAGACCACCAGGAGGTATTGGAAGAACAAGTAGACTACCTGGTAAAACCACACAACTTTGGATATCCTGATTTCAATTTACCAGTTGCTCTTCATTCTCAAGTTGGACTGGGAGCTGCCCTGTATCAGCATCAAGATGGAAAAATGAGAGTCATTGGTTACGGTTCTAGAATGTTGACAGACACCAAGAAGAATAACCATCTACATTCCTGAAAATTGGAGTTCTTGGCATTGAAATGGGCTATCTGTGAATGATTTAGAGATTATCTCTACTACAGCAAAGAGTTTGCAGTATACACTGATAACAACCCTTTGAACTATGTCCTTTCTAAAGTCAAACTGAATGCAACGGGTCAGAGATTCTACTATTCTTAAAGGGCCAGCAGTCGGCCCTTACTATTCTTAGAGAGCCATCAGCCGGCTATGTTTTATTGTTCCCATTACTAAAGAGTGGGTCTCCTATACTGGTATTGCATATGCAGTGAGTGCCAGGGCTGCCCAAAATTTGGACGAACCCCAATACCACTTTGAAGAGACTTAGAGGATGGCCTCCTGAAAACAATATTCCCATTATTAGGAAGTAGGTCTCCCATTGTATTGGCCTATGCAGTGAATGCAAGCGTTGCCAAAAATTTGGATGCACTCCAATGCCCCTTGGAAGAGACGCGGAGGTCAGAGGGCCTCCTGAAAACAATTTTCCCATTATTAGGAAGTGGGTCTCTCATTCTGTTTGCCTATGCAGTGAATGCAAGGGTTTCCAAAAATTTGGAGGCACTCCATTGCCCCTTGGAAGAGACATAGAGGGCCTCATAAAAAAATATTCCCATTATTAGGAAGTGGCTCTCCCATAGTGTTGGCCTAAGCAGTGAATGCAAGGGCTGCCAAAAATTGGGAGGCATTCTAATGCCCCTTAGAAGAGACGTGGAGGAGGGCCTCATAAAAAAAATGTTCCCATTAGAAAGAAGCAGGCCTCCTATTCTTGTAATGCCTATGCACTAAGTGTATGGGCTGACAAACATTTACCCCTGGGGGGTATATGTGAACATACTGTATAAATTTTTTTTTTACGGGCATCATAAACACCCTTTAAAAAAATTATGTGGGTGTTGCATCACGGACCACAGTTACCCTGGTGATATGGTGGTGGAGGATGAGGAGAAGGAGGAGGACAAGAGCAAATAGCCAAAATCAGGAAGCGTATACCCATGTCTGGGTGAGAAAAGGTGCATGGGAATACACCTCCCAAAAAAATACACTGGATTTGAGATTATGTTACGCTGCTATTAGTGTTGATCGAGCACTAAAATGCTCGGGTGCTCGAAGCTCGGGCCGAGCTCGCCGTGATACTCGGGTGCTCGACCCGAGCAACGAGCCCAATGTTAGTCTATGGGAGACCCGAGCAGTTTTGCGGCGGCACCCCCGGCAGTCTTTTAAAAGCGTAACAAGTGCCCAAAACTATAGTGACAGTGCTCAAATGACATGGGGACAGCATGGGGATCGCCCCAGGAAGCATTTCTGACCCCCAGGTCACTGCTGTCAACAACGTGGTCAGAGGTATTAAGCCACTTTTAAGGGCTCACAATAAAACCTTCAAAACCGAAGCTGAAACTACTTTCCTGTGAAATATGTTAAGGAACTTCTTTTCCAGGGTAAAGAAGACTTGTGTATAAGGTAAAATTAATAACCCCATCAAAAAAATACTCCTCCACACCTTGGGCTATGTTCACAAGTAGCATTTTTTATGCGTTTTTGCACTTTTGTATTGCTTTCAACCGTGACAAATGCATTCACCGGGAAATGTTATTTTAACATTTTACAACCTTATCTGGCCATGTACTGTGTGACACATGTATACAATGCTGAAAAGACATGGGGACAGCATGGGGAAGACCCCTGGAAGCATCTCTGACACCCAGGTCACTGCCTAAAAGTGTGCCTATCAGAAGCCATCCTTGCCGCATCAGAAGATGCAGACTTGCAACTATCCCCATGCAAGTTATTGTCCCAGGGCAGTGTTCAATTGTACCTCCCCCATTCCTTGTAATGGAAGCGCAAATATGCAGCCAACCACCCACCCACCCCCAGGCTGCAATACCATACTGCTTGCTTGCACTTGAAAATGGGCCTTTTAGGCATGTGGTGGCGGAATCTGGCCACCACGCCAGGGGGCGGCCGGGTGTCCATACTCGGTTCCCAGCCGCCCCACGGCCGGGTGTCCACACACGGTCCCCAGCCGCCTGGGGGCAGCCGGGTGTCCATAAACGGTCCCCAGCAGCCCCTATTTCTCCTGTCAACTTCCCCCCACACACTTTTCTTAGCCCGGCCTGCTTTAGGGCAGCATTGGACGAGCCCAACAGAGAACCAGACTCCTCCGATGGGCCCTGGCTTCTCCATCAGGGGAGTTGAGAGTGCCAAGGTGAGGATCATGATGATGATGATAGAAGTTAGCATCTGCTTTGTTTTCTTTTAATGCAAGCGTAAGTGTGCAGCCTGCCACCCACCCACCCCCAGGCTGCAATGCCATACTGCTAGCTTGCACTTGAAATGGGGCCTTTTAGTTTGGAGGAGGCCGAAGCTGGCCACTACCTCATGGCTGCTTCGGCAGCGAGGTATCCATACTCAGTCCCCAGCCGCCCCTATTTGTCCCAGTGTACCTTATACATAAGATTAAGCGCGTATACCAAAACATTACCTGTGCCCTCCCCAGTGCATTTAGTGGGAAGGACAGCCTATTCTGCTGTAGTGTGTGCATGCCAAACCCCTGTTCATGGTACATGCGAAGATGCCTCCCACCCTGCACTTGTTGTTGCAGACTTGCAACTATCCCTGTGCAAGTCCTTGTCCCAGGGCAGTGTTCAATTGTACCTCTCCCATTCCTTGCAATGCAAGCGCAAGTATGCAGCCTGCCACCCACCCACCCCCAGGCTGCAATACCATACTGCTTGCTTGCACTTGAAATTGGGCCTTTTAGGCATGTGGAGGCGTAATCTGGCCACAACGTCATGGCTGCATTGGCGGCCTGGAATCCATACTCAGTCCCCAGCCGCCCAGCGGCCGGGTGTCCACACTCGGCCCCCAGCCTCCAGGGGGCGGCCGGGTGACCACACATGATCCCCAACCGCCTGGGGGCAGTAGGGTGTCCATAAAAGGTCCCCAGCCGCCCCTATTTCTCCTTGGAACATCCCCCCCACACTTTTCTTAGCCTGGCCTGCTTTAGTGCAGCATTGGGCGAGCCCACCAGAGAACCAGATTCCTCTGGTGGGCCCTGGCTTCTCCATCAGGGGAGTTGAGAGTGCCAAGGTGAGGAGCATGATGATGATGATACAAGTTAGCATCTGCTTTGTTTTCTTGGAATGCAAGCGCATGTATGTAGTAGCGGCTTGGCCTGAGGTGGTCAGCATTTTGGCGCATTTCCTACCTCCTCCGAGGATTGCTGGATGTTTTCCTGCTACTATTCCAGATCTATGACTCCCGTTAAAACAAAGCTTCAGGTGATAAATGATGGATGAGGTAGTGGCAAAGGAGAAAGAGCAGGAGGAACAGGAACCATTCACATCAATATCAGACCAGTCAACCACATATGTCTTGTAGGATATGTTTCTGTAACAAAAGGAGCGGTTCGGGTACACAGTTATAGGGCATACAGTGAGTGCAATGCCTACCAAAAATTTTGAGGCACTCCAATGCCCCTTGGAAATGACATGCATGTCAGAGGGCCTTAATTAAACCGTTTTTTCCATTTATACCAACTGGGTCTCCTGTATAGAGATGAGTGGTGTTCGACTTGAACTGTTCGCCAATCTCAAATTCAAGCTGTTTTGGGCGGTCTTCGAGCCGTTCGGCGAACATGAACAATTTGAAAAAAATTTGACTGTTCGAGGTTATGTTCGATAACTGTTCGTGCACCAAAATCATAACTGGATTTTTTCTCAGTAATGCTGAAAATTAATGTTAATACGCAGTTTGAGTGTACAGCGGGGCGGGGGGAGGGGCAGGGGATGGATCTCTGCAGGAATAATGAAGATCTCCATTTTTTTTTCTCTTTCCCGCATGTACAGTGGGGAGGTGCAATCTATCAGAGTATCAGCAGCGCACACACGGAGCGAACTGCTTTTTCTCACACAAGCAAGGGCATGTGTCATTGGCAGTGTATGTCACATGTCCTTGCCCTATAAGACCCAGCCATTTTCCCCGTCGCCACCATTATCTCACTGCTGCAGCTGCGTGTTAGACGGCACCGCTGTTGCTGTGCACGCGCTATACTTTTTTAATTTCAAGCCAATTTTCGCACAAATCTACAGATAGCTTGGGAGTAGGGAATAGTTGTGATTGCAGTTCTTTGAGGATTAGGTTACATCATTTCCTACGACTTTTATCAGGCAGGTCTGTGCTCTTAAATAGATAGGTTGGGAGTAAAGACTAATTGTAATTGCAGTCCTTTTGAGGGCTAGGTTACATCAGTTCCTATCACTTTTATCAGGCAGGTCTGTGATCTTAAATAGATAGGTTGGGAGTAAAGACTAATTGCAATTGCAGTCCTTTTGAGGGCTAGGTTACATCAGTTCCTATCACTTTTTGCCAGGCATGTCTGTGCCAGTGCTGTGCAATTTTTTTTCACAGCATTTGGCTAAATCTAGCAAAGCAAATCCTTTTTGGCCTCTTGCAGTGTGTTAGTCAGTGGAGTAGCCTATCTGTGTTGCAAGCTACACCACCTGTGTATAGAATACAATTTTTTTTACAGCACCAAATGAAGTAAACCCTTTTGGGCATAGCATCATTCTATTTGTCCATCTATACTAACCTCTACCAGGTTGCAAATTCAAAATATTTTTTATCTGCATCTAGCTCTGAGAAAATATTTCGGCTTGTAGCAGTGTTTGAGACTTGTTCTATTAGTCCATCTATACTAACCTCCACCAGGTTGCAAATTCAATATAATTTATATCTGCATCTAGCTCTGAAAAAATATTTCGGCTTGTAGCAGTGTGTGGGACTTGTTCTATTAGTCCATCTATACTAACCTACACCAGATTGCAAATTCAAAATAATTTTTATCTGCATCTAGCCCAGCCAATACTTTTGGGCTATTACCACTGTTTGGCCACTCAGCTCTGCTCGGTTCCCATCCATTGTTTTTTGTGCAAACAACTCCAGAGTTGTGAATTAGTTAACCACCAAAATGAGTGGGAAAAGGCCTGCTGCTGGTGGAAAGGGGAATAGGCGTGTTGGGAAGGGAAAAAAAGTTTGTGTCCGTGGGGTAGGTGTTAAAACAACAGTAACATCTGCAGAAGAAAGACCATCTTCCAGCCAAACTAAGATGTCTACTTCTTTTAGCGGACAATGTGATAAGATCCCTTTCTTACCACCACGCCAATCGCTACAAATTCCAGATGATTCACAAAAACAGCAGGTGCTTCAACGGATATCAAGTGCTCCTTTAAGTGGGCTCTCCTCCACCTCAACTTCAACATCACAAATACTCCAGTCCTCCGAGGTGTCACCCCAATCGCACTTGCTTCCTCACAGCTCCCAAGTCTCCAGCTGCCCGTCTGAGTATGGGATAGAACAGATGGTTGAGTCTGCAGAGCTGTTTACTCATACTATAGCCTGGGAATCAGAGGTCGGCTCCAGAGCTTCTGTGAATCCAGACGAGGAAATGATCTGCACTGATGCCCAGAATCTTTATGAGTCGGATCCTGGACCAGACGCAGAAGGTTCTGACCATAATGTAGACCCTCGTTCCCAAACTGTAACTCCTGTTGGTGGAGACAATGAGGAAGACGACGATGAGACTCAAATACCTGATTGGAGCGACAAATTTAGTTTTTTGTCAGGGCAGGAAGAGGTTGGCTCTGAGAACCACGGGTGTGATAACACACAGGGTGATGATAATGAGGTCGGAGATCCCACTTACTGTCAACCCGCAGTCAGCCAGTCGATGAGGTCAGCAGAGGAGGTGGAGGAGGATGCTAGTGACGATGAGGTCAGGTTGCACCTTCCTGAACAGAGACGTAGTACTGGAAGCACGTGAACAACTGCATCCTCAAACACAACTCTGCCTCTGACCACAAGTCGTGGTGGCTCTTCAGGTCGCATGGGTGCTAAGCCTTGCATTGCCTCGGCATTTTTTCAGATCGATAAGGATGACCCAAATCGTGTTATCTGTAACATTTGTCAGAAAAAGCTAAGTAGAGGCCAAGAAAAACATAGTTTGAGTACTTCATGCATGAACCGGCACATGGATATGAAGCATAAGTTGCTGTGGGAAGCTCACTGTGCTACAATGCGGACTAGCCGGCCGGGCCAACCGCCATATGCCATATCTTGTGCATCCGCGGTCTCTTCCTCCTCTGTGACTGGGGGGACAGCAGTCACACCTGTTTTGGGACGCAGACCTGCCACCTCTTTACCCGCAACAGCCAGCGTGATTGGCAGGTCATCATTTTCTTTGGAGGTGGAAACACCAGCTGGTGTTCAGCACTGTCCGACACCGATAGCACCACCTTTGGATCAAGGCAACCTAACATGTCCGCCTGCATCTTCCTCACAGACCGGCAGTTTGCTGGGGACACCCTTCTCAATCCCGTCTAAGCACAACAGCCAGCCCTCGGTCCCTCAGATGTGGACAAGTAAAAGATCATTTCCTCCTAGCCATGAGAAAGCTAGGAGGTTGAATTTCACCATCTGCAAGCTCTTGGCTACAGAAATGCTGCCTTTCCACCTGGTGGACACAGAGGATTTTTGAGACCTTATGTCCGTCGCAGTGCTCCAGTACCAGATGCCCAGTCGGCAATTCTTATCAAAGAAAGGTGTGACTGTGCTCCACCAGCATGTCGCACACAACATCACCGCTTCTTTGAGAAACTCTGTGTGTAACAGGGTGCATTTCACCACAGACACTTGGACGAGCAGGCATAGACAGGGGCGTTACATGTCGCTGACTGGGCACTGGGTAACCATGGTGACAGCAGGACAATGGGCTGCTGTCCAAGTCTTGCCGTCCCCATGAGTTGTGCGTCAATCCTCTTTATCTCAAAGTTCCTCCACTGCTTTTGCCTCCTCAACCTCCTCTCGGTCCTCCACCTGCACCCAAAGCCTGTCTGGTCATGCCACAAGCTTTCCAACTGCGCAGAAGGGATCCTGCACACCTCCTTACTATGCTGGCAGCAGGGCTCAACATCATCAGGCGATTTTTACTTTGAAATGTCTGGGAAATGTGAGTCACACAGCTGAGTAGTTGTGGTCAGCTCTGGAGAACCAGTTTCATGAATGGTTGTCTCCACTGGACCTGAAACCAGGGAAGGCCGTGTTCGACAATGCTGCAAACCTGGGTGCGGCCCTTCGCCGGGGCAATGTCACACACGTGCCTTGTATGGCTCACGTGTTGAACCTGGTAGTCCAGCAATTTTTAGCCCACTATCCCGGACTAGATGGCCTTCTGCAGAGGGCACGGTCGCTGTGTGCTCACTTCCGCCGTTCGCATCCCGCAGCTCAGCGACTTACATCTCTACAGAAGTAGTTGGGCCTGTCACTTCACCGGCTAAAATGCAATGTGCCTACCCGGTGGAATTCAACTCTGCACATGTTGCAGCGACTGTGGCAGCACCGACAAGCCCTTGTGCAATACGTTCTGACGTATAGCCTGGGCCAACGAGATCCAGAGGTGGGGCAAATCACGCTGGAGGAGTGGTCTCAGATCAGGGACCTATGCACTCTTCTGCACAGTTTTGAAATGGCGACAAAGATGTTTAGTGCTGACGAAGCCATTATAAGCATGACTATTCCGGTGATTTTCATGCTGGAGCACATGTTAAACAGAATTCGGAGTCAGGTGGTGGCACAAGAGGAGGTAGAGGAAGTAGAGGAGGAGTAGTTGTATGCGGAAGGGCTAACATCTGTAAGGTCCAGACGGTCGGCAGCACCAAGGCAGCAGGCATGTGAGGGTGAGGGAGATGGATTTAACAGGGCACATGGAAGCAGCCAAACTAGTGAGGAAGGTGCAGGAGCCCACGACGAAGTGGAGGACGAACTGTTTGAAGACTCATCAGATGAGGGAGACCTTGATCACATTTCTGTTGTGCGAGGTTGGGGGAGAAGGCAGAGGAAGGAAGCATGATTGTTACATCGCCACCAACACAACAGGGACTTGGTGCTCCTGGATGCGCAAGACACATGAGTGCCTTCTTGCTGCACTACCTGCAACATGACCCTCGAATTGTGAGAATTAGAAATAATCCAGACTACTGGGATGCCAAACTGTTAGATCCCTGGTGCAAAAGTAAATTTGCAGAAATTATTCCTGCCATAGAAAGAGATGCACGCATGCAGGAATATCAGGAGAGACAGTTGCAGAATCTTACATGTGCTTTTCTCCAAAACACTAGTGGTGCACATAGTGAATCTCACAGTTCCAACTTGCCAACCGTGGGACCGTCGAGTATTCAGCACTCAAAACGTAACAGAAACACAGTATCTGCTGGTAACATCAATTTTGCGGAATCATTTCACCACTTTTTTAGCCCATCCTTTGCAAGGCCACAGGAGACAAGAAGTCTGACACATAGTCAACGCCTAGAGACGATGGTACAGGAGTATCTCCAAGTAAACATTGAAGTCATGACTGTGTCACTGGACCCTTGCTCTTTTTGGGCTTCCAATCTGGATAAATGGCCGGAGCTCACCACTTATGCCTTGGAGATCTTGTCATGCCTCGCAGCCAGCGTTCTGTCTGAATGTGTGTTCAGCGCTGCTGGTGGTGTGCTGACAGATAAGCGCACGCGGCTCTCCACTAATAATGTAGACAGACTCACGTTCATAAAGATGAATCATGGATCCGAAATGACTTTTCTACACCTGTGTCATCCTGGGGAGAGTAAAAGCTTGATGATTTGTTAAAATCACCTCACCAACCGTTTTAAGCTTTGAAATTACTAATAATGTTTATCTGCATCTTAGCTGGAAAATAATTTGGGCCTTGTAGCAGTGTGCAGTACTGATTCTATTAGGCCATCTATACTAAACTCCACCAGAATTAAAATTACTAATCATGTTTATCTGTATCTTGGCTGGAAAATAATTTGGGCCTTGTAGCAGTGTGCAGTACTGATTCTATTAGGCCATCTATACTAAACTCCACCAGATTTAAAATTACTAATCATGTTTATCTGTATCCTGGCTGGAAAATAATTTGGGCCTTGTAGCAGTGTGCAGTACTTATTCTATTAGGCCATCTATACTAAACTCCATCAGATTTAAAATTACTAATCATGTTTATCTGTATCTTGGCTGGAAAATAATTTGGGCCTTGTAGCAGTTCGCAGTACTGATTCTATTAGGCCATCTATACTAAGCTCCACCAGCTTTCAAATAAATAATAATTTTTAGCTGCATCTAGCCCGGAAAATAATTTTGGGGCTCCTAGATGCGCAAGACACATGAGTGCTTTCTTGCCACACTACCTGCAACATGACCCTCAGATTGTCAGAATTCGAAATAATCCTGACTACTGGGTTGCCACACTCTTAGATCCCCCACACTCTTCGATCAACCTTTTCATTTTAATAAAGAACAAAAACATGGTCATTTTTGAAATTATAAGCATTAGCGGGTTATTAGAAACTGAAATCAAACAGTTTTCAACTCAAAACTTTATTCTCGATGATGTTACATTTGCACATAGGATCCCTTGTTCGAAAGAAGCTTCTGAACTCTCTCGCCCATTGAATTTGTCAGGTTTTGGATGGTTTCTGCTTCAATTGTTTTGCATGAGGACAGAATACCCTCCCAGAGCTGTTGCTTAGATGTGAACTGCCTCCCGCCATCATAGACACTCCTTTTGATGATGCTCCAGAGGTTCTCAATAGGGTTGTGGTCAGGGGAGCATGGGGGTCACACCATAAGTTTGTCCCCTTTTATGCCCATATCAGCCAGAGATGCAGATGTGTTATGTGCAGCATGAGACGGTGCATTATCATGCATGAAAATGATCTTGCTGCGGAATACACGGTTCTTCTTCTTGAACCATAGCAGGAAGTGCTGTTTGAGAAACTCCACATACATTATGGAGTTCATCTTTACCCCTTCAGGGATCCTAAAGGGGCCGACAATCTCTCTCCCCATGATTCCAGCCCAAAGGATTACTCCACCTCCTCCTTGAAGTTTTAAAGTCAGTCTTCATGTATTGTTTGGCCCACTGGAGCCGTTTATTCTTGTGTACAGTGGATAGAGGAGGTCGACAGGATGGCTTACGCACAGCTGCAAACCTCTGAAGGACCCTGCATCTTGTTGTTCGGGGGACGTTGGAGGCACCAGCAGCTTCAAAAACTTGTCTGCTGCTATGACAAGGCTTTTTTGCCGCTGCTCTTTTAACCTGACGTAATTGCCTGTAGGAAAGATTCCTCAATTTTCCCTTATCAGCACGCACACATGTGTACTGTGAATCAGCTACATACTTCTTGATTGTGCGATGATCAGGATGAAGTGTCTTGGCAATGTTGATTGTAGTCATGCCTTGATCTAAACACTCCACAATTTGTTGCTTCTCAGCAGCCAACACATCCTTTTTCTTTCCTTCTTGGGAAGAAAATGTAGGCTGCTTAATAATGTGGGACAGCCTTCTTAAGTAGTCTTGCCTTTCATTGGACACACCTGCCAAACTAATTAGCACAGGTGTCTGCAATTGCTTACAGTGATATAAAGAGCCCTGACACACATCACCATCAATGAGTTTAACTGACAAACAAAAAAATTCTTACCTTATCACTCCTAAACACTTTTTGAATAATAATTTGGAGCACAGTGTACATGTGCTTTTCCACAAAACACCAGTGGTTCACGTAGTGAATCTTACATTTCTAACTTGCCAACTATGGTCTGTATGGAGTTGTTCAATAAAGGGCCCAAAATTAAGATAACATAGATGGGAAAGGTCTCTATGAATACAAATTCCTAAGTATTTGATACCCTGTGAGGTCCAGGCAAAGGGAAAGTTGGACTGGATGGAATCCTGTATGGGTTTGGGGAGGGAGACACCGAGGGCATCAGACTTCGCTGCTCTGATTTTAAAATTTGACCATGTAACAAAGTGATCTATTTCAGCCATAACAGCAGGGATGGATGGATGTGATTGAGTGATATATACTAGGACATCATCAGCAAATGCAGAGCACTTGCACTCGGTGCCTCCCACCTCAATCCACCTAATATTGGGGTTATGGTGAATTGATGAGAGCAGATGCTCCGTCACTAGGATGTATAAGAGAGGGGACAGAGGACATCACTGCCTTGTCCCATTGGTGATTATGATAGTTGATGAAAATGTTCCATTTATCTTCAGCCTAGGTGACGTATTGCGATATAGGGCCGTGATTTTGGCTATAAAAGGGTCCCCTAGACCCCTACCCCAACGTTTTAAGAGAATAATATATGGCGTGCTAGGAGACTCTATGGAATGCTTTCTCAGCATCCAATGAGAGTATCTAATTACAAATTTTTAACTGCATCTAGCCCAGGAAATACTTTGTGCCTAGTAGCAGTGTGTGCTAGTCAGCGGATTATCCCAGCTGTTAAGCAAGCTACACCACCTGTAGTTTGGACACTTAATTTTTTCAAAGGATATGGTTCGGGCCCCCGGGTCACTCAGTGAAGAGCATCAGGGAGGCACCCCAAGGCACAGGGGCTGGGACTGGCGGTAGGACGCCTTGCGGTGAACAGCCGAGCTCGATCCTTATAAAAGCTTTTTAACTGCAGCAGCTTTAGTGGACGCTACTGGAGCTGGAATTACGCGGCTGCTGGCATGAGACTTGCCCTCCAATAGATCCTTGTAAAAGTATTTAAAGTGTACTCATTCAAATTAGAGAGACAATTTAAATTAAAAAGTTTAGACCTGCCTCCACCGCAGGGGTCTCGCTCGACCCACCAGCGGACAGGCGCCAGTATTGGGAGAGGGGGGCTGGCCATCAGGGTCCACCGCAGCTCTGGCACAAACCTGGCGACACGGGGGTCTCATGGGCAGGAACGGACTGGCCGTGTCGGCTTTGCACTTTTTTGGTTTTAGAAGGGCATGACATGCCTATATCTGTGTCTCCCCCTCCTTTTACTCCTCCACCTCTTTTCTTTTTGCATGACTATATGTACTTGTCACTTTTCCATGTGTCAGTTGTGTCTTCTGAGCAGTTTGTCAGCTTTTGGACACCTTTGAAGGTGTTTTCTATGTGTTTCTGTTTGCCTGCCATTTGTTTTAATGGTGTTCGAAGGTGTTCGACGAACTGTTCGACGAACCGAACCGAACTCGAACACTACGGGGGTGGCTCAACACTACTCCTGTACACTGTTAGCCTAAGCAGTGAATGGAAGGCTTTCCAAAAATTATGAGGAACTGCAATGCCCCTTGAAGCAGACGTGGATTACAGCGTACCCAAAACCTTCTACCCATTATTGGGGAGTGGGTCTCCCTTAGTTTTCGCCTTTGCATTGAAAAGCAAAAGCTGGCTAAAATTAGGAGGAAATGCAATGCCCATTGGAAGAGTCGTGGAGGTTAGAGGTAATTAAAAACAACATTTCAATGCCCCTTGGAAGAGCTGTGGAGTTCAGAGTGGCTTAAGAAGACGCTTTTAATGCCCCTTTGAAGAGACGTGGAGGTCACAGTAGCTTAATAAGACGTTTTTAATGTCCCTCGGAAAAGTGGTGGAGGTCACAGTAGATAACAAGACGGTTTTAATGCCCCACGGAAAAGACGTGGAGGTCCCAGTAGCTTAACAAGATGCTTTCAATGCCCCTTACAAGAGCCATACAGTACACCATCTTAAAAATATTATTCCCATTATTGGGGAGTGGGTCTCCCATAGTATTTGCTTATGCCTTCCAAGCAAAAGCTTCTAAAAATTAGGACGGAGCAATTTGCAATGCCCCTTACAAGAGCCATGCAGTACAGCATATTACAAACATTATTCCCATTATTGGGGAGTGGGTCTCCCATAGTATTTGCTTATGCCTTCCAAGCAAAAGCTTCCAAAAATTAGGACGGAGCAAGTTGCAATGGCCCTTTCAAGAGCCATGCAGTACAGCATATTACAAACATAAGTCACATTATTGGGGAGTGGGTCTCCCATAGTATTTGCTTATACCTTCCATGCAAAAGCTTCCCAAAATTAAGACGGAGCAACTTGCAATGCCCCTTACTAGAGCCATGCAGTACAGCATATTACAAACATTATTCCCATTATTGGGGAGTGGGTCTCCCATAGTATTTGCTTATGCCTTCCAAGCAAAAGCTTCCAAAAATTAGGACGGAGCAACTTGCAATGGCCCTTACAAGAGCCATGCAGTACAGCATATTACAAACATAAGTCCCACTATTTAGGAGTGGGTCTCCCATAGTATTTGCTTATGCCTTCCAAGCAAAAGCTTCCCAAAATTAAGACGGAGCAACTTGCAATGCCCCTTACAAGAGCCATGCAGTATAGCATAATATAAACATTATTCCCATTATTGGGGAGTGGGTCTCCCATAGTATTTACTTATTATGCCTTCCAAGCAAAGGCTTCCAAAAATTAGGATGGAGCAATTGCAATGCCCCTTTCAAGAGCCATGCAGTACAGCATATTACAAACATGAGTCCCATTATTTTGGAGTGGGTCTCACTTAGTATTTTCTTATGCCTTCCATGCAAAAGCTTCCCAAAATTAAGACGGAACAACTTGCAATGCCCTTTACTAGAGCCATGCTGTACAGCATATTACAAACATTATTCCCATTATTGGGGAGTGGGTCTCCCATAGTATTTGCTTATGCCTTCCAAGCAAAACCTTCCAAAAATTAGAAGGAAATGCAATGCCCGTTCGAAGACTCGTGGAGGTCCCAGTAGCTTAACAAGATGCTTTTAATGCCCCTTACAAGAGACGTGGAGGTCAGAGTGGTATAACAAGACGCTTTTAAAGCCCCTTTCAAGAGACGTGGAGGTCAGAGTGGTATATCAAGACGCTTTTAATGCCCATTACAAGAGACGTGGAGGTCAGAGTGGTATAACAAGGCGCTTTTAATGCCCCTTACAAGAGAAGTGGAGGTCAGAGTGGTATAACAATAAGCTTTCAATGCCCCTTACAAGAGATGTGGAGGTCAGAGTGGTATAACAAGACGCTTTTAATGCCCATCAGAAGAGACGTGGAGGTCAGAGTGGTATAAAAAGATGCTTTTAATGCCCTTTACAAGAGACGTGGAGGTCAGAGTTGTATAACAAGATGCTTTCAATGCCCCTTACAAGAGACGTGGAGGTCAGAGTGGTATAACAAGACGCTTATAATGCCCCTCAGAAGAGACGTGGAGGTCAGAGTGGTATAACAAGACACTTTTAATGCCTCTTACAAGACACGTGAAGGTCAGAGTGGTATAACAAGACGCTTTTAATGCTCCTTACAAGAGACGTGCAGGTCAGAGTGGTATAACAAGACGCTTTTAATGCCCCCTACAAGAGACGTGGAGGTCAGAGTGGTATAACAAGATGCTTTTAATGCCCCTTACAAGAGATGTGGAGGTCAGAGTGGTATAACAAGATGCTTTTAATGCACGTCAGAAGAGACGTGGAGGTCAGATTGGTATAACAAGACGCTTTTAATGCCCGTTACAAGAGATGTGGAGGTCAGAGTGGTATAGCAAGATGCTTTCAATGCCCCTTACAAGAGACGTGAAGGTCAGAGTGGTATAACAAGTCGTCTTTAATACCCCTTACAAGAGACGTGGAGGTCAGAGTGGTAAAACAAGACGCTTTTAATGCCGCTTACAAGAGACGTGGAGGTCAGAGTGGTATAACAAGACGCTTTTAATGCCCCTTACAAGAGACGTGGAGGTCAGAGTGGTATAACAAGATACTTTCAATGCCCCTTACAAGAAACGTGAAGGTCAGAGTGGTATAACAAGACACTTTTAATGCCCCTCAGAAATGATGTGGAGGTCAGAGAGGTATAACAAGACGCTTTTAATGCCCCTTACAAGGCACGTGGAGGTCAGAGTGTTTTAACAAGACGCTTTTAATGCCCCTTACAAGAGACGTGGAGGTCAGAGTGGTATAACAAGACGCTTTTAATGCCCATCAGAAGAGACGTGGAGGTCAGAGTGGTATAAAAAGATGCTTTTAATGCCCTTTACAAGAGACGTGGAGGTCAGAGTTGTATAACAAGATGCTTTCAATGCCCCTTACAAGAGACGTGGAGGTCAGAGTGGTATAACAAGACGCTTATAATGCCCCTCAGAAGAGACGTGGAGGTCAGAGTGGTATAACAAGACACTTTTAATGCCTCTTACAAGACACGTGAAGGTCAGAGTGGTATAACAAGACGCTTTTAATGCTCCTTACAAGAGACGTGCAGGTCAGAGTGGTATAACAAGACGCTTTTAATGCCCCCTACAAGAGACGTGGAGGTCAGAGTGGTATAACAAGATGCTTTTAATGCCCCTTACAAGAGATGTGGAGGTCAGATTGGTATAACAAGATGCTTTTAATGCACGTCAGAAGAGACGTGGAGGTCAGATTGGTATAACAAGACGCTTTTAATGCCCGTTACAAGAGATGTGGAGGTCAGAGTGGTATAGCAAGATGCTTTCAATGCCCCTTACAAGAGACGTGAAGGTCAGAGTGGTATAACAAGTCGTCTTTAATACCCCTTACAAGAGACGTGGAGGTCAGAGTGGTAAAACAAGACGCTTTTAATGCCGCTTACAAGAGACGTGGAGGTCAGAGTGGTATAACAAGACGCTTTTAATGCCCCTTACAAGAGACGTGGAGGTCAGAGTGGTATAACAAGATACTTTCAATGCCCCTTACAAGAAACGTGAAGGTCAGAGTGGTATAACAAGACACTTTTAATGCCCCTCAGAAATGATGTGGAGGTCAGAGAGGTATAACAAGACGCTTTTAATGCCCCTTACAAGGCACGTGGAGGTCAGAGTGTTTTAACAAGACGCTTTTAATGCCCCTTACAAGAGACGTGGAGGTCAGAGTGGTATAACAAGACGCTTTTAATGCCCCTTACAAGAGATCTGGAGGTCAGAGTGGTTTAACAAGATGCTTTTAATGCCCCTTACAAGAGATGTGGAGGTCAGAGTGGTATAACAAGACGCTTTTAATGCCCGTCAGAAGAGACGTGGATTTCAGAGTGGTATAACAAGACGCTTTTAATGCTCCTTACAAGAGACGTGCAGGTCAGAGTGGTATAACAAGACGATTTTAATGCCCCCTACAAGAGACGTGGAGGTAAGAGTGGTATAACAAGATGCTTTTAATGCCCCTTACAAGAGATGTGGAGGTCAGAGTGGTATAACAAGATGCTTTTAATGCCCGTCAGAAGAGACGTGTAGGTCAGAGTGGTATAACTAGACGCTTTTAATGCCGGTCAGAAGAGACGTGGAGGTCAGATTGGTATAACAAGACGCTTTTAATGCCCATTACAAGAGACGTGGAGGTCAGAGTGGTATAACAAGATGCTTTCATGCCCCTTACAAGAGACGTGAAGGTCAGAGTGGTATAACAAGACGCTTTTAAAGCCCCTTACAAGAGACGTGGAGGTCAGAGTGGTATAACAAGATGCTTTTAATGCCTGTCAGAAGAGACGTGGAGGTCAGAGTGGTATAACAAGACGCTTTTAATGCACGTCAGAAGAGAAGTGGAGGTCAGAGTGGTATAACAAGACGCTTATAATGCCCCTCAGAAGAGACGTGGAGGTCAGAGTGGTATAACAAGACACTTTTAATGCCTCTTGCAAGACACGTGAAGGTCAGAGTGGTATAACAAGACGCTTTTAATGCTCCTTACAAGAGACGTGCAGGTCAGAGTGGTATAACAAGACGCTTTTAATGCCCCCTACAAGAGACGTGGAGGTCAAAGTGGTATAACAAGATGCTTTTAATGCCCCTTACAAGAGATGTGGAGGTCAGAGTGGTATAACAAGATGCTTTTAATGCCCGTCAGAAGAGACGTGGAGGTCAGAGTGGCATAACTAGAAGCTTTTAATGCCCGTCAGAAGAGACGTGGAGGTCAGAGTGGTATAACAAGACGCTTTTAATGCCCCTTACAAGAGATGTGGAGGTCAGAGTGGTATAACAAGATGCTTTTAATGCCGGTCAGAAGAGACAGGGAGGTCAGAGTGGTATAACAAGACACTTTTAATGCCCGTCAGAAGAGAAGTGGAGGTCAGAGTGGTATAACAAGATGCTTTTAATGCCCTTCAGAAGAGACGTGGAGGTCAGAGTGGTATAACAAGATGCTTTTAATGCCCCTTACAAGACACGTGGAGGTCAGAGTGGTATAACAAGACGCTTTTAATGCCCCTTGCAAGAGATGAGGAGGTCAGAGTGGTATAACAAGACACTTTTAATGCCCGTCAGAAGAGACGTGGAGGTCAGATTGGTATAACAAGACGCTTTTAATGCCCGTTACAAGAGACGTGGAGGTCAGAGTGGTATAACAAGATGCTTTCAATGACCCTTACAAGAGACGTGAAGGTCAGAGTGGTATAACAAGTCGCCTTTAATACCCCTTACAAAAGACGTGGAGGTCAGAGTGGTAAAACAAGACGCTTTTAATGCCGCTTACAAGAGACGTGGAGGTCAGAGTGGTATAACAAGACGCTTTTAATGCCCCTTACAAGAGACGTGGAGGTCAGAGTGGTATAACAAGATACTTTCAATTCCCCTTACAAGAAACGTGAAGGTCAGAGTGGTATAACAAGACACTTTTAATGCCCCTCAGAAATGACGTGGAGGTCAGAGAGGTATAACAAGATGCTTTTAATGCCCCTTACAAGGCACGTGGAGGTCAGAGTGTTTTAACAAGACGCTTTTAATGCCCCTTACAAGAGACGTGGAGGTCAGAGTGGTATAACAAGACGCTTTTAATGCCCCTTACAAGAGATCTGGAGGTCAGAGTGGTTTAACAAGATGCTTTTAATGCCCCTTACAAGAGATGTGGAGGTCAGAGTGGTATAACAAGACGCTTTTAATGCCCGTCAGAAGAGACGTGGATTTCAGAGTGGTATAACAAGACGCTTTTAATGCTCCTTACAAGAGACGTGCAGGTCAGAGTGGTATAACAAGACGATTTTAATGCCCCCTACAAGAGACGTGGAGGTCAGAGTGGTATAACAAGATGCTTTTAATGCCCCTTACAAGAGATGTGGAGGTCAGAGTGGTATAACAAGATGCTTTTAATGCCCGTCAGAAGAGACGTGTAGGTCAGAGTGGTATAACTAGACGATTTTAATGCCCGTCAGAAGAGACGTGGAGGTCAGATTGGTATAACAAGACGCTTTTAATGCCCATTACAAGAGACGTGGAGGTCAGAGTGGTATAACAAGATGCTTTCATGCCCCTTACAAGAGACGTGAAGGTCAGAGTGGTATAACAAGACGCTTTTAAAGCCCCTTACAAGAGACGTGGAGGTCAGAGTGGTATAACAAGACGCTTTTAATGCGCCTTACAAGAAATGTGGAGGTCAGAGTGGTATAACAAGACGCTTTTAATGCCTGTCAGAAGAGAAGTGGTGGTCAGAGTGGTATAACAAGACGCTTTTAATGCCCCTTACAAGAGATGTGGAGGTTAGAGTGGTATAACAAGATGCTTTTAATGCCTGTCAGAAGAGACGTGGAGGTCAGAGTGGTATAACAAGACGCTTTTAATGCACGTCAGAAGAGAAGTGGAGGTCAGAGTGGTATAACAACAGGCTTTTAATGCCCTTTAGAAGAGACGTGGAGGTCAGAGTGGTATAACAAGATGCTTTCAATGCCCCTTACAAGAGAAGTGAAGGTCAGAGTGGTATAACAAGACGCCTTTAATGCCCCTTACAAGAGACGTGTAGGTCAGAGTGGTATAACAAGACGCTTTTAATGCCCCTTACAAGAGACGTGGAGGTCAGAGTGGTATAACAAGACGCTTTTAATGCCCCTTACAAGAGATGTGGAGGTCAGAGTGGTATAACAAGATGCTATTAATGCACGTCAGAAGAGACGTGGAGGTCAGATTGGTATAACAAGACGCTTTTAATGCCCGTTACAAGAGACGTGGAGGTCAGAGTGGTATAACAAGATGCTTTCAATGCCCCTTACAAGAGACGTGAAGGTCAGAGTGGTATAACAAGTCGTCTTTAATACCCCTTACAAGAGACGTGGAGGTCAGAGTGGTAAAACAAGACGCTTTTAATGCCGCTTACAAGAGACGTGGAGGTCAGAGTGGTATAACAAGACACTTTTAATGCCCCTTACAAGAGACGTGGAGGTCACAGTGGTATAACAAGATACTTTCAATGCCCCTTACAAGAAACGTGAAGGTCAGAGTGGTATAACAAGACACTTTTAATGCCCCTCAGAAATGACGTGGAGGTCAGAGAGGTATAACAAGACGCTTTTAATGCCCCTTACAAGGCACGTGGAGGTCAGAGTGTTTTAACAAGACGCTTTTAATGCCCCTTACAAGAGACGTGGAGGTCAGAGTGCTATAACAAGACGCTTTTAATGCCCCTTACAAGAGATCTGGAGGTCAGAGTGGTTTAACAAGATGCTTTTAATGCCCCTTACAAGAGATGTGGAGGTCAGAGTGGTATAACAAGACGCTTTTAATGCCCGTCAGAAGAGACGTGGATTTCAGAGTGGTATAACAAGACGCTTTTAATGCTCCTTACAAGAGACGTGCAGGTCAGAGTGGTATAACAAGACGATTTTAATGCCCCCTACAAGAGACGTGGAGGTCAGAGTGGTATAACAAGATGCTTTTAATGCCCCTTACAAGAGATGTGGAGGTCAGAGTGGTATAACAAGATGCTTTTAATGCCCGTCAGAAGAGACGTGTAGGTCAGAGTGGTATAACTAGACGCTTTTAATGCCCGTCAGAAGAGACGTGGAGGTCAGATTGGTATAACAAGACGCTTTTAATGCCCATTACAAGAGACGTGGAGGTCAGAGTGGTATAACAAGATGCTTTCATGCCCCTTACAAGAGACGTGAAGGTCAGAGTGGTATAACAAGACGCTTTTAAAGCCCCTTACAAGAGACGTGGAGGTCAGAGTGGTATAACAAGACGCTTTTAATGCCCCTTACAAGAGATGTGTAGGTTAGAGTGGTATAACAAGATGCTTTTAATGCCTGTCAGAAGAGACGTGGAGGTCAGAGTGGTATAACAAGACGCTTTTAATGCACGTCAGAAGAGAAGTGGAGGTCAGAGTGGTATAACAAGACGCTTATAATGCCCCTCAGAAGAGACGTGGAGGTCAGAGTGGTATAACAAGACACTTTTAATGCCTCTTGCAAGACACGTGAAGGTCAGAGTGGTATAACAAGACTCTTTTAATGCCGCTTACAAGAGACGTGGAGGTCAGAGTGGTATAACAAGACGCTTTTAATGCCCCTTACAAGAGACGTGGAGGTCAGAGTGGTATAACAAGATACTTTCAATTCCCCTTACAAGAAACGTGAAGGTCAGAGTGGTATAACAAGACACTTTTAATGCCCCTCAGAAATGACGTGGAGGTCAGAGAGGTATAACAAGATGCTTTTAATGCCCCTTACAAGGCACGTGGAGGTCAGAGTGTTTTAACAAGACGCTTTTAATGCCCCTTACAAGAGACGTGGAGGTCAGAGTGGTATAACAAGACGCTTTTAATGCCCCTTACAAGAGATCTGGAGGTCAGAGTGGTTTAACAAGATGCTTTTAATGCCCCTTACAAGAGATGTGGAGGTCAGAGTGGTATAACAAGACGCTTTTAATGCCCGTCAGAAGAGACGTGGATTTCAGAGTGGTATAACAAGACGCTTTTAATGCTCCTTACAAGAGACGTGCAGGTCAGAGTGGTATAACAAGACGATTTTAATGCCCCCTACAAGAGACGTGGAGGTCAGAGTGGTATAACAAGATGCTTTTAATGCCCCTTACAAGACATGTGGAGGTCAGAGTGGTATAACAAGATGCTTTTAATGCCCGTCAGAAGAGACGTGTAGGTCAGAGTGGTATAACTAGACGATTTTAATGCCCGTCAATAGAGACGTGGAGGTCAGATTGGTATAACAAGACGCTTTTAATGCCCATTACAAGAGACGTGGAGGTCAGAGTGGTATAACAAGATGCTTTCATGCCCCTTACAAGAGACGTGAAGGTCAGAGTGGTATAACAAGACGCTTTTAAAGCCCCTTACAAGAGACGTGGAGGTCAGAGTGGTATAACAAGACGCTTTTAATGCGCCTTACAAGAAATGTGGAGGTCAGAGTGGTATAACAAGACGCTTTTAATGCCTGTCAGAAGAGAAGTGGTGGTCAGAGTGGTATAACAAGACGCTTTTAATGCCCCTTACAAGAGATGTGGAGGTTAGAGTGGTATAACAAGATGCTTTTAATGCCTGTCAGAAGAGGCGTGGAGGTCAGAGTGGTATAACAAGACGCTTTTAATGCACGTCAGAAGAGAAGTGGAGGTCAGAGTGGTATAACAACAGGCTTTTAATGCCCTTTAGAAGAGACGTGGAGGTCAGAGTGGTATAACAAGATGCTTTCAATGCCCCTTACAAGAGAAGTGAAGGTCAGAGTGGTATAACAAGACGCCTTTAATGCCCCTTACAAGAGACGTGTAGGTCAGAGTGGTATAACAAGACGCTTTTAATGCCCCTTACAAGAGACGTGGAGGTCAGAGTGGTATAACAAGACGCTTTTAATGCCCCTTACAAGAGATGTGGAGGTCAGAGTGGTATAACAAGATGCTATTAATGCACGTCAGAAGAGACGTGGAGGTCAGATTGGTATAACAAGACGCTTTTAATGCCCGTTACAAGAGACGTGGAGGTCAGAGTGGTATAACAAGATGCTTTCAATGCCCCTTACAAGAGACGTGAAAGTCAGAGTGGTATAACAAGTCGTCTTTAATACCCCTTACAAGAGACGTGGAGGTCAGAGTGGTAAAACAAGACGCTTTTAATGCCGCTTACAAGAGACGTGGAGGTCAGAGTGGTATAACAAGACGATTTTAATGCCCCTTACAAGAGACGTGGAGGTCAGAGTGGTATAACAAGATACTTTCAATGCCCCTTACAAGAAACGTGAAGGTCAGAGTGGTATAACAAGACACTTTTAATGCCCCTCAGAAATGACGTGGAGGTCAGAGAGGTATAACAAGATGCTTTTAATGCCCCTTACAAGGCACGTGGAGGTCAGAGTGTTTTAACAAGACGCTTTTAATGCCCCTTACAAGAGACGTGGAGGTCAGAGTGCTATAACAAGACGCTTTTAATGCCCCTTACAAGAGATCTGGAGGTCAGAGTGGTTTAACAAGATGCTTTTAATGCCCCTTACAAGAGATGTGGAGGTCAGAGTGGTATAACAAGACGCTTTTAATGCCCGTCAGAAGAGACGTGGATTTCAGAGTGGTATAACAAGACGCTTTTAATGCTCCTTACAAGAGACGTGCAGGTCAGAGTGGTATAACAAGACGATTTTAATGCCCCCTACAAGAGACGTGGAGGTCAGAGTGGTATAACAAGATGCTTTTAATGCCCCTTACAAGAGATGTGGAGGTCAGAGTGGTATAACAAGATGCTTTTAATGCCCGTCAGAAGAGACGTGTAGGTCAGAGTGGTATAACTAGACGCTTTTAATGCCCGTCAGAAGAGACGTGGAGGTCAGATTGGTATAACAAGACGCTTTTAATGCCCATTACAAGAGACGTGGAGGTCAGAGTGGTATAACAAGATGCTTTCATGCCCCTTACAAGAGACGTGAAGGTCAGAGTGGTATAACAAGACGCTTTTAAAGCCCCTTACAAGAGACGTGGAGGTCAGAGTGGTATAACAAGACGCTTTTAATGCCCCTTACAAGAGATGTGTAGGTTAGAGTGGTATAACAAGATGCTTTTAATGCCTGTCAGAAGAGACGTGGAGGTCAGAGTGGTATAACAAGACGCTTTTAATGCACGTCAGAAGAGAAGTGGAGGTCAGAGTGGTATAACAAGACGCTTATAATGCCCCTCAGAAGAGACGTGGAGGTCAGAGTGGTATAACAAGACACTTTTAATGCCTCTTGCAAGACACGTGAAGGTCAGAGTGGTATAACAAGACGCTTTTAATGCCGCTTACAAGAGACGTGGAGGTCAGAGTGGTATAACAAGACGCTTTTAATGCCCCTTACAAGAGACGTGGAGGTCAGAGTGGTATAACAAGATACTTTCAATTCCCCTTACAAGAAACGTGAAGGTCAGAGTGGTATAACAAGACACTTTTAATGCCCCTCAGAAATGACGTGGAGGTCAGAGAGGTATAACAAGATGCTTTTAATGCCCCTTACAAGGCACGTGGAGGTCAGAGTGTTTTAACAAGACGCTTTTAATGCCCCTTACAAGAGACGTGGAGGTCAGAGTGGTATAACAAGACGCTTTTAATGCCCCTTACAAGAGACGTGGAGGTCAGAGTGGTATAACAAGATACTTTCAATTCCCCTTACAAGAAACGTGAAGGTCAGAGTGGTATAACAAGACACTTTTAATGCCCCTCAGAAATGACGTGGAGGTCAGAGAGGTATAACAAGATGCTTTTAATGCCCCTTACAAGGCACGTGGAGGTCAGAGTGTTTTAACAAGACGCTTTTAATGCCCCTTACAAGAGACGTGGAGGTCAGAGTGGTATAACAAGATGCTTTCATGCCCCTTACAAGAGACGTGAAGGTCAGAGTGGTATAACAAGACGCTTTTAAAGCCCCTTACAAGAGACGTGGAGGTCAGAGTGGTATAACAAGACGCTTTTAATGCGCCTTACAAGAAATGTGGAGGTCAGAGTGGTATAACAAGACGCTTTTAATGCCTGTCAGAAGAGAAGTGGTGGTCAGAGTGGTATAACAAGACGCTTTTAATGCCCCTTACAAGAGATGTGGAGGTTAGAGTGGTATAACAAGATGCTTTTAATGCCTGTCAGAAGAGACGTGGAGGTCAGAGTGGTATAACAAGACGCTTTTAATGCACATCAGAAGAGAAGTGGAGGTCAGAGTGGTATAACAACAGGCTTTTAATGCCCTTTAGAAGAGACGTGGAGGTCAGAGTGGTATAACAAGATGCTTTCAATGCCCCTTACAAGAGAAGTGAAGGTCAGAGTGGTATAACAAGACGCCTTTAATGCCCCTTACAAGAGACGTGTAGGTCAGAGTGGTATAACAAGACGCTTTTAATGCCCCTTACAAGAGACGTGGAGGTCAGAGTGGTATAACAAGACGCTTTTAATGCCCCTTACAAGAGATGTGGAGGTCAGAGTGGTATAACAAGATGCTATTAATGCACGTCAGAAGAGACGTGGAGGTCAGATTGGTATAACAAGACGCTTTTAATGCCCGTTACAAGAGACGTGGAGGTCAGAGTGGTATAATAAGATGCTTTCAATGCCCCTTACAAGAGACGTGAAGGTCAGAGTGGTATAACAAGTCGTCTTTAATACCCCTTACAAGAGACGTGGAGGTCAGAGTGGTAAAACAAGACGCTTTTAATGCCGCTTACAAGAGACGTGGAGGTCAGAGTGGTATAACAAGACACTTTTAATGCCCCTTACAAGAGACGTGGAGGTCAGAGTGGTATAACAAGATACTTTCAATGCACCTTACAAGAAACGTGAAGGTCAGAGAGGTATAACAAGACACTTTTAATGCCCCTCAGAAATGACGTGGAGGTCAGAGAGGTATAACAAGACGCTTTTAATGCCCCTTACAAGGCACGTGGAGGTCAGAGTGTTTTAACAAGACGCTTTTAATGCCCCTTACAAGAGACGTGGAGGTCAGAGTGCTATAACAAGACGCTTTTAATGCCCCTTACAAGAGATCTGGAGGTCAGAGTGGTTTAACAAGATGCTTTTAATGCCCCTTACAAGAGATGTGGAGGTCAGAGTGGTATAACAAGACGCTTTTAATGCCCGTCAGAAGAGACGTGGATTTCAGAGTGGTATAACAAGACGCTTTTAATGCTCCTTACAAGAGACGTGCAGGTCAGAGTGGTATAACAAGACGATGTTAATGCCCCCTACAAGAGACGTGGAGGTCAGAGTGGTATAACAAGATGCTTTTAATGCCCCTTACAAGAGATGTGGAGGTCAGAGTGGTATAACAAGATGCTTTTAATGCCCGTCAGAAGAGACGTGTAGGTCAGAGTGGTATAACTAGACGCTTTTAATGCCCGTCAGAAGAGACGTGGAGGTCAGATTGGTATAACAAGACGCTTTTAATGCCCATTACAAGAGACGTGGAGGTCAGAGTGGTATAACAAGATGCTTTCATGCCCCTTACAAGAGACGTGAAGGTCAGAGTGGTATAACAAGACGCTTTTAAAGCCCCTTACAAGAGACGTGGAGGTCAGAGTGGTATAACAAGACGCTTTTAATGCCCCTTACAAGAGATGTGTAGGTTAGAGTGGTATAACAAGATGCTTTTAATGCCTGTCAGAAGAGACGTGGAGGTCAGAGTGGTATAACAAGACGCTTTTAATGCACGTCAGAAGAGAAGTGGAGGTCAGAGTGGTATAACAAGACGCTTATAATGCCCCTCAGAAGAGACGTGGAGGTCAGAGTGGTATAACAAGACACTTTTAATGCCTCTTGCAAGACACGTGAAGGTCAGAGTGGTATAACAAGACGCTTTTAATGCTCCTTACAAGAGACGTGCAGGTCAGAGTGGTATAACAAGACGCTTTTAATGCCCCCTACAAGAGACGTGGAGGTCAAAGTGGTATAACAAGATGCTTTTAATGCCCCTTACAAGAGATGTGGAGGTCAGAGTGGTATAACAAGATGCTTTTAATGCCCGTCAGAAGAGACGTGGAGGTCAGAGTGGCATAACTAGAAGCTTTTAATGCCCGTCAGAAGAGACGTGGAGGTCAGAGTGGTATAACAAGACGCTTTTAATGCCCCTTACAAGAGATGTGGAGGTCAGAGTGGTATAACAAGATGCTTTTAATGCCGGTCAGAAGAGACAGGGAGGTCAGAGTGGTATAACAAGACACTTTTAATGCCCGTCAGAAGAGAAGTGGAGGTCAGAGTGGTATAACAAGATGCTTTTAATGCCCTTCAGAAGAGACGTGGAGGTCAGAGTGGTATAACAAGATGCTTTTAATGCCCCTTACAAGACACGTGGAGGTCAGAGTGGTATAACAAGACGCTTTTAATGCCCCTTGCAAGAGATGAGGAGGTCAGAGTGGTATAACAAGACACTTTTAATGCCCGTCAGAAGAGACGTGGAGGTCAGATTGGTATAACAAGACGCTTTTAATGCCCGTTACAAGAGACGTGGAGGTCAGAGTGGTATAACAAGATGCTTTCAATGACCCTTACAAGAGACGTGAAGGTCAGAGTGGTATAACAAGTCGCCTTTAATACCCCTTACAAAAGACGTGGAGGTCAGAGTGGTAAAACAAGACGCTTTTAATGCCGCTTACAAGAGACGTGGAGGTCAGAGTGGTATAACAAGACGCTTTTAATGCCCCTTACAAGAGACGTGGAGGTCAGAGTGGTATAACAAGATACTTTCAATTCCCCTTACAAGAAACGTGAAGGTCAGAGTGGTATAACAAGACACTTTTAATGCCCCTCAGAAATGACGTGGAGGTCAGAGAGGTATAACAAGATGCTTTTAATGCCCCTTACAAGGCACGTGGAGGTCAGAGTGTTTTAACAAGACGCTTTTAATGCCCCTTACAAGAGACGTGGAGGTCAGAGTGGTAAAACAAGACGCTTTTAATGCCGCTTACAAGAGACGTGGAGGTCAGAGTGGTATAACAAGACGCTTTTAATGCCCCTTACAAGAGACGTGGAGGTCAGAGTGGTATAACAAGATACTTTCAATGCCCCTTACAAGAAACGTGAAGGTCAGAGTGGTATAACAAGACACTTTTAATGCCCCTCAGAAATGACGTGGAGGTCAGAGAGGTATAACAAGACGCTTTTAATGCCCCTTACAAGGCACGTGGAGGTCAGAGTGTTTTAACAAGACGCTTTTAATGCCCCTTACAAGAGACGTGGAGGTCAGAGTGCTATAACAAGACGCTTTTAATGCCCCTTACAAGAGATCTGGAGGTCAGAGTGGTTTAACAAGATGCTTTTAATGCCCCTTACAAGAGATGTGGAGGTCAGAGTGGTATAACAAGACGCTTTTAATGCCCGTCAGAAGAGACGTGGATTTCAGAGTGGTATAACAAGACGCTTTCAATGCTCCTTACAAGAGACGTGCAGGTCAGAGTGGTATAACAAGACGATTTTAATGCCCCCTACAAGAGACGTGGAGGTCAGAGTGGTATAACAAGATGCTTTTAATGCCCCTTACAAGAGATGTGGAGGTCAGAGTGGTATAACAAGATGCTTTTAATGCCCGTCAGAAGAGACGTGTAGGTCAGAGTGGTATAACTAGACGCTTTTAATGCCCGTCAGAAGAGACGTGGAGGTCAGATTGGTATAACAAGACGCTTTTAATGCCCATTACAAGAGACGTGGAGGTCAGAGTGGTATAACAAGATGCTTTCATGCCCCTTACAAGAGACGTGAAGGTCAGAGTGGTATAACAAGACGCTTTTAAAGCCCCTTACAAGAGACGTGGAGGTCAGAGTGGTATAACAAGACGCTTTTAATGCGCCTTACAAGAAATGTGGAGGTCAGAGTGGTATAACAAGACGCTTTTAATGCCTGTCAGAAGAGAAGTGGTGGTCAGAGTGGTATAACAAGATGCTTTTAATGCCCCTTACAAGAGATGTGGAGGTTAGAGTGGTATAACAAGATGCTTTTAATGCCTGTCAGAAGAGACGTGGAGGTCAGAGTGGTATAACAAGACGCTTTTAATGCACGTCAGAAGAGAAGTGGAGGTCAGAGTGGTATAACAACAGGCTTTTAATGCCCTTTAGAAGAGACGTGGAGGTCAGAGTGGTATAACAAGATGCTTTCAATGCCCCTTACAAGAGAAGTGAAGGTCAGAGTGGTATAACAAGACGCCTTTAATGCCCCTTACAAGAGACGTGTAGGTCAGAGTGGTATAACAAGACGCTTTTAATGCCCCTTACAAGAGACGTGGAGGTCAGAGTGGTATAACAAGACGCTTTTAATGCCCCTTACAAGAGATGTGGAGGTCAGAGTGGTATAACAAGATGCTATTAATGCACGTCAGAAGAGACGTGGAGGTCAGATTGGTATAACAAGACGCTTTTAATGCCCGTTACAAGAGACGTGGAGGTCAGAGTGGTATAACAAGATGCTTTCAATGCCCCTTACAAGAGACGTGAAGGTCAGAGTGGTATAACAAGTCGTCTTTAATACCCCTTACAAGAGACGTGGAGGTCAGAGTGGTAAAACAAGACGCTTTTAATGCCGCTTACAAGAGACGTGGAGGTCAGAGTGGTATAACAAGACGCTTTTAATGCCCCTTACAAGAGACGTGGAGGTCAGAGTGGTATAACAAGATACTTTCAATGCCCCTTACAAGAAACGTGAAGGTCAGAGAGGTATAACAAGACACTTTTAATGCCCCTCAGAAATGACGTGGAGGTCAGAGAGGTATAACAAGACGCTTTTAATGCCCCTTACAAGGCACGTGGAGGTCAGAGTGTTTTAACAAGACGCTTTTAATGCCCCTTACAAGAGACGTGGAGGTCAGAGTGCTATAACAAGACGCTTTTAATGCCCCTTACAAGAGATCTGGAGGTCAGAGTGGTTTAACAAGATGCTTTTAATGCCCCTTACAAGAGATGTGGAGGTCAGAGTGGTATAACAAGACGCTTTTAATGCCCGTCAGAAGAGACGTGGATTTCAGAGTGGTATAACAAGACGCTTTTAATGCTCCTTACAAGAGACGTGCAGGTCAGAGTGGTATAACAAGACGATTTTAATGCCCCCTACAAGAGACGTGGAGGTCAGAGTGGTATAACAAGATGCTTTTAATGCCCCTTACAAGAGATGTGGAGGTCAGAGTGGTATAAGAAGATGCTTTTAATGCCCGTCAGAAGAGACGTGTAGGTCAGAGTGGTATAACTAGACGCTTTTAATGCCCGTCAGAAGAGACGTGGAGGTCAGATTGGTATAACAAGACGCTTTTAATGCCCATTACAAGAGACGTGGAGGTCAGAGTGGTATAACAAGATGCTTTCATGCCCCTTACAAGAGACGTGAAGGTCAGAGTGGTATAACAAGACGCTTTTAAAGCCCCTTACAAGAGACGTGGAGGTCAGAGTGGTATAACAAGACGCTTTTAATGCCCCTTACAAGAGATGTGTAGGTTAGAGTGGTATAACAAGATGCTTTTAATGCCTGTCAGAAGAGACGTGGAGGTCAGAGTGGTATAACAAGACGCTTTTAATGCACGTCAGAAGAGAAGTGGAGGTCAGAGTGGTATAACAAGACGCTTATAATGCCCCTCAGAAGAGACGTGGAGGTCAGAGTGGTATAACAAGACACTTTTAATGCCTCTTGCAAGACACGTGAAGGTCAGAGTGGTATAACAAGACGCTTTTAATGCTCCTTACAAGAGACGTGCAGGTCAGAGTGGTATAACAAGACGCTTTTAATGCCCCCTACAAGAGACATGGAGGTCAAAGTGGTATAACAAGATGCTTTTAATGCCCCTTACAAGAGATGTGGAGGTCAGAGTGGTATAACAAGATGCTTTTAATGCCCGTCAGAAGAGACGTGGAGGTCAGAGTGGCATAACTAGAAGCTTTTAATGCCCGTCAGAAGAGACGTGGAGGTCAGAGTGGTATAACAAGACGCTTTTAATGCCCCTTACAAGAGATGTGGAGGTCAGAGTGGTATAACAAGATGCTTTTAATGCCGGTCAGAAGAGACAGGGAGGTCAGAGTGGTATAACAAGACACTTTTAATTCCCGTCAGAAGAGAAGTGGAGGTCAGAGTGGTATAACAAGATGCTTTTAATGCCCTTCAGAAGAGACGTGGAGGTCAGAGTGGTATAACAAGATGCTTTTAATGCCCCTTACAAGACACGTGGAGGTCAGAGTGGTATAACAAGACGCTTTTAATGCCCCTTGCAAGAGATGAGGAGGTCAGAGTGGTATAACAAGACACTTTTAATGCCCGTCAGAAGAGACGTGGAGGTCAGATTGGTATAACAAGACGCTTTTAATGCCCGTTACAAGAGACGTGGAGGTCAGAGTGGTATAACAAGATGCTTTCAATGACCCTTACAAGAGACGTGAAGGTCAGAGTGGTATAACAAGTCGCCTTTAATACCCCTTACAAAAGACGTGGAGGTCAGAGTGGTAAAACAAGACGCTTTTAATGCCGCTTACAAGAGACGTGGAGGTCAGAGTGGTATAACAAGACGCTTTTAATGCCCCTTACAAGAGACGTGGAGGTCAGAGTGGTATAACAAGATACTTTCAATTCCCCTTACAAGAAACGTGAAGGTCAGAGTGGTATAACAAGACACTTTTAATGCCCCTCAGAAATGACGTGGAGGTCAGAGAGGTATAACAAGATGCTTTTAATGCCCCTTACAAGGCACGTGGAGGTCAGAGTGTTTTAACAAGACGCTTTTAATGCCCCTTACAAGAGACGTGGAGGTCAGAGTGGTATAACAAGATGCTTTTAATGCCCCTTACAAGAGATCTGGAGGTCAGAGTGGTTTAACAAGATGCTTTTAATGCCTCTTACAAGAGATGTGGAGGTCAGAGTGGTATAACAAGACGCTTTTAATGCCCGTCAGAAGAGACGTGGATTTCAGAGTGGTATAACAAGACGCTTTTAATGATCCTTACAAGAGACGTGCAGGTCAGAGTGGTATAACAAGACGATTTTAATGCCCCCTACAAGAGACGTGGAGGTCAGAGTGGTATAACAAGATGCTTTTAATGCCCCTTACAAGAGATGTGGAGGTCAGAGTGGTATAACAAGATGCTTTTAATGCCCGTCAGAAGAGACGTGTAGGTCAGAGTGGTATAACTAGACACTTTTAATGCCCGTCAGAAGAGACGTGGAGGTCAGATTGGTATAACAAGACGCTTTTAATGCCCATTACAAGAGACGTGGAGGTCAGAGTGGTATAACAAGATGCTTTCATGCCCCTTACAAGAGACGTGAAGGTCAGAGTGGTATAACAAGACGCTTTTAAAGCCCCTTACAAGAGACGTGGAGGTCAGATTGGTATAACAAGACGCTTTTAATGCGCCTTACAAGAAATGTGGAGGTCAGAGTGGTATAACAAGACGCTTTTAATGCCTGTCAGAAGAGAAGTGGTGGTCAGAGTGGTATAACAAGACGCTTTTAATGCCCCTTACAAGAGATGTGGAGGTTAGAGTGGTATAACAAGATGCTTTTAATGCCTGTCAGAAGAGACGTGGAGGTCAGAGTGGTATAACAAGACGCTTTTAATGCACGTCAGAAGAGAAGTGGAGGTCAGAGTGGTATAACAACAGGCTTTTAATGCCCTTTAGAAGAGACGTGGAGGTCAGAGTGGTATAACAAGATGCTTTCAATGCCACTTACAAGAGAAGTGAAGGTCAGAGTGGTATAACAAGACGCCTTTAATGCCCCTTACAAGAGACGTGTAGGTCAGAGTGGTATAACAAGACGCTTTTAATGCCCCTTACAAGAGACGTAGAGGTCAGAGTGGTATAACAAGACGCTTTTAATGCCCCTTACAAGAGATGTGGAGGTCAGAGTGGTATAACAAGATGCTATTAATGCACGTCAGAAGAGACGTGGAGGTCAGATTGGTATAACAAGACGCTTTTAATGCCCGTTACAAGAGACGTGGAGGTCAGAGTGGTATAACAAGATGCTTTCAATGCCCCTTACAAGAGACGTGAAGGTCAGAGTGGTATAACAAGTCGTCTTTAATACCCCTTACAAGAGACGTGGAGGTCAGAGTGGTAAAACAAGACGCTTTTAATGCCGCTTACAAGAGACGTGGAGGTCAGAGTGGTATAACAAGACGCTTTTAATGCCCCTTACAAGAGACGTGGAGGTCAGAGTGGTATAACAAGATACTTTCAATGCCCCTTACAAGAAACGTGAAGGTCAGAGTGGTATAACAAGACACTTTTAATGCCCCTCAGAAATGACGTGGAGGTCAGAGAGGTATAACAAGACGCTTTTAATGCCCCTTACAAGGCACGTGGAGGTCAGAGTGTTTTAACAAGACGCTTTTAATGCCCCTTACAAGAGACGTGGAGGTCAGAGTGGTATAACAAGACGCTTTTAATGCCGCTTACAAGAGATCTGGAGGTCAGAGTGGTTTAACAAGATGCTTTTAATGCCCCTTACAAGAGATGTGGAGGTCAGAGTGGTATAACAAGACGCTTTTAATGCCCGTCAGAAGAGACGTGGATTTCAGAGTGGTATAACAAGACGCTTTTAATGCTCCTTACAAGAGACGTGCAGGTCAGAGTGGTATAACAAGATGATTTTAATGCCCCCTACAAGAGACGTGGAGGTCAGAGTGGTATAACAAGATGCTTTTAATGCCCCTTACAAGAGATGTGGAGGTCAGAGTGGTATAACAAGATGCTTTTAATGCCCGTCAGAAGAGACGTGTAGGTCAGAGTGGTATAACTAGACGCTTTTAATGCCCGTCAGAAGAGACGTGGAGGTCAGATTGGTATAACAAGACGCTTTTAATGCCCATTACAAGAGACGTGGAGGTCAGAGTGGTATAACAAGATGCTTTCATGCCCCTTACAAGAGACGTGAAGGTCAGAGTGGTATAACAAGACGCTTTTAAAGCCCCTTACAAGAGACGTGGAGGTCAGAGTGGTATAACAAGACGCTTTTAATGCGCCTTACAAGAGATGTGGAGGTCAGAGTGGTATAACAAGACGCTTTTAATGCCTGTCAGAAGAGAAGTGGTGGTCAGAGTGGTATAACAAGACGCTTTTAATGCCCCTTACAAGAGACGTGGAGGTCAGAGTGGTATAACAAGATGCTTTTAATGCCCGTCAGAAGAGACGTGTAGGTCAGAGTGGTATAACTAGACGCTTTTAATGCCCGTCAGAAGAGACGTGGAGGTCAGATTGGTATAACAAGACGCTTTTAATGCCCATTACAAGAGACGTGGAGGTCAGAGTGGTATAACAAGACACTTTTAATGCCTCTTGCAAGACACGTGAAGGTCAGAGTGGTATAACAAGACGCTTTTAATGCTCCTTACAAGAGACGTGCAGGTCAGAGTGGTATAACAAGACGCTTTTAATGCCCCCTACAAGAGACGTGGAGGTCAAAGTGGTATAACAAGATGCTTTTAATGCCCCTTACAAGAGATGTGGAGGTCAGAGTGGTATAACAAGATGCTTTTAATGCCCGTCAGAAGAGACGTGGAGGTCAGAGTGGCATAACTAGAAGCTTTTAATGCCCGTCAGAAGAGACGTGGAGGTCAGAGTGGTATAACAAGACGCTTTTAATGCCCCTTACAAGAGATGTGGAGGTCAGAGTGGTATAACAAGATGCTTTTAATGCCGGTCAGAAGAGACAGGGAGGTCAGAGTGGTATAACAAGACACTTTTAATGCCCGTCAGAAGAGAAGTGGAGGTCAGAGTGGTATAACAAGATGCTTTTAATGCCCTTCAGAAGAGACGTGGAGGTCAGAGTGGTATAACAAGATGCTTTTAATGCCCCTTGTAAGAGATGAGGAGGTCAGAGTGGTATAACAAGACACTTTTAATGCCCGTCAGAAGAGACGTGGAGGTCAGATTGGTATAACAAGACGCTTTTAATGCCCGTTACAAGAGACGTGGAGGTCAGAGTGGTATAACAAGATGCTTTCAATGACCCTTACAAGAGACGTGAAGGTCAGAGTGGTATAACAAGTCGCCTTTAATACCCCTTACAAAAGACGTGGAGGTCAGAGTGGTAAAACAAGACGCTTTTAATGCCGCTTACAAGAGACGTGGAGGTCAGAGTGGTATAACAAGACGCTTTTAATGCCCCTTACAAGAGACGTGGAGGTCAGAGTGGTATAACAAGATACTTTCAATTCCCCTTACAAGAAACGTGAAGGTCAGAGTGGTATAACAAGACACTTTTAATGCCCCTCAGAAATGACGTGGAGGTCAGAGAGGTATAACAAGATGCTTTTAATGCCCCTTACAAGGCACGTGGAGGTCAGAGTGTTTTAACAAGACGCTTTTAATGCCCCTTACAAGAGACGTGGAGGTCAGAGTGGTAAAACAAGACGCTTTTAATGCCGCTTACAAGAGACGTGGAGGTCAGAGTGGTATAACAAGACGCTTTTAATGCCCCTTACAAGGGACGTGGAGGTCAGAGTGGTATAACAAGATACTTTCAATGCCCCTTACAAGAAACGTGAAGGTCAGAGTGGTATAACAAGACACTTTTAATGCCCCTCAGAAATGACGTGGAGGTCAGAGAGGTATAACAAGACGCTTTTAATGCCCCTTACAAGGCACGTGGAGGTCAGAGTGTTTTAACAAGACGCTTTTAATGCCCCTTACAAGAGACGTGGAGGTCAGAGTGCTATAACAAGACGCTTTTAATGCCCCTTACAAGAGATCTGGAGGTCAGAGTGGTTTAACAAGATGCTTTTAATGCCCCTTACAAGAGATGTGGAGGTCAGAGTGGTATAACAAGACGCTTTTAATGCCCGTCAGAAGAGACGTGGATTTCAGAGTGGTATAACAAGACGCTTTCAATGCTCCTTACAAGAGACGTGCAGGTCAGAGTGGTATAACAAGACGATTTTAATGCCCCCTACAAGAGACGTGGAGGTCAGAGTGGTATAACAAGATGCTTTTAATGCCCCTTACAAGAGATGTGGAGGTCAGAGTGGTATAACAAGATGCTTTTAATGCCCGTCAGAAGAGACGTGTAGGTCAGAGTGGTATAACTAGACGCTTTTAATGCCCGTCAGAAGAGACGTGGAGGTCAGATTGGTATAACAAGACGCTTTTAATGCCCATTACAAGAGACGTGGAGGTCAGAGTGGTATAACAAGATGCTTTCATGCCCCTTACAAGAGACGTGAAGGTCAGAGTGGTATAACAAGACGCTTTTAAAGCCCCTTACAAGAGACGTGGAGGTCAGAGTGGTATAACAAGACGCTTTTAATGCGCCTTACAAGAAATGTGGAGGTCAGAGTGGTATAACAAGACGCTTTTAATGCCTGTCAGAAGAGAAGTGGTGGTCAGAGTGGTATAACAAGACGCTTTTAATGCCCCTTACAAGAGATGTGGAGGTTAGAGTGGTATAACAAGATGCTTTTAATGCCTGTCAGAAGAGACGTGGAGGTCAGAGTGGTATAACAAGACGCTTTTAATGCACGTCAGAAGAGAAGTGGAGGTCAGAGTGGTATAACAACAGGCTTTTAATGCCCTTTAGAAGAGACGTGGAGGTCAGAGTGGTATAACAAGATGCTTTCAATGCCCCTTACAAGAGAAGTGAAGGTCAGAGTGGTATAACAAGACGCCTTTAATGCCCCTTACAAGAGACGTGTAGGTCAGAGTGGTATAACAAGACGCTTTTAATGCCCCTTACAAGAGACGTGGAGGTCAGAGTGGTATAACAAGACGCTTTTAATGCCCCTTACAAGAGATGTGGAGGTCAGAGTGGTATAACAAGATGCTATTAATGCACGTCAGAAGAGACGTGGAGGTCAGATTGGTATAACAAGACGCTTTTAATGCCCGTTACAAGAGACGTGGAGGTCAGAGTGGTATAACAAGATGCTTTCAATGCCCCTTACAAGAGACGTGAAGGTCAGAGTGGTATAACAAGTCGTCTTTAATACCCCTTACAAGAGACGTGGAGGTCAGAGTGGTAAAACAAGACGCTTTTAATGCCGCTTACAAGAGACGTGGAGGTCAGAGTGGTATAACAAGACGCTTTTAATGCCCCTTACAAGAGACGTGGAGGTCAGAGTGGTATAACAAGATACTTTCAATGCCCCTTACAAGAAACGTGAAGGTCAGAGTGGTATAACAAGACACTTTTAATGCCCCTCAGAAATGACGTGGAGGTCAGAGAGGTATAACAAGACGCTTTTAATGCCCCTTACAAGGCACGTGGAGGTCAGAGTGTTTTAACAAGACGCTTTTAATGCCCCTTACAAGAGACGTGGAGGTCAGAGTGGTATAACAAGACGCTTTTAATGCCGCTTACAAGAGATCTGGAGGTCAGAGTGGTTTAACAAGATGCTTTTAATGCCCCTTACAAGAGATGTGGAGGTCAGAGTGGTATAACAAGACGCTTTTAATGCCCGTCAGAAGAGACGTGGATTTCAGAGTGGTATAACAAGACGCTTTTAATGCTCCTTACAAGAGACGTGCAGGTCAGAGTGGTATAACAAGATGATTTTAATGCCCCCTACAAGAGACGTGGAGGTCAGAGTGGTATAACAAGATGCTTTTAATGCCCCTTACAAGAGATGTGGAGGTCAGAGTGGTATAACAAGATGCTTTTAATGCCCGTCAGAAGAGACGTGTAGGTCAGAGTGGTATAACTAGACGCTTTTAATGCCCGTCAGAAGAGACGTGGAGGTCAGATTGGTATAACAAGACGCTTTTAATGCCCATTACAAGAGACGTGGAGGTCAGAGTGGTATAACAAGATGCTTTCATGCCCCTTACAAGAGACGTGAAGGTCAGAGTGGTATAACAAGACGCTTTTAAAGCCCCTTACAAGAGACGTGGAGGTCAGAGTGGTATAACAAGACGCTTTTAATGCGCCTTACAAGAGATGTGGAGGTCAGAGTGGTATAACAAGACGCTTTTAATGCCTGTCAGAAGAGAAGTGGTGGTCAGAGTGGTATAACAAGACGCTTTTAATGCCCCTTACAAGAGACGTGGAGGTCAGAGTGGTATAACAAGATGCTTTTAATGCCCGTCAGAAGAGACGTGTAGGTCAGAGTGGTATAACTAGACGCTTTTAATGCCCGTCAGAAGAGACGTGGAGGTCAGATTGGTATAACAAGACGCTTTTAATGCCCATTACAAGAGACGTGGAGGTCAGAGTGGTATAACAAGACACTTTTAATGCCTCTTGCAAGACACGTGAAGGTCAGAGTGGTATAACAAGACGCTTTTAATGCTCCTTACAAGAGACGTGCAGGTCAGAGTGGTATAACAAGACGCTTTTAATGCCCCCTACAAGAGACGTGGAGGTCAAAGTGGTATAACAAGATGCTTTTAATGCCCCTTACAAGAGATGTGGAGGTCAGAGTGGTATAACAAGATGCTTTTAATGCCCGTCAGAAGAGACGTGGAGGTCAGAGTGGCATAACTAGAAGCTTTTAATGCCCGTCAGAAGAGACGTGGAGGTCAGAGTGGTATAACAAGACGCTTTTAATGCCCCTTACAAGAGATGTGGAGGTCAGAGTGGTATAACAAGATGCTTTTAATGCCGGTCAGAAGAGACAGGGAGGTCAGAGTGGTATAACAAGACACTTTTAATGCCCGTCAGAAGAGAAGTGGAGGTCAGAGTGGTATAACAAGATGCTTTTAATGCCCTTCAGAAGAGACGTGGAGGTCAGAGTGGTATAACAAGATGCTTTTAATGCCCCTTGTAAGAGATGAGGAGGTCAGAGTGGTATAACAAGACACTTTTAATGCCCGTCAGAAGAGACGTGGAGGTCAGATTGGTATAACAAGACGCTTTTAATGCCCGTTACAAGAGACGTGGAGGTCAGAGTGGTATAACAAGATGCTTTCAATGACCCTTACAAGAGACGTGAAGGTCAGAGTGGTATAACAAGTCGCCTTTAATACCCCTTACAAAAGACGTGGAGGTCAGAGTGGTAAAACAAGACGCTTTTAATGCCGCTTACAAGAGACGTGGAGGTCAGAGTGGTATAACAAGACGCTTTTAATGCCCCTTACAAGAGACGTGGAGGTCAGAGTGGTATAACAAGATACTTTCAATTCCCCTTACAAGAAACGTGAAGGTCAGAGTGGTATAACAAGACACTTTTAATGCCCCTCAGAAATGACGTGGAGGTCAGAGAGGTATAACAAGATGCTTTTAATGCCCCTTACAAGGCACGTGGAGGTCAGAGTGTTTTAACAAGACGCTTTTAATGCCCCTTACAAGAGACGTGGAGGTCAGAGTGGTAAAACAAGACGCTTTTAATGCCGCTTACAAGAGACGTGGAGGTCAGAGTGGTATAACAAGACGCTTTTAATGCCCCTTACAAGGGACGTGGAGGTCAGAGTGGTATAACAAGATACTTTCAATGCCCCTTACAAGAAACGTGAAGGTCAGAGTGGTATAACAAGACACTTTTAATGCCCCTCAGAAATGACGTGGAGGTCAGAGAGGTATAACAAGACGCTTTTAATGCCCCTTACAAGGCACGTGGAGGTCAGAGTGTTTTAACAAGACGCTTTTAATGCCCCTTACAAGAGACGTGGAGGTCAGAGTGCTATAACAAGACGCTTTTAATGCCCCTTACAAGAGATCTGGAGGTCAGAGTGGTTTAACAAGATGCTTTTAATGCCCCTTACAAGAGATGTGGAGGTCAGAGTGGTATAACAAGACGCTTTTAATGCCCGTCAGAAGAGACGTGGATTTCAGAGTGGTATAACAAGACGCTTTCAATGCTCCTTACAAGAGACGTGCAGGTCAGAGTGGTATAACAAGACGATTTTAATGCCCCCTACAAGAGACGTGGAGGTCAGAGTGGTATAACAAGATGCTTTTAATGCCCCTTACAAGAGATGTGGAGGTCAGAGTGGTATAACAAGATGCTTTTAATGCCCGTCAGAAGAGACGTGTAGGTCAGAGTGGTATAACTAGACGCTTTTAATGCCCGTCAGAAGAGACGTGGAGGTCAGATTGGTATAACAAGACGCTTTTAATGCCCATTACAAGAGACGTGGAGGTCAGAGTGGTATAACAAGATGCTTTCATGCCCCTTACAAGAGACGTGAAGGTCAGAGTGGTATAACAAGACGCTTTTAAAGCCCCTTACAAGAGACGTGGAGGTCAGAGTGGTATAACAAGACGCTTTTAATGCGCCTTACAAGAAATGTGGAGGTCAGAGTGGTATAACAAGACGCTTTTAATGCCTGTCAGAAGAGAAGTGGTGGTCAGAGTGGTATAACAAGACGCTTTTAATGCCCCTTACAAGAGATGTGGAGGTTAGAGTGGTATAACAAGATGCTTTTAATGCCTGTCAGAAGAGACGTGGAGGTCAGAGTGGTATAACAAGACGCTTTTAATGCACGTCAGAAGAGAAGTGGAGGTCAGAGTGGTATAACAACAGGCTTTTAATGCCCTTTAGAAGAGACGTGGAGGTCAGAGTGGTATAACAAGATGCTTTCAATGCCCCTTACAAGAGAAGTGAAGGTCAGAGTGGTATAACAAGACGCCTTTAATGCCCCTTACAAGAGACGTGTAGGTCAGAGTGGTATAACAAGACGCTTTTAATGCCCCTTACAAGAGACGTGGAGGTCAGAGTGGTATAACAAGACGCTTTTAATGCCCCTTACAAGAGATGTGGAGGTCAGAGTGGTATAACAAGATGCTATTAATGCACGTCAGAAGAGACGTGGAGGTCAGATTGGTATAACAAGACGCTTTTAATGCCCGTTACAAGAGACGTGGAGGTCAGAGTGGTATAACAAGATGCTTTCAATGCCCCTTACAAGAGACGTGAAGGTCAGAGTGGTATAACAAGTCGTCTTTAATACCCCTTACAAGAGACGTGGAGGTCAGAGTGGTAAAACAAGACGCTTTTAATGCCGCTTACAAGAGACGTGGAGGTCAGAGTGGTATAACAAGACGCTTTTAATGCCCCTTACAAGAGACGTGGAGGTCAGAGTGGTATAACAAGATACTTTCAATGCCCCTTACAAGAAACGTGAAGGTCAGAGAGGTATAACAAGACACTTTTAATGCCCCTCAGAAATGACGTGGAGGTCAGAGAGGTATAACAAGACGCTTTTAATGCCCCTTACAAGGCACGTGGAGGTCAGAGTGTTTTAACAAGACGCTTTTAATGCCCCTTACAAGAGACGTGGAGGTCAGAGTGCTATAACAAGACGCTTTTAATGCCCCTTACAAGAGATCTGGAGGTCAGAGTGGTTTAACAAGATGCTTTTAATGCCCCTTACAAGAGATGTGGAGGTCAGAGTGGTATAACAAGACGCTTTTAATGCCCGTCAGAAGAGACGTGGATTTCAGAGTGGTATAACAAGACGCTTTTAATGCTCCTTACAAGAGACGTGCAGGTCAGAGTGGTATAACAAGACGATTTTAATGCCCCCTACAAGAGACGTGGAGGTCAGAGTGGTATAACAAGATGCTTTTAATGCCCCTTACAAGAGATGTGGAGGTCAGAGTGGTATAATAAGATGCTTTTAATGCCCGTCAGAAGAGACGTGTAGGTCAGAGTGGTATAACTAGACGCTTTTAATGCCCGTCAGAAGAGACGTGGAGGTCAGATTGGTATAACAAGACGCTTTTAATGCCCATTACAAGAGACGTGGAGGTCAGAGTGGTATAACAAGATGCTTTCATGCCCCTTACAAGAGACGTGAAGGTCAGAGTGCTATAACAAGACGCTTTTAAAGCCCCTTACAAGAGACGTGGAGGTCAGAGTGGTATAACAAGACGCTTTTAATGCCCCTTACAAGAGATGTGTAGGTTAGAGTGGTATAACAAGATGCTTTTAATGCCTGTCAGAAGAGACGTGGAGGTCAGAGTGGTATAACAAGACGCTTTTAATGCACGTCAGAAGAGAAGTGGAGGTCAGAGTGGTATAACAAGACGCTTATAATGCCCCTCAGAAGAGACGTGGAGGTCAGAGTGGTATAACAAGACACTTTTAATGCCTCTTGCAAGACACGTGAAGGTCAGAGTGGTATAACAAGACGCTTTTAATGCTCCTTACAAGAGACGTGCAGGTCAGAGTGGTATAACAAGACGCTTTTAATGCCCCCTACAAGAGACATGGAGGTCAAAGTGGTATAACAAGATGCTTTTAATGCCCCTTACAAGAGATGTGGAGGTCAGAGTGGTATAACAAGATGCTTTTAATGCCCGTCAGAAGAGACGTGGAGGTCAGAGTGGCATAACTAGAAGCTTTTAATGCCCGTCAGAAAAGACGTGGAGGTCAGAGTGGTATAACAAGACGCTTTTAATGCCCCTTACAAGAGATGTGGAGGTCAGAGTGGTATAACAAGATGCTTTTAATGCCGGTCAGAAGAGACAGGGAGGTCAGAGTGGTATAACAAGACACTTTTAATGCCCGTCAGAAGAGAAGTGGAGGTCAGAGTGGTATAACAAGATGCTTTTAATGCCCTTCAGAAGAGACGTGGAGGTCAGAGTGGTATAACAAGATGCTTTTAATGCCCCTTACAAGACACGTGGAGGTCAGAGTGGTATAACAAGACGCTTTTAATGCCCCTTGCAAGAGATGAGGAGGTCAGAGTGGTATAACAAGACACTTTTAATGCCCGTCAGAAGAGACGTGGAGGTCAGATTGGTATAACAAGACGCTTTTAATGCCCGTTACAAGAGACGTGGAGGTCAGAGTGGTATAACAAGATGCTTTCAATGACCCTTACAAGAGACGTGAAGGTCAGAGTGGTATAACAAGTCGCCTTTAATACCCCTTACAAAAGACGTGGAGGTCAGAGTGGTAAAACAAGACGCTTTTAATGCCGCTTACAAGAGACGTGGAGGTCAGAGTGGTATAACAAGACGCTTTTAATGCCCCTTACAAGAGACGTGGAGGTCAGAGTGGTATAACAAGATACTTTCAATTCCCCTTACAAGAAACGTGAAGGTCAGAGTGGTATAACAAGACACTTTTAATGCCCCTCAGAAATGACGTGGAGGTCAGAGAGGTATAACAAGATGCTTTTAATGCCCCTTACAAGGCACGTGGAGGTCAGAGTGTTTTAACAAGACGCTTTTAATGCCCCTTACAAGAGACGTGGAGGTCAGAGTGGTATAACAAGACGCTTTTAATGCCCCTTACAAGAGATCTGGAGGTCAGAGTGGTTTAACAAGATGCTTTTAATGCCTCTTACAAGAGATGTGGAGGTCAGAGTGGTATAACAAGACGCTTTTAATGCCCGTCAGAAGAGACGTGGATTTCAGAGTGGTATAACAAGACGCTTTTAATGATCCTTACAAGAGACGTGCAGGTCAGAGTGGTATAACAAGATGCTTTCATGCCCCTTACAAGAGACGTGAAGGTCAGAGTGGTATAACAAGACGCTTTTAAAGCCCCTTACAAGAGACGTGGAGGTCAGATTGGTATAACAAGACGCTTTTAATGCGCCTTACAAGAAATGTGGAGGTCAGAGTGGTATAACAAGACGCTTTTAATGCCTGTCAGAAGAGAAGTGGTGGTCAGAGTGGTATAACAAGACGCTTTTAATGCCCCTTACAAGAGATGTGGAGGTTAGAGTGGTATAACAAGATGCTTTTAATGCCTGTCAGAAGAGACGTGGAGGTCAGAGTGGTATAACAAGACGCTTTTAATGCACGTCAGAAGAGAAGTGGAGGTCAGAGTGGTATAACAACAGGCTTTTAATGCCCTTTAGAAGAGACGTGGAGGTCAGAGTGGTATAACAAGATGCTTTCAATGCCACTTACAAGAGAAGTGAAGGTCAGAGTGGTATAACAAGACGCCTTTAATGCCCCTTACAAGAGACGTGTAGGTCAGAGTGGTATAACAAGACGCTTTTAATGCCCCTTACAAGAGACGTAGAGGTCAGAGTGGTATAACAAGACGCTTTTAATGCCCCTTACAAGAGATGTGGAGGTCAGAGTGGTATAACAAGATGCTATTAATGCACGTCAGAAGAGACGTGGAGGTCAGATTGGTATAACAAGACGCTTTTAATGCCCGTTACAAGAGACGTGGAGGTCAGAGTGGTATAACAAGATGCTTTCAATGCCCCTTACAAGAGACGTGAAGGTCAGAGTGGTATAACAAGTCGTCTTTAATACCCCTTACAAGAGACGTGGAGGTCAGAGTGGTAAAACAAGACGCTTTTAATGCCGCTTACAAGAGACGTGGAGGTCAGAGTGGTATAACAAGACGCTTTTAATGCCCCTTACAAGAGACGTGGAGGTCAGAGTGGTATAACAAGATACTTTCAATGCCCCTTACAAGAAACGTGAAGGTCAGAGTGGTATAACAAGACACTTTTAATGCCCCTCAGAAATGACGTGGAGGTCAGAGAGGTATAACAAGACGCTTTTAATGCCCCTTACAAGGCACGTGGAGGTCAGAGTGTTTTAACAAGACGCTTTTAATGCCCCTTACAAGAGACGTGGAGGTCAGAGTGGTATAACAAGACGCTTTTAATGCCGCTTACAAGAGATCTGGAGGTCAGAGTGGTTTAACAAGATGCTTTTAATGCCCCTTACAAGAGATGTGGAGGTCAGAGTGGTATAACAAGACGCTTTTAATGCCCGTCAGAAGAGACGTGGATTTCAGAGTGGTATAACAAGACGCTTTTAATGCTCCTTACAAGAGACGTGCAGGTCAGAGTGGTATAACAAGATGATTTTAATGCCCCCTACAAGAGACGTGGAGGTCAGAGTGGTATAACAAGATGCTTTTAATGCCCCTTACAAGAGATGTGGAGGTCAGAGTGGTATAACAAGATGCTTTTAATGCCCGTCAGAAGAGACGTGTAGGTCAGAGTGGTATAACTAGACGCTTTTAATGCCCGTCAGAAGAGACGTGGAGGTCAGATTGGTATAACAAGACGCTTTTAATGCCCATTACAAGAGACGTGGAGGTCAGAGTGGTATAACAAGATGCTTTCATGCCCCTTACAAGAGACGTGAAGGTCAGAGTGGTATAACAAGACGCTTTTAAAGCCCCTTACAAGAGACGTGGAGGTCAGAGTGGTATAACAAGACGCTTTTAATGCGCCTTACAAGAGATGTGGAGGTCAGAGTGGTATAACAAGACGCTTTTAATGCCTGTCAGAAGAGAAGTGGTGGTCAGAGTGGTATAACAAGACGCTTTTAATGCCCCTTACAAGAGACGTGGAGGTCAGAGTGGTATAACAAGATGCTTTTAATGCCCGTCAGAAGAGACGTGTAGGTCAGAGTGGTATAACTAGACGCTTTTAATGCCCGTCAGAAGAGACGTGGAGGTCAGATTGGTATAACAAGACGCTTTTAATGCCCATTACAAGAGACGTGGAGGTCAGAGTGGTATAACAAGATGCTTTCATGCCCCTTACAAGAGACGTGAAGGTCAGAGTGGTATAACAAGATGCTTTTAAAGCCCCTTACAAGAGACGTGGAGGTCAGAGTGGTATAACAAGACGCTTTTAATGCGCCTTACAAGAGATGTGGAGGTCAGAGTGGTATAACAAGACGCTTTTAATGCCTGTCAGAAGAGAAGTGGTGGTCAGAGTGGTATAACAAGACGCTTTTAATGCCCCTTACAAGAGATGTGTAGGTTAGAGTGGTATAACAAGATGCTTTTAATGCCTGTCAGAAGAGACGTGGAGGTCAGAGTGGTATAACAAGACGCTTTTAATGCACGTCAGAAGAGAAGTGGAGGTCAGAGTGGTATAACAACAGGCTTTTAATGCCCTTTAGAAGAGACGTGGAGGTCAGAGTGGTTTAACAAGATGCTTTTAATGCCCCTTACAAGAGATGTGGAGGTCAGAGTGGTATAACAAGATGCTTTTAATACCCGTCAGAAGAGACGTGGAGGTCAGAGTGGTATAACAAGATGCTTTTAATGCTCCTTACAAGAGACGTGCAGGTCAGAGTGGTATAACAAGACGGTTTTAATGCCCCCTACAAGAGACGTGGAGGTCAGAGTGGTATAACAAGATGCTTTTAATGCCCCTTACAAGAGATGTGGAGGTCAGAGTGGTATAACAAGATGCTTTTAATGCCCGTCAGAAGAGACGTGGAGGTCAGAGTGGTATAACTAGACGGTTTTAATGCCCGTCAGAAGAGACGTGGAGGTCAGAGTGGTATAACAAGACGCTTTTAATGCCCCTTACAAGAGATGTGGAGGTCAGAGTGGTATAACAAGATGCTTTTAATGCCCGTCAGAAGAGACGTGGAGGTCAGAGTGGTATAACAAGACGCTTTTAATGCCCGTCAGAAGAGAAGTGGAGGTCAGATTGGTATAACAAGACGCTTTTAATGCCCGTTACAAGAGACGTGGAGGTCAGAGTGGTATAACAAGATGCTTTCAATGCCCCTTACAAGAGAAGTGAAGGTCAGAGTGGTATAACAAGACGCCTTTAATGCCCCTTAAAAGAGACGTGGAGGTCAGAGTGGTATAACAAGACGCTTTTAATGCCCCTTACAAGAGACGTGGAGGTCAGAGTGGTATAACAAGATGCTTTTAATGCCCCTTACAAGAGATGTGGAGGTCAGAGTGGTATAACAAGATGCTTTTAATGCACGTCAGAAGAGACGTGGAGGTCAGAGTGATATAACAAGACGCTTTTAATGCCTGTCAGAAGAGAAGTGGAGGTCAGAGTGGTATAACAAGACGCTTTTAATGCCCCTTACAAGAGATGTGGAGGTCAGAGTGGTATAACAAGATGCTTTTAATGCCTGTCAGAAGAGACGTGGAGGTCAGAGTGGTATAACAAGATGCTTTTAATGCCCGTCAGAAGAGAAGTGGTGGTTAGAGTGGTATAACAAGATGCTTTTATTGCCCTTTAGAAGAGACGTGGAGGTCAGTGTGGTATAACAAGATGCTTTTAATGCCCCTTACAAGACACGTGGAGGTCAGAGTGGTATAACAAGACGCTTTTAATGCAACTTACAAAAGATGTGGAGGTCAGAGTGGTATAACAAGACACTTTTAATGCCCGTCAGAAGAGACGCGGAGGTCAGAGTGGTATAACAAGACGCTTTTAATGCCCCTTACAAGAGACGTGGAGGTCAGAGTGGTATAACAAGATACTTTCAATGCCCCTTACAAGAGACGTGAAGGTCAGAGTGGTATAACAAGACACTTTTAATGCCCCTCAGAAATGACGTGGAGTTCATAGAGGTATAACAAGACGCTTTTAATGCCCCTTACAAGACACGTGGAGGTCAGAGTGTTTTAACAAGACGCTTTTAATGCCCCTTACAAGAGACGTGGAGGTCAGAGTGGTATAACAAGACGCTTTTAATGCCCCTTACAAGAGATGTGGAGGTCAGAGTGGTTTAACAAGATGCTTTTAATGCCCCTTACAAGAGATGTGGAGGTCAGAGTGGTATAACAAGATGCTTTTAATACCCGTCAGAAGAGACGTGGAGGTCAGAGTGGTATAACAAGACGCTTTTATTGCTCCTTACAAGAGACGTGCAGGTCAGAGTGGTATAACAAGACGCTTTTAATGCCCCCTACAAGAGACGTGGAGGTCAGAGTGGTATAACAAGAAGCTTTTAATGCCCCTTACAAGAGATGTGGAGGTCAGAGTGGTATAACAAGATGCTTTTAATACCCGTCAGAAGAGACGTGGAGGTCAGAGTGGTATAACAAGACGCTTTTAATGCCCCTTACAAGAGATGTGGAGGTCAGACTGGTATAACAAGATGCTTTTAATGCCCGTCAGAAGAGACGTGGAGGTCAGAGTGGTATAACTACACGCTTTTAATGCCCGTCAGAAGAGACGTGGAGGTCAGAGTGGTATAACAAGACGCTTTTAATGCCCCTCAGAAGAGACGTGGAGGTCAGAGTGGTATAACAAGACACTTTTAATGCCTCTTGCAAGACACGTGAAGGTCAGAGTGGTATAACAAGACGCTTTTAATGCTCCTTACAAGAGACGTGCAGGTCAGAGTGGTATAACAAGACGCTTTTAATGCCCCCTACAAGAGACATGGAGGTCAAAGTGGTATAACAAGATGCTTTTAATGCCCCTTACAAGAGATGTGGAGGTCAGAGTGGTATAACAAGATGCTTTTAATGCCCGTCAGAAGAGACGTGGAGGTCAGAGTGGCATAACTAGAAGCTTTTAATGCCCGTCAGAAGAGACGTGGAGGTCAGAGTGGTATAACAAGACGCTTTTAATGCCCCTTACAAGAGATGTGGAGGTCAGAGTGGTATAACAAGATGCTTTTAATGCCGGTCAGAAGAGACAGGGAGGTCAGAGTGGTATAACAAGACACTTTTAATTCCCGTCAGAAGACAAGTGGAGGTCAGAGTGGTATAACAAGATGCTTTTAATGCCCTTCAGAAGAGACGTGGAGGTCAGAGTGGTATAACAAGATGCTTTTAATGCCCCTTACAAGACACGTGGAGGTCAGAGTGGTATAACAAGACGCTTTTAATGCCCCTTGCAAGAGATGAGGAGGTCAGAGTGGTATAACAAGACACTTTTAATGCCCGTCAGAAGAGACGTGGAGGTCAGATTGGTATAACAAGACGCTTTTAATGCCCGTTACAAGAGACGTGGAGGTCAGAGTGGTATAACAAGATGCTTTCAATGACCCTTACAAGAGACGTGAAGGTCAGAGTGGTATAACAAGTCGCCTTTAATACCCCTTACAAAAGACGTGGAGGTCAGAGTGGTAAAACAAGACGCTTTTAATGCCGCTTACAAGAGACGTGGAGGTCAGAGTGGTATAACAAGACGCTTTTAATGCCCCTTACAAGAGACGTGGAGGTCAGAGTGGTATAACAAGATACTTTCAATTCCCCTTACAAGAAACGTGAAGGTCAGAGTGGTATAACAAGACACTTTTAATGCCCCTCAGAAATGACGTGGAGGTCAGAGAGGTATAACAAGATGCTTTTAATGCCCCTTACAAGGCACGTGGAGGTCAGAGTGTTTTAACAAGACGCTTTTAATGCCCCTTACAAGAGACGTGGAGGTCAGAGTGGTATAACAAGATGCTTTTAATGCCCCTTACAAGAGATCTGGAGGTCAGAGTGGTTTAACAAGATGCTTTTAATGCCTCTTACAAGAGATGTGGAGGTCAGAGTGGTATAACAAGACGCTTTTAATGCCCGTCAGAAGAGACGTGGATTTCAGAGTGGTATAACAAGACGCTTTTAATGATCCTTACAAGAGACGTGCAGGTCAGAGTGGTATAACAAGACGATTTTAATGCCCCCTACAAGAGACGTGGAGGTCAGAGTGGTATAACAAGATGCTTTTAATGCCCCTTACAAGAGATGTGGAGGTCAGAGTGGTATAACAAGATGCTTTTAATGCCCGTCAGAAGAGACGTGTAGGTCAGAGTGGTATAACTAGACACTTTTAATGCCCGTCAGAAGAGACGTGGAGGTCAGATTGGTATAACAAGACGCTTTTAATGCCCATTACAAGAGACGTGGAGGTCAGAGTGGTATAACAAGATGCTTTCATGCCCCTTACAAGAGACGTGAAGGTCAGAGTGGTATAACAAGACGCTTTTAAAGCCCCTTACAAGAGACGTGGAGGTCAGATTGGTATAACAAGACGCTTTTAATGCGCCTTACAAGAAATGTGGAGGTCAGAGTGGTATAACAAGACGCTTTTAATGCCTGTCAGAAGAGAAGTGGTGGTCAGAGTGGTATAACAAGACGCTTTTAATGCCCCTTACAAGAGATGTGGAGGTTAGAGTGGTATAACAAGATGCTTTTAATGCCTGTCAGAAGAGACGTGGAGGTCAGAGTGGTATAACAAGACGCTTTTAATGCACGTCAGAAGAGAAGTGGAGGTCAGAGTGGTATAACAACAGGCTTTTAATGCCCTTTAGAAGAGACGTGGAGGTCAGAGTGGTATAACAAGATGCTTTCAATGCCACTTACAAGAGAAGTGAAGGTCAGAGTGGTATAACAAGACGCCTTTAATGCCCCTTACAAGAGACGTGTAGGTCAGAGTGGTATAACAAGACGCTTTTAATGCCCCTTACAAGAGACGTAGAGGTCAGAGTGGTATAACAAGACGCTTTTAATGCCCCTTACAAGAGATGTGGAGGTCAGAGTGGTATAACAAGATGCTATTAATGCACGTCAGAAGAGACGTGGAGGTCAGATTGGTATAACAAGACGCTTTTAATGCCCGTTACAAGAGACGTGGAGGTCAGAGTGGTATAACAAGATGCTTTCAATGCCCCTTACAAGAGACGTGAAGGTCAGAGTGGTATAACAAGTCGTCTTTAATACCCCTTACAAGAGACGTGGAGGTCAGAGTGGTAAAACAAGACGCTTTTAATGCCGCTTACAAGAGACGTGGAGGTCAGAGTGGTATAACAAGACGCTTTTAATGCCCCTTACAAGAGACGTGGAGGTCAGAGTGGTATAACAAGATACTTTCAATGCCCCTTACAAGAAACGTGAAGGTCAGAGTGGTATAACAAGACACTTTTAATGCCCCTCAGAAATGACGTGGAGGTCAGAGAGGTATAACAAGACGCTTTTAATGCCCCTTACAAGGCACGTGGAGGTCAGAGTGTTTTAACAAGACGCTTTTAATGCCCCTTACAAGAGACGTGGAGGTCAGAGTGGTATAACAAGACGCTTTTAATGCCGCTTACAAGAGATCTGGAGGTCAGAGTGGTTTAACAAGATGCTTTTAATGCCCCTTACAAGAGATGTGGAGGTCAGAGTGGTATAACAAGACGCTTTTAATGCCCGTCAGAAGAGACGTGGATTTCAGAGTGGTATAACAAGACGCTTTTAATGCTCCTTACAAGAGACGTGCAGGTCAGAGTGGTATAACAAGATGATTTTAATGCCCCCTACAAGAGACGTGGAGGTCAGAGTGGTATAACAAGATGCTTTTAATGCCCCTTACAAGAGATGTGGAGGTCAGAGTGGTATAACAAGATGCTTTTAATGCCCGTCAGAAGAGACGTGTAGGTCAGAGTGGTATAACTAGACGCTTTTAATGCCCGTCAGAAGAGACGTGGAGGTCAGATTGGTATAACAAGACGCTTTTAATGCCCATTACAAGAGACGTGGAGGTCAGAGTGGTATAACAAGATGCTTTCATGCCCCTTACAAGAGACGTGAAGGTCAGAGTGGTATAACAAGACGCTTTTAAAGCCCCTTACAAGAGACGTGGAGGTCAGAGTGGTATAACAAGACGCTTTTAATGCGCCTTACAAGAGATGTGGAGGTCAGAGTGGTATAACAAGACGCTTTTAATGCCTGTCAGAAGAGAAGTGGTGGTCAGAGTGGTATAACAAGACGCTTTTAATGCCCCTTACAAGAGACGTGGAGGTCAGAGTGGTATAACAAGATGCTTTTAATGCCCGTCAGAAGAGACGTGTAGGTCAGAGTGGTATAACTAGACGCTTTTAATGCCCGTCAGAAGAGACGTGGAGGTCAGATTGGTATAACAAGACGCTTTTAATGCCCATTACAAGAGACGTGGAGGTCAGAGTGGTATAACAAGACACTTTTAATGCCTCTTGCAAGACACGTGAAGGTCAGAGTGGTATAACAAGACGCTTTTAATGCTCCTTACAAGAGACGTGCAGGTCAGAGTGGTATAACAAGACGCTTTTAATGCCCCCTACAAGAGACGTGGAGGTCAAAGTGGTATAACAAGATGCTTTTAATGCCCCTTACAAGAGATGTGGAGGTCAGAGTGGTATAACAAGATGCTTTTAATGCCCGTCAGAAGAGACGTGGAGGTCAGAGTGGCATAACTAGAAGCTTTTAATGCCCGTCAGAAGAGACGTGGAGGTCAGAGTGGTATAACAAGACGCTTTTAATGCCCCTTACAAGAGATGTGGAGGTCAGAGTGGTATAACAAGATGCTTTTAATGCCGGTCAGAAGAGACAGGGAGGTCAGAGTGGTATAACAAGACACTTTTAATGCCCGTCAGAAGAGAAGTGGAGGTCAGAGTGGTATAACAAGATGCTTTTAATGCCCTTCAGAAGAGACGTGGAGGTCAGAGTGGTATAACAAGATGCTTTTAATGCCCCTTGTAAGAGATGAGGAGGTCAGAGTGGTATAACAAGACACTTTTAATGCCCGTCAGAAGAGACGTGGAGGTCAGATTGGTATAACAAGACGCTTTTAATGCCCGTTACAAGAGACGTGGAGGTCAGAGTGGTATAACAAGATGCTTTCAATGACCCTTACAAGAGACGTGAAGGTCAGAGTGGTATAACAAGTCGCCTTTAATACCCCTTACAAAAGACGTGGAGGTCAGAGTGGTAAAACAAGACGCTTTTAATGCCGCTTACAAGAGACGTGGAGGTCAGAGTGGTATAACAAGACGCTTTTAATGCCCCTTACAAGAGACGTGGAGGTCAGAGTGGTATAACAAGATACTTTCAATTCCCCTTACAAGAAACGTGAAGGTCAGAGTGGTATAACAAGACACTTTTAATGCCCCTCAGAAATGACGTGGAGGTCAGAGAGGTATAACAAGATGCTTTTAATGCCCCTTACAAGGCACGTGGAGGTCAGAGTGTTTTAACAAGACGCTTTTAATGCCCCTTACAAGAGACGTGGAGGTCAGAGTGGTAAAACAAGACGCTTTTAATGCCGCTTACAAGAGACGTGGAGGTCAGAGTGGTATAACAAGACGCTTTTAATGCCCCTTACAAGGGACGTGGAGGTCAGAGTGGTATAACAAGATACTTTCAATGCCCCTTACAAGAAACGTGAAGGTCAGAGTGGTATAACAAGACACTTTTAATGCCCCTCAGAAATGACGTGGAGGTCAGAGAGGTATAACAAGACGCTTTTAATGCCCCTTACAAGGCACGTGGAGGTCAGAGTGTTTTAACAAGACGCTTTTAATGCCCCTTACAAGAGACGTGGAGGTCAGAGTGCTATAACAAGACGCTTTTAATGCCCCTTACAAGAGATCTGGAGGTCAGAGTGGTTTAACAAGATGCTTTTAATGCCCCTTACAAGAGATGTGGAGGTCAGAGTGGTATAACAAGACGCTTTTAATGCCCGTCAGAAGAGACGTGGATTTCAGAGTGGTATAACAAGACGCTTTCAATGCTCCTTACAAGAGACGTGCAGGTCAGAGTGGTATAACAAGACGATTTTAATGCCCCCTACAAGAGACGTGGAGGTCAGAGTGGTATAACAAGATGCTTTTAATGCCCCTTACAAGAGATGTGGAGGTCAGAGTGGTATAACAAGATGCTTTTAATGCCCGTCAGAAGAGACGTGTAGGTCAGAGTGGTATAACTAGACGCTTTTAATGCCCGTCAGAAGAGACGTGGAGGTCAGATTGGTATAACAAGACGCTTTTAATGCCCATTACAAGAGACGTGGAGGTCAGAGTGGTATAACAAGATGCTTTCATGCCCCTTACAAGAGACGTGAAGGTCAGAGTGGTATAACAAGACGCTTTTAAAGCCCCTTACAAGAGACGTGGAGGTCAGAGTGGTATAACAAGACGCTTTTAATGCGCCTTACAAGAAATGTGGAGGTCAGAGTGGTATAACAAGACGCTTTTAATGCCTGTCAGAAGAGAAGTGGTGGTCAGAGTGGTATAACAAGACGCTTTTAATGCCCCTTACAAGAGATGTGGAGGTTAGAGTGGTATAACAAGATGCTTTTAATGCCTGTCAGAAGAGACGTGGAGGTCAGAGTGGTATAACAAGACGCTTTTAATGCACGTCAGAAGAGAAGTGGAGGTCAGAGTGGTATAACAACAGGCTTTTAATGCCCTTTAGAAGAGACGTGGAGGTCAGAGTGGTATAACAAGATGCTTTCAATGCCCCTTACAAGAGAAGTGAAGGTCAGAGTGGTATAACAAGACGCCTTTAATGCCCCTTACAAGAGACGTGTAGGTCAGAGTGGTATAACAAGACGCTTTTAATGCCCCTTACAAGAGACGTGGAGGTCAGAGTGGTATAACAAGACGCTTTTAATGCCCCTTACAAGAGATGTGGAGGTCAGAGTGGTATAACAAGATGCTATTAATGCACGTCAGAAGAGACGTGGAGGTCAGATTGGTATAACAAGACGCTTTTAATGCCCGTTACAAGAGACGTGGAGGTCAGAGTGGTATAACAAGATGCTTTCAATGCCCCTTACAAGAGACGTGAAGGTCAGAGTGGTATAACAAGTCGTCTTTAATACCCCTTACAAGAGACGTGGAGGTCAGAGTGGTAAAACAAGACGCTTTTAATGCCGCTTACAAGAGACGTGGAGGTCAGAGTGGTATAACAAGACGCTTTTAATGCCCCTTACAAGAGACGTGGAGGTCAGAGTGGTATAACAAGATACTTTCAATGCCCCTTACAAGAAACGTGAAGGTCAGAGAGGTATAACAAGACACTTTTAATGCCCCTCAGAAATGACGTGGAGGTCAGAGAGGTATAACAAGACGCTTTTAATGCCCCTTACAAGGCACGTGGAGGTCAGAGTGTTTTAACAAGACGCTTTTAATGCCCCTTACAAGAGACGTGGAGGTCAGAGTGCTATAACAAGACGCTTTTAATGCCCCTTACAAGAGATCTGGAGGTCAGAGTGGTTTAACAAGATGCTTTTAATGCCCCTTACAAGAGATGTGGAGGTCAGAGTGGTATAACAAGACGCTTTTAATGCCCGTCAGAAGAGACGTGGATTTCAGAGTGGTATAACAAGACGCTTTTAATGCTCCTTACAAGAGACGTGCAGGTCAGAGTGGTATAACAAGACGATTTTAATGCCCCCTACAAGAGACGTGGAGGTCAGAGTGGTATAACAAGATGCTTTTAATGCCCCTTACAAGAGATGTGGAGGTCAGAGTGGTATAATAAGATGCTTTTAATGCCCGTCAGAAGAGACGTGTAGGTCAGAGTGGTATAACTAGACGCTTTTAATGCCCGTCAGAAGAGACGTGGAGGTCAGATTGGTATAACAAGACGCTTTTAATGCCCATTACAAGAGACGTGGAGGTCAGAGTGGTATAACAAGATGCTTTCATGCCCCTTACAAGAGACGTGAAGGTCAGAGTGGTATAACAAGACGCTTTTAAAGCCCCTTACAAGAGACGTGGAGGTCAGAGTGGTATAACAAGACGCTTTTAATGCCCCTTACAAGAGATGTGTAGGTTAGAGTGGTATAACAAGATGCTTTTAATGCCTGTCAGAAGAGACGTGGAGGTCAGAGTGGTATAACAAGACGCTTTTAATGCACGTCAGAAGAGAAGTGGAGGTCAGAGTGGTATAACAAGACGCTTATAATGCCCCTCAGAAGAGACGTGGAGGTCAGAGTGGTATAACAAGACACTTTTAATGCCTCTTGCAAGACACGTGAAGGTCAGAGTGGTATAACAAGACGCTTTTAATGCTCCTTACAAGAGACGTGCAGGTCAGAGTGGTATAACAAGACGCTTTTAATGCCCCCTACAAGAGACATGGAGGTCAAAGTGGTATAACAAGATGCTTTTAATGCCCCTTACAAGAGATGTGGAGGTCAGAGTGGTATAACAAGATGCTTTTAATGCCCGTCAGAAGAGACGTGGAGGTCAGAGTGGCATAACTAGAAGCTTTTAATGCCCGTCAGAAAAGACGTGGAGGTCAGAGTGGTATAACAAGACGCTTTTAATGCCCCTTACAAGAGATGTGGAGGTCAGAGTGGTATAACAAGATGCTTTTAATGCCGGTCAGAAGAGACAGGGAGGTCAGAGTGGTATAACAAGACACTTTTAATGCCCGTCAGAAGAGAAGTGGAGGTCAGAGTGGTATAACAAGATGCTTTTAATGCCCTTCAGAAGAGACGTGGAGGTCAGAGTGGTATAACAAGATGCTTTTAATGCCCCTTACAAGACACGTGGAGGTCAGAGTGGTATAACAAGACGCTTTTAATGCCCCTTGCAAGAGATGAGGAGGTCAGAGTGGTATAACAAGACACTTTTAATGCCCGTCAGAAGAGACGTGGAGGTCAGATTGGTATAACAAGACGCTTTTAATGCCCGTTACAAGAGACGTGGAGGTCAGAGTGGTATAACAAGATGCTTTCAATGACCCTTACAAGAGACGTGAAGGTCAGAGTGGTATAACAAGTCGCCTTTAATACCCCTTACAAAAGACGTGGAGGTCAGAGTGGTAAAACAAGACGCTTTTAATGCCGCTTACAAGAGACGTGGAGGTCAGAGTGGTATAACAAGACGCTTTTAATGCCCCTTACAAGAGACGTGGAGGTCAGAGTGGTATAACAAGATACTTTCAATTCCCCTTACAAGAAACGTGAAGGTCAGAGTGGTATAACAAGACACTTTTAATGCCCCTCAGAAATGACGTGGAGGTCAGAGAGGTATAACAAGATGCTTTTAATGCCCCTTACAAGGCACGTGGAGGTCAGAGTGTTTTAACAAGACGCTTTTAATGCCCCTTACAAGAGACGTGGAGGTCAGAGTGGTATAACAAGACGCTTTTAATGCCCCTTACAAGAGATCTGGAGGTCAGAGTGGTTTAACAAGATGCTTTTAATGCCTCTTACAAGAGATGTGGAGGTCAGAGTGGTATAACAAGACGCTTTTAATGCCCGTCAGAAGAGACGTGGATTTCAGAGTGGTATAACAAGACGCTTTTAATGATCCTTACAAGAGACGTGCAGGTCAGAGTGGTATAACAAGATGCTTTCATGCCCCTTACAAGAGACGTGAAGGTCAGAGTGGTATAACAAGACGCTTTTAAAGCCCCTTACAAGAGACGTGGAGGTCAGATTGGTATAACAAGACGCTTTTAATGCGCCTTACAAGAAATGTGGAGGTCAGAGTGGTATAACAAGACGCTTTTAATGCCTGTCAGAAGAGAAGTGGTGGTCAGAGTGGTATAACAAGACGCTTTTAATGCCCCTTACAAGAGATGTGGAGGTTAGAGTGGTATAACAAGATGCTTTTAATGCCTGTCAGAAGAGACGTGGAGGTCAGAGTGGTATAACAAGACGCTTTTAATGCACGTCAGAAGAGAAGTGGAGGTCAGAGTGGTATAACAACAGGCTTTTAATGCCCTTTAGAAGAGACGTGGAGGTCAGAGTGGTATAACAAGATGCTTTCAATGCCACTTACAAGAGAAGTGAAGGTCAGAGTGGTATAACAAGACGCCTTTAATGCCCCTTACAAGAGACGTGTAGGTCAGAGTGGTATAACAAGACGCTTTTAATGCCCCTTACAAGAGACGTAGAGGTCAGAGTGGTATAACAAGACGCTTTTAATGCCCCTTACAAGAGATGTGGAGGTCAGAGTGGTATAACAAGATGCTATTAATGCACGTCAGAAGAGACGTGGAGGTCAGATTGGTATAACAAGACGCTTTTAATGCCCGTTACAAGAGACGTGGAGGTCAGAGTGGTATAACAAGATGCTTTCAATGCCCCTTACAAGAGACGTGAAGGTCAGAGTGGTATAACAAGTCGTCTTTAATACCCCTTACAAGAGACGTGGAGGTCAGAGTGGTAAAACAAGACGCTTTTAATGCCGCTTACAAGAGACGTGGAGGTCAGAGTGGTATAACAAGACGCTTTTAATGCCCCTTACAAGAGACGTGGAGGTCAGAGTGGTATAACAAGATACTTTCAATGCCCCTTACAAGAAACGTGAAGGTCAGAGTGGTATAACAAGACACTTTTAATGCCCCTCAGAAATGACGTGGAGGTCAGAGAGGTATAACAAGACGCTTTTAATGCCCCTTACAAGGCACGTGGAGGTCAGAGTGTTTTAACAAGACGCTTTTAATGCCCCTTACAAGAGACGTGGAGGTCAGAGTGGTATAACAAGACGCTTTTAATGCCGCTTACAAGAGATCTGGAGGTCAGAGTGGTTTAACAAGATGCTTTTAATGCCCCTTACAAGAGATGTGGAGGTCAGAGTGGTATAACAAGACGCTTTTAATGCCCGTCAGAAGAGACGTGGATTTCAGAGTGGTATAACAAGACGCTTTTAATGCTCCTTACAAGAGACGTGCAGGTCAGAGTGGTATAACAAGATGATTTTAATGCCCCCTACAAGAGACGTGGAGGTCAGAGTGGTATAACAAGATGCTTTTAATGCCCCTTACAAGAGATGTGGAGGTCAGAGTGGTATAACAAGATGCTTTTAATGCCCGTCAGAAGAGACGTGTAGGTCTGAGTGGTATAACTAGACGCTTTTAATGCCCGTCAGAAGAGACGTGGAGGTCAGATTGGTATAACAAGACGCTTTTAATGCCCATTACAAGAGACGTGGAGGTCAGAGTGGTATAACAAGATGCTTTCATGCCCCTTACAAGAGACGTGAAGGTCAGAGTGGTATAACAAGACGCTTTTAAAGCCCCTTACAAGAGACGTGGAGGTCAGAGTGGTATAACAAGACGCTTTTAATGCGCCTTACAAGAGATGTGGAGGTCAGAGTGGTATAACAAGACGCTTTTAATGCCTGTCAGAAGAGAAGTGGTGGTCAGAGTGGTATAACAAGACGCTTTTAATGCCCCTTACAAGAGACGTGGAGGTCAGAGTGGTATAACAAGATGCTTTTAATGCCCGTCAGAAGAGACGTGTAGGTCAGAGTGGTATAACTAGACGCTTTTAATGCCCGTCAGAAGAGACGTGGAGGTCAGATTGGTATAACAAGACGCTTTTAATGCCCATTACAAGAGACGTGGAGGTCAGAGTGGTATAACAAGATGCTTTCATGCCCCTTACAAGAGACGTGAAGGTCAGAGTGGTATAACAAGATGCTTTTAAAGCCCCTTACAAGAGACGTGGAGGTCAGAGTGGTATAACAAGACGCTTTTAATGCGCCTTACAAGAGATGTGGAGGTCAGAGTGGTATAACAAGACGCTTTTAATGCCTGTCAGAAGAGAAGTGGTGGTCAGAGTGGTATAACAAGACGCTTTTAATGCCCCTTACAAGAGATGTGTAGGTTAGAGTGGTATAACAAGATGCTTTTAATGCCTGTCAGAAGAGACGTGGAGGTCAGAGTGGTATAACAAGACGCTTTTAATGCACGTCAGAAGAGAAGTGGAGGTCAGAGTGGTATAACAACAGGCTTTTAATGCCCTTTAGAAGAGACGTGGAGGTCAGAGTGGTTTAACAAGATGCTTTTAATGCCCCTTACAAGAGATGTGGAGGTCAGAGTGGTATAACAAGATGCTTTTAATACCCGTCAGAAGAGACGTGGAGGTCAGAGTGGTATAACAAGATGCTTTTAATGCTCCTTACAAGAGACGTGCAGGTCAGAGTGGTATAACAAGACGGTTTTAATGCCCCCTACAAGAGACGTGGAGGTCAGAGTGGTATAACAAGATGCTTTTAATGCCCCTTACAAGAGATGTGGAGGTCAGAGTGGTATAACAAGATGCTTTTAATGCCCGTCAGAAGAGACGTGGAGGTCAGAGTGGTATAACTAGACGGTTTTAATGCCCGTCAGAAGAGACGTGGAGGTCAGAGTGGTATAACAAGACGCTTTTAATGCCCCTTACAAGAGATGTGGAGGTCAGAGTGGTATAACAAGATGCTTTTAATGCCCGTCAGAAGAGACGTGGAGGTCAGAGTGGTATAACAAGACGCTTTTAATGCCCGTCAGAAGAGAAGTGGAGGTCAGATTGGTATAACAAGACGCTTTTAATGCCCGTTACAAGAGACGTGGAGGTCAGAGTGGTATAACAAGATGCTTTCAATGCCCCTTACAAGAGAAGTGAAGGTCAGAGTGGTATAACAAGACGCCTTTAATGCCCCTTAAAAGAGACGTGGAGGTCAGAGTGGTATAACAAGACGCTTTTAATGCCCCTTACAAGAGACGTGGAGGTCAGAGTGGTATAACAAGATGCTTTTAATGCCCCTTACAAGAGATGTGGAGGTCAGAGTGGTATAACAAGATGCTTTTAATGCACGTCAGAAGAGACGTGGAGGTCAGAGTGATATAACAAGACGCTTTTAATGCCTGTCAGAAGAGAAGTGGAGGTCAGAGTGGTATAACAAGACGCTTTTAATGCCCCTTACAAGAGATGTGGAGGTCAGAGTGGTATAACAAGATGCTTTTAATGCCTGTCAGAAGAGACGTGGAGGTCAGAGTGGTATAACAAGATGCTTTTAATGCCCGTCAGAAGAGAAGTGGTGGTTAGAGTGGTATAACAAGATGCTTTTATTGCCCTTTAGAAGAGACGTGGAGGTCAGTGTGGTATAACAAGATGCTTTTAATGCCCCTTACAAGACACGTGGAGGTCAGAGTGGTATAACAAGACGCTTTTAATGCAACTTACAAAAGATGTGGAGGTCAGAGTGGTATAACAAGACACTTTTAATGCCCGTCAGAAGAGACGCGGAGGTCAGAGTGGTATAACAAGACGCTTTTAATGCCCCTTACAAGAGACGTGGAGGTCAGAGTGGTATAACAAGATACTTTCAATGCCCCTTACAAGAGACGTGAAGGTCAGAGTGGTATAACAAGACACTTTTAATGCCCCTCAGAAATGACGTGGAGTTCATAGAGGTATAACAAGACGCTTTTAATGCCCCTTACAAGACACGTGGAGGTCAGAGTGTTTTAACAAGACGCTTTTAATGCCCCTTACAAGAGACGTGGAGGTCAGAGTGGTATAACAAGACGCTTTTAATGCCCCTTACAAGAGATGTGGAGGTCAGAGTGGTTTAACAAGATGCTTTTAATGCCCCTTACAAGAGATGTGGAGGTCAGAGTGGTATAACAAGATGCTTTTAATACCCGTCAGAAGAGACGTGGAGGTCAGAGTGGTATAACAAGACGCTTTTATTGCTCCTTACAAGAGACGTGCAGGTCAGAGTGGTATAACAAGACGCTTTTAATGCCCCCTACAAGAGACGTGGAGGTCAGAGTGGTATAACAAGAAGCTTTTAATGCCCCTTACAAGAGATGTGGAGGTCAGAGTGGTATAACAAGATGCTTTTAATACCCGTCAGAAGAGACGTGGAGGTCAGAGTGGTATAACAAGACGCTTTTAATGCCCCTTACAAGAGATGTGGAGGTCAGACTGGTATAACAAGATGCTTTTAATGCCCGTCAGAAGAGACGTGGAGGTCAGAGTGGTATAACTACACGCTTTTAATGCCCGTCAGAAGAGACGTGGAGGTCAGAGTGGTATAACAAGACGCTTTTAATGCCCCTTACAAGAGATGTGGAGGTCAGAGTGGTATAACAAGATGCTTTTAATGCCCGTCAGAAGAGACGTGGAGGTCATAGTGGTATAACAAGACGTTTTTAATGCCCGTCAGAAGAGACGTGGAGGTCAGAGTGGTATAACAAGATGCTTTTAATGCCCCTTACAAGAGATGTGGAGGTCAGAGTGGTATAACAAGATGCTTTTAATGCCCGTCAGAAGAGACGTGTAGGTCAGAGTGGTATAACTAGACGCTTTTAATGCCCGTCAGAAGAGACGTGGAGGTCAGATTGGTATAACAAGACGCTTTTAATGCCCATTACAAGAGACGTGGAGGTCAGAGTGGTATAACAAGATGCTTTCATGCCCCTTACAAGAGACGTGAAGGTCAGAGTGGTATAACAAGACGCTTTTAAAGCCCCTTACAAGAGACGTGGAGGTCAGAGTGGTATAACAAGACGCTTTTAATGCCCCTTGCAAGAGATGTGTAGGTTAGAGTGGTATAACAAGATGCTTTTAATGCCTGTCAGAAGAGACGTGGAGGTCAGAGTGGTATAACAAGACGCTTATAATGCCCCTCAGAAGAGACGTGGAGGTCAGAGTGGTATAACAAGACACTTTTAATGCCTCTTGCAAGACACGTGAAGGTCAGAGTGGTATAACAAGACGCTTTTAATGCTCCTTACAAGAGACGTGCAGGTCAGAGTGGTATAACAAGACGCTTTTAATGCCCCCTACAAGAGACGTGGAGGTCAAAGTGGTATAACAAGATGCTTTTAATGCCCCTTACAAGAGATGTGGAGGTCAGAGTGGTATAACAAGATGCTTTTAATGCCCGTCAGAAGAGACGTGGAGGTCAGAGTGGCATAACTAGAAGCTTTTAATGCCCGTCAGAAGAGACGTGGAGGTCAGAGTGGTATAACAAGACGCTTTTAATGCCCCTTACAAGAGATGTGGAGGTCAGAGTGGTATAACAAGATGCTTTTAATGCCGGTCAGAAGAGACAGGGAGGTCAGAGTGGTATAACAAGACACTTTTAATGCCCGTCAGAAGAGAAGTGGAGGTCAGAGTGGTATAACAAGATGCTTTTAATGCCCTTCAGAAGAGACGTGGAGGTCAGAGTGGTATAACAAGATGCTTTTAATGCCCCTTACAAGACACGTGGAGGTCAGAGTGGTATAACAAGACGCTTTTAATGCCCCTTGCAAGAGATGAGGAGGTCAGAGTGGTATAACAAGACACTTTTAATGCCCGTCAGAAGAGACGTGGAGGTCAGATTGGTATAACAAGACGCTTTTAATGCCCGTTACAAGAGACGTGGAGGTCAGAGTGGTATAACAAGATGCTTTCAATGACCCTTACAAGAGACGTGAAGGTCAGAGTGGTATAACAAGTCGCCTTTAATACCCCTTAAAAAAGACGTGGAGGTCAGAGTGGTAAAACAAGACGCTTTTAATGCCGCTTACAAGAGACGTGGAGGTCAGAGTGGTATAACAAGACGCTTTTAATGCCCCTTACAAGAGACGTGGAGGTCAGAGTGGTATAACAAGATACTTTCAATTCCCCTTACAAGAAACGTGAAGGTCAGAGTGGTATAACAAGACACTTTTAATGCCTCTCAGAAATGACGTGGAGGTCAGAGAGGTATAACAAGATGCTTTTAATGCCCCTTACAAGGCACGTGGAGGTCAGAGTGTTTTAACAAGACGCTTTTAATGCCCCTTACAAGAGACGTGGAGGTCAGAGTGGTATAACAAGACGCTTTTAATGCCCCTTACAAGAGATCTGGAGGTCAGAGTGGTTTAACAAGATGCTTTTAATGCCTCTTACAAGAGATGTGGAGGTCAGAGTGGTATAACAAGACGCTTTTAATGCCCGTCAGAAGAGACGTGGATTTCAGAGTGGTATAACAAGACGCTTTTAATGATCCTTACAAGAGACGTGCAGGTCAGAGTGGTATAACAAGACGATTTTAATGCCCCCTACAAGAGACGTGGAGGTCAGAGTGGTATAACAAGATGCTTTTAATGCCCCTTACAAGAGATGTGGAGGTCAGAGTGGTATAACAAGATGCTTTTAATGCCCGTCAGAAGAGACGTGTAGGTCAGAGTGGTATAACTAGACACTTTTAATGCCCGTCAGAAGAGACGTGGAGGTCAGATTGGTATAACAAGACGCTTTTAATGCCCATTACAAGAGACGTGGAGGTCAGAGTGGTATAACAAGATGCTTTCATGCCCCTTACAAGAGACGTGAAGGTCAGAGTGGTATAACAAGACGCTTTTAAAGCCCCTTACAAGAGACGTGGAGGTCAGATTGGTATAACAAGACGCTTTTAATGCGCCTTACAAGAAATGTGGAGGTCAGAGTGGTATAACAAGACGCTTTTAATGCCTGTCAGAAGAGAAGTGGTGGTCAGAGTGGTATAACAAGACGCTTTTAATGCCCCTTACAAGAGATGTGGAGGTTAGAGTGGTATAACAAGATGCTTTTAATGCCTGTCAGAAGAGACGTGGAGGTCAGAGTGGTATAACAAGACGCTTTTAATGCACGTCAGAAGAGAAGTGGAGGTCAGAGTGGTATAACAACAGGCTTTTAATGCCCTTTAGAAGAGACGTGGAGGTCAGAGTGGTATAACAAGATGCTTTCAATGCCACTTACAAGAGAAGTGAAGGTCAGAGTGGTATAACAAGACGCCTTTAATGCCCCTTACAAGAGACGTGTAGGTCAGAGTGGTATAACAAGACGCTTTTAATGCCCCTTACAAGAGACGTAGAGGTCAGAGTGGTATAACAAGACGCTTTTAATGCCCCTTACAAGAGATGTGGAGGTCAGAGTGGTATAACAAGATGCTATTAATGCACGTCAGAAGAGACGTGGAGGTCAGATTGGTATAACAAGACGCTTTTAATGCCCGTTACAAGAGACGTGGAGGTCAGAGTGGTATAACAAGATGCTTTCAATGCCCCTTACAAGAGACGTGAAGGTCAGAGTGGTATAACAAGTCGTCTTTAATACCCCTTACAAGAGACGTGGAGGTCAGAGTGGTAAAACAAGACGCTTTTAATGCCGCTTACAAGAGACGTGGAGGTCAGAGTGGTATAACAAGACGCTTTTAATGCCCCTTACAAGAGACGTGGAGGTCAGAGTGGTATAACAAGATACTTTCAATGCCCCTTACAAGAAACGTGAAGGTCAGAGTGGTATAAAAAGACACTTTTAATGCCCCTCAGAAATGACGTGGAGGTCAGAGAGGTATAACAAGACGCTTTTAATGCCCCTTACAAGGCACGTGGAGGTCAGAGTGTTTTAACAAGACGCTTTTAATGCCCCTTACAAGAGACGTGGAGGTCAGAGTGGTATAACAAGACGCTTTTAATGCCGCTTACAAGAGATCTGGAGGTCAGAGTGGTTTAACAAGATGCTTTTAATGCCCCTTACAAGAGATGTGGAGGTCAGAGTGGTATAACAAGACGCTTTTAATGCCCGTCAGAAGAGACGTGGATTTCAGAGTGGTATAACAAGACGCTTTTAATGCTCCTTACAAGAGACGTGCAGGTCAGAGTGGTATAACAAGATGATTTTAATGCCCCCTACAAGAGACGTGGAGGTCAGAGTGGTATAACAAGATGCTTTTAATGCCCCTTACAAGAGATGTGGAGGTCAGAGTGGTATAACAAGATGCTTTTAATGCCCGTCAGAAGAGACGTGTAGGTCAGAGTGGTATAACTAGACGCTTTTAATGCCCGTCAGAAGAGACGTGGAGGTCAGATTGGTATAACAAGACGCTTTTAATGCCCATTACAAGAGACGTGGAGGTCAGAGTGGTATAACAAGATGCTTTCATGCCCCTTACAAGAGACGTGAAGGTCAGAGTGGTATAACAAGACGCTTTTAAAGCCCCTTACAAGAGACGTGGAGGTCAGAGTGGTATAACAAGACGCTTTTAATGCGCCTTACAAGAGATGTGGAGGTCAGAGTGGTATAACAAGACGCTTTTAATGCCTGTCAGAAGAGAAGTGGTGGTCAGAGTGGTATAACAAGACGCTTTTAATGCCCCTTACAAGAGACGTGGAGGTCAGAGTGGTATAACAAGATGCTTTTAATGCCCGTCAGAAGAGACGTGTAGGTCAGAGTGGTATAACTAGACGCTTTTAATGCCCGTCAGAAGAGACGTGGAGGTCAGATTGGTATAACAAGACGCTTTTAATGCCCATTACAAGAGACGTGGAGGTCAGAGTGGTATAACAAGATGCTTTCATGCCCCTTACAAGAGACGTGAAGGTCAGAGTGGTATAACAAGATGCTTTTAAAGCCCCTTACAAGAGACGTGGAGGTCAGAGTGGTATAACAAGACGCTTTTAATGCGCCTTACAAGAGATGTGGAGGTCAGAGTGGTATAACAAGACGCTTTTAATGCCTGTCAGAAGAGAAGTGGTGGTCAGAGTGGTATAACAAGACGCTTTTAATGCCCCTTACAAGAGATGTGTAGGTTAGAGTGGTATAACAAGATGCTTTTAATGCCTGTCAGAAGAGACGTGGAGGTCAGAGTGGTATAACAAGACGCTTTTAATGCACGTCAGAAGAGAAGTGGAGGTCAGAGTGGTATAACAACAGGCTTTTAATGCCCTTTAGAAGAGACGTGGAGGTCAGAGTGGTATAACAAGATGCTTTCAATGCCCCTTACAAGAGAAGTGAAGGTCAGAGTGGTATAACAAGACGCCTTTAATGCCCCTTACAAGAGACGTGTAGGTCAGAGTGGTATAACAAGACGCTTTTAATGCCCCTTACAAGAGACGTGGAGGTCAGAGTGGTATAACAAGACGCTTTTAATGCCCCTTACAAGAGATGTGGAGGTCAGAGTGGTATAACAAGATGCTTTTAATGCACGTCAGAAGAGACGTGGAGGTCAGAGTGATATAACAAGACGCTTTTAATGCCTGTCAGAAGAGAAGTGGAGGTCAGAGTGGTATAACAAGACGCTTTTAATGCCCCTTACAAGAGATGTGGAGGTCAGAGTGGTATAACAAGATGCTTTTAATGCCTGTCAGAAGAGACGTGGAGGTCAGAGTGGTATAACAAGACGCTTTTAATGCCCGTCAGAAGAGAAGTGGAGGTCAGAGTGGTATAACAAGATGCTTTTATTGCCCTTTAGAAGAGACGTGGAGGTCAGAGTGGTATAACAAGATGCTTTTAATGCCCCTTACAAGACACGTGGAGGTCAGAGTGGTATAACAAGACGCTTTTAATGCAACTTACAAGAGATGTGGAGGTCAGAGTGGTATAACAAGACACTTTTAATGCCCGTCAGAAGAGACGCGGAGGTCAGAGTGGTATAACAAGACGCTTTTAATGCCGCTTAAAAGAGACGTGGAGGTCAGAGTGGTATAACAAGATGCTTTCATGCCCCTTACAAGAGACGTGAAGGTCAGAGTGGTATAACAAGATGCTTTTAAAGCCCCTTACAAGAGACGTGGAGGTCAGAGTGGTATAACAAGACGCTTTTAATGCGCCTTACAAGAGATGTGGAGGTCAGAGTGGTATAACAAGACGCTTTTAATGCCTGTCAGAAGAGAAGTGGTGGTCAGAGTGGTATAACAAGACGCTTTTAATGCCCCTTACAAGAGACGTGGAGGTCAGAGTGGTATAACAAGATGCTTTTAATGCCCGTCAGAAGAGACGTGTAGGTCAGAGTGGTATAACTAGACGCTTTTAATGCCCGTCAGAAGAGACGTGGAGGTCAGATTGGTATAACAAGACGCTTTTAATGCCCATTACAAGAGACGTGGAGGTCAGAGTGGTATAACAAGATGCTTTCATGCCCCTTACAAGAGACGTGAAGGTCAGAGTGGTATAACAAGATGCTTTTAAAGCCCCTTACAAGAGACGTGGAGGTCAGAGTGGTATAACAAGACGCTTTTAATGCGCCTTACAAGAGATGTGGAGGTCAGAGTGGTATAACAAGACGCTTTTAATGCCTGTCAGAAGAGAAGTGGTGGTCAGAGTGGTATAACAAGACGCTTTTAATGCCCCTTACAAGAGATGTGTAGGTTAGAGTGGTATAACAAGATGCTTTTAATGCCTGTCAGAAGAGACGTGGAGGTCAGAGTGGTATAACAAGACGCTTTTAATGCACGTCAGAAGAGAAGTGGAGGTCAGAGTGGTATAACAACAGGCTTTTAATGCCCTTTAGAAGAGACGTGGAGGTCAGAGTGGTATAACAAGATGCTTTCAATGCCCCTTACAAGAGAAGTGAAGGTCAGAGTGGTATAACAAGACGCCTTTAATGCCCCTTACAAGAGACGTGTAGGTCAGAGTGGTATAACAAGACGCTTTTAATGCCCCTTACAAGAGACGTGGAGGTCAGAGTGGTATAACAAGACGCTTTTAATGCCCCTTACAAGAGATGTGGAGGTCAGAGTGGTATAACAAGATGCTTTTAATGCACGTCAGAAGAGACGTGGAGGTCAGAGTGATATAACAAGACGCTTTTAATGCCTGTCAGAAGAGAAGTGGAGGTCAGAGTGGTATAACAAGACGCTTTTAATGCCCCTTACAAGAGATGTGGAGGTCAGAGTGGTATAACAAGATGCTTTTAATGCCTGTCAGAAGAGACGTGGAGGTCAGAGTGGTATAACAAGACGCTTTTAATGCCCGTCAGAAGAGAAGTGGAGGTCAGAGTGGTATAACAAGATGCTTTTATTGCCCTTTAGAAGAGACGTGGAGGTCAGAGTGGTATAACAAGATGCTTTTAATGCCCCTTACAAGACACGTGGAGGTCAGAGTGGTATAACAAGACGCTTTTAATGCAACTTACAAGAGATGTGGAGGTCAGAGTGGTATAACAAGACACTTTTAATGCCCGTCAGAAGAGACGCGGAGGTCAGAGTGGTATAACAAGACGCTTTTAATGCCGCTTAAAAGAGACGTGGAGGTCAGAGTGGTATAACAAGATAATTCAATGCCCCTTACAAGAGACGTGAAGGTCAGAGTGGTATAACAAGACACTTTTAATGCCCCTCAGAAATGACGTGGAGGTCAGAGAGGTATAACAAGACGGTTTTAATGCCCCTTACAAGACACGTGGAGGTCAGAGTGTTTTAACAAGACGGTTTTAATGCCCCTTACAAGAGACGTGGAGGTCAGAGTGGTATAACAAGACGCTTTTAATGCCCCTTACAAGAGAGGTGGAGGTCAGAGTGGTTTAACAAGATGCTTTTAATGCCCCTTACAAGAGATGTGGAGGTCAGAGTGGTATAACAAGATGCTTTTAATACCCGTCAGAAGAGACGTGGAGGTCAGAGTGGTATAACAAGATGCTTTTAATGCTCCTTACAAGAGACGTGCAGGTCAGAGTGGTATAACAAGACGGTTTTAATGCCCCCTACAAGAGACGTGGAGGTCAGAGTGGTATAACAAGATGCTTTTAATGCCCCTTACAAGAGATGTGGAGGTCAGAGTGGTATAACAAGATGCTTTTAATGCCCGTCAGAAGAGACGTGGAGGTCAGAGTGGTATAACTAGACGCTTTTAATGCCCGTCAGAAGAGACGTGGAGGTCAGAGTGGTATAACAAGACGCTTTTAATGCCCCTTACAAGAGATGTGGAGGTCAGAGTGGTATAACAAGATGCTTTTAATGCCCGTCAGAAGAGACGTGGAGGTCAGAGTGGTATAACAAGACGCTTTTAATGCCCGTCAGAAGAGAAGTGGAGGTCAGATTGGTATAACAAGACGCTTTTAATGCCCGTTACAAGAGACGTGGAGGTCAGAGTGGTATAACAAGATGCTTTCAATGCCCCTTACAAGAGAAGTGAAGGTCAGAGTGGTATAACAAGACGCCTTTAATGCCCCTTAAAAGAGACGTGGAGGTCAGAGTGGTATAACAAGACGCTTTTAATGCCCCTTACAAGAGACGTGGAGGTCAGAGTGGTATAACAAGATGCTTTTAATGCCCCTTACAAGAGATGTGGAGGTCAGAGTGGTATAACAAGATGCTTTTAATGCACGTCAGAAGAGACGTGGAGGTCAGAGTGATATAACAAGACGCTTTTAATGCCTGTCAGAAGAGAAGTGGAGGTCAGAGTGGTATAACAAGACGCTTTTAATGCCCCTTACAAGAGATGTGGAGGTCAGAGTGGTATAACAAGATGCTTTTAATGCCTGTCAGAAGAGACGTGGAGGTCAGAGTGGTATAACAAGATGCTTTTAATGCCCGTCAGAAGAGAAGTGGTGGTTAGAGTGGTATAACAAGATGCTTTTATTGCCCTTTAGAAGAGACGTGGAGGTCAGTGTGGTATAACAAGATGCTTTTAATGCCCCTTACAAGACACGTGGAGGTCAGAGTGGTATAACAAGACGCTTTTAATGCAACTTACAAAAGATGTGGAGGTCAGAGTGGTATAACAAGACACTTTTAATGCCCGTCAGAAGAGACGCGGAGGTTAGAGTGGTATAACAAGACGCTTTTAATGCCCCTTACAAGAGACGTGGAGGTCAGAGTGGTATAACAAGATACTTTCAATGCCCCTTACAAGAGACGTGAAGGTCAGAGTGGTATAACAAGACACTTTTAATGCCCCTCAGAAATGACGTGGAGTTCAGAGAGGTATAACAAGACGCTTTTAATGCCCCTTACAAGACACGTGGAGGTCAGAGTGTTTTAACAAGACGCTTTTAATGCCCCTTACAAGAGACGTGGAGGTCAGAGTGGTATAACAAGACGCTTTTAATGCCCCTTACAAGAGATGTGGAGGTCAGAGTGGTTTAACAAGATGCTTTTAATGCCCCTTACAAGAGATGTGGAGGTCAGAGTGGTATAACAAGATGCTTTTAATACCCGTCAGAAGAGACGTGGAGGTCAGAGTGGTATAACAAGACGCTTTTATTGCTCCTTACAAGAGACGTGCAGGTCAGAGTGGTATAACAAGACGCTTTTAATGCCCCCTACAAGAGACGTGGAGGTCAGAGTGGTATAACAAGAAGCTTTTAATGCCCCTTACAAGAGATGTGGAGGTCAGAGTGGTATAACAAGATGCTTTTAATACCCGTCAGAAGAGACGTGGAGGTCAGAGTGGTATAACAAGACGCTTTTAATGCCCCTTACAAGAGATGTGGAGGTCAGACTGGTATAACAAGATGCTTTTAATGCCCGTCAGAAGAGACGTGGAGGTCAGAGTGGTATAACTACACGCTTTTAATGCCCGTCAGAAGAGACGTGGAGGTCAGAGTGGTATAACAAGACGCTTTTAATGCCCCTTACAAGAGATGTGGAGGTCAGAGTGGTATAACAAGATGCTTTTAATGCCCGTCAGAAGAGACGTGGAGGTCATAGTGGTATAACAAGACGTTTTTAATGCCCGTCAGAAGAGACGTGGAGGTCAGAGTGGTATAACAAGATGCTTTCAATGCCCCTTACAAGAGACGTGAAGGTCAGAGTGCTATAACAAGACGCCTTTAATGCCCCTTACAAGAGACGTGGAGGTCAGAATGGTATAACAAGACGCTTTTAATGCCTGTCAGAAGAGACGTGGAGGTCAGAGTGGTATAACAAGACACTTTTAATGCCCGTCAGAAGAGACGTGGAGGTCAGAGTGGTATAACAAGACGCTTTTAATGCCCCTTACAAGAGATGTGGAGGTCAGAGTGGTATAACAAGATGCTTTTAATGCCCGTCAGAAGAGACGTGGAGGTCAGAGTGGTATAACTAGACGCTTTTAATGCCCGTCAGAAGAGACGTGGAGGTCAGAGTGGTATAACAAGACGCTTTTAATGCCCCTTACAAGAGATGTGGAGGTCAGAGTGGTATAACAAGATGCTTTTAATGCCCGTCAGAAGAGACGTGGAGGTCAGAGTGGTATAACAAGACGCTTTTAATGCCCGTCAGAAGAGAAGTGGAGGTCAGATTGGTATAACAAGACGCTTTTAATGCCCGTTACAAGAGACGTGGAGGTCAGAGTGGTATAACAAGATGCTTTCAATGCCCCTTACAAGAGAAGTGAAGGTCAGAGTGGTATAACAAGACGCCTTTAATGCCCCTTACAAGAGACGTGGAGGTCAGAGTGGTATAACAAGACGCTTTTAATGCCCCTTACAAGAGACGTGGAGGTCAGAGTGGTATAACAAGATACTTTTAATGCCCCTTACAAGAGATGTGGAGGTCAGAGTGGTATAACAAGATGTTTTAATGCACGTCAGAAGAGACGTGGAGGTCAGAGTGATATAACAGGACGCTTTTAATGCCTGTCAGAAGAGAAGTGGAGGTCAGAGTGGTATAACAAGACGCTTTTAATGCCCCTTACAAGAGATGTGGAGGTCAGAGTGGTATAACAAGATGCTTTTAATGCCTGTCAGAAGAGACGTGGAGGTCAGAGTGGTATAACAAGATGCTTTTAATGCCCGTCAGAAGAGAAGTGGTGGTCAGAGTGGTATAACAAGATGCTTTTATTGCCCTTTAGAAGAGACGTGGAGGTCAGTGTGGTATAACAAGATGCTTTTAATGCCCCTTACAAGACACGCGGAGGTCAGAGTGGTATAACAAGACGCTTTTAATGCAACTTACAAAAGATGTGGAGGTCAGAGTGGTATAACAAGACACTTTTAATGCCCGTCAGAAGAGACGCGGAGGTCAGAGTGGTATAACAAGACGCTTTTAATGCCCCTTACAAGAGACGTGGAGGTCAGAGTGGTATAACAAGATACTTTCAATGCCCCTTACAAGAGACGTGAAGGTCAGAGTGGTATAACAAGACACTTTTAATGCCCCTCAGAAATGACGTGGAGTTCAAAGAGGTATAACAAGACGCTTTTAATGCCCCTTACAAGACACGTGGAGGTCAGAGTGTTTTAACAAGACGCTTTTAATGCCCCTTACAAGAGACGTGGAGGTCAGAGTGGTATAACAAGACGCTTTTAATGCCCCTTACAAGAGATGTGGAGGTCAGAGTGGTTTAACAAGATGCTTTTAATGCCCCTTACAAGAGATGTGGAGGTCAGAGTGGTATAACAAGATGCTTTTAATACCCGTCAGAAGAGACGTGGAGGTCAGAGTGGTATAACAAGACGCTTTTAATGCTCCTTACAAGAGACGTGCAGGTCAGAGTGGTATAACAAGACGCTTTTAATGCCCCCTACAAGAGACGTGGAGGTCAGAGTGGTATAACAAGAAGCTTTTAATGCCCCTTACAAGAGATGTGGAGGTCAGAGTGGTTTAACAAGATGCTTTTAATGCCCCTTACAAGAGATGTGGAGGTCAGAGTGGTATAACAAGATGCTTTTAATACCTGTCAGAAGAGACGTGGAGGTCAGAGTGGTATAACAAGACGCTTTAAATGCCCCTTACAAGAGATGTGGAGGTCAGAGTGGTATAACAAGATGCTTTTAATGCCCGTCAGAAGAGACGTGGAGGTCAGAGTGGTATAACTACACGCTTTTAATGCCCTTCAGAAGAGACGTGGAGGTCAGAGTGGTATAACAAGACGCTTTTAATGCCCCTTACAAGAGATGTGGAGGTCAGAGTGGTATAACAAGATGCTTTTAATGCCCATCAGAAGAGACGTGGAGGTCAGAGTGGTATAACAAGACGCTTTTAATGCCCGTCAGAAGAGACGTGGAGGTCAGAGTGGTTTAACAAGATGCTTTCAATGCCCCTTACAAGAGACGTGAAGGTCAGAGTGCTATAACAAGATGCCTTTAATGCCCCTTACAAGAGACGTGGAGGTCAGAATGGTATAACAAGACGCTTTTAATGCCTGTCAGAAGAGACGTGGAGGTCAGAGTGGTATAACAAGACGCTTTTAATGCCCGTCAGAAGAGACGTGGAGGTCAGCGTGGTATAACAAGATGCTTTCAATGCCCCTTCCAAGAGACGTGAAGGTCAGAGTGGTATAACAAGACGCCTTTAATGCCCCTTACAAGAGACGTGGAGGTCAGAGTGGTATAACAAGACGCTTTTAATGCCCCTTACAAGAGATGTGGAGGTCAGAGTGGTATAACAAGATGCTTTTAATGCCCGTCAGAAGAGACGTGGAGGTCAGAGTGGTATAACAAGACGCTTTTAATGCCTGTCAGAAGAGAAGTGGAGGTCAGAGTGGTATAACAAGACGCTTTTAATGCACCTTACAAGAGATGTGGAGGTCAGAGTGGTATAACAATATGCTTTTAATGCCTGTCAGAAGAGACGTGGAGGTCAGAGTGGTATAACAAGACGCTTTTAATGCCCGTCAGAAGAGAAGTGGAGGTCAGAGTGGTATAACAAGATGCTTTTAATGCCCTTTAGAAGAGACGTGGAGGTCAGATTGGTATAACAAGATGCTATTAATGCCCCTTACAAGACACGTGGAGGTCAGAGTGGTATAACAAGACGCTTTTAATGCCCCTTGCAATAGATGAGGAGGTCAGAGTGGTATAACAAGACACTTTTAATGCCCGTCAGAAGAGACGTGGAGGTCAGATTGGTATAACAAGACGCTTTTAATGCCCGTTACAAGAGACGTGGAGGTCAGAGTGGTATAACAAGATGCTTTCAATGCCCCTTACAAGAGACGTGAAGGTCAGAGTGGTATAACAAGACGCCTTTAATACCCCTTACAAGAGACGTGGAGGTCAGAGTGGTATAACAAGACGCTTTTAATGCCGCTTACAAGAGACGTGTAGGTCAGAGTGGTATAACAAGACGCTTTTAATGCCCCTTACAAGAGATGTGGAGGTCAGAGTGGTATAACAAGATGCTTTTAATGCACGTCAGAAGAGACGTGGAGGTCAGAGTGGTATAACAAGACGCTTTTAATGCCTGTCAGAAGAGAAGTGGAGGTCAGAGTGGTATAACAAGATGCTTTTAATGCCCCTTACAAGAGATGTGGAGGTCAGAGTGGTATAACAAGATGCTTTTCATGCCGTTTAGAAGAGACGTGAAGGTCAGAGTGGTATAACAAGATGCTTTTAATGCCCCTTACAAGACACGTGGAGGTCAGAGTGGTATAACAAGACACTTTTAATGCAACTTACAAGAGATGTGGAGGTCAGAGTGGTATAACAAGACACTTTTAATGCCCGTTAGAAGAGACGTGGAGGTCAGAGTGGTATAACAAGACCCTTTTAATGCCCCTTACAAGAGACGTGGAGGTCAGAGTGGTATAACAAGATACTTTCAATGCCCCTTACAAGAAACGTGAAGGTCAGAGTGGTATAACAAGACACTTTTAATGCCCCTCAGAAATGACGTGGAGGTCAGAGAGCTATAACAAGACGCTTTTAATGCTCCTTACAAGACACGTTTAGGTCAGAGTGTTTTAACAAGACGCTTTTAATGCCCCTTACAAGAGACGTGGAGGTCAGAGTGGTATAACAAGACGCTTTTAATGCCCCTTACAAGAGATGTGGAGGTCAGAGTGGTTTAACAAGATGCTTTTAATGCCCCTTACAAGAGATGTGGAGGTCAGAGTGGTATAACAAGACGCTTCTAATGCCCGTCAGAAGAGACGTGGATTTCAGAGTGGTATAACAAGACGCTTTTAATGCTCCTTACAAGAGACGTGCAGGTCAGAGTGGTATAACAAGACGATTTTAATGCCCCCTACAAGAGACGTGGAGGTCAGAGTGGTATAACAAGATGCTTTTAATGCCCCTTACAAGAGATGTGGAGGTCAGAGTGGTATAACAAGATGCTTTTAATGCCCGTCAGAAGAGACGTGGAGGTCAGAGTGGTATAACTAGACGCTTTTAATGCCCGTCAGAAGAGACGTGGAGGTCAGAGTGGTATAACAAGACGCTTTTAATGCCCCTTACAAGAGATGTGGAGGTCAGAGTGGTATAACAAGATGCTTTTAATGCCCGTCAGAAGAGACGTGGAGGTCAGAGTGGTGTAACAAGATGCTTTTAATGCCCGTCAGAAGAGAAGTGGAGGTCAGATTGGTATAACAAGACGCTTTTAATGCCCATTACAAGAGACGTGGAGGTCAGAGTGGTATAACAAGATGCTTTCATGCCCCTTACAAGAGACGTGAAGGTCAGAGTGGTATAACAAGAAGCCTTTAATGCCCCTTACAAGAGACGTGGAGGTCAGAGTGGTATAACAAGACGCTTTTAATGCCCCTTACAAGAGACGTGGAGGTCAGAGTGGTATAACAAGACGCTTTTAATGCGCCTTACAAGAGATGTGGAGGTCAGAGTGGTATAACAAGACGCTTTTAATGCCTGTCAGAAGAGAACTGGTGGTCAGAGTGGTATAACAAGACGCTTTTAATGCCCCTTACAAGAGATCTGGAGGTCAGAGTGGTTTAACAAGATGCTTTTAATGCCCCTTACAAGAGATGTGGAGGTCAGAGTGGTATAACAAGACGCTTCTAATGCCCGTCAGAAGAGACGTGGATTTCAGAGTGGTATAACAAGATGCTTTTAATGCTCCTTACAAGAGACGTGCAGGTCAGAGTGGTATAACAAGACGATTTTAATGCCCCCTAGAAGAGACGTGGAGGTCAGAGTGGTATAACAAGATGCTTTTAATGCCCCTTACAAGAGATGTGGAGGTCAGAGTGGTATAACAAGATGCTTTTAATGCCCGTCAGAAGAGACGTGGAGGTCAGAGTGGTATAACTAGACGCTTTTAATGCCCGTCAGAAGAGACGTGGAGGTCAGAGTGGTATAACAAGACGCTTTTAATGCCCCTTACAAGAGATGTGGAGGTCAGAGTGGTATAACAAGACGCTTTTAATGCCTGTCAGAAGAGAACTGGTGGTCAGAGTGGTATAACAAGACGCTTTTAATGCCCCTTACAAGAGATGTGGAGGTTAGAGTGGTATAACAAGATGCTTTTAATGCCTGTCAGAAGAGACGTGGAGGTCACAGTGGTATAACAAGACGCTTTTAATGCCTGTCAGAAGAGAAGTGGAGGTCAGAGTGGTATAACAACAGGCTTTTAATGCCCTTTAGAAGAGACGTGGAGGTCAGAGTGGTATAACAAGATGCTTTCAATGCCCCTTACAAGAGAAGTGAAGGTCAGAGTGGTATAACAAAACGCCTTTAATGCCCCTTACAAGAGACGTGTAGGTCAGAGTGGTATAACAAGACGCTTTTAATGCCCCTTACAAGAGACGTGGAGGTCAGAGTGGTATAACAAGACGCTTTTAATGCCCCTTACAAGAGATGTGGAGGTCAGAGTGGTATAACAAGATGCTTTTAATGCACGTCAGAAGAGACGTGGAGGTCAGAGTGATATAACAAGACGCTTTTAATGCCTGTCAGAAGAGAAGTGGAGGTCAGAGTGGTATAACAAAACGCTTTTAATGCCCCTTACAAGAGATGTGGAGGTCAGAGTGGTATAACAAGATGCTTTTAATGCCTGTCAGAAGAGACGTGGAGGTCAGAGTGGTATAACAAGACGCTTTTAATGCCCCTTACAAGAGATCTGGAGGTCAGAGTGGTTTAACAAGATGCTTTTAATGCCCCTTACAAGAGATGTGGAGGTCAGAGTGGTATAACAAGACGCTTCTAATGCCCGTCAGAAGAGACGTGGATTTCAGAGTGGTATAACAAGACGCTTTTAATGCTCCTTACAAGAGACTTGCAGGTCAGAGTGGTATAACAAGACGATTTTAATGCCCCCTACAAGAGACGTGGAGGTCAGAGTGGTATAACAAGATGCTTTTAATGCCCCTTACAAGAGATGTGGAGGTCAGAGTGGTATAACAAGATGCTTTTAATGCCCGTCAGAAGAGACGTGGAGGTCAGAGTGGTATAACTAGACGCTTTTAATGCCCGTCAGAAGAGACGTGGAGGTCAGAGTGGTATAACAAGACGCTTTTAATGCCCCTTACAAGAGATGTGGAGGTCAGAGTGGTATAACAAGATGCTTTTAATGCCCGTCAGAAGAGACGTGGAGGTCAGAGTGGTGTAACAAGATGCTTTTAATGCCCGTCAGAAGAGAAGTGGAGTTCAGATTGGTATAACAAGACGCTTTTAATGCGCATTACAAGAGACGTGGAGGTCAGAGTATTATAACAAGATGCTTTCATGCCCCTTACAAGAGACGTGAAGGTCAGAGTGGTATAACAAGAAGCCTTTAATGCCCCTTACAAGAGACGTGGAGGTCAGAGTGGTATAACAAGACGCTTTTAATGCCCCTTACAAGAGACGTGGAGGTCAGAGTGGTATAACAAGACGCTTTTAATGCGCCTTACAAGAGATGTGGAGGTCAGAGTGGTATAACAAGACGCTTTTAATGCCTGTCAGAAGAGAACTGGTGGTCAGAGTGGTATAACAAGACGCTTTTAATGCCCCTTACAAGAGATGTGGAGGTTAGAGTGGTATAACAAGATGCTTTTAATGCCTGTCAGAAGAGACGTGGAGGTCACAGTGGTATAACAAGACGCTTTTAATGCCTGTCAGAAGAGAAGTGGAGGTCAGAGTGGTATAACAACAGGCTTTTAATGCCCTTTAGAAGAGACGTGGAGGTCAGAGTGGTATAACAAGATGCTTTCAATGCCCCTTACAAGAGAAGTGAAGGTCAGAGTGGTATAACAAAACGCCTTTAATGCCCCTTACAAGAGACGTGTAGGTCAGAGTGGTATAACAAGACGCTTTTAATGCCCCTTACAAGAGACGTGGAGGTCAGAGTTGTATAACAAGACGCTTTTAATTCCCCTTACAAGAGATGTGGAGGTCAGAGTGGTATAACAAGATGCTTTTAATGCACGTCAGAAGAGACGTGGAGGTCAGAGTGATATAACAAGACGCTTTTAATGCCTGTCAGAAGAGAAGTGGAGGTCAGAGTGGTATAACAAAACGCTTTTAATGCCCCTTACAAGAGATGTGGAGGTCAGAGTGGTATAACAAGATGCTTTTAATGCCTGTCAGAAGAGACGTGGAGGTCAGAGTGGTATAACAAGACGCTTTTAATGCCCGTCAGAAGAGAAGTGGAGGTCAGAGTGGTATAACAAGATGCTTTTATTGCCCTTTAGAAGAGACGTGTAGGTCAGAGTGGTATAACAAGATGCTTTTAATGCCCCTTACAAGACACGTGGAGGTCAGAGTGGTATAACAAGATGCTTTTAATGCAACTTACAAGAGATATGGAGGTCAGAGTGGTATAACAAGACACTTTTAATGCCCGTCAGAAGAAACGCGGAGGTCAGAGTGGTATAACAAGACGCTTTTAATGCCCCTTACAAGAGACGTGGAGGTCAGAGTGGTATAACAAGATACTTTCAATGCCCCTTACAAGAGACGTGAATGTCAGAGTGGTAAAACAAGACACTTTTAATGCCCCTCAGAAATGACGTGGAGGTCAGAGAGGTATAACAAGACGCTTTTAATGCCCCTTACAAGACACGTGGAGGTCAGAGTGTTTTAACAAGACGCTTTTAATGCCCCTTACAAGAGACGTGGAGGTCAGAGTGATATAACAAGACGCTTTTAATGCCCCTTACAAGAGATGTGGAGGTCAGAGTGGTTTAACAAGATGCTTTTAATGCCCCTTACAAGAGATGTGGAGGTCAGAGTGGTAAAACAAGATGATTTTAATACCCGTCAGAAGAGACGTGGAGGTCAGAGTGGTATAACAAGACGCTTTTAATGCTCCTTACAAGAGACGTGCAGGTCAGAGTGGTATAACAAGACGCTTTTAATGCCCCCTACAAGAGACGTGGAGGTCAGAGTGGTATAACAAGATGCTTTTAATGCCCCTTACAAGAGATGTGGAGGTCAGAGTGGTATAACAAGATGCTTTTAATGCCCGTCAGAAGAGACGTGGAGGTCAGAGTGGTATAACTAGACGCTTTTAATGCCCGTCAGAAGAGACGTGGAGGTCAGAGTGGTATAACAAGACGCTTTTAATGCCCCTTACAAGAGATGTGGAGGTCAGAGTGGTATAACAAGATGCTTTTAATGCCCGTCAGAAGAGACGTGGAGGTCAGAGTGGTATAACAAGACGCTTTTAATGCCCGTCAGAAGTGAAGTGGAGGTCAGATTGGTATAACAAGATGCTTTTAATGCCCGTTACAAGAGATGTGGAGGTCAGAGTGGTATAACAAGATGCTTTCAATGCCCCTTACAAGAGAAGTGAAGGTCAGAGTGGTATAACAAGACGCCTTTAATGCCCCTTACAAGAGACGTGGAGGTCAGAGTGGTATAACAAGACGCTTTTAATGCCCCTTACAAGAGACGTGGAGGTCAGAGTGGTATAACAATACGCTTTTAATGCCCCTTACAAGAGATGTGGAGGTCAGAGTGGTATAACAAGATGCTTTTAATGCACGTCAGAAGAGACGTGGAGGTCAGAGTGAAATAACAAGACGCTTTTAATGCCTGTCAGAAGAGAAGTTGAGGTCAGAGTGGTATAACAAGACGCTTTTAATGCCCCTTACAAGAGATGTGGAGGTCAGAGTGGTATAACAAGATGCTTTTAATGCCTGTCAGAAGAGACGTGGAGGTCAGAGTGGTATAACAAGACACTTTTAATGCCCGTCAGAAGAGAAGTGGAGGTCAGAGTGGTATTACAAGATGCTTTTATTGCCCTTTAGAAGACACGTGGAGGTCAGAGTGGTATAACAAGATGCTTTTAATGCCCCTTACAAGACACGTGGAGGTCAGAGTGGTATAACAAGACGCTTTTAATGCCCCTTACAAGAGACGTGGAGGTCAGAGTGGTATAACAAGATACTTTCAATGCCCCTTACAAGAGACGTGAATGTCAGAGTGGTAAAACAAGACACTTTTAATGCCCCTCAGAAATGACGTGGAGGTCAGAGAGGTATAACAAGACGCTTTTAATGCCCCTTACAAGACACGTGGAGGTCAGAGTGTTTTAACAAGACGCTTTTAATGCCCCTTACAAGAGACGTGGAGGTCAGAGTGATATAACAAGACGCTTTTAATGCCCCTTACAAGAGATGTGGAGGTCAGAGTGGTTTAACAAGATGCTTTTAATGCCCCTTACAAGAGATGTGGAGGTCAGAGTGGTAAAACAAGATGATTTTAATACCCGTCAGAAGAGACGTGGAGGTCAGAGTGGTATAACAAGACGCTTTTAATGCTCCTTACAAGAGACGTGCAGGTCAGAGTGGTATAACAAGACGCTTTTAATGCCCCCTACAAGAGACGTGGAGGTCAGAGTGGTATAACAAGATGCTTTTAATGCCCCTTACAAGAGATGTGGAGGTCAGAGTGGTATAACAAGATGCTTTTAATGCCCGTCAGAAGAGACGTGGAGGTCAGAGTGGTATAACTAGACGCTTTTAATGCCCGTCAGAAGAGACGTGGAGGTCAGAGTGGTATAACAAGACGCTTTTAATGCCCCTTACAAGAGATGTGGAGGTCAGAGTGGTATAACAAGATGCTTTTAATGCCCGTCAGAAGAGACGTGGAGGTCAGAGTGGTATAACAAGACGCTTTTAATGCCCGTCAGAAGTGAAGTGGAGGTCAGATTGGTATAACAAGATGCTTTTAATGCCCGTTACAAGAGACGTGGAGGTCAGAGTGGTATAACAAGATGCTTTCAATGCCCCTTACAAGAGAAGTGAAGGTCAGAGTGGTATAACAAGACGCCTTTAATGCCCCTTACAAGAGACGTGGAGGTCAGAGTGGTATAACAAGACGCTTTTAATGCCCCTTACAAGAGACGTGGAGGTCAGAGTGGTATAACAATACGCTTTTAATGCCCCTTACAAGAGATGTGGAGGTCAGAGTGGTATAACAAGATGCTTTTAATGCACGTCAGAAGAGACGTGGAGGTCAGAGTGAAATAACAAGACGCTTTTAATGCCTGTCAGAAGAGAAGTTGAGTTCAGAGTGGTATAACAAGACGCTTTTAATGCCCCTTACAAGAGATGTGGAGGTCAGAGTGGTATAACAAGATGCTTTTAATGCCTGTCAGAAGAGACGTGGAGGTCAGAGTGGTATAACAAGACACTTTTAATGCCCGTCAGAAGAGAAGTGGAGGTCAGAGTGGTATTACAAGATGCTTTTATTGCCCTTTAGAAGACACGTGGAGGTCAGAGTGGTATAACAAGATGCTTTTAATGCCCCTTACAAGACACGTGGAGGTCAGAGTGGTATAACAAGACGCTTTTAATGCAACTTACAAGAGATGTGCAGGTCAGAGTGGTATAACAAGACACTTTTAATGCCCGTCAGAAGAGACGCGGAGGTCAGAGTGGTATAACAAGACGCTTTTAATGCCCCTTACAAGAGACGTGGAGGTCAGAGTGGTATAACAAGATACTTTCAATGCCCCTTACAAGAGACGTGAAGGTCAGAGTGGTATAACAAGACACTTTTAATGCCCCTCAGAAATGACGTGGAGGTCAGAGAGGTATAACAAGACGCTTTTAATGCCCCTTACAAGACACGTGGAGGTCAGAGTGTTTTAACAAGACGCTTTTAATGCCCCTTACAAGAGACGTGGAGGTCAGAGTGGTATAACAAGACGCTTTTAATGCCCCTTACAAGAGATGTGGAGGTCAGAGTGGTTTAACAAGATGCTTTTAATGCCCCTTACAAGAGATGTGGAGGTCAGAGTGGTATAACAAGATGCTTTTAATACCCGTCAGAAGAGACGTGGAGGTCAGAGTGGTATAACAAGACGCTTTTAATGCTCCTTACAAGAGACGTGCAGGTCAGAGTGGTATAACAAGACGCTTTTAATGCCCCCTACAAGAGACGTGGAGGTCAGAGTGGTATAACAAGATGCTTTTAATGCCCCTTACAAGAGATGTGGAGGTCAGAGTGGTATAACAAGATGCTTTTAATGCCCGTCAGAAGAGACGTGGAGGTCAGAGTGGTATAACTAGACGCTTTTAATGCCCATCAGAAGAGACGTGGAGGTCAGAGTGGTATAACAAGACGCTTTTAATGCCCCTTACAAGAGATGTGGAGGTCTGAGTGGTATAACAATATGCTTTTAATGCCCGTCAGAAGAGACGTGGAGGTCAGAGTGGTATAACAAGACGCTTTTAATGCCCGTCAGAAGAGAAGTGGAGGTCAGATTGGTATAACAAGACGCTTTTAATGCCCGTTACAAGAGACGTGGAGGTCAGAGTGGTATAACAAGATGCTTTCATGCCCCTTACAAGAGACGTGGAGGTCAGAGTGGTATAACAAGATGCTTTCATGCCCCTTACAAGAGACGTGAAGGTCAGAGTGGTATAACACGACGCCTTTAATGCCCCTTACAAGAGACGTGGAGGTCAGAGTGGTATAACAAGATGCTTTTAATGCCCCTTACAAGAGACGTGGAGGTCAGAGTGGTATAACAAGACGCTTTTAATGCCCCTTACAAGAGATGTGGAGGTCAGAGTGGTATAAAAAGATGGTTTTAATGCCCGTCAGAAGAGACGTGGAGGTCAGAGTGGTATAACAACACGCTTTTAATGCCCCTTACAAGAGATGTGGAGGTCAGAGTGGTATAACAAGACGCTTTTAATGCCTGTTAGAAGAGAAGTGGTGGTCAGAGTGGTATAACAAGACGCTTTTAATGCCCCTTACAAGAGATGTGGAGGTTAGAGTGGTATAACAAGATGATTTTAATGCCCGTCAGAAGAGACGTGGAGGTCAGAGTGGTATAACAAGATGCTTTTAATGCCCGTCAGAAGAGACGTGGAGGTCAGAGTAGTATAACAAGATGCTTTCAATGCCCCTTACAAGAGACGTGAAGGTCAGAGTGCTATAACAAGACGCCTTTAATGCCCCTTACAAGAGACGTGGAGGTCAGAATGGTATAACAAGACGCTTTTAATGCCTGTCAGAAGAGACGTGGAGGTCAGAGTGGTATAACAAGATGCTTTTAATGCCCGTCAGAAGAGACGTGGAGGTCAGAGTGGTTTAACAAGACGCTTTTAATGCCTGTCAGAAGAGAAGTGGAGGTCAGAGTGGTATAGCAAGACGCTTTTAATGCACCTTACAAGAGATGTGGAGGTCAGAGTGGTATAACAAGATGCTTTTAATGCCTGTCAGAAGAGACGTGGAGGTCAGAGTGGTATAACAAGACGCTTTTAATGCCCGTCAGAAGAGAAGTGGAGGTCAGAGTGGTATAACAAGATGCTTTTAATGCCCTTTAGAAGAGACGTGGAGGTCAGAGTGGTATAACAAGATGCTTTTAATGCCCCTTACAAGACACGTGGAGGTCAGAGTGGTATAACAAGATGCTTTTAATGCGACTTACAAGAGATGTGGAGGTCAGAATGGTATAACAAGACACTTTTAATGCCCGTCAGAAGAGACGTGGAGGTCAGAGTGGTATAACAAGACGCTTTTAATGCCCCTTACAAGAGACGTGGAGGTCAGAGTGGTATAACAAGATACTTTCAATGCCCCTTACAAGAGACGTGAAGGTCAGAGTGGTATAACAAGACACTTTTAATGCCCCTCAGAAATGACGTGTAGGTCAGAGAGGTATAACAAAGCGCTTTTAATGCCCCTTACAAGAGACGTGGAGGTCAGAGTGTTTTAACAAGACGCTTTTAATGCCCCTTACAAGAGACGTGGAGGTCAGAGTGGTATAACAAGACCCTTTTAATGCCCCTTACAAGAGATGTGGAGGTCAGAGAGGTTTAACAAGATGCTTTTAATGCCCCTTACAAGAGATGTGGAGGTCAGAGTGGTATAACAAGACGCTTTTAATGCCCGTCAGAAGAGACGTGGATTTCACAGTGGTATAACAAGACGCTTTTAATGCTTCTTACAAGAGACGTGCAGGTCAGAGTGGTATAACAAGACGCTTTTAATGCCCCCTACAAGAGACGTGGAGGTCAGAGTGGTATAACAAGATGCTTTTAATGCCCCTTACAAGAGATGTGGAGGTCAGAGTGTTATAACAAGATGCTTTTAATGCCTGTCAGAAGAGACGTGGAGGTCAGAGTGGTACAACTAGACGCTTTTAATGCCCGTCAGAAGAGACGTGGAGGTCAGAGTGGTATAACAAGACGCTTTTAATGCCCCTTACAAGAGATGTGGAGGTCAGAGTGGTATAACAAGATGCTTTTAATGCCCGTCAGAAGAGACGTGGAGGTCAGAGTGGTATAACAAGACGCTTTTAATGCCCATCAGAAGAGAAGTGGAGGTCAGAGTGGTATAACAAGATGCTTTTAATGCCCTTCAGAAGAGACGTGGAGGCCAGAGTGGTATATCAAGATGCTTTTAATGCCCCTTACAAGACACGTGGAGGTCAGAGTGGTATAACAAGACGCTTTTAATGCCCGTCAGAAGAGACGCGGAGGTCAGAGTGGTATAACAAGACACTTTTAATGCCCGTCAGAAGAGACGCGGAGGTCAGAGTGGTATAACAAGACGCTTTTAATGCCCCTTACAAGAGACGTGGAGATCAGAGTGGTATAACAAGATACTTTCAATGCCCCTTACAAGAGACGTGAAGGTCAGAGTGGTATAACAAGACACTTTTAATGCCCCTCAGAAATGACGTGGACGTCAGAGAGGTATAACAAGACGCTTTTAATGCCCCTTACAAGACACGTGGAGGTCAGAGTGTTTTAACAAGACGCTTTTAATGCCCCTTACAAGAGACGTGGAGGTCAGAGTGGTATAACAAGACGCTTTTAATGCCCCTTACAAGAGATGTGGAGGTCAGAGTGGTTTAACAAGATGCTTTTAATGCCCCTTACAAGAGATGTGGAGGTCAGAGTGGTATAACAAGATGCTTTTAATACCCGTCAGAAGAGACGTGGAGGTCAGAGTGGTATAACAAGACGCTTTTAATGCTCCTTACAAGAGACGTGCAGGTCAGAGTGGTATAACAAGACGCTTTTAATGCCCCCTACAAGAGACGTGGAGGTCAGAGTGGTATAACAAGATGCTTTTAATGCCCCTTACAAGAGATGTGGAGGTCAGAGTGTTATAACAAGATGCTTTTAATGCCTGTCAGAAGAGACGTGGAGGTCAGAGTGGTACAACTAGACGCTTTTAATGCCCGTCAGAAGAGACGTGGAGGTCAGAGTGGTATAACAAGACGCTTTTAATGCCCCTTACAAGAGATGTGGAGGTCAGAGTGGTATAACAAGATGCTTTTAATGCCCGTCAGAAGAGACGTGGAGGTCAGAGTGGTATAACAAGACGCTTTTAATGCACATCAGAAGAGAAGTGGAGGTCAGAGTGGTATAACAAGATGCTTTTAATGCCCTTCAGAAGAGACGTGGAGGTCAGAGTGGTATATCAAGATGCTTTTAATGCCCCTTACAAGACACGTGGAGGTCAGAGTGGTATAACAAGACGCTTTTAATGCCCGTCAGAAGAGACGCGGAGGTCAGAGTGGTATAACAAGACACTTTTAATGCCCGTCAGAAGAGACTCGGAGGTCAGAGTGGTATAACAAGACGCTTTTAATGCCCCTTACAAGAGACGTGGAGGTCAGAGTGGTATAACAAGATACTTTCAATGCCCCTTACAAGAGACGTGAAGGTCAGAGTGGTATAACAAGACACTTTTAATGCCCCTCAGAAATGACGTGGACGTCAGAGAGGTATAACAAGACGCTTTTAATGCCCCTTACAAGACACGTGGAGGTCAGAGTGTTTTAACAAGACGCTTTTAATGCCCCTTACAAGAGACGTGGAGGTCAGAGTGGTATAACAAGACGCTTTTAATGCCCCTTACAAGAGATGTGGAGGTCAGAGTGGTTTAACAAGATGCTTTTAATGCCCCTTACAAGAGATGTGGAGGTCAGAGTGGTATAACAAGATGCTTTTAATACCCGTCAGAAGAGACGTGGAGGTCAGAGTGGTATAACAAGACGCTTTTAATGCTCCTTACAAGAGACGTGCAGGTCAGAGTGGTATAACAAGACGCTTTTAATGCCCCCTACAAGAGACGTGGAGGTCAGAGTGGTATAACAAGATGCTTTTAATGCCCCTTACAAGAGATGTGGAGGTCAGAGTGGTATAACAAGATGCTTTTAATGCCCGTCAGAAGAGACGTGGAGGTCAGAGTGGTATAACTAGACGCTTTTAATGCCCGTCAGAAGAGACGTGGAGGACAGAGTGGTATAACAAGACGCTTTTAATGACCCTTACAAGAGATGCGGAGGTCAGAGTGGTATAACAAGACGCTTTTAATGCCCGTCAGAAGAGACGTGGATTTCACAGTGGTATAACAAGACGCTTTTAATGCTTCTTACAAGAGACGTGCAGGTCAGAGTGGTATAACAAGACGCTTTTAATGCCCCCTACAAGAGACGTGGAGGTCAGAGTGGTATAACAAGATGCTTTTAATGCCCCTTACAAGAGATGTGGAGGTCAGAGTGTTATAACAAGATGCTTTTAATGCCTGTCAGAAGAGACGTGGAGGTCAGAGTGGTACAACTAGACGCTTTTAATGCCCGTCAGAAGAGACGTGGAGGTCAGAGTGGTATAACAAGACGCTTTTAATGCCCCTTACAAGAGATGTGGAGGTCAGAGTGGTATAACAAGATGCTTTTAATGCCCGTCAGAAGAGACGTGGAGGTCAGAGTGGTATAACAAGACGCTTTTAATGCCCATCAGAAGAGAAGTGGAGGTCAGAGTGGTATAACAAGATGCTTTTAATGCCCTTCAGAAGAGACGTGGAGGTCAGAGTGGTATATCAAGATGCTTTTAATGCCCCTTACAAGACACGTGGAGGTCAGAGTGGTATATCAAGATGCTTTTAATGCCCCTTACAAGACACGTGGAGGTCAGAGTGGTATAACAAGACGCTTTTAATGCCCGTCAGAAGAGACGCGGAGGTCAGAGTGGTATAACAAGACACTTTTAATGCCCGTCAGAAGAGACGCGGAGGTCAGAGTGGTATAACAAGACGCTTTTAATGCCCCTTACAAGAGACGTGGAGGTCAGAGTCGTATAACAAGATACTTTCAATGCCCCTTACAAGAGACGTGAAGGTGAGAGTGGTATAACAAGACACTTTTAATGCCCCTCAGAAATGACGTGGACGTCAGAGAGGTATAACAAGACGCTTTTAATGCCCCTTACAAGACACGTGGAGGTCAGAGTGTTTTAACAAGACGCTTTTAATGCCCCTTACAAGAGACGTGGAGGTCAGAGTGGTATAACAAGACGCTTTTAATGCCCCTTACAAGAGATGTGGAGGTCAGAGTGGTTTAACAAGATGCTTTTAATGCCCCTTACAAGAGATGTGGAGGTCAGAGTGGTATAACAAGATGCTTTTAATACCCGTCAGAAGAGACGTGGAGGTCAGAGTGGTATAACAAGACGCTTTTAATGCTCCTTACAAGAGACGTGCAGGTCAGAGTGGTATAACAAGACGCTTTTAATGCCCCCTACAAGAGACGTGGAGGTCAGAGTGGTATAACAAGATGCTTTTAATGCCCCTTACAAGAGATGTGGAGGTCAGAGTGGTATAACAAGATGCTTTTAATGCCCGTCAGAAGAGACGTGGAGGTCAGAGTGGTATAACTAGACGCTTTTAATGCCCGTCAGAAGAGACGTGGAGGTCAGAGTGGTATAACAAGACGCTTTTAATGACCCTTACAAGAGATGTGGAGGTCAGAGTGGTATAACAAGATGCTTTTAATGCCCGTCAGAAGAGACGTGGAGGTCAGAGTGGTATAACAAGACGCTTTTATTGCCCGTCAGAAGAGAAGTGGAGGTCAGATTGGTATAACAAGACGCTTTAAATGCCCGTTACAAGAGACGTGGAGGTCAGAGTGGTATAACAAGATGCTTTCATGCCCCTTACAAGAGACGTGAAGGTCAGAGTGGTATAACAAGACGCCTTTAATGCCCCTTACAAGAGACGTGGAGGTCAGAGTGGTATAACAAGATGCTTTTAATGCCCCTTACAAGAAACGTGGAGGTCAGAGTGGTATAACAAGACACTTTTAATGCCCCTTACAAGAGATGTGGAGGTCAGAGTGGTATAAAAAGATGGTTTTAATGCCCGTCAGAAGAGACGTGGAGGTCAGAGTGGTATAACAAGATGCTTTTAATGCCCCTTACAAGAGATGTGGACGTCAGAGTGGTTTAACAAGACGCTTTTAATGCCTGTCAGAAGAGAAGTGGTGGTCAGAGTGGTATAACAAGAAGCTTTTAATGCCCCTTACAAGAGATGTGGAGGTTAGAGTGGTATAACAAGATGCTTTTAATGCCCGTCAGAAGAGACGTGGAGGTCCGAGTGGTATAACAAGATGCTTTTAATGCCCGTCAGAAGAGACGTGGAGGTCAGAGTGGTATAAGAAGATGCTTTCAATGCCCCTTACAAGAGACGTGAAGGTCAGAGTGCTATAACAAGACGCCTTTAATGCCCCTTACAAGAGACATGGAGGTCAGAATGGTATAACAAGACGCTTTTAATGCCTGTCAGAAGAGACGTGGAGGTCAGAGTGGTATAACAAGACGCTTTTAATGCCCGTTAGAAGAGACGTGGAGGTCAGAGTGGTATAACAAGATGCTTTTAATGCCTGTCAGAAGAGAAGTGGAGGTCAGAGTGGTATAACAAGACGCTTTTAATGCACCTTACAAGAGATGTGGAGGTCAGAGTGGTATAACAAGACGCTTTTAATGCCTGTCAGAAGAGACGTGGAGGTCAGAGTGGTATAACAAGACGCTTTTAATGCCCGTCAGAAGAGAAGTGGAGGTCAGAGTGGTATAACAAGATGCTTTTAATGCCCTTTAGAAGAGACGTGGAGGTCAGAGTGGTATAACAAGATGCTTTTAATGCCCCTTACAAGACACGTGGAGGTCAGAGTGGTATAACAAGACGCTTTTAATGCAACTTACAAGAGATGTGGAGGTCAGAATGGTATAACAAGACAATTTTAATGCCCGTCAGAAGAGACGTGGAGGTCAGAGTGGTATAACAAGACGCTTTTAATGCCCCTTACAAGAGACGTGGAGGTCAGAGTGGTATAACAAGATACTTTCAATGCCCCTTACAAGAGACGTGAAGGTCAGAGTGGTATAACAAGACACTTTTAATGCCCCTCAGAAATGACGTGGAGGTCAGAGAGGTATAACAAGGCGCTTTTAATGCCCCTTACAAGAGACGTGGAGGTCAGAGTGTTTTAACAAGACGCTTTTAATGCCCCTTACAAGAGACGTGGAGGTCAGAGTGGTATAACAAGACGCTTTTAATGCCCCTTACAAGAGATGTGGAGGTCAGAGAGGTTTAACAAGATGCTTTTAATGCCCCTTACAAGAGATGTGGAGGTCAGAGTGGTATAACAAGACGCTTTTAATGCCCGTCAGAAGAGACGTGGATTTCAGAGTGGTATAACAAGACGCTTTTAATGCTCCTTACAAGAGACGTGCAGGTCAGAGTGGTATAACAAGACGCTTTTAATGCCCCCTACAAGAGACGTGGAGGTCAGAGTGGTATAACAAGATGCTTTTAATGCCCCTTACAAGAGATGTGGAGGTCAGAGTGTTATAACAAGATGCTTTTAATGCCCGTCAGAAGAGACGTGGAGGTCAGAGTGGTATAACTAGACGCTTTTAATGCCCGTCAGAAGAGACGTGGAGGTCAGAGTGGTATAACAAGACGCTTTTAATGCCCCTTACAAGAGATGTGGAGGTCAGAGTGGTATAACAAGATGCTTTTAATGCCCGTCAGAAGAGACGTGGAGGTCAGAGTGGTATAACAAGACGCTTTTAATGCCCATCAGAAGAGAAGTGGAGGTCAGAGTGGTATAACAAGATGTTTTTAATGCCCTTCAGAAGAGACGTGGAGGTCAGAGTGGTATAACAAGATGCTTTTAATGCCCCTTACAAGACACGTGGAGGTCAGAGTGGTATAACAAGACGCTTTTAATGCCCCTTACAAGAGATGAGGAGGTCAGAGTGGTATAACAAGACACTTTTAATGCCCATTAGAAGAGAAATGGAGGTCAGAGTGGTATAACAAGATGCTTTTAATGCCCTTCAGAAGAGACGTGGAGGTCAGAGTGGTATAACAAGATGCTTTCAATGCCCCTTACAAGAGACGTGAAGGTCAGAGTGGTATAACAAGACGCCTTTAATGCCCCTTACAAGAGACGTGGAGGTCAGAGTGGTAAAACAAGACGCTTTTAATGCCCCTTACAAGAGACTTGGAGGTCAGAGTGGTATAACAAGACGCTTTTAATGCCCCTTACAAGAGACGTGAAGGTCAGAGTGGTATAACAAGACGCCTTTAATGCCCCTTACAAGAGACGTGGAGGTCAGAGTGGTAAAACAAGACGCTTTTAATGCCCCTTACAAGAGACGTGGAGGTCAGAGTGGTAAAACAAGACGCTTTTAATGCCCCTTACAAGAGATTTGGAGGTCAGAGTGGTATAACAAGATGCTTTTAATGCCCGTCAGAAGAGACGTGGAGGTCAGAGTGGTATAACAAGACGCTTTTAATGCCTGTCAGAAGAGAAGTGGAGGTCAGAGTGGTATAACAAGACGCTTTTAATGCCCCTTACAGGAGATTTGGAGGTCAGAGTGGTATAACAAGATGCTTTTAATGCCTGTCAAAAGAGACGTGGAGGTCAGAGTGGTATAACAAGACGCTTTTAATGCCCGTCAGAAGAGAAGTGGAGGTCAGAGTGGTATAACAAGATGCTTTTAATGCCCTTTAGAAGAGACGTGGAGGTCAGAGTGGTATTACAAATGCTTTTAATGCCCCTTACAAGACACGTGGAGGTCAGAGTGGTATAGCAAGACGCTTTTAATGCAACTTACAAGAGATGTGGAGGTCAGAGTGGTATAACAAGACACTTTTAATGCCCGTCAGAAGAGACGTGGAGGTCAGAGTGGTATAACAAGACGCTTTTAATGCCCCTTACAAGAGACGTGGAGGTCAGAGTTGTATAACAAGATAATTTCAATGCCCCTTACAAGAGACGTGAAGGTCAGAGTGGTATAACAAGACACTTTTAATGCCCCTCAGAAATGACGTGGAGGTCAGAGAGGTATAACAAGACGCTATTAATGCCCCTTACAAGACACGTGAAAGTCAGAGTGGTATAACAAGATGCTTTTAATGCCCCTTACAAGAGACGTGGAGGTCAGAGTGTTTTAACAAGACGCTTTTAATGCCCCTTACAAGAAATGTGGAGGTCAGAGTGGTTTAACAAGATGCTTTTAATGCCCCTTACAAGAGATGTGGAGGTCAGAGTGGTATAACAAGACGCTTTTAATGCCCGTCAGAAGAGACGTGGATTTCAGAGTGGTATAACAAGATGCTTTTAATGCCCCTTACAAGAGACGTGGAGGTCAGAGTGGTATAACAAGACGCTTTTATTGCCCCTCAGAAGAGACGTGGAGGTGAGAGTGGTATAGGAAGACTCTTTTAATGCTCCTTACCAGAGCCATACAGTACAGTACAGCATCTTAAAAATATTATTCCCATTATTGGGGAGTGTGTCTCCCACAGTCTTTGCTTATGCCTTCCAAGCAAAAGCTGACAAAAATAAGGACGGAGAACTTTCAATAATGGCAACACGGACCATGGTCACCCTTGTGGTATAGTGGTGGTGGAGGCTGAGGATAAGGAGAAGAATATAAAACAGCCGAAATGAGGAAGCGTATACCCATGTGTGGGTGTGAAGCGCTGCATGTGAATACACCTCTCGAAATAACACAGTGGATTTGACTTTATGTTACTCTGCAGTCATTTGGTGGTGATGAGAAGTCTTGCCCAATCCAGCCCTTGTTCATTTTGATAAGGGTCAGCTTGTCAGTTGACAGGCGAGTGCGCTTATCAGTTATAAATCCCCCAGTGGCACTTAAAACACGCTCCGATAACACGCTAGTGGCAGGACAGGCCAGGATCTCCAAGGCGTACAGAGCGAGTTCATTCCAAGTGTCCAGCTTGGATACCCAATAATTAAAAGCAAAAAAAGAAGCATGGACCGCACCTCCAAAGATCATACATTTGATCGAATGCCTCTCGGCAAAAATATATATAACTGAACATGAGGTTCTTAGTTTAACATTCTGATCAGACTGTATGAAGCCCACTGCCACGTCACGGCAAACCTCGTAGTGGGTCCTAACATTTCCTACCTGAACGGGAGCGGAGCCGTGCGAAAACCACCGCCACAGCAACAATGCACCAGCAGGGCGGGCAGCCTGGTACCTCACAGCACCCATGCTGCAAGACCGAGTCCCCATGACTCCAGGCCGCGCCGCCCCAAAGCACAAAACCACTGCAACAATGGCCCTTTCTTGGACCAGCACTCCTCCCATTGGGCACAGGTGATTTTAATTAGCAGTAGACTGCAAAGAGGGTCTAGCCTGTTTTTGCTCTCACTTGAGAGCTCGAGGAAGGTGAGCTACAATTTTCCTTTCATGTGGTGTTGGTGCAGTGTGTCGGCCATTGTTGATGTGGTTTTGTGCTTGTGGGGCAGCGCAGACTGGAGTCATGGGGACTCGGTCTTGCAGCATGGGTGCTGTGAGGCACCAGGCCGCCCGCCCTGCTGGTGCATTGTCGCTGTGGCGGTGGTTGGCACACGGCTCCGCTCCCGTTCAGATAGGAAATGTTAGGACCCACTACGAGGTTTGCCGTGACGTGGCAGTGGGCTTCATACAGCCTGATCAGAATGTTAAACTAAGAACCTCATGTTCAATTATATATATTTTTGCCCAGAGGCATTAGATCAAATGTATGAATTTTGGAGGTGTGGTCCATGCTTCTTCTTTTTTTGCATTGCATATTCTTTCCCCTTTCTTGGACCAGCACTCCTCCCATTGGGCACAAGCGATTTTAATTAGCAGGAGACTGCAAAGAGGGTCTAGCCTGTTTTTGCTCCCACTTGATAGCTTGAGGAAGGTGAGCTACAATTCTCCTTTCATGTGGTGTTGGTGCAGTGTGTCGGCCATTGTTGCTGTGGTTTTTGTACAGTCTGATCAGAATGTTAAACTAAGAACCTCATGTTCAGTAATATATATTTTTGCTGAGAGGCATTAGATCAAATGTATAATTTTTGGAGGTGCGGTCCATGCTTCTTCTTTTTTTTGCATTGCATATCCAAAAATTAAAAGGCACAGAGGAATCACGGAGGACACTGGTACGGTCGGCAAGGTACTCCCTCACCATCTTTTGAAACTTTCCACTCCTTGTGAGAGTACCCCACGCCTCAGGGTCTGTCCGAAGGGAAGGTCTGAGAAAACTGTCCCAGAACATTGACCGTGTTCCCCTGCCTCTGCTGGATTGGAGTTGCCTCTCTCTCGCTTGTACACTTTGGTTGGTCAACGAACTGTGACCTCTTCCGCTAGCGTGTTCAGATGGGAATTTTTTTAACAGTTCTACAGCAAGGGCCTTCTGGTACTGGCCCATTTTTGTAGACCTCTCCACCTCAGGAATAAGAGGGTGAAAGTTCTCCTTGTAGCGGGGGTTTACAAGTGTCACCAACCAGTAATGACTGTCACCCAACATTTTGACAGCGCGAGGGTCACGGTTAAGGCAGCGTAACATAAAGTCAGCTATGCGTGCCAGACTGGTAACGGGCAAGATTTCCGTGTCCTCACCAAGATGACGACTGACCATGCTCTCCTCCTCCTATTTTCAACAGATTTATTCGTGTCTGAAAAATCAGAGACACACTTTTTTTTTGGGGGGGGGGGGGACACCAATAGGTTAATAAGACGGTATTTGTACAGTGTGTAGGAGGGAAAAAAAGAGGATTTAGATGAAAATAAAGGATTTCTACTGGCCCCCGAGACCTGCAGCTAAGTCCAGCAATTTCAGAAACAGGAGCACACAGGACTGTAATGCAGCGTTTGCTGGTATAACCACTGCGTCTCCTATACAGCCTACCTGCCTCCCTGACATCTGGGATGGATATTAGTCATGAGAAGAACTGTTTGTTTGTTCTGGCAGCCTTTACAGACCCTACAGTAACTATTTTGCAGGAAAAATCTCTCCCAAGCTCCGCAGCGCTGTCCCTACACTGTCTGATCCGGAGCGTCTGTGTCCAAGATGGCGGCGCCCAGTTTTAAATACTCGAGGTGACGCTGTGCGGCCAGCCAATCACTATAATGCCAACAAACAACATGGCTGCGGCATTACAGTGACTGGCTCTCAATCCCTGCATGTTCATTGGCTCTGTAAAGAGCATCAAACATGCAGGGCGGAGACCCGAGCTCCCGCCCGAGTAACCCAGAAATGCTCGGTGCTCGCCGAACATCCCGAGTAGCGTGATGCTCGGGCGAGTACCGAGCAGTGTCGAGCATGCTCGCTCAACACTAGCTGCAATCATTCGGTGGTGTTGAAAAGTCAGGCCCAATCTAGCCCTTGTTCATTTTTATAAGAGTCAGCCTGTCAGCATTTTCAATTGACAGGCGGATGCGCTTATCAGTTCTAATTTCACCAGCGGCACTAAACACCCGCTCTGATAAAACGCTGGCGGCGGGGCAGGCCAGGACCTCCAAGGCATAGACAGCCAGTTTATTCCATGTATCCAGCTTGGATACCCAATAATTATAAGGCACAAAGGAATCACAGAGGACGTTGGCACAGTCGGCAAGATACTCCCTCAGCATCATCCCAAACGTTGCACTCCTAGTGATAGTACCCCGCGCCTCAGGGCCTGTGCGATGGGAGGGGCTGAGAAAACTCTCCCAGAACTTTGCCAGTGTTCCCCTGCCTCTGCTGGATTGAAGCTGTGTCTCTCTTGCCTGTACTCCTTGGTTGTCCAATGAATGCGACCTCTGCTGCCAGCGTTTTCAGATGGCAATTTTTTTAATAGTTCCGCAACAAGGACCTTCTGGTACAGCCCCATTTTTGTAGACCTGTCCGACTCAGGAATAAGAGATATAAAATTCTCCTTGTAGCATGGGTCTAGAAGTCTCACCCAAAATTTTGAGAATGCGAGGGTCACGGGAAAGGCAGCATAACATAAACTCAGCCATGCGTGCCAGACTACTGACAGGCAAGACTTCCGTGTCCTCACCAAGAAGATGACTGACTATGCTCTCCTCCTCCTCTTACTCTCTGTCCTCTGGCCACCCACGCTGAACAGACGGTATGACAGCTGTGCAGGTAGTACTGTCTAGAGCGCATGAAACTAGCTCCTGTCCTTCCTCCTCCTCCTCTTCCCCTTCCTCATTGTCACCCAATCCACGTTGGGATGAGATGAGGATGGGCTGTGTGGAATCACCCTGTATGGTTCCATGCTCCATCTCATCGTGCCCCGCCTGCAATGCATTCTCTTTGATTGTGAGCAGAGAGCGTTTCAGAAGACAGAGAAGCAGGATGGTGATGCTAATTATGGCATCATCGCCGATCATCATCTTGGTGGAGTCCTCAAAGTTTTGGAGGATGGTATATATGACTGATATCCATGTCCACTCCTGAGGTCTTACGTGTGCAGTCTGACCTTAATACCGACAGCCTTGTTGATGCTGGTACTCAACAACTGCCCTCTTCTGCTCACAAATCCATCCCAACATCTGCAGTGTAAAGTTCCAACGCGTGGTGATATTACACACCAGTCTGTGAGCCAGAAGCTGCAAACGCTGCTGAAACACGGCAAGGGCGGCGGAAGCTGTAGGTGAATTTCTGGCATGGTACGTGTGTGAGGTCGCCTCGCCTCAGAGCCACCACCAGGTTCCGGCCATTGTCACACACGACCATGCCTGACTGTAGGTTCAGCGGTGTGAGCCACAGATCTGCCTGCTCTTTTAGAGCTGTCCACAACTCTTCAGCATTGTGCGGTTTGTCACCTAAGCATATTAGCTTCAGCACAGCCTGTTGCCGCTTAACCGAGGCAGTGCTGCAGTGCTTCCAGCTTGTGACTAATATGGTCATTTTGGAGATGGAGGCTGAAGAGGAGGAGGAGGCTGAGGAGAATGAGGTGCAGGAGCTGTAAACCATGGGGGTAACCCTGATTGACATAGGGCCCGCAATCCTTGGTGTTGGGGGAATGTGTTCCGTCCCAAGGTCCGACTGGGTCCCGGCTTCCACTTTATTAACCCAGTGTGCCGTCAACGAGATGTACCGTCCCTGCCCACAAGCACTTGTCCACGTGTCTGTAGTTAGGTGGACTGCGTTGTTGAAGGCACGACTAATGTTTTGGGACACGTGCTTACGTAATGCGGGGACGGCACACCAGGAGAAATAGTGGCGGTTGGGGACCGAGTACCGAGGGATGGCCGCCGCCATCAGGTTGTGGTATGCTTCCATCTCCACGAGCCTAAAAGGCAACATTTCAAGTGCAATCAGTCGTGAAATCTGAGAATTTTGTTATGTGGTCTGTGGAGTGTTGGCTGCGTATTTGTGCTTGCGTTCCAAGGACTGGGGTATGGACAACTGAATGCTGCGCTGGGACCAGGACGTGGACGTGCTTCCTGATGCTGCTACTTGAGAGTGTGCAACAAGAGGTGCAGGGCAGGAGGCATCTTCGCATGCACCATGGACAGGGGACTGGCTTGCATGCTCAACAGCGGAAGAAGCAATGGTGCCACCCACAGACACTGTTCCTGGACCCTGGGGTTAGGCCCACAAAGTCAGGTGCTTTGCTGCCATGTGCCTGATCATTCTGGTGGTGATCAAGCTGGTAGTTTTGCCACCCCTGCTGATGCTGGTCGGGCAGGTGGTGCAAATGGCCTTTTTGGGGTTATCGGCAGAGTCTTTAAAAAACAACCAGACTCGGGAAGACCTAACAGTTGTACTGGCAATACTTCATGTTGGTGCTACGGGGAACGGTTGCCTTCTTTCTGTCTTTGGCCACCACATTGCTTCTTCCTGCCTGTTGGGGTGCTCCGGCTCCCTCCCCCGTGTGCTGCTCTCCTCGCTCTGCATGTCGTCCTGCCAGGTTGGGTCAGTCACTATATCATCCACCAACTTGTCTTCTACTTCTGCATCCTGTTCCTCCTCCTGACTTTCTCGCAATTGTTTTTCATCATCGTCCACCTCATCTGACACTTTCCCACCATTGCCTTCGTGTGACCGTGGCTGCTCAAATATTTGGGCATCGCTACATTCGATCTCCTCTTGCCCTGCTTCAAGTGGACCGGGCGAGAGGCTCAAATCTATAAATGGAAAAGTGAACAGCTCTTCAAAATGTCCAAGTGTGGGATCAGTTTTCTCTGGGGACTCGGCATGGTGGGAGGAAGGAGGATCAGGTTGAGGAATATGCGGTCCAGACTCACGGCTACTGAGAATTGACCGTGTGAAAGACAGGGTGGTGGTGGTGGCTAAGTGACTGGAAGCATTATCCGCTATCCAACCAACAACCTTTTGACACTGCTCTGGGTTCAATAGTGGTGTGCTGCAGTCACCTAGAAATTAGGACAGGAAGGTCGAGCGAGAAGATGTAAGTGTTTGCTGTGGCACAATTTCAGCTTGCCCACGGACTTGCCCTCGGCCTCTGCATGCACCATCACCATCACGTCCAGTTCCCTGTCCCTTGCCACATGTCTTGCCCATTTTAAATAGATGACAGTATCTTCCACGCTCACTACAAATGACTGAGTTAGGAGCGTACTTATATGTGATCCATGTGACATGGAGAAAACAGAGTTTTAAATACCTGGCCTGTCGGTAACTAGTTTGAACAGCAAACCAGTGTCAAAAACTTCGCTGACACTGTGAAAAAAAATTGGAATGGAGGCCAAAAAATGGCAGTAATTTCTGAAAATGTATATGTGATCCATGTGACGGAGAAAACACAGTTTTAATAGCTGTATTTCTAGCGCTGTAATATGGAAAGGACCTGCCTGTATTCTGTAGTGCAAACAAGGAAATGACGCAGAAAAACGGTGTTCTCTGGATTGCTTTTTAAGCAAATATTGAGGATCAAGATCCACAAAAAAGTATTCCTGGCCCCTGAGACCTGGGCATTTGTATAGAAATATCTAACAGCAGAAGGCAGAATTGGAATGGAGCCTCTTGTGCTATATGCACTGCAGTCTGCTATATACACTTCCTGCCTGTATACCCTGCCTGCCTGATATCTCTGTAGATGGATTAGTCCTCAGAAGGACTGTTTGTTAAGATGGATATGTGTAATGTACATTTTTTCATCCTACACTGCCTAATACACAAGCAAATATCTCCCTGACGCAGCTGCACCTCTCCCTACTCTGCCTGATTCCAGAGTAACTGTGACGATTTAGACCTGATGAGGCTGTGCTGCCAGCCAATCACTGTAATGCCACAACCACCATGGCTGTGGCATTACTATGAGTGGCAGGCAATCCCTCTCTAAAGAGTGCCAAACATGCAGGGAGGGGACCCGAGCATCTGTCCGAGCATCTCGCAAGTACTCGGTGAGCTCCGAGCATCTCGAGTACTGAGATGCTCGGGCGAGTACCGAGTACTTGGGGGTATGCTCGCTCATCACTAGTCACGAGCCGTATCTATTTTAATTAAAGAATGGACGAAGCTCTACCTCAGTGAAGACATTATCCTGTATCATAAGGGAGGACTAAATCGGCAATTGGTACTACCCAGAGTGTTCCATAGGTTGGACTTCAAAGAATTCCATGAAAACATGGGACACCTGGGAGTGGAAAGGACAACAAATTTGATCCGTGAACATTTCTTCTGGCCGTACATGCATAGAGATGTTGAGAGGTATGTGACTAGGTTGTGTGGGTGTCTGAAAGATAAACGTCCTAACACATCAACCCGGGCACCTATGGGCAACATCCAAACTACGTATCGATTTGAGATGGTCTCAATAGACTTTCTGCATCTCGAAACGTGCAAGGGTGGTTACAAATATATATTGGTGGTGATGGACCATTTTACTCGATTTGCCAAAGCATATGCCACCACTAATAAAGCTGGTCAAACAGCAGCAGACAAGATCTTCAATGATTTTGCCTTGAGGTTTGGGTTCCCTATGAGGTTACACCACAAACAAGAAAAAGAGTTTGAGAACCAGCTCTTTGCCAAGCTAGGAAAGTATTGTAGAATTCAGAGATCCCACACAACGCCCTATCATCCAGAGGTTAATGGACAAGTGGAAAGTTTTAACCGGAAATTATTGTCGATGTTGCGCACTTTAACAGCTGACGAGAATAAAGACTGGAAGAGTTCTCTGTCAAAAGTGGTACATGCCTATAACTGTACAAACTTCTTATTGTATGGACGATCGCCAAGACTGCCAATTGACATCATGTACGATACTCCGGTGTCAGAGACTTACAGAACGTATCTTGAGCACGTTCGGAAATGGGAGGAATGGATGGCAGAGGCAAACATCATAGCGTCCAAAGTGGTTACGGAAGGACAGAGCAAGAGTAAGGAGTACTAAGATCAAAAATGTTATGGAACAGAATTGTTATCGGGAAGCTTGGTGCTAGTCAAGAACGTACGTGAGAAAGGCCGTCCAGAAAACTTTGTTGGTACTGGGAAGACAAGGTGTATGTGGTTGTAAAGAAGGAAAGCTGATGACAGCCCAGTGTATGAAATCCGATTGGAAATGGGAGACAAGAAAACCAGAATAGTCCATCGGAATTTACTACTACCCTATGATTTAGTCCCACCACAACAAGACTTCCAAGAAGTAGACCAACATCGTCCAAGATCGACTAAGGGGCCACCACAGACAGAAGCTCCGGATGTGGATAGTGACCTTGAAAGTTCAGATGGAGAAGAACACACTGTTGTATTTCTCATACTGGCAAGGAGAGGGATGTATCATCCTCAGGAGAGTGAACTAAGTCCTGAGGCTCCAGAGTTCATACCAAGGAGTACAGATGAAGTTCAATTCAGATCTGATGATCGAACACCGGCCCCTGAAGAGACCAATCGACACTCAGGAGGAACATTATTTCCAGACCGTCTGAAAACAAGCGAATCAGTAGAAGTACAGGATTTTACAAAGGCAGCTCCAAGAGCATCTGAGGAAGCACAGTAAATTAGTGTTGCAGAAGAAACTTCTGTTACCGAAGAACCCGTGGTCTCTGAGAAACAACAGGAGGATTTCAACTTGAGAAGTGAGGAGGCCCGTGATGCTGACATATGAGACACTTGTTGAACTGAGTCAAGTGCCTCTAACTATTGACTGGAAAAAGGTATCTCTGCCTGCAGACCAGGTAAGCCCACTTGCGTGGTATTCACTACCGAGAGGCAGTATGGAAGATATTGCCTGGTGGAAAGACTTGTTTTTATGCTTTGATTTTCCTTAAAAGACTTTGTAGAAACAAAGAAGAACTGTTAAAGCATAGAGAGAGAGAGCTGGTTGAAGATGTACCAAAAGTTCCAGCTGAAGAGATGCTGATTGTTTAATTTGTGTTAATTTTTTATTTCTTACAGGCATCCTACAAGAAAAATGTCGTAAGATTAGGTTGTTATCAATGTTTATGAATGTTATACCAATTTCACAATGCCTATTTATATATAAAGTTATCCAACTTTCACCACTGTCTGAGAATTGGTCAGATTGACTAATTAAGATGAATGTCGAGGACAACATTCAAAAATGAGGGAAGAGCGTGACATGCAGAAGTAGTGCTGTTGCTTCAAAAGCATTCAGCAACTATTAGAAGTAACACAAGCACAGGAGACAGGAAGTGTTGTGCTCCAGAAGCATCCAGCAACTAGAGGAGTTAACACAGTCACAGGAGAAAGGGAGTGTTTTAGCATAGCCCCACAGGGATTGTGGAGAAGTTTTTAACAGTCTGGCCAGAGCTGAAGAGAAAGGTGGCTTATGATCTGTATCTCACAGAAGGCAAGGGAACAGAATTCAGGTCAGTAAGACTCCCTGAGCTAACAGTGAGGAGTATTATAGGCCAGGAAGATAAAGACTGGAAGGAAGCCTGTCATAGAGATTATCCCCCATATCACAACCTTTTCCCCTCCATCTTCATGCAGGATAAAGAATGCTGTGTATTATTAAGTCCTTGTGAAGGAAAAGCCTGTGGTTGTGTATGCATTAAAACTGTGCTGTACTGTTCTACTGGATAATAGACTGTGTACTGCTTGGCTGCAAAAGAAACTGTACTGTTATTACTGGAGCCTGTTGCTCAAAGAGACATTTGCATTGCACTGGCCGTGCCTCATTAAATGTTATTGTTCTACTTTTAATGAAGACCCTTGTCAGATGTGTCTGGCCAGCAACTGAATTTATCGTGTGCCTGAGAGAAGCTGCAGTCTATGGTCGCCCTGAGTAACAGTTTCCCCAGGATTCCAACGAATTCATGCAATCGGTCTCGCCCCTATCTGAACTTAGGCAGCGTGCGTGTAACACATGTCTTATCTGCTACCGTGGGGAAGAAAAGTATTTAGTCAGCCATTAGTGATGAGCGAGCACTAAAATGCTCGGGTACTCGTTGCTCGGGGCGAGCAAATTGGAATACTCGGGTGCTCGACTCGAGCAACGAGCCCAAGGTAAGTCTATGGGAAACTCAAGCATTTTTCAGGCAGCTCCCCCCGGCGGTCTGCAAATGGACTAAAAATTACCCAAATAGATGGGAACAGTGCTCAAGTGACATGGGAACAGCATGGGGAAGACCCCTGGAAGCATCTCTGACTCCCTGATCACTGCTGTCAGCAACTGGGTCAGAGTATTACGCCACTTTTACGGACAATAAAACATATAAAAATGAAACCAACATGGATTTTCCTAGGAAATATGATAAGGAACATCCTTTCCAGGGTAAAGACATGTATATAAGGCAAAATAAATAACCAAAAACAAAAATACTCCTCCACAAGTTGGGCTATGTTCACACGTAGCGTTTTTGATGCGTTTTTGCACTTTTGAATTGCTTTCAACCAAGACAAATGCATTCACCAGGAAATGTCATTTTAACATTTTACAACCTTATCTGGCCATGTGGTATGTGACACATCATCAGACACATGCATACAGTGCTGAAAAAACATGGGAACACCATGGGGAAGACCTCTGGAAGCATCTCTGACTCCAAGGTCACTGCCTAAAAGTGTGCCCATCATAAGTGATCCTTGGCGCATGCGAAGATGCCTCCCGCCATGCAATTGTCGCTGCAGACTTGCAACAATCACCGTCCATGTCCCTAACCCATTCCTTGGAATGCAAGCGCAAGTATGCAGGCAGCCAAACAGGCTGCAATACTATACTGTCAAATTTTTGACAGCTGCTTGCTCTTGAAATGTGGCCTTTTAGACACATGGAGGCGGAAGCTTTTCACAACCTCATGCCGACGGTGGCCGGGTGTCCATGCTCGGTCCCCAGCCGCCACTATATTTCCCGTTATCACCTCTGCCTTCCACAAGCATGGGTCCCACAACATTACCAATGCCCTCCCCAGAGCACTTACTGGGAAGGACCGCCTAACCACAAACACGTAGACAGGTGAATGTGGCCAGGGATGGTACGGAGCCAGTCCACAACTTTTTCTGCTAAGAGTTGTATTTAGCTCGGTGAAAGGACTGGGATAGAGGGAAACCGTATCTACCCTTCGTGTCATTTCTCCCAGGAAGTCCTCTAAAGCTGCTTGCAATTGAAATGTGGCCTGAACATTACTGCTTGTACTTTTCTGTGGGAACTTGCTTGCCTCCTACCAGCCTGGAATATTTCCAGCAAACTATGGTACGACGCCATGGTATTAGCACTGTTATGATCTGCTACAGGGACTAAGGAAAGACAGGAGATCTGTCCCTACAATAGAACTAAACTACATCCCTACGATGTAACGGGGAGCCTGATCCTGCGATCAGACCCGCTAAAGTCCTCGGCTAGTCTGTACGAAGACCTATAGATGTGAGGGAGGGATCCCTACAAGAACTAGGGACTGGAATAAGTTGGACACCTCCTAGCAGAAATAGTAGAAGTCAAAGACAAACACACAACAAAAAGCATAGAGGTCAGAAGACCTAGCAAAACTAACAGAGAACGGCAACAGAGCACCTAGCTAGCTCAAGAGTAGTAAATACAATGAAGTCCAGCAAGGCCAGGAGGGCGGAGCCGGATTAAATAGGCAAAAATGGTCATGTGACCAGCAAACTAAAAAAAAAACTAACAGGAGAGTTCTAACAGTACCCCCTCTTCTAAGAGGATCCTCCGGATCCCCTAGGCCCAGGCTTACCAGGAAACCTCCTGTGAAAAGCTCTGACAAGTCTGGAAGCAGAAACATCATCCGCCCTCACCCATGAGTTATCCTCACGTCCGAAACCCTTCCAAGTGACGAGATACTGCAAACTCCCTCTATACCGTCTAGAATTTAGGATGCGGGAAATTTCATATTCCCCGTCCTCCACCACCGGAGGAACAGTGGCAGAGGCGTCACCATCCGACACATCAGCTTTTTTCAACAGAGAAACATGAAACACCGGGTTAATCTTCCAGGACGTAGGAACCTCCAACCTAACAGCAGATTGGTTAACTATCTGAAGCACCTTATAGGGCCCTACGAACTTGGGACCCAATTTTTTAGAAGGAATCCTCAATCGCAGATTCTTAGAGGACAACCAAACCAAGTCACCAACAGCAAACAAAACCTCTTGCCGTTTCCTATCAAAGTACCTCTTAGATTTTTTGTTAGCCTCCTGAAGATTACCACGCACATCCGTCCAAACTCTCTCCAAATCACCGGAAAAACTCTCCTCCTCAGGCACAGCCGAAACCAATTTGGAGAATGACCCAAAAGACGGATGTCTCCCAGAACAACAAAAAAAAGGCGAACACCCAGCAGAAGAGGATGTATGGTTGTTAAGAGCAAATTCAGCAAGTGGCAGAAACTCAGACCACCCCTCTTGATTGTCTGCCGCAAAACAACGCAAGAATTGCTCAACATCCTGGTTCTTCCTTTCTGTCTGGCCATTAGACTCAGGATGATAACCGGATGAAAACGACAAATGAACTCCCAACCTGTCACAAAAGGCACGCCAAAAACGAGCCACGAACTGAGGTCCCCTATCAGAAACAATGTCAGTAGGAACACCATGTAGTCTGACAATTTCCTTGACAAAGGCCTTAGCGAGTGTCTTAGCGCAAGGCAGTTTGATGAAGGGAACCAAGTGACACATCTTGCTAAAACGGTCCACGACCACCCAGATGACCGTGAAACCTTCAGAGGGGGGAAGGTCAGTAATAAAGTCCATAGCCAGATGTGTCCAAGGTGCACTAGGAACCTCCAGAGGGCAAAGCAACCCCGCAGCAGGAGCATGCGAAGACTTGGATCTAGCACACACAGTACATTGGCGCACCCACTTAATGACTTCCTTCTGCCATCCAGGCCACCAAAAACTGCGACCCACAAGTCTCTTGGTCTCAGAAATTCCTGGATGACCTGCCAACCGAGACTCATGACACTCAACAAACAAATCTCTCCTAAAGGTCCTAGGCACAAACAACCTCCCATGGGGAGTGTTAGATGGGGCATTCTCCTGAGCTTTAAGAATCTCATCCTCCAAAACGGAGTCCAAAGCAGCAATCACAACACCTTCTCGTAAAATGCTCTCCTCTTCCTCCTCAACACCGACCATGGGAGAAAAGCTGCGAGACAAAGCATCCGCTTTAACATTCTTGGTACCCGGGATGTAAGTAACGGAAAAATTAAACCGCGAGAAAAAAAGTGCCCACCTAGCCTGACGGGCATTCATGCGCTTGGCAGCATCAAGATAGATCAGATTTTTATGATCAGTGAAAACCTGAATGGGAAATTCAGCACCTTCCAAGAGGTGACGCCAGTGTTCAAATGCGAGTTTAATCGCCAGCAATTCCCGATTACCAATATCGTAATTAAGTTCAGTCTCAGAAAATTTTTTTGAAAAAAAGGCACAGGGATGTACTCCATCCTTGTTTTCCTGAGACAACACCGCACCGACCCCCACCGAAAAAGCATCAACCTCAACCAAAAACGGCTTAGTCACATCAGGCTGCATAAGGATGGGAGCAGAGGTGAACCTTTCCTTTAGAAACACAAAAGCTTCAATGGCCTCAGAAGTCCACTGAACCGCATTAGCACCTTTCCTGGTGAGATCGGTCAGCGGTTTGACAATAATAGAAATTTTTTTTATGAATTTTCTGTAATAATTGGCGAAACCCAAAAACCTCTGTATCTATTTCAAACCAATAGGCCTAGGTTATTCCTGCACAGCTTGAACTTTAACCGGGTCCATCTCAAAACCTTCACTGGAGACAATGTAGCCCAAAAAACTAATTCTCTGTACAGCGAACTCACATTTCTCCAGCAAAAAGCGAATTGTCCATTAATAACTGTAATACCTCACGTACGCTCTGCCAATGAGACTCCAGATCAGGCGAATAAATCAGAATGTCATCCAAATACACAACCACATTTTTGCCAATTAAAGGTCTAAGGATGTCATTAATAAGGTTCTGAAAAAATGCTGGAGCATTGGTAAGACCAAAAGGCATCACCAGATTCTCAAAATGACCCACAGGAGTGTTAAAAGCAGTCTTCCATTCATCACCCTCCTTCATGTGCAACAAATTGTATGCCCCCCGGAGATCAATTTTAGAGAACCACTTGGCCCCCACTAACTGGTTAAATAAATCAGGAATCAATGGCAGTGGGTAAGGATTGCGTACAGTAATTTTATTAATCTCACGAAAGTCCAGACAAGGACGTAAACCGCCATCTTTTTTTTTTACAAAAAAAAATCCAACAGCCACAGGAGACTTGGAAGGCCTAATGTGACCGGCGGCCAAGCTTGTCTGTATGTATTCCTCCAAAGCCTTTCTCTCAGGAATAGTAAGATTAAATAAACGACTTTTAGGAAGAGTCGCTCCAGGGACAAATTCAATGGTACAATCATAGTCTCTATGGGGAGGCAAAATTTGTGACTCCTCCTCAGAAAAAACTCTCCAAAAATCCTGAATAGGTACAGGTAATTCCCCCTTTTCCACCGCAGCAATACGTCCGTTACAACACTTGTCATAACACTTAGGGCTCCAGGACTTAATTTCATTGGTAGACCAATCCAGTACAGGATTGTGCAATTTTAACCAGGGTAACCCCAAAATTACTGGAGAAGGCAAATTATCCAATACCACCAAATCCAAATTCTCTTGATGAATACCATTAATAGTGAGGGGAAATTCACAGACCTTATGAGTAACACTCTTCAAGGGAGAGCCATCAACAGAAACCACAGCAATAGGGGATGACAAAGTTTTAGGTTCTAATCTAAGTTTTTCCAAGAATCCCCCATCAATCACATTCAGAGTAGAACCACAATCCACAAATACCCGAAATTCAATTAATTCATCCTGAGCAGTGGTAGTAGCAGATAGGAATACTCCCTTAGAATTTAAACAGGCAATACGTGCATGACTGACCATTTTTTTTTCTTTCTTCATACGAAGCACACAGTTCTTAATAAAATGACCAGAATTTCCACAATAGAAGCACAAGCCTTCAGAAAGCCTGTGGTCTTTTTCCTTAGAGCGGGGTGCCATCGCCCCAATCTCCATCGGCTCTCCATTGTCAGCACAGACCCTCTCAGGACTCGGAGCTGACATAGCAGAGGATTTGCTCTCATTAACCCTTGCACGCAGTCTCCTGTCCACCCGTATAGCTAATTGCATTGCCTTCTGCAAGTTTCCAGGTGTGGGATAAGCAATCAGTAAATCCTTAACCCTTTCACCTAGCCCTGCAAGAAACAAGCTTTTCAAAGCTGAATCGTTCCACCCCACCTGGGCAGACCACCGACGGAAGTGAGAACAATATTTTTCCACATTACCTGATCCCTGCCTCAAACATCTCAATTCAGACTCAGCAGATGAGACACGATCAGGATCATCGTACAACAAACCCAAAGCAGGAAAAAAACTATCCACTGATCTAAAGCACGGATCACTAGGTTGGAGAGAGAAGGCCCATCCCTGAGGATCTTTGCGCAAAAGTGACATTATGAACCCTATGCGCTGTGATTCATCACCAGAGGATCTGGGTCTCAAACGAAAATACAATAAACAAGCATTTTTAAAAGAAAAAAAATCTTGTTGTTCGCCAAAAAATAAATCAGGCAGACGTTCCTTAGGTTCCACAAAATGTGCTCCAGAACAGCTACTCACATGTTGTTGGAGCTTGGCCACCTCCAGAGAGAGTCCCTGCAAGCGTTGAGCCAAATCTTGAACCGAGACCATGATGGAAAACTGGAGGTCTTTCCTTCGAGAAAATTATTATTTTTTTTTTCTTTTAGGGCTGGACTTACTGTTATGATTAGTGTTGAGCCACCCCCGTAGTGTTCGAGTTCGGTTCGGTTCGTCGAACACCCGTGTGTTCGCCGAACTGTTCGTCGAACTGTTCGTCGAACACCTTCGAACACCGTTAAAACCAATGGCAGGCAAACAAAAACACATAGAAACACATAGAAAACACCTTCAAAGGTGTCCAAAAGCTGACAAACTGCTCAGAAGACATAACTAACACATGGAAAAGTGACAAGTACATATAGTCATGCGAAAATAAAAGAGGTGGAGGAGTAAAAGGAGGGGGAGACACAGATATAGGCATGTCATGCCCTTCTAAAATCCAAAAAGTGAGATGCCGACACGGCCAGTCTGCTCCTGCCCGTGCAACCTCCGTGTCGCCGGGTTTGTGCCAGAGCCGCGGTGAACCCTGACGGCCAGCCCCCCTCTCCCAATACTGGTGCCTGTCCGCTGGTGGGTCGAGCGAGCCCCCCTGTGGTGGAGGCAGCTCTAAGCTTTTTAATTTAAATTGTCTCTCTAATTTGAATGAATACACTTTAAATCCATTTACAAGGATCTATTGGAGGGCAAGTCTCATGCCAGCAGCCGCGGTAATTCCAGCTCCAGTAGCGTCCACTAAAGCTGCTGCAGTTAAAAAGCTTTTATAAGGATCGAGCTCGGCTGTCCACCGCAAGGCATCCTACTGCCAGTCCCAGCCCCTATGCCTTGGGGTGCCTCCTGATGCTCTTCACTAAGTATCCCATGGTCCCGAAGCATTTCCTTTGAAAAAATTAAGTGTCTAAACTACAGGTGGTGTAGCTTGCTTAACAGCCGGGATAATCCGCTGACTAGCAGACACTGCAACTAGGCACAAAGTATTTCCTGGGCTAGATGCAGTTAAAAATTTGTAATTAGATACTCTCGTTGGATGCTGAGAAAGCATTCCATAGAGTCTCCTGGCACGCCATATATGATTCTCTTAAAAAGCTTGGGGTAGGGGTCTAGGGGACCCTTTTATAGCCAAAATCACGGCCCTGTATCGCAATACGTCACCTAGGCTGAAGATAAATGGAACTGTAGCACACTGAGGGCTCGGTTGCTACAGAGGTATTGCACCTCACCCAGAGGTGTGATATCTCACTCTCAGGTAAGGATGGAGTGTGGATCAGGACCCGACACCTGCATGCATTACACCACATTGCCGTGGGGCAGGGCGACCAATATGCCCCTGAGATGGGCACGACAGTCCCTGTCCCTGGCTGGAGTGGGGGGAGGGAACACTGAGGAAGGGGAACCCTGTAGTGCAGGAGCAGGGAGGAAGCAGTTCCTGGGTGCATTGAGAAGGGAGTATAAAAGGTGGGCACCATCTTAGTTCAGTGCAGAGAAGTCTGATCAGAAGTGGCAGGGAGCAGGGGCTCTGCATGAGCTCTGCTCCGGAGGCGGGCCTAGTAACAGAGGCCCAGGCCTGGAAGAGGGAGAAGGAAGGAAGAGGAGTGGAGAAGGCTCCAGGAACGAGGAATGAAGGGATCCCAGGGGTGCGGACGGGCGAGTCGCCACCGCACGCCCGAATCCACCTGCGTGGAGGGGTCAGGCCAAAGGGGGAGACCAGTCCCCGAACTAGTGGAGGCAGGAAACGACCCTCAGCTAGAAACCGGAGGCTCTGACATTTTATGTGGCGCAGCCCCTCGCTACACCCGCTAGGAAGGCACCACATAGGGTCAGGGAAACTGGCGCCAAGCTTACCAAGAGGAGGCCCGAGGCAGCCGGACAGAAGTGTTGGTAAGAAAGGCCAGACAAAGGACACACAAAGGGGGTCCTGTGAAGTGCTCCAAAGTTATCTGGGAGTTGTCTGAGCCCCTCACCTGGTGAGCACAGTACGACGTGGGCAGCCGTTACCTGCAGACGTGGTCTGGATAATAAGAACTGTGAGTAAAGGCCCTGGACTGCATCACTGACTCCGTGTCGTTACTGCTGCTGCCCTGCACCATCACCCCCATCCTCCGCATACACTGCCCTGAGGCTATACTCCTCCCGTGGGGAGTTATGCTACGCTCTGCTGCACCCACAACACCAGCCTTAGCGGTCTGCCCTGTAGCGGCGGTTCACTCTGACCGCAATCCACGGGTGGCGTAGTCGGACATTTAAACATCAAAACCACATAAATAGTTCCGCCACTGGTTTGACCGCCCTGAGCCACGGAACCGGGTCGCCGCCACGAACACTACAACCACCAGCATCCACCAAAAAGGGTCCGGCTCCGGGTGTCCCAAGGCCCAGGGGGTGCGTCAGAACATTTTCATCACCTTTCACAATCACCAATGGGACAAGGCAGGGATGTCCTCTGTCCCCTCTCTTATACATCCTAGTGACGGAGCACCTGCTCGCATCAATTCGCCATAACCCCAATATTAGGTGGATTGAGGTGGGAGGCACCGAGTACAAGTGCTCTCTATTTGCTGATGATGTCCTAGTATATATCACTCAATCACATATATCCATCCCTGCTGTTATGGCTGAAATAGATCACTTTGTTACATGGTAAAATTTTAAAATCAATGCAGCGAAGTCTGAGGCCCTCGATGTCTCCCTCCCCAAATCCATATAGGATTCCATCCAGTCCAACTTTCCCTTTGCCTGGCCCTCACAGGGTATCAAATACTTAGGAATTCCTATTCATAGAGACCTCTCCCATCTATGTTATCTTAATTTTGGGCCCTTTATTGAACAATTCCATACAGACCACGGTTGGCAAGTTAGAACTGTAAGATTCACTACGTGAACCACTGGTGTTTTGTGGAAAAGCACATGTACACTGCGTTCCAAATTATTATGCAAAAAGTGTTTAGGAGTGATAAGGGAAGAATTTGTTTGTTTGTCAGTTAAACTCATTGATGGTGATGTGTGTCAGGGCTCTTTATATCACTATAAGCAATTGCAGACACCTGTGCTAATTAGTTTGGCAGGTGTGTCCAATGAAAGGCAAGACTACTTAAGAAGGCTCTCTCACATTATTAAGCAGCCTACATTTTCTGCCAAAATGGGAAAGAAAAAGGATGTGTCGGCTGCTGAGAAGCAACAAATTGTGGAGTGTTTAGGTCAAGGCATGACTACAATCAACATTGTGCGATGATCAGGATGAAGTGTCTTGGCAATCAAGAAGTATGTAGCTGATTCACAGTACACACGTGTGCGTGCTGATAAGGGCAAATTGAGGACTCTTTCCTACAGGCAATTACGTCAGGTTAAAAGAGCAGCGGCAAGAAAGCCTTGTCATAGCAGCAGACAAGTTTTTGAAGCTGCTGGTGCCTCCAACGTCCCCCGAACAACAAGATGCAGGGTCCTTCAGAGGTTTGCAGCTGTGCATACGCCATCCTGTCGACCTCCTCTATCCACTTCACACAAGCAGAAACGGCTCCAGTGGGCCAAACATTACATGAAGACTGATTTCAAAACTGTTTTGTTCACGGATGAGTGCCGTGCAGCGCTCGATGGTCCAGATGGATGGAGTGGAGGATGGCTGGTTGATGGACACCCCACGCAAACACGGCTACAGCGCCAACAAGGAGGAGGTGGAGTAATGTTTTGGGCTGGAATCATGGGGAGAGAGATTGTCGGCCCCTTTAGGATCCCTGAAGGCGCTAAAGATGAACTCCATAATGTATGTGGATTTTCTCAAACAGCACTTCCTGCCATGGTTCAAGAAGAAGAACCGTGTATTTCACAGCAAGATCATTTTTCTGCATGATAATGCACCATCTCATGCTGCACATAAAACATCTGCATCTCTGGCTGATATGGGCATAAAAGGGGACAAACTTATGGTGTGACCCCCATGCTCCCCTGACCTCTACCCCATTCAGAACCTTTGGAGCATCATTAAAAGGAGTGTCTATGATGGCGGGAGGCAGTTCACATCTAAGCAACAGCTCTGGGAGGGTATTCTGTCCTCATGCAAAACAATTGAAGCAGAAACCATCCAAAACCTGACAAATTCAATGGACGAGAGAGTTCACAAGCTCCTTTCGAACAAGGGGTCCTATGTGAAAATGTAACATCACCTACAATAAAGTTTTGAGTTGAAAACTGTTTGATTTCAGTTTCTAACAACCTACTAATACTTATAATTTCAAAAATGACCATTTTTTTGGTCTTTATTAAAATGAAAAGGTTGATCGAAAAGTTTGGGGGATCTAAGAGTGTGGCAACCCAGTAGTCATGATTACTTCGAATTCTGACAATATGAGGGAGCCCCAAAATTATTTTCCGGGCTAGATGCAGCTAAAAATTATTTTTAATTTTAAATCTGGTGGAGCTTATTATAGATGGCCTAATAGGATCAGTGCTGCACACTGCTACAAAGCCCAAATTATTTTCCAGTCAAGATACAGATAAACATGATTAGTAATTTGAAAGCTTAAAACGGTTGGTAGGGTGATTTTAACCAATCATCAAGCTTTTACTCTCCCCAGGATGACACAGGGGTAGAAAAGTCGTTTCGGATCCATGATTTGTTCATCTTTATGAACGTGAGTCTGTCTACATTATCAGTGGAGAGCCGCGTGCGCTTATCTGTCAGCACACCACCAGCAGCGCTGAACACACGTTCAGACAGAACGCTGGCTGCGGGGCATGACAAGATCTCCAAGGCGTAAGTGGCTAGCTCCGGCCATTTATCCAGATTGGAAGCCCAAAAAGAGCAAGGGTCCAGTGACACAGTCGTGGCTTCAATGTTTACTTGGAGATACTCCTGTACCATCGTCTCTAGGCGTTGACTATGTGTCAGACTTCTTGTCTCCTGTGGCCTTGCAAAGGATGGGCTAAAAAAGTGGTGAAATGATTCCGCAAAATTGATGTTACCAGCAGATACTGTGGTTCTGTTACGGTTTGAGTGCTGAACACTTGACGGTCCCACGGTTGGCAAGTTGGAACTGTGAGATTCACTACGTGCACCACTGGTATTTTGTGGAAAAGCACATGTAAGATTCTGCAACAGTGTCTGCTGATACTCCTGCATGCGTGCATCCCTTTCTATGGCAGGAATAATTTCTGCAAATTTACTTTTGTACCGGGGATCTAACAGTGTGGCAACCCAGTAGTCAGGATTATTTCTAATTCTCACAATTCGAGGGTCATGTTGCAGGTAGTGCAGCAAGAAGGCACTCATGTGTGTTGCGCATCCAGGAGCACCAAGTCCCTGTTGTGTTGGTGGCGAGGTAACAATCATGCTTCCTTCCTCTGTCCTCTCCCCCCAACCTCGCACAACAGAAATGTGATCAAGGTCTCCCTCATCTGATGAGTCTTCCATCAGTTCGTCCTCCACTTCTTCCTGGGCTCCTGCACCTTCCTCACTAGTTTGGCTGCTACCATGCGCCCTGGTAAAACCATCTCCCCCACCCACACATGCCTGCCGCCTTGGTGCTGCCGACCGTCTGTACCTTGCAGATGTTAGCCCTTCCGCATACAACTCCTCCTCCTCTACTTCCTCCACCTCCTCTTGTGCCACCACCTGACTCCGAATTCTGTTTAACATGTGCTCCAGCATGTAAATCACCGGAATAGTCATGCTGATAATGGCATCGTCAGCACTAAACATCTTCGTCGCCATTTCAAAACTGTGCAGAAGGGTGCATAGGTCCCTGATCTGAGACCACTCCTCCAGCGTGATTTGCCCCACCTCTGAATCTCATTGGCCCAGGCTATACGTCAGAACGTATTGCACCAGGGCTTGTCGGTGCTGCCACAGTCGCTGCAACATGTGCAGAGTTGAATTCCACCGGGTAGGCACATCGCATTTTAGCCGGTGAAGTGGCAGGCCCAACGACTTCTGTAGAGATGTAAGTCGCTGAGCTGCGGGATGCGAACGGCGGAAGTGAGCACACAGCGACCGTGCCCACTGCAGAAGGCCATCTAGTCTGGGATAGTGGGCTAAAAATTGCTGGACAACCAAGTTCAACACGTGAGCCATACAAGGCACGTGTGTGACATTGCCCCGGCGAAGGGCCGCACCCAGGTTTGCAGCATTGTCGCACACGGCCTTCCCTGGTTTCAGGTCCAGTGGAGACAACCATTCATGAAATTGGTTCTCCAGAGCTGACCACAACTCCTCAGCTGTGTGACTCACATTTCCCAGACATTTCAAAGTAAAAACCGCCTGATGACGTTGAGCCCTACTGCCAGCATAGTAAGGAGGTGTGCAGGATCCCTTCTGCGCAGTTAGAAAGCTTGTGGCATGACCAGACAGGCTTTGGGTGCAGGTGGAAGACCGAGAGGAGGTTGAAGAGGCAGAAGCAGTGGAGGAACTTTGACATAAAGAGGATTGACGCACAACTCGTGGGGACGGCAAGACTTGGACAGCAGCCCCTTGTCCTGCTGTCACCATAGTTACCCAGTGCCCAGTCAGCGACATGTAACGCCCCTGTCCATGCCTACTCGTCCAAGAGTCTGTGGTGAAATGCACACTGTCACACACAGAGTTTCTCAAAGAAGCGGTGATGTTGTGTGCGACATGCTGGTGGAGCGCAGGCACACCTTTCTTTGAGAAGTAGTGCCAACTGGGCATCTGGTACTGGGGCACTGCGACGGACATAAGGTCTCGAAAATCCTCTGTGTCCACCAGGCGGAAAGGCAGCATTTCTGTAGCCAAGAGCTTGCAGATGGTGAAATTCAACCTCTTAGCTTTCTCATGGCTAGGAGGAAATGGTCTTTTACTTGTCCACATCTGAGGGACCGAGGGCTGGCTATTGTGCTTAGACGGGGTTGATAAGGGTGTCCCCGGCAAACTGCCGGTCTGTGAGGAAGATGCAGGCGGACATGTTAGGTTGCCTTGATCCAAAGGTGGTGCTATCGATGTCGGAGAGCGCTCAACACCAGCTGGTGTTACCACCTCCAAAGAAAATGATGACCTGCCAATCACGCTGGCTGTTGCGGGTAAAGAGGTGGCAGGTCTGCGCCCCAAAACAGGTGTGACTGCTGTCCCCCCAGTCACAGAGGATGAAGAGGCCGCGGATGCACAAGATATGGCAGACGGTGGTTGGCCCGGCCGGCTAGGCCGCATTGTAGCACACTGAGCTTCCCACTGCAACTTATGCTTCATGTCCATGTGCCGGTTCATGCATGAAGTACTCAAACTATGTATTTTTTGGCCTCTACTTAGCTTTTGCTGACAAATGTTACAGATAACACGAGTTGGGTCATCTTTATCGATCTGAAAAAATGCCCAGGCTATGCAAGGCTTAGCACCCATGCGACCTGAAGAGCCACCACGACTTGTGGTGAGAGGCAGAGTTGTGTTTGAGGATGCAGTTGTTGACGTGCTTCCAGTACTACGTCTCTGTCCAGGAAGGCGCAGCCTGACCTCGTCGTCACTAGCATCTTCCTCCACCTCCTCTGCTGACCTCATCTCTTGGCTGACTGTGGGTTGACAGTAAGTGGGATCTCCAACCTCATCATCATCACCCTGTGTGTTATCACACCCGTCGTCCTCAGAGCCAACCTGTTCCTGCCCTGACAAAAAACTAAAGTTGTCGCTCCAATCAGGTATTTGAGTCTTATCATCGTCTTCCTCATTGTCTCCACCAACAGGAGTTACAGTTTGGGAATGAGGGTCTACATTATGGTCAGAACCTTCTGCGTCTGGTCCTGGATCTGACTCATAAAGATTCTGGGCATCAGTGCAGATCATTTCCTCGTCTGGATTCACAGAAGCGCTGGAGTCGACCTCTGATTCCCAGGCTATAGTATGAGTAAACAGCTCTGCAGACTCAACCATCTGTTCTACCTCATACTCAGATGGGCAGCTGGAGATTTGGGAGCTGTGAGGAAGCAAGTGCGATTTGGGTGACACCTTTGAGGACTGGAGTATTTGTGATGTTGAAGTTGATGTGGAGGAGAGCCCACTTAAAGGAGCACTTGATATCCGTTGAAGCAACTGCTGTTTTTGTGCCTCATCTGGAATTTGTAGCGATTGGCGTGGCCGTAAGAAAGGGATCTTATCACATTGTCCGCTAAAAGAAGTAGACATTTTAGTTTGGCTGGAAGATGGTCTTTCTTCTGCAGATGTTACTGTTGCTTTAACACCTACCCCACGGACACAACCTTTTTTCCCCTTCCCAACACGCCTATTACCCTTTCCACCAGCAGCAGGCCTTTTTCCACTCATTTTGGTGGTTAACTAATTCACAACTCTGGAGTTGTTTGCACAAAAAAACAATGGATGGTAACCGAGCAGAGCTGAGTGGCCAAACTGTGGTATTAGGCCAAAACTATTGGCTGGGTTAGATGCAGAAAAAAATTATATTCAATTTGCAACCTGATGGAGGTCAGTATAGATGGACTAATACAACAAGTTCCACACACAGCTAGAAGCCCAATATTTTTTCAGAGGTAGATGCAGAAAAAAATATATTCAGTTTGCAACCTGATGGAGGTCAGTATAGATGGACTAATACAACAAGTCCCACACACAGCTAGAAGCCCAAATATTTTTTCAGAGGTACTGTAGATGCAGATAAAAATTATTTTTAATTTGCAACCTGATGGAGGTCAGTATAGATGGACTAATAGAGAAAGTCCGACACACTGCTAGAAGGCCAAATATTTTTTCAGAGCTAGATGCAGAAAAAAATTAGATTCAGTTTGCAACCTGATAGAGGTCTGTATAGATGGATTAATAGAACAAGACCCACACACAGCTAGAAGCCCAATATTTTTTCAGAGGTAGATGCAGAAAAAAATATATTCAGTTTGCAACCTGATGGAGGTCAGTATAGATGGACTAATACAACAAGTCCCACACACAGCTAGAAGCCCAATATTTTTTCAGAGGTAGATGCAGAAAAAAATATATTCAGTTTGCAACCTGATGGAGGTCAGTATAGATGGACTAATACAACAAGTCCCACACACAGCTAGAAGCCCAATATTTTTTCAGAGGTAGATGCAGAAAAAAATATATTCAGTTTGCAACCTGATGGAGGTCAGTATAGATGGACTAATACAACAAGTCCCACACACAGCTAGAAGCCCAATATTTTTTCAGAGGTAGATGCAGAAAAAAATATATTCAGTTTGCAACCTGATGGAGGTCAGTATAGATGGACTAACAGAGAAAGTCCCACACACTACTAGAAGGCCAAATATTTTTTCAGAGCTAGATGCAGAAAAAAATTATATTCAGTTTGCAACCTGATGGAGGTCTGTATAGATGGATTAATAGAACAAGACCCACACACAGCTAGAAGCCCAATATTTTTTCAGAGGTAGATGCAGAAAAAAATATATTCAGTTTGCAACCTGATGGAGGTCAGTATAGATGGACTAATACAACAAGTCCCACACACAGCTAGAAGCCCAAATATTTTTTCAGAGGTACTGTAGATGCAGATAAAAATTATTTTGAATTTGCAACCTGATGGAGGTCAGTATAGATGGACTAATAGAGAAAGTCCGACACACTGCTAGAAGGCCAAATATTTTTTTAGAGCTAGATGCAGAAAAAAATTATATTCAGTTTGCAACCTGATGGAGGTCTGTATAGATGGATTAATAGAACAAGACCCACACACAGCTAGAAGCCCAATATTTTTTCAGAGGTAGATGCAGAAAAAAATATATTCAGTTTGCAACCTGATGGAGGTCAGTATAGATGGACTAATACAACAAGTCCCACACACAGCTAGAAGCCCGAATATTTTTTCAGAGGTACTGTAGATGCAGATAAAAATTATTTTCAATTTGCAACCTGATGGAGGTCAGTATAGATGGACTAATAGAGAAAGTCCGACACACTGCTAGAAGGCCAAATATTTTTTCAGAGGTACTGTAGATGCAGATAAAAATTATTTTTAATTTGCAACCTGATGGAGGTCAGTATAGATGGACTAATAGAGAAAGTCCGACACACTACTAGAAGGCCAAATATTTTTTCAGAGCTGGATGCAGAAAAAAATTATATTCAGTTCGCAACCTGATGGAGGTCAGTATAGATGGACTAATACAACAAGTCCCACACACAGCTAGAAGCCCAATATTTTTTCAGAGGTAGATGCAGAAAAAAATATATTCAGTTTGCAACCTGATGGAGGTCAGTATAGATGGACTAATACAACAAGTCCCACACACAGCTAGAAGCCCAATATTTTTTTCAGAGGTAGATGCAGAAAAAAATATATTCAGTTTGCAACCTGATGGAGGTCAGTATAGATGGACTAATACAACAAGTCCCACACACAGCTAGAAGCCCAATATTTTTTCAGAGGTAGATGCAGAAAAAAATATATTCAGTTTGCAACCTGATGGAGGTCAGTATAGATGGACTAATACAACAAGTCCCACACACAGCTAGAAGCCCAAATATTTTTTCAGAGGTACTGTAGATGCAGATAAAAATTATTTTGAATTTGCAACCTGATGGAGGTCAGTATAGATGGACTAATAGAGAAAGTCCGACACACTGCTAGAAGGCCAACTATTTTTTCAGAGCTAGATGCAGAAAAAAATTAGATTCAGTTTGCAACCTGATGGAGGTCAGTATAGATGGACTAATAGAATGATGCTATGCCCAAAAGATTTTACTTCACTAGGTTCAGTAAAAAAATTGGTATTCTATACACAGGTGGTATATCTTGCAACACAGATAGGCTACTCCACTGACTAACACACTCTGCAATAGGCCAAAAAGGATTAGCTTTGCTAGATTCAGCCAAATGCTGTGAAAAAAACTTGCACAGCACTGGCACAGACCTGCCTGGCAAAAACTGATAGGAACTGATGTAACCTAGTCCTGAAAAGGACTCCAATTACAATTAGTCTTTACTCCCACAACCTATCTATTTAAGAGCACAGACCTGCCTGATAAAAGTCGTAGGAAATGCTGTAACCCAGTCCTTAAAAGGACTGCAATCACAACTATTCCCTACTCCCAAGCTATCTGTATATTTGTGCGAAAATTGGCTTGAAATTAACAAGGTATAGCGCACACAGCAACAGCGGTGCCGTCTAACACGCAGCTGCAGCAGTGAGAAAATGGTGGCGACGGGGAAAATGGCTTGGTCTTATAGGGCAAGGACATGTGACATACACTGCCAATGACACATGCATTTGCTTGTGTGAAAAAAAGCACTTCGCTCCGTGTGTGCGCTGCTGATAGGCTGACAGATTGCACCTCCCCACTGTAAATGCGGGAAAGAGAAAAAAAAATGGAGATCTTCATTGTTCCTGCAGAGATCCATCCCCTGCCCCTCCCCCCACCCCGCTGTACACTCAAACTGCGTATTAACATTAATTTTCATCATTACTGAGAAAAAATCCAGTTATGATTTTGGTGCACGAACAGTTATCGAACATAACCTCGAACAGCCGAATTTTTCTCAAATTGTTCGTGTTCGCCGAACGGCTCGAACACCGCCCAAAACAGCTCGAATTTGAGATTGGCGAACAGTTCGAGTAGAACAACGCTCACCTCTAGTTATGATCTGCTACAGGGACTAAGGAAAGATGGGAGATCTGTCCCTACAATAGAACTAAACTAGATCCCTACGATGTAACGGGGAACCTGATCCTGCGATCAGACCCGCTAAAGTCCTCGGCTAGTCTGTACGAAGACCTATAGATGTGAGGGAGGGATCCCTACAAGAACTAGGGACTGGGATAAGTTGGACACCTCCTAGCAGAAATAGTAGCAGTCAAAGACAAACACACAACAAAAAGCATAGAGGTCAGAAGACCTAGCAAAACTAACAGAGAACGGCAACAGAGCACCTAGCTAGCTCAAGAGTAGTAAATACAATGAAGTCCAGCAAGGCCAGGAGGGTGGAGCCGGATTAAATAGGCAAAAATGGTCATGTGACCAGCAAACTAAAAAAAACACTAACAGGAGAGTTCTAACAAGCACTGCCCCCAGTACCAATAGCGAAGCCATCCCCAATTTCCTTCTCAGTAATTTTATTTGGTAGACTGAATGGCTGCCCAAATACATTTTCTCACAAAGGAGCTGAAGATAGAGTGGCAGTAGGTGCAAGTTTCTCCAGCCTGTTAGATATTAGAGGGTGAACGGCAGCACATTGGATCAGTGGTTAGCACTGAAGACTTGCAGCGCTGGGATCCTGGGTTCAAATCCCAGCAAGGACAACATCTGCAAGGACTTTGTATGTTCTCCCCGTGTTTCCGCCTCTGTAAAAAAGCAGCCATAGAGTGTCTGGGAACCTTTCCACACACTTTTCTTAGCCCGGACTGCTTCTCGGCAGGGTTGGACGGTCCCACTAGAGAATCCTCTGGTGTGCCATGGCTTCTACCTCAGGAAAGTTCATGATAGCGCTAACATTGCAGCTGCTATGGGGCTCTTGAGCGGGGGAGAAAGGTTAGCCCTCAGAATCAAATCCTCTGGTGGGCACAATGTTTTTCAATGTGAAACAGCTTCTCAGTGGGAGTTGTATTTCACCACAGCCATATTCTTTAGCTCCGTGAAAGGACTGGCATAGAGGGAAACTGTATCTACCCCGGCTGTCATTTCTCCGTCACCAGGTTCCTCCCATTGTCACACACAACCGCTGGCTGTATATTCAGCGATGAGAGCCACAGATCAGGCTGCTGTGTTACAGCTTTCAACAACTCTGCAGCGCTGGGCGGTTTGTCAATTAAGCATTAAGCATGTTATCTTCAGCACAGCCTGTTGCCGCTTGGCCAAGGCAGCGCTGCAGTGCTGTCAGCTTGTGACTGATGTGGTCATTTCGGAGATGGAGGAGGAGGTGATTGAGCAGAACAATGTGATTACATTGAGGTTAAATTGGTGACGCTGTTTTTTATACTAAAGAAAGATCATATTGTTTTGTTATTTTTACGTTATTTTTTAAGACAAATGCATTCACCGGGAAATGTCATTTTAACATTTTACAACCTTATCTGGCAATGTGGTGTGTTACACATCATCAGACGCTTCCTTTTTTATTTATGATGGAGGGACTCTGAAAGTCATAAACCCTATTTTTACAGGGACATCAGACGGCCCTTACTATTCTTAAAAGGCCAGCAATCGGCCCCAGCTATTGTTAGAGAGCCATCAACCGGCTATGCTTTGTTGTTTCCATTATTAACAAGTGGGTCTCCTATACTGTTATTGCATATCCAGTGACTGCAAGGGCTGCCAAAAATTAGGACGCAACCCAATACTCCTGTGAAGAGACATAGAGGAGGGTCTCAATAAAAAAAATGTTCCCATTATAAAGGATCGGGTCTCCTATATTGGTAATGCCCATGCTGTGACTGCAAGGGCTGCCACAATTAGGGAAAAACCCCACTAAGAATTTTAAGACACATAGAGCAGGGCCACAGTAACATTGTACGACATGTTCCCATTAGAAAGGAAAGGGTCTGCTTTACAGTTATAGGGTATGCAGTGAGTCCAACGGCTGACTAATTTTAGGAAAAACCCCACTAAGAATTTAAAGACACACAGAGCAGGGCCGCAGTAACAAGTATGACATTTTCCCATTAGAAAGGAGAGGGTCTGCTATACAGTTATAGGGTATGCAGTGAGTCCAATGGCTGACCAATTTTAGGAAAAACCCCACTAAGAATTTAAAGACACACAGAGCAGGGCCACAGTAACAATTACCACTTGTTCCCATTAGAAAGGAGAGGGTATGCTATACAGTTATAGGGTATGCAGTGAGTCCAACGCCTGACCAATTTTAGGAAAAACCCCACTAAGAATTTAAAGAAAGATAGAGCAGGGCCACAGTAACAAGGTACGACATGTTCCTCTTAGAAAGGAGAGGGTCTGCTATACAGTAATAGGGTATGCAGTGAGTTCAACGGCTGACCAATTTTAGGAAAAATCCCACTAAGAATTTAAAGACACACAGAGCAGGGCCACAGTAATGACAAATTCCCGTTAGAAAGGAGAGAGTCTCCCATAGTGTTGGCCTATGCAGTGAATGCAAGGGCTGCCAAAAATTTGGAGGCACTTCAATGTCCCTTTTAATAGACGTGGAGGAAGGCTTCATAAAAAAATGTTCCCATTAGAAAGGAGCGGGCCTCCTATACTCCTAATGCCCATGCACTAAGTGTATGGGCTGACAAACATTTACCCCTGGGGGGTATGCATGAACATATTGTATAAAAAAAAATTTCACGGGCATCATAAACACCATTTAAAAAAATTATGTGGGTGTTGCATCACAGACCACGGTCACCCTGGTGATATGGTGGTGGAGGATGAGGAGAAGGAGGAGGACAAGAGCAAATAGACAAAATCAGGAAGCGAATACCCATGCGTGGGTGTGAAAAGGTGCATGGGAATACACCTCTCAAGAAAAGACACTGGATTGGAGTTTATGTTACGCTGCTATCATTCGGTGGTGTTGAGAAGTCTGGCCCAATCCAGCCCTTGTTCATTTTTTTAAGAGTCAGGTGGATGCTCTTATCAGTTACAATTCCACCAGTGGCACTAAACACCCGCTCTGATAAAACGCTGGCGGCAGGTCAGGCCAGGACCTCCAAGGCATAGAGAGCCAGTTCATTCCACGTATCCAGCTTGACACCCAATAATTATAAGGCACAGAGGAATCTCGGAGGATGTTGGTACGGTCGGCAAGGTACTCCCTCAGCATCTTCCCAAACATTGCACTCCTTGTGAGAATACCTCGCGCCTCAAGGCCTGTGCGAGGGGAGGTTCTGAGAAAACTCTCCCAGAACTTTAACTGTGTTCACCTGCTTCTGCTGGATTGAAGTTGTGTCTCTCTCGCCTGTACTTTTTGGTTGTCCAACGAAGTGTGCCCTCTGCCACCAGCGTTTTCAAATGGGAATTTTTTTAATAGTTCCGCAACAAGGGTCTTCTGGTACTGCCCCATTTTTGTAGACCTGTCCGCCTCAGGAATAAGAGATATAAAGTTCTCCTTGTAGCGTGGGTCTAGAAGTGTTACTAACCAGTAATGAATGTCATCCAAAATTTTGAGAATGCAAGGGTCATGGGAAAGGCAGCGTAACATAAACTCAGCCATGCGTGCCAAACTACTAACAGGCAAGACTTCCGTGTCCTCACCAAGAGGGTGACTGACCATGCTCTAGTCCTCCTCCTCCTCCTCTCTGTCCTCTGGCCATCCACGTTGGACAGACGGTATGACAACTGTGTAGGTAGTTCCGTCTATAGTGCATGAAACTAGCTCCTGTCCTTCCTCCTCCTACTCCTCTACCTCATTGTCACCCAATCCACATTGGGATAAGATGAGGCTTGGCTGTGTGTTATCACCCTGTATCGTTCCTTGCTCCATCTCATCATGCTCCACCTGCAATGTATCCTCTTTGATTGTGAGCAGAGAGCATTTCAGAAGACAGAGAAGCGGGATGGTGATGCTAATTATGGCGTCCTCGCCGCTCAGCCTCTTGGTGGTGTCCTCAAAGTTTTGGAGGATGGTACATATGCCTGACATCCATGTCCACTCCTGAGGTCTTATGTATAGAGTCTGAACTGAATACCGCTGGCCTTGTTGTTGCTGGTACTCAACAACTGCCCTCTTCTGCTCATAAATCCTTCCCAACATCTGCAGTGTAGAGTTCCAATGCGTGGGGACATCACACACCAGTCTGGGAGCCCGAAGCTGCAAACGCTGCTGAAACACGGCAAGGGCGGTGGAAGCTGTAGATGATTTTATAAAATGCGCAGAGAAGCAGCGTACTTTAACAAGCAGATCCGGCAGCTCCGGGTAGGATTTGAGAAACCGCTGAACCAGGAGGTTAAGCACACGGGCCAGGCATGGTACGTGTGTGAGCTTGCCTCGCCTCAGAGACGCCATCAGGTTCAGGCCATTGTCACACACGGCCATACCTGGCTGTAGGTTCAGCGGTGTGAGCCACAGATCTGCCTGCTCTTTCTGAGCTATCCACAACTCTTCAGCATTGCGCGGTTTTTCACCTAAGCATATTAGCTTCAGCACAGCCTGCTGCCGCTTGGTCGAGGCAGTTCTGCAGTGCTTCCAGCTTGTGACTGATGTGGTCATTTCGGAGATGGAGGCTGAAGAGGATGAGGTGCAGGAGCTTTAGACCATGGGGGCAATCCCGATTGACATAGGGCCCGCAATCCTTGGCGTCGGGAGGACGTGTTCCGTCCCTAGGTCCGACTGGGTCCCGGCTTCCACTATATTAACCCAGTATGCCATCAGCGAGAAGTACCGTCCCTGCCCACAAGCACTTGTCCACGTGTCCATGGTTAGGTGGACTTTACCGGTAACTGTGTTGTTGAGAGCTAATATTTTGGGACACATGCTTATGTAATGCAGGGACGGCACACCGGGAGAAATAGTGGCGACTAGGGTTCAAGTACCGAGGGATGGCCGCCGCCATCAGTTTGCGGAATTCTTCCGTCTCCACGAGCCTAAATGGCAACATTTCGAGCGCAAGCAGTCATGAAATGTGACAGTTTAGTAGTGTGGCCTGTGGGGTGTTGGCTGCATTTTTGCGCTTGCGTTCCAAGGACTGGGGTATGGACAACTGAACGCTGCGCTGGGACAAGGACATTGACGTGCTTCCTGATGCTGCTAGTTGAGAGTGTGCAATGACAGGTGCAGGGCAGGAGGCGTCTACGCTTGCACCATGGACAGGGGATGGTCTTGCATGCACAACAGCGGAAGAAGCCATGGTGCCACCCGCAGACACTGTTGCTGGACCCTGGGGTTCAGCCCACAAAGTCTGGTGCTTTGCTTCCATGTGCCTGATCATGCTGGTAGTGGTCAGGCTGGTCGTTTTGCCACCCCTGCTGATGCTGGCCTGGCAGGTGGTGCAAATGGCCTTTCTGGGGGTTATCGACAGAGTCTTTAAAAAACAACCAGACTCGGGAAGACCTAACAGCTGTACTGGCAACTTCCTTCGTGTTGGTGTTACGGGGAACGGTTGCCTGCCTTCTGTCTGCGGCCACCACACTGCTTCTTCCTGCCTGTTGGGGTGCTCTGCCTCGCTCCCCTGTGTTCTGCTGTCCTTGCTCTGCATGTCCTCCTGCCAAGTTGGGTCAATTACTATATCATCCACCACCTTGTCTTCCACTTCTGCACCCTGGTCCTCCTCCTGACTTTCTGGCAATTGTGTCTCATCATCGTCCACCTCTTGTAACACTTTCCACCCATCGCCTTCGTGTGTCCGTGGCTTCTCAAATATTTGGGCATTGCTACACGCAATCTCTTCTTGCCCGCTTCAAGTGGACCGGGCGAGAGGCCTGAATCTATAAATGGAAAAGTGAACAGCTCTTCGGAGTGTCCAAGTTTGGGATCAGTTGTCTCTGGGTACTTGGCATGGTGAGAGGAAGGAGGATCAGGGTGAGGAATATGCGGTCCAGACTCACGGCTACTGAGACTTGACCGTGTGGAAGACAGGGTGGTGGTGGTGGCTAAGTGACTGGAAGCATTATCCGCTATCCAACCAACAACCTTTTGACACTGCTCTGGGTTCAATAGTGGTGTGCTGCTGTCCCCTAGAAATTAGGACAGGAAGGTCAGGCGAGAAGATGTGGGTGTTTGTTGTGGCACAATTTCGGCTTGCCCACGGCCTTGTCCTCAGCCTCTGCATGCACCATCACCATCACGTCCAGTTCCCCGTCCCTTGCCTCCTGCCTTGCCCATTTTAAATGGAGGACAGTATCTTCCACGCTCACTACAAATTACTGAGTTTGGAGCGAACTTATATGTGATCCATGTGATAGAGAAAACAGAGTTTTAAATACCTGGCCTGTAGGTAAGTAGTTTGAACAGCAAACTGCGGTGAATTGCTTCAATGACACACTAAAGGAAATTTTTAATGGAGGCCAGAAATGGCAGTATTTTCTGACCATGTATATGTGATCCGTGTGATGGAGAAAACAGAGTTCAAAATACCTGGCCTGTAGGTTGCTAGTTTGAACAGCAAACTGATGTGAATTTCTTCAATAGCACACTAAAGGAAATTTTTAATGGAGGCCAGAAATGGCAGTATTTTTGGACAATGTATATGTGATCCGTTTGACGGAGAAAACACAGTTTTAAATACCTGGCCTGTAGATAAGTAGTTTGAACAGCAAACTGTGGTGAATTGCTTCAATGACACACTAAAGAAAATTTTTAATGGAGGCCAGAAATAGCAGTATTTTCTGACAACGTATATGTGATCCATTTGACGGAGAAAACACAGTTTAAATAGCTGAATTACTAGTGCTCTAATATGTAAAGAACCTGGCTGTATTCTGCAGTGCCAACAAGCAAATGGCGCAGAAAAAATGGTGTTCTCTGGATTGCTTTTTAAGCAAATAATGTGGATTAAGATCCAAAGAAAAGTATTCCTGGCCCCTGACACCTGGGCATTTGTATAGAAATATCTAACAGCAGCAGAAGGCAGAATTGGAATGGAGACTCTTGTGCTATATGCACTGCAGTCTGCTATATACACTGCCTGCCTATACACCCTGCCTGCCTGATATCTCTGCAGATGGATTAGTCCTCAGAAGGACTGTTTGTTAAGATGGATATGTGTAATGTACTTTTTTACTCCCTACACTACCTAATACATGATTAAATCTCTCGCTGACACAGCAGCAGCTCTCCCTACACTGTCTGATCCAGAGTGACTGTGAGGAGCATGGGGGCACCAGGTCTGATATAGACCTGATGATGCTGTGCGGCCAGCCAATCACTGTAATGCCCACAACCAACATGGCTACGGCATTACAGTGCATGGCAGGCAATCCCTGCATGTTCATTGGCTCTCTAAAGAGTGTCAAACATGCAGGGAGGGGATCCGAATTCCCGCCCGTGCATCCCGGAAATACTCGGCGAGCACCGATCATCTCGAGCAGTGAGATGCTCGGGCGAGCACCGAGCAGTAGCGAGCATGTGCGCTCATCACTATCAACCATCAATTGTGCAAGTTCTTCCACTTTTAAAAGATGAGAGAGGCCTGCAATTGACATCATAGGTAGACCTCATTTATGAGATACAAAATGAGAAAACAAATCCTGAAAATCACTTTGTCTGATTTGGAAATAATTTGTTTTCAAATTTTGGTGGAAAATAAGTGTGTGGTCAATTACAAACTGTTAAGGGGACGGTTGCAAACAACTTTATTAAATAATGGAAAACAACCGAACCCGGGGTCCGCGATGCAGCCTGGTGGACTGCGGCCGAACACCTTCCGGGTGAGAAGGTAAAACAACCAACTTAAATGACAATCCCTTCCGTGTTACAGCACACCAGGACGGGAATAGAGATTTGCACTATCTCCGTTAACAGCACGAGGGATGTGCGATAAATAATATATCTGTAGTCCTGTTGAAGCACAGGGACTACACAGTTGGTGCTACGATGAGTGTGTGACTCACGCCGGCGAATGCGTGCTGCCAGTCGGCGTGATACCGGACTGAGGAGTATCTCTCCACGTGGCTTACAGGTGGTACCGGGAATAGGGTGTCTGCAGACTGCTCGGGGTGTAAGACGACCCCTTTGTCAGAGCCAGACTGTCAGATGAAGCTACCTGCCTATTTCATCTAAGCCTGCCTATTTCCACTAAACCTGCCTGCCAGAAACTAAAGCACATGTGGAGCTCAAGAGACCAAGTGTCCACACAACACCATCACAGCTCAATGATCAGAGCGCTCCGCCATGTTTGTGGCCGGGCTTTATAAAGATTAAGCCCTGCCCACCGTTGCACCATTGGTGACGTCACCCGCGACCAATCAGGCGGTGCCAGGTCACCGAATCAGCTGACTCCCAAACCACCAATCACGGTCCGCCGTGTCACGGGCATGCTCAGTACAGAGAATCCTGGACTTAGGCTTTAACAGCCCTGTCTCCCTCCGCAACCTATCGTTCATGTCGCTAGGAATGAAGACCCGAGAGACAACGTGTACATCTCGTGCACCAGCTAGGCATTGGGAAAAAAATCTTGAATAGGTACCGGTAATTCCCTTTTTTCCACAGCCGCATTGCGACCATTACAACATTTATCATAGCACTTCAGACTCCAAGACTTAATCACATTCGTAGACCAGTCCAATAAAGGATTGTGCAGTCTTAACCAAGGCAATCCTAGAACAACTGGAGAGGGCAAATTATCCAAAACAACCAAGTCCAAAATTTCTTGGTGAACTCCATTGATAGTGAGGGGAAATGCAGCAGTCTTGTGAGTAATACATTTCAAAGGATTGTTATCAATTGCAACCACAGAAATAGGTGATGACAAAGGTTTGGATTTCAATTTAAGATTTTCCAAAACCCCTTTATCAATCACATTAAGTGTTGAACCACAATACACAAATACCTGAAATTCAATCAAATCTCCCTGCAGAGTAGTACTTCCAGAAAGAAATACTCCTGCAGAACATAAACAAGCTATACGGGTGTAACTAACATTTTTTTTTTCTTTACTTAAACGACGCTCACAATACTTAATCAAATGGTCAGCTTTACCACAATAAAGACACAATCCCTTGGTGAATCTCCGGTCTCTTTCCTGAGAGCGGAGTGACATCACCCCAACCTCCATCGGTTCCCCGCCATCAGAGCAGATTTTCTGGGGACTAGGACCTGACATTACAGGAGTCTTTACCTCATTGAGCCTGCACCTCAGTCTCCTGTCTATACAAACAGCTAACTGCATAGCTTCCTGCAGAGTCTCAGGTGCAGGGAATGCAATTATCAAATCCTTAACCCTTTTACTCAGACCAGCAAGAAATAAACATCTCAGCGCCAAATCATTCCACTTAACTTTGGAAGTCCATCTCCTGAAGTGTGTGCAATAATTTTCAACATCATCTGACCCCTGATTCCAACGTCTAAGTTCTGATTCAGCAGATGAGGCTCGATCAGGATCGTCATATAATAGCCCCATAGCAGAAAAAAATTCTTCAACAGACCTCAAACACGGATCATTAGGCTGGAGAGAAAAGGCCCACCCCTGTGGTTCATTGCGCAAAAGTGACATAATAAAACCAATGCGCTGTGATTCATTCCCAGAGGACCTTGGTCTCAAACGAAAATATAACAAACAAGCATTTTTAAAGGAAAAAAAATCTTGCTGTTTACCATAAAAAACATCAGGCAGTCCTACCTTGGGTTCGACAAAATGCGCTCCAGGACAGCTACTCACGTGTTGCTGAAGCTCGGCCACCTCCAGAGACAATCCCTGCAAGCGTTGAGCCAAATCTTGGACGGAAACCATACTGTACTGATCCCCAAATTTCTTTCCTTTTAGTTTTTTGGGCTTGACTTTCTGTTATGATCTGCAACAAGTACTAAGGAAAGATAGGGGAAAGCTGTCCCTACAGTAAGACTAAGCTGAATCCCTACGATGTAGCGGGTGTAGTGCCGGCGTCCCTGCCCTCTGCTAGGCAGGGACGCTGTTCCCCTCACCGCTCTGCTCCGTGCCCGGCGTCCCTCTCCCGCTCTGCTGGCAGCGCGCGCTCCTTCCCGGCCACTGTGCTTAGGGCGCGCGCGCGCGCCCTCCCTCCCTCTTAAAGGGGCCGCGCGCGCCGTCCTAAGGAGTCCCCGGCCAATGGCCGGAGGACTTTACCATATATAAGGCACCTCCTCCAAAATGGAGGTGCCCGAGCAATGTTGTTGCACCGTTCTACTCTGCTTCAGCCCTCAGGTCCCGTTGCCAGTTACCTGCCAGTTACCTACCAGATTCCTGCCAGCTTGCTGTTCTAATCCTGCCTGATTTCCAGCTACCTGCCTGCTTGCCTGAGGTCCGACGGTCTGCCTTACAACTCCGGTCAGTCTGTCTATGGACCAGCTTGCCCGCTCACCTGGGAGCGCTTCTCCGCTACCTGCCTGCTTGCCTGCCCGAGGCTCCGCTGTCACGTGCTGTGACCACCAGCTATTCCAGACTCTTGCCCGCTCACCTGGGAGCGCTTCTCCGCTACCTGCCTGCTTGCCTGCCCGGAGGCTCCGCTGTCACGTGCTGTGACCACCAGCTATTCCAGAAACTCTTGCCCGCTCACCTGGGAGCGCTTCTCCGCTACCTGCCTGCTTGCCTGCCCGGGGGTTCCGCTGTCACGTGCTGGTACCACCAGCTATTCCAGAGACTCTTGCCTGCTCACCTGGGAGCGCTTCTCCGCTACCTGCCTGCTTGCCTACCTGGAGGCTCCGCCGTCACGTGCTGTGACCACCTGCTATTCCAGAGACTCTCGCTTGCTCACCTGGGAGCACACATCCTCCATCTGCCTTGCTAGCCTACCTGGAGGTTCAGCCATCACAGGTCGTACCTACCCTTTACCTAGAGACTGCCCCGGTCACTTGCCGTGACCTCCAGCCCGTTCTTCCAGAGACTGCCCCGGTCACTTGCCGTGACCTCCAGCCCGTTCTTCCAGAGACTGCCCTGATCACTTGCCGTGACCTCCTGCCCGTACACCCAGAGACTGTCCCGGTCACCTGCTGTGACTGCCTGCATGGTCGCCACCCGCTCCCTTACAAGGACCGCTCCCTTGTATAGTAGCCCAGAGTTTCCGCCTCCCAGACCCGTTACAGTTTGCTCGGGCCATGGAACCCGGTGGCACCCAAGCTCCCTCGCTCTCGGACCTGTGTCATGAACTGTCCCGTCAAAGTTCCCAACAGGAGTCCATCCTGGGTCACCTGCGGAATGTCAATACTCGCCTGGACACTCTGACTGTTCCACCAACAACCTCCGCCAGTGCCATGTCTCGCAATCCGGCAGCTCCGCTGTCCACTAACACCATGATATCCTACCCCGGACCTCGGCTTTCTGCACCTCCTCGCTTCGGAGGCGACTCAGCCCAGGCTCGGGGCTTCATAAATCAGTGCACCCTGCACTTTGAACTATTGTCCCACCAGTTTAACTCCGACCGAGCCAAAATTGCATTCATCATGTCCCATCTCACCGGGGAGGCCCAAGCCTGGCTAAATCCTCTATGGGAGAGAGGAGACCCCCTGGTGTCCAACTTGCCTGCTTTTCTCATGGCTTTCCGGAAAGTCTTCGACGAACCCGGACGGAAGACCTCATCCGCATCATCGTTGCTACTCCTCCGTCAGGAAAGTCTCACCGTGGGCCAATATGCCATACGGTTCCGTACCCTTGCCTCGGAGCTGGCCTGGGATAACGACGCTCTGATTTCCGTCTTCTGGGAGGGTCTGTCCGGCCGTATTAAAGATGAACTTGCCGGTCGGGACATTCCTACCACTCTCGATGACTTAATAACTCTTGCCACCCGGATTGACCTACGGTTCCAGGAGCGTGCCAGAGAGGTCACCCATGAGAGGAGGTTACCACGTCTAGCTCCTACTTTTCAGAAACCCGTCACTCCTTCTGTCTCTAACCAGGTACACCCTCCTGAGCCTATGCAGGTCGACCAGACCAAGATGGTCAAGACCCGTCAGGACTTACGCCGTGCCGAGGGGACCTGCTTCTACTGTGGCAGTAAGGAGCACCGGATCCGTGCCTGCCCGGAGAGGTCGGGAAACGACTGTGTCTAGGTTCGCTCAGAGAGGTCCACCTAGACAAGAATAAATCCTCTCCATCCCTGCTGTTGTCAGTTTCAATCGTCTACGGGGAGAACCGTTATTTCGAACTAGCCCAACTGGACTCTGGAGCAGCCGGGAATCTTATTTCACAGTCCCTGGTAGAGAAATACCGCATCCCCACCAAACCTCTGGCTGTACCCTTGTCTGTTGCTGCCGTGGATGGGGGGCTCTTACCACGCCCCATCCAACTCATCACCGAATCCATTACTCTGCAGGTGGGAATGCTGCATTCTGAAAGTATCTCCTTCCATTTTCTGCCTGGACTCTCTCACGCCCTCTTGCTAGGCCTACCTTGGCTCCAGAAACATGCACCCGTTCTTGACTGGCAGACCGGAGAAGTCCTTCGCTGGGGACAGGGCTGCCATAAGACCTGTCTGGTTCCCGTTCATCCCGTCCGTCCTTCTCCTACCCCAGCTAATCTACCTGGACTTCCGATTCCTTATTGATCTTATGCTGATGTCTTTAATAAAAAGGAGGCAGAGACACTACCCCCTCATAGACCATACGACTGCCCTATCGACCTGTTACCTGGTACTTCTCCTCCCCGTGGGCGTATTTATCCATTATCCGCTGCTGAGACCCGGTCGATGTCCGAATATATTGAGGAGAATCTGGCCAGGGGATTCATCCGGAAATCTACCTCCCCGGCGGGAGCAGGCTTCTTTTTCGTCAAAAAGAAGGACGGCTCTCTCGTCCCTGTATAGACTATAGAGGCCTTAACCAGATCACGGTGAAGAATAAGTACCCCCTTCCGCTCATTCCGGAGTTATTTGATCGTCTGAGGGGGGCTAGAATCTTCACCAAACTGGACCTCCGTGGGGCGTACAACCTGGTTCGTATCCGTCAGGGGGATGAATGGAAGACGGCATTCAACACCCGGGACGGCCACTATGAATATCTAGTAATGCCCTTTGGCCTCTGTAACGCTCCTGCCGTCTTTCAAGAGTTGGTCAATGACATCTTCCGGGACCTTCTCTACTCCTGCGTAGTGGTGTACCTGGACGACATCTTGGTCTTCTCTCCGGATCTCCAGACTCACCGGAGGGATGTTCGTCAGGTCCTGCTCAGGCTCAGGCAGAACCATCTCTACGCTAAATATGAGAAGTGCCTCTTTGAGCAGACCTCGCTTCCGTTTCTGGGCTACATTATCTCTCAGACCGGCCTACAAATGGATCCTGAGAAACTGTCTGCCATCGAGAAATGGCCCCGACCAGAGGGGTTGAAGGCTATTCAACGGTTCCTGGGCTTCGCCAACTATTACCGCCTCTTCATCCCGCACTTCTCTTCCCGGACTGCCCCAATTTCCGCGCTCACCCGTAAGGGTACTAATCCCAAAGAGTGGCCGCCCGAAGCAGAGGAGGCCTTTCTTTCCCTAAAACAGGCCTTCTCTTCCGCCCCGGTGCTGCATCGCCCGGACGGCAACAAGCAGTTCTTCCTGGAAGTTGACGCCTCCTCCTCTGGAGCCGGAGCGGTACTTACTCAAAAATCATCTTCCGGGAGAATGGTAACTTGTGGCTTCTTCTCCAAACTCTTCTCCTCTTCTGAGCGCAACTATTCCATAGGAGACCGAGAGTTATTGGCCATCAAGCTGGCGTTGGAGGAGTGGCGTTACCTACTCGAGGGGGCTCTTCATCCGGTAATAATTTACACTGACCACAAGAACTTGGCTTACCTCCAGCATGCCCAGAGACTTAACCCGCGCCAAGCCCGGTGGTCCTTGTTTTTTGCTCGCTTTGATTTTGTTCTTCATTTTCGCCCGGCTGACAAAAACGTCAAAGCAGACGCCTTGTCCCGATCCTTTCTGGTGTCCGATCTCGAGGAAGAACCTAAACATATCATCGATCCCGCCAGAGTAATGCAGGTGGCTCCCGTGAGTCTAAATCGTCTCCCTCCCGGTAAGACGTTTGTTTCAGTACCTGATCGGGAGAAGATCCTACACTGGGGCCATTCATCTAAACTAGCTGGCCACGCCGGTCAGAAAAAGACCCTCCAGCTTATTGCCCGGCACTATTGGTGGCGTACCCTGCACAAGGACATAATAGACTTTGTTTCTGCCTGTGTGTCCTGCGCCCGCAACAAAGTCCCGAGACATCTGCCAGCCGGACGCCTCCTTCCGCTTCCTGTACCTGCTGCCCCCTGGCAGCGTATAGCAATGGACTTTATAACTGATCTCCCCGTCTCTGCCGGTTGTACGGTCATTTGGGTGGTCGCTGACCGCTTTTCCAAGATGGCTCACTTTATTCCCCTGCCAGGCCTTCCGTCTGCACCCGAGCTGGCTAAAGACTTTATCCGCCACATCTTCCGTCTTCATGGCCTGCCCCTCCACATCGTGTCGGATCGTGGGGTACAGTTCACCTCACGTTTCTGGAGAGCCACTTGTAAACTACTAGACGTCACCCTGGACTTCTCTTCTGCTTACCACCCACAGTCCAATGGTCAAGTGGAGCGGATCAATCAGAACCTGACCAGTTACCTCCGGCACTTCGTTAATGCCCACCATTCTGACTGGGTGGATCTCCTACCATGGGCCGAGTTCTCTTATAATAATCACGAGAGCGAATCCTCCTCCAAATCCCCGTTTTTTGTAGTCTTTGGTCAGCATCCTCGGATTCCTTTTCCTGTCTCCACCTCTGTGGACAACCCGGCTGCGGAATCTCTCGTTAGCAAATTTTCCTCCATATGGGAGAGTACCCGGTCCGCACTCCTTCTGTCATCCGAGCGTATGAAAAGACACGCTGACAAAAAACACCTGGATCCTCCACAATTTCGTCCAGGAGATAAAGTCTGGCTCTCATCTAAATATGTTCGACTCAAGATACCTTCTTACAAGTTAGGGCCTTGGTTCATCGGTCCTCTGGAGGTCATCAGTCAGATCAACCCGGTGGCCTATAAATTGAAACTCCCGGCCAACTTACGGATCCCTAACTCCTTCCATGTATCTCTCCTCAAACCCGTGGTGCTTAACTCTTTTTCCAAGTCTACAGGTACGCCTCCTGCTCCGGTTTCTGCTGAGGATGAGTTTGAGGTAGAGAACATTCTTGCCACCAAAAGGGTAAGAGGAAAGACCTTTTTTCTGATAGATTGGAAGGGGTTTGGTCCTGAGGAGAGAACGTGGGAGCCCCGGGAGAACATCCATGCCCCTCTCATCCTAGCTAAATTTCTATCTGGCCTAAAAAAGGGGGGGCCTAAAGGGGGGGGTACTGTAGTGCCGGTGTCCCTGCCCTCTGCTAGGCAGGGACGCTGTTCCCCTCACCGCTCTGCTCCGTGCCCGGCGTCCCTCTCCCGCTCTGCTGGCAGCGCGCGCTCCTTCCCGGCCACTGTGCTTAGGGCGCGCGCGCGCGCCCTCCCTCCCTCTTAAAGGGGCCGCGCGCGCCGTCCTAAGGAGTCCCCGGCCAATGGCCGGAGGTCTTTACCATATATAAGGCACCTCCTCCAAAATGGAGGTGCCCGAGCAATGTTGTTGCACCGTTCTACTCTGCTTCAGCCCTCAGGTCCCGTTGCCAGTTACCTGCCAGTTACCTGCCAGATTCCTGCCAGCTTGCTGTTCTAATCCTGCCTGATTTCCAGCTACCTGCCTGCTTGCCTGAGGTCCGACGGTCTGCCTTACAACTCCGGTCAGTCTGTCTATGGACCAGCTTGCCCGCTCACCTGGGAGCGCTTCTCCGCTACCTGCCTGCTTGCCTGCCCGGAGGCTCCGCTGTCACGTGCTATGACCACCAGCTATTCCAGACTCTTGCCCGCTCACCTGGGAGCGCTTCTCCGCTACCTGCCTGCTTGCCTGCCCGGAGGCTCCGCTGTCACGTGCTGTGACCACCAGCTATTCCAGAGACTCTTGCCCGCTCACCTGGGAGCGCTTCTCCGCTACCTGCCTGCTTGCCTGCCCGGGGGTTCCGCTGTCACGTGCTGGGACCACCAGCTATTCCAGAGACTCTTGCCCGCTCACCTGGGAGCGCTTCTCCGCTACCTGCCTGCTTGCCTACCTGGAGGCTCCGCCGTCACGTGCTGTGACCACCTGCTATTCCAGAGACTCTCGCTCACCTGGGAGCACACATCCTCCATCTGCCTTGCTAGCCTACCTGGAGGTTCAGCCATCACAGGTCGTACCTACCCTTTACCTAGAGACTGCCCCGGTCACTTGCCGTGACCTCCAGCCCGTTCTTCCAGAGACTGCCCCGGTCACTTGCCGTAACCTCCAGCCCGTTCTTCCTGAGACTGCCCTGATCACTTGCCGTGACCTCCTGCCCGTACACCCAGAGACTGTCCCGGTCACCTGCTGTGACTGCCTGCCTGGTCGCCACCCGCTCCCTTACAAGGACCGCTCCCTTGTATAGTAGCCCAGAGGTTCCGCCTCCCAGACCCGTTACAGCGGGCTGCCTGTTCCAAGTGAACAGACCCACCTTAGTCCTCGGCTAGTCTGAACGAAGACCTGTAGAATTAAGGGGAGGGGTCCCTAAAAGAACTAAGGACTGGGACAAAAAAGGGACACCTCCTAAACAGAAGTTGTTGCAGAACACAAAAAGACAAACTGCCAAAAAGAACTAGAGGTCCCAGAGGACCAAACGAACTTGACAGAGAAAGGCACAGAAGCACCAGGCTAGAGAGACAGTAGAACACTAAAGTCCAGCACAGCCAGAAGGGCGGAGCTGGAATATAAAGGCAGATGGTCACATGACCGCAAACCACAAGATAGAAAAAACAAACAGGAGGGTTCTAACACCACTATGTTGAAGACAAAAGAGCTGACGAAGGACACCAGAAACAAAATTGTAGCCCTCCACCAGGCTGGGAAGACTGAATCTGCAATAGGCAAGCAGCTCGGAGTGAAGCAATAATTAGAAAATGGAAGACATACAAGACCATTGATAATCTCCCTCGATCTGGGGCTCAACACAAGATCTCACACCATGGGGTCAAAATGATATCAAGAATAGAGATGAGCGTTGTTCGACTCGAACTGTTCGCCAATCTCAAATTCGAGCTGATTTGGGCGGTGTTCGAGCCGCTCGGCGAACACGAACGATTTGAGAAAAATTCGGCTGTTCGAGGTTATGTTCGATAGCTGTTCGTGCACCAAAATCACAACTGTATTTTTTCTCAGTAATGATGAAAATGAATGTTAATACGCAGTTTGAGTGTACAGCGGGGCGGGGGGAGGGGCAGGGGATGGATCTCTGCAGGAATAATGAAGATCTCCATTTTTTTTTCTCTTTCCCGCATTTACAGTGGGGAGGTGCAATCTGTCAGCCTATCAGCAATGCACACACGGAGCGAAGTGCTTTTTTTCACACAAGCAAGGGCATGAGTCATTGGCAGTGTATGTCACATGTCCTTGCCCTATAAGACGCAGCCATTTTCTCCGTCGCCACCATTTTCTCACTGCTGCAGCTGCGTGTTAGACGGCACCGCTGTTGCTGTGTGCGCTATACCTTGTTAATTTCAAGCCAATTTTCGCACATATCTACAGATAGCTTGGGAGTAGGGAATAGTTGTGATTGCAGTCCTTTTAAGGACTAGGTTACAGCATTTCCTACGACTTTTATCAGGCTGGTCTGTGCTCTTAAATAGATAGGTTGTGGGAGTAAATACTAATTGTAATTGCAGTCCTTTTCAGGACTAAGTTACATCAGTTCCTATCAGTTTTTGCCAGGCAGGTCTGTGCCAGTGCTGTGCAAGTTTTTTTCACAGCATTTGGCTGAATCTAGCAAAGCTAATCCTTTTTGGCCTATTGCAGAGTGTGTTAGTCAGTGGAGTAGCCTATCTGTGTTGCAAGATACACCACCTGTGTATAGAATACCAATTTTTTTACTGAACCTAGTGAAGCAAAACCTTTTGGGCATAGCATCATTCTATTAGTCCATCTATACTGACCTCCATAAGGTTGCAAATTGAATATAATTTTTTTTTGCATCTAGCTCTGAAAAAATATTTGTCCTTCTAGTAGTGTGTGGGACTTATTCTACTGGTCCATCTATACTGACCTCCATCAGGTTGCAAATTAAAAATATTTTTTTGTCTGCATCTAGCTCTGAAAAAATATTTGGCCTTCTAGCAGTGTGTGGGACTTGGTCTCTTAGTCCGTCTATACTGACCTCCATCAGGTTGCAAATTAAAAATAATTTTTATCTGCAACTAGCTCTGAAAAAATATTTGGCCTTCTAGCAGTGTGTGGGACTTGTTCTATTAGTCAATCTATACTTACCTCCATCAGGTTGCAAATTGAATATAATTTTTTTCTGCATCTAGTTCTGAAAAAATATGTGTCCTTCTAGCAGTGTGTGGGACTTGTTCTTTTAGTCCATCTATACTGACCTCCATCAGGTTGCAAATTCAAAATAATTTTTTGTCTGCATCTAGCTCTGAAAAAATATTTGGCCTTCTAGCTGTGTTTGGGACTTGTTCTATTAGTCCATCTATACTGACCTCCATCAGGTTGCAAATTGAATATAATTTTTTTCTGCATCTAGCTCTGAAAAAATATTTGGGCTTCTAGCAGTGTGTGGGACTTGGTCTATTAGTCCATCTATACTGACCTCCATCAGGTTGCAAATTGAATATAATATTTTTCTGCATCTAGCTCTGAAAAAATATTTGGCCTTCTAGCAGTGTGTGGGACTTGTTCTATTAGTCCATCTATACTGACCTCCATCAGGTTGCAAACAGAATATAATTTTTTTCTGCATCTACCTCTGAAAAAATATTTGGGCTTCTAGCTGTGTGTGGGACTTGTTCTATTACTCCATCTATACTGACCTCCATCAGGTTACAAATTGAATATAATTTTTTTCTGCATCTATCCCAGCCAATAGTTTTGGCCTAATAACACAGTTTGGCCACTCAGCTCTGCTCGGTTCCCATCCATTGTTTTTTTGTGCAAACAACTCCAGAGTTGTGAATTAGTTAACCACCAAAATGAGTGGAAAAAGGCCTGCTGCTGGTGGAAAGGGGAATAGGCGTGTAGGGAAGGGGAAAAAAGGTTGTGTCCGTGGGGTCGGTGTTAAAGCAACAGTAACATCTGCAGAAGAAAGACCATCTTCCAGCAAAACTAAAATGTCTACTTCTTTTAGCGGACAATGTGATAAGATCCCTTTCTTACGGCCATGCCAATCGCTACAAATTCCAGATGAGGCACAAAAACAGGAGGTGCTTCAACGGATATCAAGTGTTCCTTTAAGTGGGCTCTCCTCCACATCAACTTCAACATCACAAATACTCCAGTCCTCAAAGGTGTCACCCCAATCGCACTTGCTTCCTCACAGCTCCCAAATCTCCAGCTGCCCATCTGAGTATGAGGTAGAACAGATGGTTGAGTCTGCAGAGCTGTTTACTCATACTATAGCCTGGGAATCAGAGGTCGGCTCCAGCGCTTCTGTGAATCAAGACGAGAAAATAATCTGCACTGATGCCCAGAATCTTTATGAGTCGAATCCAGGACCAGACGCTGAAGGTTCTGACCATAATGTAGACCCTCATTCCCAAACTGTAACTCCTGTTGGTGGAGACAATGAGGAAGATGATGATGAGACTCAAATACCTGATTGGAGCGACAACTTTAGTTTTTTGTCAGGGCAGGAACAGGTTGGCTCTGAGGACGACGGGTGTGATAATGCACAGGGTGATGATGATGAGGTTGGAGATCCCACTTACTGTCAACCCACAGACAGCCAAGAGATGAGGTCAGCAGAGGAGGTGGAGGAGAATGCTAGTGACGACGAGGTCAGGTTGCGCCTTCCTGGACAGAGACGTAGTACTGGAAGCACGTCAACAACTGCATCCTCAAACACAACTCTGCCTCTCACCACAAGTCGTGGTGGCTCTTCAGGTCGCATGGGTGCTAAGCCTTGCATAGCCTGGGCATTTTTTCAGATCGATAAAGATGACCCAACTCGTGTTATCTGTAACATTTGTCAGCAAAAGCTAAGTAGAGGCCAAAAAATACATAGTTTGAGTACTTCATGCATGAACCGGCACATGGACATGAAGCATAAGTTGCAGTGGGAAGTTCACTGTGCTACAATGCAGCCTAGCCGGCCGGGCCAACCACCGTCTGCCATATCTTGTGCATCCGCGGCCTCTTCATCCTCTGTGACTGGGGGGACAGCAGTCACACCTGTTTTGGGGCGCAGACCTGCCACCTCTTTACCCGCAACAGCCAGCGTGATTGGCAGGTCATCATTTTCTTTGGAGGTGGTAACATCAGCTGGTGTTGAGCGCTGTCTGATATCGATAGCACCACCTTTGGATCAAGGCAACCTAACATGTCCGCCTGCATCCTCCTCACAGACCGGCAGTTTGCCGGGGACACCCTTATCAACCCCGTCTAAGCACAATAGCCAGCCCTCGGTCCCTCAGATGTGGACAAGTAAAAGACCATTTCCTCCTAGCTATGAGAAAGCTAAGAGGTTGAATTTCACCATCTGCAAGCTCTTGGCTACAGAAATGCTGCCTTTCCGCCTGGTGGACACAGAGGATTTTCGAGACCTTATGTCTGTTGCAGTGCTCCAGTACCATATGCCCAGTCGGCACTACTTCTCAAAGAAAGGTGTGCCTGCGCTCCACCAGCTTGTCGCACACAACATCACCGTTTCTTTGAGAAACTCTGTGTGTGACAGGGTGCATTTCACCACAGACACTTGGACGAGTAGGCATGGACAGGGGCGTTACATGTCGCTGACTGGGCACTGGGTAACTATGGTGACAGCAGGACAAGGGGCTGCTGTCCAAGTCTTTCCGTCCCCACGAGTTGTGCGTCAATCCTCTTTATCTCAAAGTTCCTCCACTGCGTCTGCTTCCTCAACTTCCTCTCGGTCCTCCACCTGCACCCAAAGCCTGTCTGCTCATGCCACAAGCTTTCTAACTGCGCAGAAGGGATCCTGCACACCTCCTTAATATGCTGGCAGTAGGGCTCAACGTCATCAGGTGGTTTTTACTTTGAAATGTCTAGGAAATGTGAGTCACACAGCTGAGGAGTTGTGGTCAGCTCTGGAGAACCAATTTTATGAATGGTTGTCTCCACTGGACCTGAAACCAGGGAAGGGCGTGTGCGACAATGCTGCAAACCTGGGTGCGGCCCTTCGCCGGGGCAATGTCACACACGTGCCTTGTATGGCTCACGTGTTGAACCTGGTTGTCCAGCAATTTTTAGCCCACTATCCCGGACTAGATGGCCTTCTGCAGAGGGCACGGTCGCTGTGTGCCCACTTCCGCCGTTCGAATCCCGTAGCTCAGTGACTTACATCTCTACAGAAGTCGTTGGGCCTGCCACTTCACCGGCTAAAATGCGATGTGCCTACCCGGTGGAATTCAACTCTGCACATGTTGCAGCGACTGTGGCAGCACCAACAAGCCCTGGTGCAATACGTTCTGACGTATAGCCTGGGCCAACGAGATCCAGAGGTGGGGCAAATCACGCTGGAGGAGTGGTCTCAGATCAGGGACCTATGCACCCTTCTGCACAGTTTTGAAATGGCGACGAAGATGTTTAGTGCTGACGATGCCATTATCAGCATGACTATTCCGGTGATTTACATGCTGGAGCACATGTTAAACAGAATTCGGAGTCAGGTGGTGGCACAAGAGGAGGTGGAGGAAGTAGAGGAGGAGGAGTTGTATGCGGAAGGGCTAACAACTGCAAGGTCCAGACGGTCGGCAGCACCAAGGCGGCAGGCATGTAAGGGTGGGGGAGATGGTTTTACCAGGGCGCATGGTAGCAGCCAAACTAGTGAGGAAGGTGCTGGAGTCCAGGAAGAAGTGGAGGACGAACTGATGGAAGACTCATCAGATGAGGGAGACCTTGATCACATTTCTGTTGTGCGAGGTTGGGTGGAGAGGACAGAGGAAGGAAGCATGATTGTTACCTCGCCACCAACACAACAGGGACTTGGTGCTCCTGGATGCGCAACACACATGAGTGCCTTCTTGCTGCACTACCTGCAACATGACCCTCGAATTGTGAGAATTAGAAATAATCCTGACTACTGGGTTGCCACACTGTTAGATCCCCGGTACAAAAGTAAATTTGCAGAAATTATTCCTGCCATAGAAAGGGATGCACGCATGCAGGAGTATCAGCAGAAACTGTTGCAGAATCTTACATGTGCTTTTCCACAAAACACCAGTGGTGCACAGACTGAATCTCACAGTTCCAACTTGCCAACCGTGGGACCGTCAAGTGTTCAGCACTCAAACCGTAACAGAAACACAGTATCTGTTGGTAACATCAATTTTGCGGATTCATTTCACCACTTTTTTAGCCCATCCTTTGCAAGGCCACAGGAGACAAGAAGTCTGACACATAATCAACGCCTAGAGACGATGGTACAGGAGTATCTCCAAGTAAACATTGAAGCCATGACTGTGTCACAGGACCCTTGCTCTTTTTGGGCTTCCAATCTGGATAAATGGCTGGAGCTAGCCACTTACGCCTTGGAGATCTTGTCATGCCCCGCAGCCAGCGATCTGTCTGAACTTGTGTTCAGCACTGCTGGTGGTGTGCTGACAGATACGCGCACGCGGCTCTCCACTGATAATGTAGACAGACTCACGTTTATAAAGATGAACAAATCATGGATCCGAAACTACTTTTCTACCCCTGTGTCATCCTGGGGAGAGTAAAAGCTTGATGATTGGTTAAAATCACCTCACCAACCATTTTAAGCTTTCAAATTACTAATCATGTTTATCTGTATCTTGGCTGGAAAATTATTTGGGCTTTGTAGCAGTGTGCAGTACTGATTCTATTAGGCTATCTATACTAAGCTCCACCAGATTTAAAATTACTAATCATGTTTATCTGTATCTTGGCTGGAAAATAATTTGGGCTTTTTAGCAGTGTGCAGTACTAATTCTATTAGGCCATCTATACTAAGCTCCACCAGATTTAAAATTAATAATAATTTTTAGCTGCATCTAGCCCGGAAAATAATTTTGGGGCTCCGAGATGCGCAAGACACATAAGTGCCTTCTTGCTGCACTACCTGCAACATGACCCTCAGATTGTCAGAATTCGAAGTAATCCTGACTACTGGGTTGCCACACTCTTAGATCCCCCACACTCTTCGATTAACCTTTTCATTTTAATAAAGACCAAAAAAATGGTCATTTTTGAAATTATAAGCATTAGCAGGTTATTAGAAACTGAAATCAAACAGTTTTCAACTCAAAACTTTATTCTAGGTGATGTTACATTTGCACATAGGACCCCTTGTTCGAAAGGAGCTTCTGAACTCTCTCGCCCATTGAATTTGTCAGGTTTTGGATGGTTTCTGCTTCAATTGTTTTGCATGAGGACAGAATACCCTCCCAGAGCTGTTGCTTAGATGTGAACTGCCTCCCGCCATCATAGACACTCCTTTTGATGATGCTCCAGAGGTTCTGAATGGGGTAGAGGTCAGGGGAGCATGGGGGTCACACCATAAGTTTGTCCCCTTTTATGCCCATATCAGCCAGAGATGCAGATGTGTTATGTGCAGCATGAGACGGTGCATTATCATGCATAAAAATGATCTTGCTGTGGAATACACGGTTCTTCTTCTTGAACCATGGCAGGAAGTGCTGTTTGAGAAACTCCACATACATTATGGAGTTCATCTTTACCCCTTCAGGGATCCTAAAGGGGCCGACAATCTCTCTCCCCATGATTCCAGCCCAAAACATTACTCCACCTCCTCCTTGTTGGCGCTGTAGCCGTGTTTGCGTGGTGTGTCCATCAACCAGCCATCCTCCACTCCATCCATCTGGACCATCGAGCGTTGCACGGCACTCATCCGTGAACAAAACAGTTTTGAAATCAGTCTTCATGTAATGTTTGGCCCACTGGAGCCGTTTCTGCTTGTGTGAAGTGGATAGAGGAGGTCGACAGGATGGCGTATGCACAGCTGCAAACCTCTGAAGGACCCTGCATCTTGTTGTTCGGGGGACGTTGGAGGCACCATCAGCTTCAAAAACTTGTCTGCTGCTATGACAAGGCTTTTTTGCCGCTGCTCTTTTAACCTGACGTAATTGCCTGTAGGAAAGAGTTCTCAATTTGCCCTTATCAACATACACACGTGTGTACTGTGAATCAGCTACATACTTCTTGATTGCCAAGACACTTCATCCTGATCATTGCACAATTTTGATTGTAGTCATGCCTTGACCTAAACAATCCACAATTTGTTGCTTCTCAGCAGCCGACACATCCTTTTTCTTTCCCATTTTGGCAGAAAATGTAGGCTGCTTAATAATGTGGGACAGCCTTCTTAAGTAGTCTTGCCTTTCATTGGACACACCTGCCAAACTAATTAGCACAGGTGTCTGCAATTGCTTACAGTGATATAAAGAGCCCTGACACACATCACCATCAATGAGTTTAACTGACAAACAAACAAATTCTTCCCTTATCACTCCTAAACACTTTTTGCATAATAATTTGGAACACAGTGTACATGTGCTTTTCCACAAAACACCAGTGGTTCACGTAGTGAATCTTACAGTTCTAACTTGCCAACCGTGGTCTGTATGGAGTTGTTCAATAAAGGGCCCAAAATTAAGATAACATAGATGGGAGAGGTCTCTATGAATAGGAATTCCTAAGTATTTGATACCCTGTGAGGGCCAGGCAAAGGGAAAGTTGGACTGGATGGAATCCTGTATGGATTTGGGGAGGGAGACATCGAGGGCCTCAGACTTCGCTGCATTGATTTTAAAATTTGACCATGTAACAAAGTGATCTATTTCAGCCATAACAGCATGGATGGATATATGTGATTGAGTGATATATACTAGGACATCATCAGCAAATAGAGAGCACTTGTACTCGGTGCCTCCCACCTCAATCTACCTAATATTGGGGTTATGGCGAATTGATGAGAGAAGGTGCTCCGTCACTAGGATGTATAAGAGAGGGGACAGAGGACATCCCTGCCTTGTCCCATTGGTGATTATGAAAGGTGATGAAAATGTTCTGACGCGCCCCCTGGTCCTTGGGACACCCGGAGCCGGACCCTTTTTGGTGGATGCTGGTGGTTGTAGTCTCCGTGGCGACGACCCGGTTCCGTGGCTCAGGGCGGTCAAGCCAGTGGCGGAACTATTTATGTGGTTTTGATGTTTAAATGTCCGACTACGCCACCCGTGGATTGCGGTCAGAGTGAACCGCCGCTGCAGGGCAGACCGCTGAGGCTGGTGTTGTGGGTGCAGCAGAGCATAGCATAACTCCCCACGGGAGGAGTATAGCCTCAGGGCAGTGTATGCGGAGGATGGGGGTGATGGTGCTGGGCAGCAGCAGTAACGACACGGAGTCAGTGATGCAGTCCAGGGCCTTTACTCACAGTTCTTATTATCCAGACCATGTCCGCAGGTAACGGCTGCCCACGTCGTACTGTGCTCACCAGGTGAGGGGCTCAGGCAACTCCCAGATAACTTTGGAGCGCTTCACAGGACCCCCTTTGTGTGTCCTTTGTCTGGCCTTTCTTACCAACCCTTCTGTCCGGCTGCCTCGGGCCTCCTCTTGGTAAACTTGGCGCCAGTTTCCCTGACCCTATGTGGTGCCTTCCTAGCGGGTGTAGCGAGGGGCTGCGCCACATATAATGTCACAGCCTCCGGTTTCTAGCTGAAGGTCGTTTCCCGCCTCCACTAGTTTCGGGGACCGGTCTCCCCCTTTGTCCTGACCCCTCCACGCAGGTGGATTCGGGCGTGCGGTGGCGACTCGCCCATCCGCACCCCTGGGATCCCTTCGTTCCTCGTTCCTGGAGCCTTCTCCGCTCCTCTTCCTTCCTTCTCCCTCTTCCAGGCCTGCTCCTCTGTTACTAGGCCCGCCTCCGAAGCAGAGCTCATGCAGAGCCCGTGCTCCCTGTCACTTCTGCTCAGACTTCTCTGCACTGAACTAATATGGTGCCCACCTTTTATACTCCCTTCTCAATGCACCCAGGAACTGCTTCCTCCCTGCTCCTGCACTACAGGGTTCCCCTTCCTCAGTGTTCCCTGCCCCCACTCCAGCCAGGGACAGGGACTGTCGTGTCCATCTCAGGGGCATATTGGTCGCCCTGCCCCACGGCAATGTGGTGTAATGCATGCAGGTGTCGGGTCCTGATCCACACTCCATCCTTACCTGAGAGTGAGATATCACACCTCTGGGTGAGGTGCAATACCTCTTTAGCAACTGAGCCCTCGGGGTGCTACAGTTCCATTTATCTTCAGCCTAGGTGATGTATTGCGATACAGGGCCGTGATTTTGGCTATAAAAGGGTCCCCTAGATCCCTACCCCAAGCTTTTTAAGAGAATAATATATGGCGTGCCAGGAGACTCTATGGAATGCTTTCTCAGCATCCAATGAGAGTATCTAATTACAAATTTTTAACTGCATCTAGCCCAGGAAATACTTTGTGCCTAGTAGCAGTGTCTGCTAGTCAGCGGATTATCCCGGCTGGTAAGCAAGCTACACCACCTGTAGTTTGGACACTTAATTTTTTCAAAAGAAATGCTTCGGGACCATGGGATACTCAGTGAAGAGCATCAGGAGGCACCCCAAGGCATAGGGGCTGGGACTGGACGTAGGATGCCTTGCGGTGGACAGCTGAGCTCGATCCTTATAAAAGCTTTTTAACTGCAGCAGCTTTAGTGGACGCTACTGGAGCTGGAATTACGTGGCTGCTGGCATGAGACTTGCCCTCCAATAGATCCTTGTAAATGGATTTAAAGTGTATTCATTCAAATTAGAGAGACAATTTAAATTGAAAAGCTTAGAGCTGCCTCCACCACAGGGGGGCTCGCTCGACCCACCAGCGGACAGGCACCAGTATTGGGAGAGGGGGGCTGGCCGTCAGGGTTCACCGCGGCTCTGGCACAAACCCGGCGACACGGAGGTGGCACAGGCAGGAGCGGACTGGCCGTGTCAGCTTCTCACTTTTTGGATTTTAGAAGGGCATGACATGCCTATATCTGTGTCTCCCCCTCCTTTTACTCCTCCACCTCTTTTCTTTTCACATGACTATATGTACTTGTCACTTTTCCATGTGTTAGTTCTGTCTTCTGAGCAGTTTGTCAGCTTTTGGACACCTTTGAAGGTGTTTTCTATGTGTTTCTATGTGTTTTTGTTTGCCTGCCATTGCTTTTAATGGTGTTCGAAGGTGTTCGACAAACAGTTCGACGAACAGTTCGGCGAACACACGGGTGTTCGACGAACCGAACCGAACCCGAACACTACGGGGGTGGCTCAACACTAATCAAGAACGCTGAGCAAAAATCCCAGAACCACACAGGGTGACCTAGTGAATGACCTGCAGAGAACTGGGACCGACGTTACACAGGCTACCATCAGTAACACACTACACCGCCAGGGGCTCAGATCCTGCAGTGCCATACTTGTCCCACTGCTTAAGCCATTATATATGTCTGGGCCCATCTGAAGTTTGCTAGAGAGCATTTGGATGATCCAGAAGAGTATTGGGAGAATGTCATATGGTCAGATGAAATCAAAGTAGAACTGTTTGGTAGAAACACAACTCAACATGTTTTTGGAGGAGAACAAATGCTGAGTTGCATCCAAAGAACACCATACCTACTGTGAAGCATGGGGGTGGCAACATCATGCTTTCAGCATGACAATGATCCCAAGCACACCACCAGGGCAACGAAGGAGTGACTTCGTAAGAAGCATTTCAAGGTCCTGTAGTGGCCTAGCCAGTCTCCAGATCTAAACCCTATAGAAAACCTTTGGAGGCAGGTGAAATTCAGTGTTGCCCAGCAACAGCCCCAAAACATCACTGTCTAGATGAGATATGCATGGAGGAATGGGTCAACATACCAGCAACAGTGTGTGCCAACCTTGTGAAGACTTACAGAAAACGCTTTATCTCTGTCATTGCCAACAAAGGATATATAATAAAGTACTGCGATGAACTTTTGTAATTGACCAAATACTTATTTCCCACCAAAATTTAAAAATAATTTCTTTCCAAATCAGACAATGTGATTTTCAGGATTTGTTTTCTGATTTTGTATCTCATAGTTGAGGTTTACCTATGATGTCAATTACAGGCCTCTCTCATCTTTTTAAGTCTGAGAACTTGCACAATTGGTGGCTGACTAAATACTTTTTTTCCCCACTGTATGTAAACTGCCCCCATAGCATTGTTAGTGATGCAATGTGCATCACTTACTCGCTTTTTTCATTAAAATTAGTGGTAATATAATGAGGATATAACATGTTATGTACTTATAATCATACCTGCTCATTCAGTCATAGGGGTGTGATTTTCACATTCAGTCATGGGTGGGTGCAGCATACAGTCAGTGCTGGCGCCTCCCATGAATTTGAATTTCACTCCCGGCGAGTTCTAAGTTGTGGGGCGCTTGCGCAGTATCACGGCGGGGCAGTAAAGCTTCCAGCGATTGGAGCCGCGCATGCGCTAAGATGATTAGCTCCCCGCAACTGCGCAGTGAGGCTGTGTACTTTCCAGCTTCACTGCATATGCGCTGTAACGAGCTGAAGCTGGAAACTTCAATGCGCATGCACTGGGAGCAGCTTGTCACAGCTTCACTGTGCATCACGGTTCATCATAGCGCATGTGCGGCTCCAAGCACTGGAAGCTTTACTGCCTGGCTGTGTCATACAGCGCAAGTGCCCCACAACTTCAGCACTCGCCGGGAGCAAAATTCAAATACGTGGGCGGTGCCAGCACTGACTGATTGCTGCATCCGCCCATGACTGAATGAGCAGGTATGATTATAAGTCCATATCATGTTATATCCTCATTATATTATCGCTAATTCTATTAATGAAAAAAGTGTGTTAGTGATGCACATTGCATCACTAACAACGCTACGGGGGCAGTTTACATAGCACATAAGACATGACAGGTTCCCTTTAAAGAGTGACTAAATAAAAAATAAATAAAAATAAAAATTTCCTCCAAGCATTGCAAAGATATTAATTTTTTAAATATTTATCAGTACCATATTTTGATGCTTTCTCATTTAAGCACTATGCTGCTGTGCTGTTTCAATGCCTAGATAATGCTACTTTAGAAGTTCCTTTTCCCTTTTGCTCAAAATAATAAGAGTAATAGCAACAATAAGAGTATGAGAATTCACCTTTCTGAGCATAGAGGTAGGAAGAAAAAAAGATCAGTCAGGGTAGGCCCATTACTCTGTCTGTTTAAATATAGTTGAAAGGAGAAGTAGTTGAGCACAAAGTGGACACTGAAGCACTGCATCATAGTGTTAGGAAAGAAAAAAATAAAATAAGTCTAGCCTAATATGTCTTGACAACATAATGTGCAGTCACATGACTCGGCGCACGTCATGAAGTCATGACATTATAACATGCCACAAGGTACAGACAGGGCCAGAAACGCCAGCAAGAGGAAAAGATGAGACCAGAGTCAGAATCAAATCATGAGTGTGTATCTTAGGATGTCAGGGGAAAACTAATGGGGAGTTGCAGTGGCAGGGTCAGGTGAAGATCGAGGTCCTCCTGGCCTATTTGCTTATTATGATATAGGGTGGGTAGACCCCATTGAATATATTTGATATTAATTGAATTGTCCAGTCAAATGCAAGTTATTCTGCCAAATTCAAATTTTGGCACATTCGCTCATCTTTTCTGTCGTCTATTAATTACTGGCTTTTTTGTTTCTGTGTCTCCTATCCAGTGTTCCTTATTAAGTGAACTCTGTCTGTTCTCATCTTTTTTACCTTTTGCTTGTCTATGCATAAATAACAGGAATGGTCAATTTTACATCTTTACTTGCCACACCAATACTGTACCCTGTTGCAGGTGATAATGGCTTTTTGGACATGTACCTACCTAGCATTTCTTATTATGTCTTTGTTTTGTTTTTTTGAGAAAGGAAATAATTTAACCATATATTTTCTGCCATATTTTGCTTGTACGTGTACCTACCTAACTAGTATTTCTTGTTATATTCTTTTTGGCAAGGGTGTAACGTCACATTGATCGTACACAACACCACTGTAACCAAATACTGGGCTCAGTGGCTCATGCGGTCTACTTTTGCACAGCTGTTAAGCTCAGGGATTAGCTAAAGCAGTGATGCTCACAGTCGACTGCTGCAGCCAAAACACTTGGTCTGGAGCAGTGGCAGAAAGCCATTGCTTCACCCAGGGAGGTTGAGATCCTGCTGTATTTTTTATTTTAGGCATTTTACAACATTTTGGGTATGTTTTCCTGAAAGTAGACAACCCTTTTAATTATGGAGTTGTACTAAATAAGAGGTAAATGAGAAAGTTGTAATAGCAATGGATGGGGTAATGTAGAAAAGAAAAAATTCCATACCATGGATAAAAATGTGACAGCCAATAGCAGCAGCAGAAGTACCAAAACCCCCACTGGCACAAGCCATCTGAGCAGTAATACTGCCTAATGCAGGTCACAATTGACCTTATTTTCCTTGAGCAATTGTATTATTCTATTAGGAGAAAGTTGAAGTCATTATGAGATATTTAGTACATCACTCATCTCAGTCACAACTGGATGATGTTTCCTTTGACGGAGACATAGTCAGTTTGAGTTAATGTTTTGCGCAGAATGGTCTGCCTGATCATAAATAGCTGAAGGATAATATTTGGACTATTTTTTAATAAAAAAAAAAAAAATTAAAAGTCTGTCAATGCATTCATTTCATTCATTCCTATGGTAAGGTTATTTTAACATGACCTAAGCTGTGTTTATGTTAAATATCTTGAAAGTGGTAGTATACAGTAATAAGATACCTTAGATTGTTACATGTCTATTCAGAACAATTGGAGGCTTTGTAGCATTGCAATTTCCAGGTTTGGAAAGTTAACATTTTTGGAAAAAATTGTCAAACCATATAAAACTCTATGGGCCCAATACATCAAAACTGGCATTATTCACTCATTCCTTGATGAGATGTGCTGGAATAAGAGGCTTCTAATTTGAGAAGAGGCATGTTGCCCTTCATGATTCAGGAGTGCTGGACAAGTGGCTTACACCTGCTGGAGTTAGATTAATGACATAGCGAACGTTGTCACTTGTCACTAATTTGATGAGCAGTGGTCCCAACACCCTCATGATGCCCTAACTCTGACCACTTTGTTCGAGCTTGGAGAAATTTGCGTGAGAGTGCCAAAAGTCACATAATTTTAGCGCAGCCACCCGTTGTACCAATATTGTCTCAATTTTCAAAGCTTTTTACCCCGGAATACTCACGTAAAAGCTTTGAGGAACTGGTCCCTAATGTTTATTGAAATATTAAAAACAACGTGATACACAAAGAATGGAAAACAATATGCTTCTTTTAAAAAAATAAATCTTAAAAAGTAATTTTAAACATCTTCTGTATTATTAAATTAAGGAAATGATGTCACAATTAAAATTTTCTACTTGGTATAATATAAAAAAATAAATAAAAAGAAACATGGGGGATTCTGAAGCTATTAGAGAATATACCTGACTGGTTTTCAAGGTATAATATTCATGCTATTCATTACTGTGTATAATCTTTGAGAACTGTTTATATAAGTCAATGTCTCTAATTTCTTATTATGGCTTTTATGTATAGCTACTTTTGATAAATGTTAGCTATAGCTAAATGTATTTTATGGATTTTGATGAAGGCACAGAAAAGCAAAGGAATAAAGCAAATATGAGATGGGTGAGAAAGACTGGTGGACTAGTTGCAACTGAAATGAAACGAACAATCAGGGCTGATAAAGACAAATCAAAGTTAAGGCAATGAATCATAGACTAAGGTGAAGGCACACATAAAAAGTCAAAACAAACTAAAGAAGCCAAATAGTTTAACTCTTTTGTGGCCTAGACAATTTTCATACTTTTGATATACACAAATAGAGCATGAATTATAAAATTAAAAGATCTTATTAACTCCAAATTCGCATATTTTCTGAAAGTAGACACCTTATATATTCTATAAATGCCATCCAGCAGTTTACATTCAGAGTGTCTATATGAAATTTTGCAAAAAAATATCAGTCTTATTGAAGATGTTCAGAATTCATATATGTCAATTATATCTATGTCAATATGCATATACACTGCTCAAAAAAAAATAAAGGGAACACTTAAACAACAGAATATAACTCCAAGTACATCAAACTTCTGTGAAATCAAACTGTCCACTTAGGAAGCAACACTGATTGACAATCAATTTCACATGCTGTTGTGCAAATAGAATAGACAGTAGATGGAAATTATTGGCAATTATCAAGACACACTCAATAAAGGAGTGGTTCTGCAGGTGGGGACCACAGACCACATCTCAGTACCAATGCTTTCTGGCTGATGTTTTGGTCACTTTTGAATGTTGGTTGTGCTTTCACACACGTGGTAGCATGAGACGGACTCTACAACCCAAAGAAATTGCTCAAGTACTGCAGCTCATCCAGGATGGCACATCAATGTGAGCTGTGGCAAGAAGATTTTCTGTGTCTGTCAGCGTAGTGTCCAGAGGCTGGACACCAGGAGGCGCTACCAGGAGACAGGCCAGTACAACAGGTGATGTGGAGGGGGCCGTAGGAGGGCAACAACCCAGCAGCAGGACCCCTACCTCCGCCTTTGTGCAAGGAGGAACAGGAGGAGCACTGCCAGAGCCCTGCAAAATGACCTCCAGCAGGCTACAAGTGTGCATGCGTCTGCACAAACGGTTAGAAACCGACTCCATGAGGGTGGTATGAGGGCCCGACGTCCACAGATGGGGGTTGTGCTCACAGCCCAACACCGTGCAGGACACTTGGCATTTGCCACAGAACACCAGGATTGGCAAAGTCGCCACTGGCACCCTTTGCTCTTCACAAATGAAAGCAGGTTCACACTGAGCACATGTGACAGACGTGATAGTGTCTGGAGACACCGTGGAGAGTGATATGCTGCCTGCAACATCCTTCAGCATGACCGGTTTGCAGTGGGTCAGTAATGGTGTGGGGTGGCATTTCTTTGGAAGGCCACACAGCCCTCCATGTGCTCGCCAGAGGTAGCCTGACTGCCATTAGGTACCGAGATGAGATCATCAGACCTCTTTTGAGACCATATGCTGGTGCAGTTGGCCCTGGGTTCCTCCTAATGCAGGACAATACCAGACCCCATGTGGCTGGAGTGTGTCAGCAGTTCCTGCAAGATGAAGGCATTGAAGCTATGGACTGGCCCGCCCGTTCCCCAGACCTGAATCCGATTGAGCACATCTGGGACATCATGTCTCGCTCCATTCACCAATGTCACGTTGCACTACAGACTGTCCAGGAGTAGGAGGATGCTTTAGTCCATGTCTGGGAGGAGATCCCACAGGAGACCATCCGTGACCTCATCAGGAGCATGCCCAGGCATTGTAGGGAGGTCATACAGGCACGTGGTGGCCGCACACAATACTGAGCCTCATTTTGACTTGTTTTAAGGACATTACATCAAAGTTGGATCAGCCTGTAGTGTGTTTTTCCCCTATTAATTTTGGGGATGACTCAAAATCCAGGCTTCCATTGGTTAATAAATTTGATTTCCTTTGATGATTTTTGTGTGATTTTGTGGTGAGCACATTCAACTTTTTACAGAACAAAGTATTCAATGAGAATATTTCATTCATTCTGATAAAGGATGTGTTATTTGAGTGTTCCCTTTATTTTTTTGAGCAATGCATATTTCGCAATCCGTATACTCTAACATCGGTCTCCTTAGTCTGTTAGTGAAAAGAAAATGCTTTGCTATAGCTAAGCTTACATTTTCACTCTGGATGGGAGGAAGGATGATAACATCAAGAAGAGTTTCTTTATCACACCTAAGGATACTGATGGTGGCTGTACATGGGGAGAAAGTATGGCTACAGGCAGGCCTGGACTGGTCAACAAGAGAATCCATCAGTGGGCCACTGTGCAAGAGTGGGCCACCACCCTCTTATATGACCAGTATTTGGCACAATATACTTAAAACGTTATGTACAGACAAAGTCAGCATCTTATTAATTTAACAATCTACCCAGTTCATTGTTATATACATTTGTGATTGAGGATAATGTCACATTTGCATGTAGTTGAAAAGGGGGTTTCTGGAGTTGGTTACTGGAAGTGTTGAGCGAATTTGTTGGGCATTTCAAATTCGTGTTCGTGTTCAGGGTTCCGGCTTGTTCGCGCCAAAAAATCGGCTCCGCCCATGAACATCCCTGATTTGCCACTCTGTCACGCAGATAACATATTTGTGACAGCATGGCAAATTAGGGAGGTTCATGGGCGGAGCCGATTTTTTGGCGCAAACAAGCCGGAACCGCGAATACGAACCCAAATTTGCGTGACAGCGTGGCAAATCAGGGATGTTCATGGGCGAAGCCGATTTTTTGCGCAAACAAACTGGAACCCCAAGCATGAACCCGAATTTGAAATGCCAAACAAATTCGCTCAACACTAGTTACTGGTGGGCAGTTGGCACCCCAATCTGACACTGGCACTAGCTCCCTTTCATATAACCAAAAAGCCAATCTGTCCATCTGGCCCCAAAACTTTATATAAAAAAATAAAAACTGTATATTTGCTTTTTACTTTTAATACATTGCTTATAGAGACAGCCTAACATGCAGATGCATTTTAGTTATTTAAACTTATTATTTTGTATAGTTTATATATGTCTGATTTATTGTATGTGCTCTTATCATACCTACTAAGTATCTGTTGCATATGTAAGTTCTTATAATTTGAATGTTTCGTTTGTTTTTTTTTGTTTGTCAGTATGCAAATATGCCTAACATACAGTACAGACCAAAAGTTTGGACACACCTTCTCATTTAAAGATTTTTCTGTATTTTCATGACTTTGAAAATTGTACATTCACACTGAAGGCATCAAAACTATGAATTAACACATGTGGAATTATATACTTAACAAAAAAGTGTGAAACAACTGAAAATATGTCCTATATTCTAGGTTCTTCAAAGTAGCCACTTTTTGCTTTGATGACTGCTTTGCACACTCTTGGCATTCTCTTGATGAGCTTCAAGAGGTAGTAGTAATAGAGTAACACCAGCTCACCTGAACAATGACGTCCTGAAGCAAAGGTGCGATGAACCATTCGCAGTAGTTCCACAGCATAAGGAGAAAGGATTACCAGCTTCATGAATAGTTCAAAAATTTGGTTTCTTTATTGTGAAAAAAGCTCTTTAAAAACAGATTCCATAGTCACATAGTCCATTTGGTTGGCAAAATTTTGGATGTATCATCTGAACACTTGAGAGAAAAATGGACTAAATTTACGGAGGGAATTACTGTTCCATTATAGCGAGTAATTTTTCTATGCATATGTGATTTCTTCTTTGGCATATGATTGTTTTTACTATGCATATACTCTGCAAATTGGTTTTATAATTTTGTATGCAAATTTATGTATCATGTGACTTCCATCTTGTCTGCGATTGGTTAACAATGGTTTATATACCATGGGTATGCCATTTGCAAGCCAGTCTTGACAAAGAATGCATCTTTAGCGTTCGAAACCTGACAGGTGTGCCCTGTCAGGTTTTATAAGTGGGATTTCTTGCCTTATAAATGGTGTTGGGACCATCAGCTGTGTTGTGCAGAAGTCTGGTGGATACACAGCTGATAGTCCTACTGAATAGACTGTTAGAATTTGTATTATGGCAAGAAAAAAGCAGCTAAGTAAAGAAAAATGAGTGGCCATCATTACTTTAAGAAATGAAGGTCAGTCAGTCCGAAAAATTGGGCAAACTTTGAAAGTGTCCCCAAGTGCAGTTGTAAAAACCATCAAGCGCTAGAAAGAAACTGGCTCACATGAGGACCGCCCCAGGAAAGGAAGACCAAGAGTCACCTCTGCTTCTGATGATAAGTTTATCCGAGTCACCAGCCTCAGAAATCGCAGGTTAACAGCAGCTCAGATTAGAGACCAGGTCAATGCCACACAGAGTTCTAGCAGCAGACACATCTCTTCAACAACTGTTAAGAGGAGACTTTGTGCAGCAGGCCTTCATGGTAAAATAGCTGCTAGGAAACCACTGCTAAGGTCAGGCAACAAGCAGAAGAGACTTGTTTGGGCAAAAGAACAATAGGAGTTGACATTAGACCAGTGGAAATCTGTGCTTTGGTCTGATGAGTCCAAATTTGAGATCTTTGCTTCCAACCACTGTGTCTTTGTGTGACGCAGAAAAGGTGAACGAATGGACTCTACATGCCTGGTTCCCACCGTGAAGCATGGAGGAGGAGGTGTGATGGTGTGGGGGTGTTTTGCTGGTGACACTGTTGGGGATTTATTCAAAATTGAAGGCATACTGAACCAGCATGGCCACCACAGCACCTTGCAGCGGCATGCTATTCCATCCAGTTTGCGTTTAGTTGGACCATCATTTATTTTTCAACAGGATAATGACCCCAAACACACCTCCAGGCTGTGTAAGGGCTATTTGACCAAGAAGGAGAGTGATAGTGTGCTGCGCCAGATGACCTGGTCACCACAGTCACCAGACCTGAACCCAATCGAGATGGTTTGGGGTGAGCTGGACCGCAGAGTGAAGGAAAAAGGGCCAACAAGTGCTAACCATCTCTGGGAATTCGTTCAAGATTGTTGAAAGACCATTTCCAGTGACTACCTCTTGAAGCTCATCAAGAGAATGCGAAGAGTGTGCAAAGCAGTCATCAAAGCAAAAGGTGGCTACTTTGAAGAACCTAGAATATAAGACACATTTTCAGTTGTTTCACACTTTTTTGCTAAGTATATAATTCCACATGTGTTAATTCATAGTTTTGATGCCTTCAGTGTGAATGTACAATTTTCATAGTCATGAAAACACAGAAAATCTTTAAATGAGAAGGTGTGTCCAAACTTTTGGTCTGTACTGTATACTGTTTCAACTTTTACAAGCAATAAGGAAATAGTAACTGAAGCTGTTATAAACCCTCCCAATTTCTCTTTATGCAACACCCATAAAATCATAGTAACATAGTAACATAGTAACATAGTTTGTAAAGCCGAATAAAGACTTGCGTCCATCAAGTTCGACCTGTTAGTTCTGTAATTGCTAAAGTTGATCCAGAGGAGGGCAAAAACCCCAAATGATTTGGCCAATCTTCACCTGAGGAAAAATTCCCTCCTGACTCTGAAACCAGCAGTCAGAATAAATCCCTGTATCAACCTACTATTTTAATTTATTTTTAAGTATATGCTGAAATCTGCCTGGTATCTAGAAATGCATCCAGTCCCCGCTTGAACTGGTGTAGTGAATTCCTCATTACCGTCTCCTCACTCAGTGAATTTCATATTCTCACTGCTCTTACCGTAAAGAACCCCTTCCTATGCTGGTGCTGAAACCTTTTCTCTTCCAGTCTTAGTGAGTGCCCTCTTGTTACCGTAATATCCCTCCTTTTGAACAAATCCCGGGCAAGATCTCTATACTGTCCCCTAACATATTTGTACACATTTATTATGTCCCCCCTCAACCTTCTCTTTTCCAGGCTGAATAGTTCTAGTTTTGCCAACCTCTCTGGGTATTGCAGTCCCTCCATTCCCTTTATTAATTTTGTTGCCCTCCTTTGTACCTTTTCAAGCTCATTTATATCCTTTCTATATATTGGGGCCCATAACTGAGCACAGTATTCCAAGTGTGGTCTGACCTGTGCTTTGTACAGTGGAAGAACAATGTTCTCATCCTTTGCAGCTATACCTCTTCTGATACATCCCATTACCCTGTTTGCCCTTACAGCAGCGGCCTGACTTTGGGCACTCCAATTTAGTTTGTTATCAATCAAGATGCCCAAGTCCTTCTGCATCTCTGAATTCCCCAATGATTTCCCATTCAGTGAGTACTGGTGACTTCCATTTTTCCTTCCCATATGTATGACCTTACATTTCTCCTCGTTAAACCTCATTTGCCATTTAATGCTCCACCTACCCAGCTTATCCAAATCCCTCTGTAGGTCTGCACTGTCCTCTTTTGTATTAATTGTTTTACATAACTTTGTGTCATCTGCAAATATTGATATTTTACTATTTATCCCGTTGACTATGTCGTTAATAAAGATATTAAATAACATTGGGCCTAGTACAGACCCCTGTGGTACCCCACTAGTGACGCTTGCCCAATCTGAGTATATTCCATTTATAACCACCCTCTGCCTTCTATCCTTTAGCCAGTTAGCTACCCACTTGCAGACATTTTCCCCCAGCCCCATCATTCTCATTTTGTATACCAACCTATTATGTGGCACGCTATCGAACGCTTTTGAGAAGTCGAGACACACGACATCCACTGGTTCCCCCTGATCTACTAGAGAGCTAACCTCCTCGTAGAAGTCAATCAGGTTTGTTTGGCAGGAACGATTCCTCATGAATCCATGTTGGTTCGGGATTAAAAGATTATTAGCATCAAGATGCTCCGTAATTGCCTCTTTAATGAAGCTTTCAAAAATTTTGCCCACAACGGACGTCAGACTCACTGGCCGATAGTTTCCGGCGTCACTTTTCGCTCCCTTTTTGAATATTGGCACTACATTCGCCTGTCGCCAATCAAGTGGCACAGACCCAGTCTCAACAGAGTCCTTAAATATAAGATATAACGGTCTGTCTATCACATTACTTAGTTCCCTTAGTACCCGTGGGTGTATGCCATCAGGTCCTGGTGATTTGTTTATTTTAATGTTACTGAGGCGTTTCTGTACCCCAGCTTGGGTTAGATTTGTCATACATAGTGGAGGATTAAGCTTGTCCCTTCTCATTTCTCCTGTTAGTTCGATTTCCTTTGTGAAAGTTGTCGAAAAAAAATTATTTAATAGATTAGCTTTATCCTCATCTTTCTCTATGATTTTGCCTTCCTCACTTTTTATCGGTCCAATATTATCCGATTTAATCCTTTTACTATTTATATACGTAAAGAACAGTTTGGGATTTGATCTACTTTCCCTAGCAATACGTCTCTCTGTTTCCTCCTTTGCTATTTTTATTTGTTTTTTACAGGTTCTCGTTTTTTCCTTGTAACACATTAGTGCCTCCTTACTGTTTTCCTGTTTTAATCTCTTGAATGCCTCTTTTTTGCTATTTAACGCCCCTTTTACGTTCTTGTTCAACCATATTGGTTTCCTCTTATTTCTGGCCCTTTTATTCCCATACGGTATCTATCTCTCGCACTGAGTATTCAGAATTCTTTTGAAGGTTTCCCATTTACTATTCTTATTCCTTTGATTAAGAACTTTGTCCCAGTCAATAAGTTGAAGGCTTTGAAGGCTTTCTTTCAGCTGATCAAATTTCGCCCTCCTAAAGTTTAATATAATAACATCTTATCTTTCAGACTATTTGCAAAACCTTTAGATCTCTTTGGGTAAATATAACCATAAAACTGATTTATTCTGTAGAAGGCTGAGAGGCAAAAGGAAAAAAACAGGTAATACAAACTTTTTTTATTTTTTTATTTTTCAAAGATAGAAGTATGGAAACAAATACATAAAACACATTTAATCCTAAGGTGTTTAGGTTTTCTTTTCTTTTGAAATTGCCATTATTCTAAAAAAAAATCTATGTTTATAATTTCATCAAGAATAGTATTATTCTGTCACAATTATCTATTGAATTTCTCTAGCGTTAAATATTAGACCTAAAATTTTTGCTGCAAATGCTAAAAGTGAAAGAGCGCTTCCTACAATTTCTCCCTGGTAGATATGAAAAGGTGAAGCAATAGACTGTATGTCTGCAAAAATGTTATGTCACTGCTAACAAGAAATCGTGTACAAGAAATCATATAATATTTTATGCTAGGGGTTCCATTCTAAAGAAAAGACCAAAGCAAGCAGATCTTAAATAATTTGGAGCATCTTTTACAATTAGTATATTTTATGTGGGTATACTTTACCAGTTTCTTAGAATTACCACGTATTACAAAATACAATAGTAAATTTTGTTATTCTGTCAACATTATGTTAAAAGCAATCTATATGCTGTATGACTTATGTACCACTGTATGCAATCTGTATACACTGTATACAAAACCATTCCACCGAATCTACCCTTACCAAAATTATTAATGACTTACTTACAGCCAAAGCTAACAGACAATTCTCTGTACTCCTTCTTCTTTACCTGTCCTCTGCCTTCGACACAGTTGACCACTGCCTCCTACTACAGATCCTCTCTTCCTTTAGCGTCAAAGACCTTGCCCTATCTTGGATTTACTCATACCTTTCTAACCGCACATTTAGCGCCTCCCACTCCCACACTAAATCCTCATCCCGCCCCCTCTCTGCTGGAGTCCCTCAAGGCTCTGCCCTACGACCTCTACTCTTCTCAATCTATACCCTTGGCCTGGGACAGCTCATAAAATCCCATTTCTTCCAGTGCCATCTGTACACTGATGACACCCATATCTACCTCTCTGGCCCAGATGTCACCACTCTGCTGTCAAGAATCCCAGCATGTCTATCAGCCATATCCTCCTTCTTCTCCTCTCGCTCCCTCAAGCTCAATGTGGACAAAACTGGCTCATAAAATCCCATTTCTTCCAGTGCCATCTGTACACTGATGACACCCATATCTACCTCTCTGGCCCAGATGTCACCACTCTGCTGTCAAGAATCCCAGCATGTCTATCAGCCATATCCTCCTTCTTCTCCTCTCGCTCCCTCAAGCTCAATGTGGACAAAACTGAACTCAACATCTTTCCACCATCTCACATATCCTCCTCACCTGATCTTTCTACCACAATAAATGACATCAAACTTTCCCCTGTACAGGCAATTTGCTGCCTCGGAGTAACCCTTGACTCTGCCCTGTCCTTCAAACCCCACATCAAAGCTCTCGCCACCTCCTGTTGCCACCAGTTCAAAAATATTTCTAGAATCCGTTCTTTCCTCAACCTTCAATCTACTAAACTGCTTGTGCATGCCCTCATCATCTCCTGCCTCGACTACTTCAACACCCTCCTCTGTGGCCTACCTGCTAAGACTCTCACACCCATCCAGTCAATCCTTAACTCTGCTGCGCGACTAGTTCATCTCTTGCCTCGCTACTCCTCTGCTACTGCCCTTTGCAAATCCCTTCTCTGGCTCCCAATTGCCCAGCGTACCAATTTCAAACTATTTACACTGACCTACAAAGCCATCCATAACCTTTCTCCTCCATACATCTCTGAACTAATCTCCTGATATATTCCTTTACATAATCTCCAATCCTCCCAAGACCTCCTTCTCTACTTCACACTTATTTGTTCCTCACCCAATCGCCTCCAAGATTTCTCCCAGGTATCCCTCATCCTATGGATTTCTGTGCTTTAACACGTCCGATTAGCCTCTACATTTCGATCCTTCAGACGAAACCTGAAAACCCACCTCTTCAAACAAGCTTACAGCCTGCCATGGCCTTGCTTGCAGCCACCTCAACAACACCGGAGCTACTGCAACCCCCTAACCTACTGTCTCCTCCCCCATTCCTGTAGAATGTAAGCCCGCAAGTGCAGGGTCCTCATGCCTCTGTATCAGTCAATCATTTTTATTTTGTTTACTGTAAGTGATATCTGTATTTGGTATGTAACCCCTTCTTATGTACAGCACCATGGAATCAATGGTGCTATACAAATAAATAAATAATAATAATAATAATAATAATAATAATAATAACAATTATAATACAAGAGATGAACAGATCAATCCTTGGAAAAATATTTTTGATTTTAATTTTTCTCAAATTTCCAGATCCCAGCACAGACATTTCTCTCTCTCTTTTTCTCTCTCTCTCTCTTTCTTGCTCTCTCTCTCATAATTAGTTTGTTTTTATTTTTGCTAATCATGGGAAATTTATTCAATGCCATATCTGACAAATTTGACATATCTGACAAATTTGAATTTTCAATTTCAAAAGAACTGCTAATCTTTATTGTATACTTTGCGTTGCATTTTTAAATGTATGAGTTCCTCGCTATTATTTAATACTTATGATCCTTAACATATACAATTCTTAAAAGATTATCTCCCCAAGATATTAAAAACAATCACAGTTTTAAGGGGCAGATTGACACTTTTTCAGATCATAATTCCTTAATGCAGCTAAACAAAAATTCTGTTTCCTTTTACTCTAATGTTGTCTCTATCTGGGCGTACTCTGTGGACTCTGTAAAAAAAATGGCAATTGTATCATGGTTAGTTTCTGCTGTTGTGTGGCATGTAAAAACAGAACAAAAATAATATTAAAGGCAATCTGTCATCTAAGTTATGCTGCCTGAACCACGGGCAACATGAATCAGAGTCCGGCATCATTATTGCAGCCATGTATGCTTTACTTTAAAACACTGTGAGGTTTCAAATAAAATATACTTAGAAGAGCTGGCCAGGGTCTATGTATCTCGAATGACTAGAACAAGACAGATACCCAGGGGCTTCTTCCCATCCAGATATTCTTAATTGAGAAGTCTCACTGTCATAGATGTAATGGTAAAAATGTGACCAATATTCCTTCATCATGAATTGAAGGAAAAATATCACACACTCTAACACATTTCATATGAGCCTTATACAGTTAGGACCCCCTGCTGTGAACAGATAATTAAAGTGGGTTACTTGATGGATTACAAATTCAAAGACTAGGCAAAGACTGCAGAAGAATTTGGAAAGCAACAATTTTATGGCCTGTGGAGATGCCTCATCTCCCCCTGACCCCTGTCTCTATTAGTGATGAGCGAACGTGCTCGCCACTGCTTGGTATTCGCCCGAGCATCTCACTGCTTGAGATGCTCGGCGCTCTGCGAGTATTTCCTGGTTGCTCGGTCGTTAGCTCGGGTCCCCTCCCTGCATGTTTGGCACTCTTTAGAGAGCCAATGAACATGCAGGGATTGCCTGCCACACACTGTAATGCCGTAGCCATGTTGGTTGTGGAATTACAATGATTGGCTGGCCGCACAGCATCATCAGGTCTATATAAGACCTGTCGCAGCCATGCTCATCACAGTCTACCCCGGAAACAGGCAGTGTAGGGAGATATGCTGCTGCATCAGGGAGAGATTTGCTTGTTTATTAATTAGTGTAGGTATACCACAACATCTATATATATCCCTCTGAACTAACAGTCCGTCTGAGGACTAATCCAGCTGCATCTATTCAGTGGTGACAGCAGAAGTTAGGCAGGCAGGCAGTGTATGTGGCAGACTGCAATGCATACAGCAAGAGGGTCCATTGAACGTCCTGTTAGTCTAGGTATTCCACAACATACAGCTCTGGCAAAAATTAAGAGACCACTGCACAGTTTTCTAAAAATCCCCATCTCTACATGTCAGACAGCCATTCCATTCCAGTGTCAGTTGAATTCCAACCAAAATACACCTCATTCTACTTAATGTGCTTCCGATTAGGTGATCACCTGAACCAAATCTTATATAATGAGGGAAAGTATAAAAAAAAACTGCTTTGGTCTTCACAATCTTTTTGCAATAGGACAAGCTGGATGGCAAAACAAGTGCTAGGAATAGCACAAAGGAGTTGAAAAGAAAATTCTAGAGTGAGGAAAAGAAGGGCTCAATTCTGGCTTTACTAGCAGAGGGATACAGTGAGTGTCATGTTGCCTCCATCCTTAAAATTTTGAAGACGGCAGTCCATTACAACAGGTCAAGTAGCAGACGTTGGGGACAACAAAGCTACAGACCGGCAGAGGGCGAAAGCGACTCTCAACTGACCGGGATGACCGTCATCTTATTCGAATGTCACTAAGCAACCACAGAATGACATCAAGTGACCTACAAAAGGAATGGCAAATGGCAGTTGGGGTGAAGTGAATGGCAAGAACAGTTCGTAACAGGCTCCTAGAGGCAGGCCTCAAGTCATGAAAAGCTAGAAAAAAGCCTTTCATCAATGAGAAGCAAAGGAGAGCCAGGCTGAAGTTTGCCAAAGACCATGAGGATTGGACCACAGAGGACTGGAATAAGGTAATCTTCTCTGATGAGACTAATTTTCAGCTTTGCCCAACACCTGGTCTTCTAATGGTTAGACGGAGACCTGGAGAGGCATACAAGCCACAGTGTCTTGCACCTACTGTGAAATTTGGTGGAGGATCGGTGTGGCAGTTTTGACAGTTAGGGTGATTAATGAGTGGAACAGGCTGCCACAAGAGGTGGTGAGTTCCCCTTCAATGGACGTCTTCAAACAGAGGCTGGACAGACATCTGTCTGAGATGATCTATTGAATCCTGCTTTGAGCAGGGGGTTGGACCAGATGACCCAGGAGGTCCCTTCCAACTCTACCATTCTATGATTCTATGATTCTATGATCTGGAGATGCTATATATATATATTGTAATGCAGTGGCTTGCGGCATTACGGTAATGGTCCAGGATGTGTTTTGGCTGACCATGTGCCTCCCCCTCAGGTGACTGTTCACATGACTGTGACAGAGCACAGGTCCTGTGCACACAGAATGTCTGATCACATGACTGTGACATTAGCACAGGTCCTGTATGCATTGGAAGATATATAAACCCAGGTAGTTTTGAGACAGGGTGTGTAAGGCGTGAGGCCTGTTCCCGTGTGAGACACCGCTAGAGTGTGAGGCCTAGTGAGGCCTATTGAAGCCTGGTGAAGCCTGAAAGGCGGAGGCTGGATCCATAGGTGTAAGCGATCCCAGTAGCCTTGGAGGGTCAGAGGTTTGGAAGGCAAGAGTCCTGGAAGGCAAAGACTTTATGTGAGGTGAGACCAGATACCAGTAGCCTCTGAAGGAACGAGGGCTGGAGACCCCCTTCTGGGAAGCTGTAAAGCCACAGTAGTGGCAGAACAAAATGGACTGAAGCTTCTAAAACCCGGCAAAGGTAAAACACTGCGTTATATGGATGTTGATTTAAGTGACTTTGCGGGGGGGCTCTAACTGGAGCCAAGTGGGCCTGTCTGCCACTTGAAAGGCTCCTGGACATTATATGTAATATGTAGGCGAGCCACTGAGTTGGACTCGGTTATAGCAGTTATGATGTATAATAAACTGCTGGAGTGTGAAAACTGGAAAACGTTGCTGGTGAGCTTTAATTCACCCGGTGCAGCGAGTATCCCCCAGTATGATGACTAGCGCTGCCTTACATGTGGTGGAGAATGCGGGCAACTGCAGCCCGGTTGCTAGGGGCAACGGCACAGGACGACGAGTGTGGATACAAGCATCTTGCTGTGACTCGGCGGGGTCACGGAGATTAAAGCATCTTGCTGTAACTCGGCGGGGTTACGAAAATTGTCCCCACATTCAAACCTGGCTTGCTGTAACTCGGCGGGGTTATGAAAATTGTCCTCGCACTCAAACCTGGTTTGCTGTGGCTTGGTGGGGTCACGAAAATTAAAGCATCTGGCTGTAACTTGGCGGGGTTACGAAAATTGTCCCCGCATTCATACCTGGCTTGCTGTAACTCGGCGGGGTTATGAAAATTGTCCTCGCACTCAAACCTGGTTTGCTGTGGCTCAGAGGGGCCACAAAAACTTTTCCGGGGAAAGCGGTGAAGTGTCTAGTGTGAATAGTATACCGTGATGGCTGTGAACGGAGCAGCAAAAGAAAATGAAGCTATTGAGCAATTAAAGTGCCGGTTAAAACCGCAGCAGGTATTTGATCAAAAAACGTCTACAGGACATGGTGCAGGAACGGCAGGAGCTGTGGGCACCGTATAGAATGGTGGCAGTGGACCATTCTGTGAACTTTCCTCGGGCGCCAGTATTGTCCCAGAGTGCCCGGGGAGGTGGTACGAGATGTTGTGAACTGAGTCCTAAGACTATTGCTGATTTTTTTTGCAAAAATTCCCCTACCGGTGTCGTTGTTTAAAAGGGGGCGGAGTCTAAAAAGGGGCGGATTTTCACAAGAGCGTGGAGTATAGAAAACCAAAATTTGTTACTGGTTGTGCGTTCGTACCTCCTAAAAGTGACGATTTGACCGTTGATAACGGCGTAGCTCCAGTAGAACTGGTTGCGTCAAAGTGGGAGGTGACCTGTTAGTCCACAAAACCTTGGGGAGTGACACAGACCCCGTAGCTGACAGTGACACTATGAAAGTAGAAAGAGAGATCAGTCAGGAGGGGCTAGACGAGGGGAGAGAGTCCCCCTCTTATCGTCAACGGCGCAAGGGCCACTAAAAGGTTGCTCCTGTAGTCTTTGCTGAAAGTGAAAATAAAGAAAATGTAGTACTGTGTGCCTTTGTTTCAAGTGTGGATCCTCCTTTAGAGGCAGAAGAGGAGGTGACGCTGCCAGTAACAACCACCGGTACAGTACTGAGACAGAAGGATCAGGATCTGACAGCCTTGAAAGAGGAGGCGGCCAGTCATGAGCAAGAGCTGGAGCCTATCAGGCAGCAGTGTCAGAGTGACGTACAGCAACTATGGGAAAAAGTGGAGAATGTGTCCTCAGACCAGCGGAGCCTGGAGTCTGAAGGCAGAAAATATACCAGGTTGTGAGGAACTTACAGCGAGACCTGGATGGAAGCAATGAGGAAATTAACCAATGGAAGAAAATGTTCCAGGAAATTAAGGAGGACCGCCACAAAACCAAGGAGGAGGTGTTGCAGTTGAAGCTTGAGAAGGAGGCGCTGCAGGATGAAGTTTCTGGCCGTGAACAAAACCTAGAACGACTGCGTGAACAGTTAAATCGGGAGCTGCGTGAATCCAAGAAGGAATATGGTGAACACAGTGGGGAACTGCAACAAATTAAGACAGACTATGAGGTTCTCCTCAGGGTTAAATAGAAAATAGAGGATGATAAGGCAGATGCAGAGCACATGCGCCAAGTGGTTGAGACCACTCTGCAGGACACCCGTGATGAAAATGGTGATCTCCGCAGAAAGACCCTAGGTCTGGAAGCTCAGGTGAAGAAGCTGCAGACGTTCTGTGGTAATCTCCAGAGGGCAGAGACGTACCTTAAGGAAAGAATCAGCAAGATGGAAGCTGAGCGGAAAAAAATGGAGTATATCGGAGAAGCCACAGACCAGGGCCAGGAGTTGGCCACTGGAGACGGGAGGTATAAAACAAATGCCTACTCGAATAATGCGAGCTCGGATGATTCGGTGGATGTAGGAGCCGATTTCAAGGAGCTCAAGGAGTCGCTACAAGCCCATTTGAAGCAAGAGAAACTTGAGAGACTGGCTGTTGAGAGCCGAGTGGGCGCATTGGAGACAGAGAGGTCTGAGAGAACTCTACTGTTAAAGGAGCAGTTGAAGCAGGAAGAGCTTCAGAGATGGGCTCCTGAGAGGCGAGTAGCTGAGCTAGAGGAAGAATTTTTCGAGCTCAAAGGTTGCCTGGCAAAGTATTGCTCAGAGAACGAGGCCTCCTTGGAGAAGGAAAAAAAAGGGCAAACAAGTTGCACTCACTCCCTTATACCATGAGAAGGTGGACCCGAGGAGAGCTAAGAGAGTGTTAACAGAAGATAAACATGAAATGGAAGTGGTCAAGAGTAAAATTCGTGAATTTGTAGCTGTGAGTCAGCTCAGGAGAAGCATACAGGGTGAAGAAGCTGAAAGCCAGTTGTCCCTGAAACCTGAGCCAGATGATTGTTTGGAAACCACTGGTGAGACAGAAATGTCTTGGTACAAGTGTCTCATAGATGTACTCGAAGATTTGAGAGAAGAATGCACCAGAGAATCAGTGCATGAAGAGTTTGAGTCCTGTCCACAACCGAAGTCACAGTGAAGAGGGTGGCTATCCTAAGTGACATGCACTGGCAATGTATTTGCACGAAGCGGTTTCTCCGGTTGAAGACGGAACAAGCCGTTAGACAACTGGATCTTATAAGAAAAGCTCACAGTCTGCGGGAAGAGGTCATCTGGGTGCCTCATGTTCTGGTGAGAAAGCTCATAGGGAGAAATGGTCGAGCCATGCAGATGATGGTAAAGAAGTCTGGTCTGATGAGAGTAAGCAGTCCACGTGATCGACAGGACTGAATACCAGATGAAGACGGCATGGTGTCATTCTCTGCTGTAGGAACGGAAGAAAGTCTTGCATTTGTACGCATGCTGATGGAGTATTGAGTGACCTACCTGCGAGAGGTAGAACAGTTGAATCTCGCTAGACTGCAAGTGGAAAGACAGAATCGCCTGAGCGGCAGAAAGTGGCAGCCGTCTAGAAATTTTGAGACCAGACAGCGAAAGGGCCCCCTAAATAACAGAACAGCTACAGCTGAAGTTAGGGACCTTTCAAGATGTTCTGAGAGTAGTGGGCGTGGGTTTAGAGGTAGTGAGACCTCCAGTAACTCAGGTTTGAGAGGCCCAAACAAACGACCCAATAGAGTACGAGACAGTACAGAGTCTAACCTGACCTTAGATTCCAGGGCGCGTGAGTCACACTGCTGTATGGACCGCTGGGAGCGGGGGAGGTCTGACAAAGTTACGACTGACCGCTGGGAGCGAGGGAGGTCTGACAAGGTTACGACTGACCGCTGGGAGCGGGGGAGGTCTGACAAGATTACGACCCGGTAAGGTGACTTGACGAACTCAGTGACAATGACAGATGGTAGGTCCCTAAGGAATGGGTTAATGTCGGTGACTAATGTTTCAGGGGCTGAGTAACGCAATTGTCAAGTACATGGTCTCTGTGTGAACTGGGGGTTATAATGTCATTGTGTATATTATGTGTTCAACCCCACAAGTTTGAACAGAGGGGGTGGATATGTAATGAAGCAGCTTGCGGCATTACTGTAATGGTCCAGGATGTGTTTTGGCTGACCATGTGCCTCCCCCTCAGGTGACTGGTCACATGACTGTGACATAGCACAGGTCCTGTGCACACAGAATGTCTGATCACATGACTGTGACATCAACACAGGTCCTGTATGCATTGGAAGATATATAAACCCTGGTAGTTTTGAGACAGGGTGTGTAAGGCGTGAGGCCTCTTCCCGTGTGGGACACCGCTAGAGTGTGAGGCCTAGTGAGGCCTATTGAAGCCTGGTGAAGCCTGAAAGGCGGAGGCTGGATCCTTAGGTGTAAGTGATCCCAGTAGCCTTGGAGGGCCAGAGGATTGGAAGACAAGAGTCCTGGAAGGCAAAGGCTGGATGTGAGGTGAGACCACATACCAGTAGCCTTTGAAGGAACGAGGGCTGGAGACCCCCATCTGGGAAGCCGTAAAGCCACAGTGGTGGCAGAACAAAATGGACTGAAGCAGCAAAAACCCGGCAAAGGTAAAACACTGCGTTATATGGATGTTGATTTAAGTGACGTTGCGGGGGGGCTGTAACTGGAGCCAAGTGAGCCTGTCTGTCACTTGAAAGGCTCCTGGACATCATATGTAATATAGAAAAAAGAGAGGGGTCGCTCACTGGTCTATTCGGGTGCTCTGAAGAAAAAAGTAATCTCAATTGCAAAAAGAACTTCGGCACTCCATACATGAAAATATAAGAAATATTGTATCTGGACTAATGTCACTTTGAAAAATGAAGGTTTTTTGCGCATAATTTGGCCAATTTATGTGTGCCCATCAACCACGACAAGGTCACCTTCGTATGATGGGAAACTACGCTACACTACCACTGGATATGCCACTCTTGGGCTGTAAGCCTCTATGGACAATATGTCTCTGCTTGGGCTTTTAACCTACAATGTATGGGCTGGTAGAGCTAGTTAAAACCACCTGTGACTGAATGGGAGGGACACATGGTCAGGAAAAAGGCTGTCAAACTTCTAATAGTGTGAACACGTACCTGCTGCAATGCTCCAGGAGCGGGATCCCAAAAATGATTAATAGAAAAAAGAGAGGGGTCGCTCACTGGTCTATTCGGGTGCTCTGAAGAAAAAAGTAATCTCAATTGCAAAAAGAACTTCGGCACTCCATACATGAAAATATAAGAAATATTGTATCTGGACTAATGTCACTTTGAAAAATGAAGGTTTTTTGCGCATAATTTGGCCAATTTATGTTTGCCCATCAACCACGAAGGTGACCTTGTCGTGGTTGATGGGCACACATAAATTGGCCAAATTATGCGCAAAAAACCTTCATTTTTCAAATGTATGGAGTGCCGAAGTTCTTTTTGCAATTGAGATTACTTTTTTCTTCAGAGCTTTTTTCTATTAATCATTTTTGGGATCCCGCTCCTGGAGCATTGCAGCAGGTACGTGTTCACACTATTAGAAGTTTGACAGCCTTTTTCCTGACCATGTGTCCCTCCCATTCAGTCACAGGTGGTTTTAACTAGCTCTACCAGCCCATACATTGTAGGTTAAAAGCCCAAGCAGAGACATATTGTCCATAGAGGCTTACAGCCCAAGAGTGGCATATCCAGTGGTAGTGTAGCGTAGTTTCCCATCACACGAAGGTGACCTTGTCGTGGTTGATGGGCACACATAAATTGGCCAAATTATGCGCAAAAAACCTTCATTTTTCAAAGTGACATTAGTCCAGATACAATATTTCTTATATTTTCATGTATGGAGTGCCGAAGTTCTTTTTGCAATCATATGTAATATGTCGGCGAGCCACTGAGTTGGACTCGGTTATAGCAGTTATGATGTATAATACACTGCTGGAGTGTGAAAACTGGAAAAACGTGGCTGGTGTGCTTCAATTGACCCGGTGCAGCGAGTATCCCCCACTATGATGACTAGCGCTGCCTTACAATATTCACTGCTAAAAAAAAAAGGGAACACTGAAACAACAGAATATAACTCCAAGTAAATCAAACTTCTGTGAAATCAAACTGTCCACTTAGCAAGCAACACTGATTGACAATTAATTTCACATGCTGTTGTGCAAATGGAATAGACAATAGATGGAAATTATTGGCAATTATCAAGACACCCTCAATAAAAGAGTGGTTCTGCAGGTGGGGACCACAGACCACATCTCAGTACCAATGCTTTCTGGCTCATGTTTTGGTCACTTTTGAATGTTGGTTGTGCTTTCACACTCGTGGTAGCATGAGACGGACTCTACAACCTACAGAAATTGCTCAGGTAGTGCAGCTCATCCAGGATGGCACATCAATGCGAACTGTGGCAAGAAGGTTTGCTGTGTCTGTCAGCGTAGTATCCAGAGGCTGGAGGCGCTACCAGAAGACAGGCCAGTACACCAGGAGACGTGAAGGGCAACAACCCAGCAGCAGGACCGCTACCTCCACTTTTGTGCAAGGAGGAACAGGAGGAGCACTGCCAGAGCCCTGCAAAATGACCTCCAGCAGGCCACAAATGTGCATGTGTCTGCACAAACGGTTAGAAACCGACTCCATAAGGGGGGTTTGAGGGCCCGACGTCCACAGATGGGGGCTGTGCTCACAGCCCAACACCGTGCAGGACGCTTGGCATTTGCCACAGAACACCAGAATTGGCAAAGTCGCCACTGGCGCCCTTTGCTCTTCACAGATGAAAGCACGTTCACACTGAGCACATGTGACAGACGTGACAGAGTCTGAAGACACCTTGGAGAGCGATCTGCTGCCTGCAACATCCTTCAGCATGACCGGTTTGGCAGTGGGTCAGTAATGGTGTGGGGTGGCATTTCTTTGGAGGGCCGCACTGCCCTCCATGTGCTTGCCAGAGGTACCCTGACTGCCATTAGGTACCGAGATGAGATCCTCAGACCCCTTGTGAGACAATATGCTGGTGCAGTTGGCCCTGGGTTCCTCCTAATGCAGGAGAAAACCAGACCTCATGTGGCTGGGGTTTGTCAGCAGTTCCTGCGAGGTGAAGCCATTGAAGCTATGGACTGGCCCGCCTTTCCCCAGACCTGAATCCGATTGAGCACATCTGGGACATCATGTCTCGCTCCATCCACCAACGTCACGTTGCACCACAGACTGTCCAGGAGTTGGCGGATGCTTTACTCCAGGTCTGGGAGGAGATCCCACAGGAGACCATCCACAACTGGAGTATGCCCAAGCATTGTAGGGAGGTCATACAGGCACATGGAGGCGGCACACAATACTGAGCCTCATTTTGACTTGTTTTAAGGACATTACATCAAAGTTGGATCAGCCTGTATTGTGTTTTTCCACTTTAATTTTGGGGGTGACTCCAAAACCAGGCCTCCATTGGTTAATAAATTTGATTTCCATTGATGATTGTTGTGTGATTTTGTTGTCAGCACATTTAACTTTGTACAGAGCAAAGTATTCAATGAGAATATTTCATTCATTCAGATCTAGGATCTCTTATTTGAGTGCTCCATTTATTTTTTTGAGCAGTGTGTATATATATATATATATATATATATATATATATATATATATATACAGTACAGACCAAAAGTTTGGACACACCTTCTCATTTAAAGATTTTTCAGTATTTTCATGACTATGAAAATTGTACATTCACACTGAAGGCATCAAAACTATGAATTAACACATGTGGAATTATATACTTAACAAAAAAGTGTGAAACAACTGAAAATATGTCATATATTCTAGGTTCTTCAAAGTAGCCACCTTTTGCTTTGATGACTGCTTTGCACACTCTTGGCATTCTCTTGATGAACTTCAAGAGGTAGTCACCGGAAATGGTTTTCCAACAATCTTGAAGGAGTTCCCAGAGATGCTTAGCACTTGTTGGCCCTTTTGCCTTCACTCTGCGGTCCAGCTCACCCCAAACCATCTCAATTGGGTTTAGGTCTGGTGACTGGGGAGGCCAGGTCATCTGGCGTAGCACCCCATCACTCTCCCTCTTGGTCAGATAGCCCTTACACAGCCTGGAGGTGTGTTTGAGGTCATTGTCCTGTTGAAAAATAAATGATGGTCAAACTAAACACAAACCGGATGGAATAGCATGCCGCTGCAAGATGCTGTGGTAACCATGCTGGTTCAGTATTCCTTCAATTTTGAATAAATCCCCAACAGTGTCACCAGCAAAGCACCCCCACACCATCACACCTCCTCCTCCATGCTTCACGGTGGGAACCAGGCATGTAGAGTCCATCCGTTCACCTTTTCTGCGTCGCACAAAGACACGGTGGTTGGAACCAAAGATCTAAAATTTGGACTCATCAGACCAAAGCACAGATTTCCACTGGTCTAATGTCCATTCCTTGTGTTCTTTAGCCCAAACAAGTCTCTTCTGCTTGTTGCCTGTCCTTAGCAGTGGTTTCCTAGCAGCTATTTTACCATGAAGGCCTGCTGCACAAAGTCTCCTCTTAACAGTTGTTGAAGAGATGTGTCTACTGCTAGAACTCTGTGTGGCATTGACCTGGTCTCTAATCTGAGATGCTGTTAAACAACAATTTCTGATGCTGGTGACTCGGATAAACTTATCCTCAGAAGCAGAGGTGACTCTTGGTCTTCCTTTCCTTGGGCGGTCCTCATGTGAGCCAGTTTCTTTGTAGCATTTGATGGTTTTTGCAACTGCACTTGGGGACACTTTCAAAGTTTTCCCAATTTTTCGCACTGACTGACCTTCATTTCTTAAAGTAATGATGGGCACTCATTTTTCTTTACTTAGCTGCTTTTTTCTTGCCATAATACAAATTCTAACAGTCTATTCAGTAGGACTATCAGCTGTGTATCCACCAGACTTCTGCACAACACAACTGATGGTCCCAACCCCATTTATAAGGCAAGAAATCCCACTTATTAAACCTGACAGGGCACACCTGTGAAGTGAAAACCATTTCCGGTGACTACCTCTTGAAGCTCATCAAGAGAATGCCAAGAGTGTGCAAAGCAGTCATCAAAGCAAAAGGTGGCTACTTTGAAGAACCTAGAATATAAGACATATTTTCAGTTGTTTCACACTTTTTTGTTAAGTATATAATTCCACATGTGTTAATTCATAGTTTTGATGCCTTCAGTGTGAATGTACAATTTTCATAGTCATGAAAATACTGAAAAATCTTTAAATGAGAAGGTGTGTCCAAACTTTTGGTCTGTACTGTATATATATATATATATAAATATATATATATATAATCAGAGCTAGGCAGGCAGATAGTGTATGTGGCAGACTGCAATGTATAATACAGCACAAAACGGTCCATTCCAGTTCTGTCTCCTGCTGCTGTTACAGATATTTCTGGAAATAACCCCAGGTATCAGGGGTAAGGGATAATTACTTTTTTATCTTAATCCTGATTATTTGCTTAAAAAGCAATCCAGAGAAGACTGTTTTTCTGCTCCACTTGCTTGTTGCCACTTCAGAATACAGCCAGATTATTTCCATATTACAGCGATAATAATCTAGAAATTTGTAGGGAACGTGGAAAATACTGACCTCCATTTAAATTTTGTTGCAGTGTGTTAGTGAAGTTATTGACACCAGTTCATTGTGAAAAATAGTAACCTACTGGCCAGCTATTTAAAAATGTGGTTTGTCCATCACACGTATCACATATAAGTGCAAGCCAAATTCAGCCAATTCTGGTCTCCATTTAAATTTTGTTGCAGTGTGTCAGTGAAGTTATTGACACGAGGTAGCTGTGAAAAATAGTAACCTACAGGCCAGCTATTTAAAACTGTGGTTTTCTGGAACACGTATCACATATAAGTTCGTTCCAAATTCAGGCATTTCTGGCCTCCATTTAAATTTTGTTGCATATGTCAGTGTAGTTATTGACACAAGGTCGCTGTGAAAAATAGTAACCTACAGGCCAGCTATTTAATACTGTGGTTTTCCGTCTCACGTATCACATATAAGCGAGCTCCCAATTCAGGCATTTCTGGCCTTCATTTAAATTTTGTTGCAGTGTGTCAGTGAAGTTATTGACACGAGGTAGCTGTGAAAAATAGTAACCTACAAGCCAGCTATTTAAAACTGTGGTTTGTCCGTCACACGTATCACATATAAGTTCGCTCCAAATTCAGCCAATTCTGGCCTCCATTTAAATTTTGTTGCAGTGTGTCAGTGAAGTTATTGACACCAGGTCGCTGTGAAGCATAGTAACCTACAGGACAGCTATTTAAAACTGTGGTGTTCCTTCACACGCATCACATATAAGTTCGCTCCAAATTCAGGCATTTCTTTCCATCATTTAAATTTTGTTGCAGTTTGTCAGTGAAGTTATTGACGCGAAGTCGCTGTGAAAAATAGTAACCTACAGGCCAGCTATTTAAAACTGTGGTTTTCCGTCACACGTATCACATATCACTGAGGTTCAAATCCAGCCATTTGTAGTGAACGTGGAAAATATAGTCCTCCATTTAAAATAGGCAAGATGCGTGGCAAGGGACGGGGAAGTGGACATGATGGTGATGTGCATGCAGAGGCCGAGGCCATGGGCAGGCTGAAATTGTGCCACAACAAATACCCACATCTTGTCACTCAATCTTCCTGTCCCAATTAATAGGGGACCAGAGAACACCACTCTTGAACACAGAGCAGTGTGAAAAGGTTATTGATGGATAGTAGATAATGCTTCCAGTCACTTAGCCAACACCACTACCACACTGCCTTGCACACGGTCAAGTCTCAGTAGTAGTGAGTCTGGACTGCATATTTCTCACCCTGATCCTCCTTTCTCCCACCATACCGAATGCCCGGAGACAACTGATCCCACACTTGGACACTCCTAAGAGCTGTTCACTTTTCCATTTGTAGATTCAGGCCTCTCGCCCGGTCCACTTGAAGTGGGGCAAGAGGAGATCACTTGTAGCGATGCCCAAATATTTGAGGAGCCACGGTCACACGAAGGCGGCAGTGGGAAACTGTCACAAGAGGTGAATGATGATGAGACACAATTGCCAGAAAGTAAGGAGGAGGACGAGGGTGCGGAAGTGTAAGACAAGGTGTTGGTTGATATAGTAACTGACCCAACCTGGCAGAGGGACACACAGAGCGATGACAGCAGCACATATGGAAAGGGAGGTGTAGCACCACAATAGGCAGGAAGAAGCAGTGTGGTGGCCGTAGACACAAGGCGGGAAAGCGTTCCTCGTAACGCCAACATGACGGGAGTTGCCAGTACAACTGTTAGGTCTTCCCGAGTCTGGTTGTTTTTTCAAAGACTCTGGCAATTTCCCCAAAAAGGCCATTTGCACCACCTGCCAGGCCGGCATCAGCAGGGGTAGCAAAATTAGCAGCCTGACCACCACCATTATGATCAGGCACATGGCAGCAAAGCACCCGACTAAGTGGGCTGAACCTCAGGGTCCAGCAACAGTGTCTGCTTGTGACACCACTGCTTGTTCTGCTGTTGTGCGTGCACGCCAATCCCCTGTCCATGGTGCATGCCAAGATGCCTCCCACCCTGCACCTGTCGTTGTACACTCTCAACTAGCACCATCAGCAGGCATCCTTGTCCCAGCGCAGCGTTCAGTTGTCCCTACCCCAGTTCTTGGAACGAAAGCACAAATACGCAGTTAAAGCCCCACAGGCCACACTACTAAATTCACACATTTTGCGAATGCTTGCACTCGAAATGTTGCCTTTTAGGCTCGTGGAGACGTAAGCTTTCCAAAACCTGATGGTGGCGGTCGTCCCTTGGTGCTCGGCCCCCAGCTGCCACTATTTATCCCGGTGTGCAGTCCCCGCATTATACAAGCATGTGTCCCACAATATTAACCGTGCTCTCAACAGTGCAGTTATTTGGAAAGTCCACCTAACCACGGACACGTGGACAAGTGGACAAGTGCTTGTGAGGAGGGACAGTACATCTCACTGACAGCACACTGGGTTTACATAGTGGAAGCCGGGACCCAGTCGGATCTTGGGACGGAACACGTCCTCCCAATGACGAGGATTGCGGGCAATGGGTCAATCAGGGTTGCTCCCATATTCTACAGCTCCTGCACCTCATCCTCCTCCTCCTCTTCAGTCTTCATCTCCGAAATTACCATATCAGTCACAAGCTGGAAGCACTGCAGCACTGCCTCAGCCAAGTGGCAACAGGCTGTGCTGAAGCTAATATGCTTAGGTGAAAAACCGCACAATAGTGATGATTTGTGGACAGCTCTGAAAGAGCAGGCAGATCTGTGGCTGACACCGCTAAACCTATAGCCAGGCATGGTCGTGTGTGACAATGGGAAGAACCTGGTGGTGGCTCTGAGGCGAGGCGAGCTCACACACATACCAAGCCTGGTCCATGTGCTTAACCTCGTGGTTCAGTGGTTTCTCAAAACTGACCTGGATCTGTCAGATCTGCTTGTCAAATTACGCCGCCTCTGTGCCCATTTTAGAAAGTCAGCTACAGATTCCGCCTCTCTTGCTGTGCTTCAGCAGCATTTGCAGCTTCCAGCTCACCGACTAATCTGTGATGTCCCCACGCATTGGAACTCTACATTGCAGATGTTGGGAAGGATTTATGAGCAGAAGAGGGCAGTTGTTGACTACCAGCATCAAGAAGACCATCGGTATTCAGGTCAGACGAAACATATAAGACCTCAGGAGTGGACATGAATGTCAGAAATATGTACCATCCTCCACAACTTTGAGGACTCCACCAAGATGGTGAGCGGCGATGACACCATAATTAGCGCCACCATCCCGCTTCTCTGTCTTCTGAAATTCTCTCTGCTCTCAATTAAGTAGGATGCATTGCAGGCGGAGCATGATGAGATTGAGCAAGGAAACATACAGGGTGATTACACACAGCCCAGCCTCAACTCATCCCAACATAGAGTGGGTAGCAATGAAGAGGAGGAGGAGGAAGAACAGGAGCTAGTTTTCTGCGCTGTAGACGGTACTACCTGCACAACTGTCATACCATTTGTTCAGAGTTCATGACCTGAGGACAGGAAGGAGGAGATAGAGGAGGAGGATGCGGAGGAGAGCATGGTCAGTCATCCTCTTGGTGAGGACACGGAAGTCTTGTCTCTTTGCAGTCTGGCACATATGGCTGAGTTTATGTTATGCTGCCTTTCCCGTTACCCTCGCATTGTCCAAATCTTGGGTGACAGTCATTACTGGTAGGTGACGCTTCAAGACCCACGCTACAGGGAGAACTTTATGTCTCTTATTCACTTGCAGGACAGGCCTAATAAAATGGGGCAATATAAGAAGGTCCTTTTTGCGGAATTCTGGTGGCAGAGGTCACAGTTCGTTGGACAACCAAGGAGTAAAAGCGAGAGAGCCACAAATACATTTCAGTAGAGGCATTGGAACACTGTCAAAGTTCTGGGATAGTTTTCTCAGACCCTCCCATAGCACAGGTCCTGAGGGGGAGGTACTCTCACAAAGAGTGCAAAGTTTCGGAAGATGGTGAGGGAGTACCTTGCCGATTGTGCCAACGTCCTCCATGATTCCTCTGTGCCTTATAATTATTTGGCATCCAAGCTGGACACGTGGTATGAACCGGCTCTCTATGACTTGGAGGTCCTGGTTAGAGATGAGCGGTGTTTGACTCGAACTGTTCGCCAATCTCAAATTCGAGCTGTTTTGGGTGGTGTTTGAGCCGTTCGGTGAACACGAACGATTTGAAAAAAATTCGGCTGTTCGAGGTTATGTTCGATAACTGTTCGGGCACCAAAATCATAACTGGATTTTTTCTCAGTAATGCTGAAAATTAATGTTAATATGCAGTTCGAGTGTACAGTGGGGCGGGGGGAGGGGCAGGGGATGGATCTCTGCAGGAATAATGAAGATCTCCATTTTTTTTTCTCTTTCCCGCATTTACAGTGGGGAGGTGCAATCTGTCAGCCTATCAGCAGCGCACACATGGAGCGAAGTGCTTTTTTTCACACAAGCAAGGGCATGTGTCATTGGCAGTGTATGTCACATGTCCTTGCCCTATAAGACCCAGCCATTTTCCCCGTCGCCACCATTTTCTCACTGCTGCAGCTGCGTGTTAGACGGCACCGCTGTTGTTGTTGCGCTATACCTTGTTAATTTCAAGCCAATTTTCGCACAAATCTACAGATAGCTTGGGAGTAGGGAAGAGTTGTGATTGCAGTCCTTTTCAGGACTAGGTTAAATCATTTCCTATGACTTTTATCAGGCAGGTCTGTGCTCTTAAATAGATAGGTGGAGAGTAAAGACTAATTGTAATTGCAGTCCTTTTCAGGACTAAGTTATGTTAGTTCCTATCAGTTTTTGCCAGGCAGGTATCTGCCAGTGCTGTGCAAGTTTTTTTCACAGCATTTGGCTAAATCTAGCAAAGCAACTCCTTTTTGGCCTGTTGCAGAGTGTGTTAGTCAGTGGAGTAGCCTATCTGTGTTGCCAGCTACACCACCTGTGTATAGAATACCAATTTTTTTACTGCACCTAGTGAAGTAAAACCTTTTGGGCATAGCATCATTCTATTAGTCCATCTATACTTACCTCCACCAGGTTGCAAATTAAAAATAATTTTTATCTGCATCCAGCTCTGAAAAAATATTTGGGCTTCTAGCAGTGTGTGGGACTTGGTCTATTAGTCCATCTATACTGACCTCCATCAGGTTGCAAATTCAATATAATTTTTTTCTGCATCTACCACTGAAAAAATATTTGGGCTTCTAGCAGTGTGTGGGACTTGGTCTATTAGTCCATCTATACTAACCTCCACCAGGTTGCGAATTAAAAATAATTTTTATCTGCATCTACCGCTGAAAAAATATTTGGGATTCTAGCAATGTGTGGAACTTGGTCTATTAGTCCATCTATACTGACCTCCATCAGCTTGCAGATTAAAAATAATTTTTTTCTGCATCTACCTCTGAAAAAATATTTGTGCTTCTAGCAGTGTGTGGGACTTGGTCTATTAGTCCATCTATACTGACCTACATCAGGCTGCAAATTAAAAATAATTTTTATCTGCATCTACCTCTGAAAAAATATTTGGGCTTCTAGCAGTGTGTGGGACTTGGTCTATTAGTCCATCTATACTGACCTCCATCAGGTTGCAAATTAAAAATAATTTTTATCTGAATCTAGCTCTGAAAAAATATTTGAGCTTCTAGCAGTGTGTGGGACTTGGTCTATTAGTCCATCTATACTGACCTCCATCAGGTTGCAAATTCAATATAATTTTTCTCTGCGTCTAGCTCTGAAAAAATCTTTAGCTTCTAGCAGTGTGTGGGACTTGGTCTATTAGTCCATCTATACTGACCTCCATCAGGTTGCAAATTAAAAATAATTTTTATCTGCATCTACCTCTGAAAAAATATTTGGGCTTCTAGCAGTGTGTGGGACTTGGTCTATTAGTCCATCTATACTGACCTCCATCAGGTTGCAAATTAAAAATAATTTTTATCTGCATCTACCTCTGAAAAAATATTTGGGCTTCTAGCAGTGTGTGGGACTTGGTCTATTAGTCCATCTATACTGACCTCCATCAGGATGCAAATTAAAAATAATTTTTATCTGCATCTAGCTCTGAAAAAATATTTGGGCTTCTAGCAGTGTGTGGGACTTGGTCTATTAGTCCATCTATACTGACCTCCATCAGGTTGCAAATTAAAAATATTTTTTTTTCTGCATCTACCTCTGAAAAAATATTTGGGCTTCTAGCAGTGTGTGGGACTTGGTCTATTAGTCCATCTATACTGGCCTCCATCAGGTTGTAAATTCAATATAAATTTTTTCTGCATCTACCTCTGAAAAAATATTTCGGCTTGTAGCAGTGTGCGGTACTCACTGTATTAGGCCATCTATACCAAGCTCCACCAGCTTTGAAATTAATAATAATTTTTAGCTGCATCTAGCCCTGAAAATAATTTTTCTTCCCAATAGTGGTAGCAATAGAAATATGGGGCGCGTGCCTGGCTAACAAAAATATACGCTTCATAACAAAAAACACCAGCCAAGAGCATTGCATTAATAAGATGGCATCATCGTCTCTCCCAGTGCTAGGCCTACTACGCCGGCTAGCATTGCTGTGCCTAAAACACAATGTATGGGTCCGCGCTAGCCACTATGCTGAGGGGTGTAAAGCTGCTGCTAACGCTTTATAACCATTCAATTGGCAGATTTTCACAGAGCTCTTCCCCAACGCCCACCCATCGGGCAGCAGTTGCCCACCCTCCCTATGGGATCTAGTGGCGAATAGTTGATGCCATTAATCAGAGCGTCAGTTGCCCCGTCGACGTGGCAAACATACGGTAAGGCATGGGAAGAGTGGACATGACTAGTAGCAGGCAGACGGGTTGACCAATGTGAACAAGTCACCATAGAATTTCTCCATCAGCTAATGATGAGGGGCATATCAGGGGAGTCAGCGCAGCGGTGTCTGACCGGAGTAGCATTTCACATCCAACTACTGAATTGGGGAGATGTGACAAAGATTCATCATCAGACAATCCATAAAAGGGTGGAAAAAGGCAGCCAAGTCAGGAGTGTAGACGTCCCGTCCCGTGTCACTAAAACTGATTTCTCACATCATATCCCTAACACCATTAGCATGACACTCACAATTTGAAGCAACACTACTGTCTACTGCATTTGTGATCGCCTTCTTCGGGGAGCTATGCATAAGCGAATTAGTCCCTCAATCCAAAATTACCACCAGTGGAGGCTTATTACACCAGGACGTAGTCATAGCCAATAATGCAATACGTCTACGCATACGCCAATCGAAAACGGTTCCAGCGGGCAGGGGCAATTGGGTACTTCTACAACCCACAAACGGTACACTGAGTCGGGTAAAAATAGTAGAAACATAAATAACCATCAGATCACAAAGTAATTTCTTCCTATCACACATTGATGGAACACCATTTTCAAGATACCAGTTCCAAGCTATATTTAATAAATGCATAACATCGGCAGGGAACCACCCCAAAGATTACGGGACACACTCATTCTGCATAGGCGCGGCCATGGAAGCAACAAGAGCAGGACTGTCAGAAACGGAAGTTCAGAGGATAGGGAGATGGCGATCCACGTGCTTGGCGAGATAAATAAGACCAGACTTGTTATCCTAACGTGGTTTGTTTCTTTTACAGGTGACGCTAAGCCAACAGTGTGGGTGATAGGCCCCTCGTATATATATTGGGCAGAAAAAAGGACGAAAGTCCGCGCAGGCGGTAGGAAATTAGAGTTTCATAACACATATTTCAACTGGAGAGGTATTAGAGGACTGCTGTGGCCACAGGTACTAATGGAGGTAATCAAGGTAGGGAGAGAGGCAAGATGTCTGGTCATCTTAGTTATACATGCCGGGGGAAACAACCTAGGTCATCACAAGAGCGCATAACTAATGGCAATAATGAAACTAGGCTCTGAGCGCTTCAGAGAATTTTTCACAAAACTAGCTATAGTATGGTCAGAGATTGTGTCGATAGCGGTATGGCAAGGTGCGCGAGACATCACGGCCATCGAACGGACAAGACGGGTAATAAATAATCGGATGGCAAAATTTAGAAGAGACAGAGGCGGTGTAGTGAAACGACATCAAAAACTGGAAGAAGATAAAGCAGGCCTCATACGGCCCGATAGTGTTCACTTAATGGATATTGGACTGGACATATTCCTGTCAGGACTCCAGGATGGAGTGGAACATGAGTTAAGAGTGATGGGTGGGGGTCAGAGTCCTGCATACGAGTACGCAGGATCCTCCGTGGCCTGGAAATAGAAAGGACATGTTGGAGAGTTACACTTGTTGGCCAACTTGCCGGAGTGGGGACCCAGGGCATGCTGCAACAAGCTGAATTATTTTAGAAATAAAATGCCTTTCTAATGGAATGAGTATAAAGAGTTAATAAAGCTGTGACCGATCCTCACCCATCCAGTTGTAAGAGTTACATTATTGTATTGTCAAGGAAAGGGGGGCGGTAGGGGGGCTGAGCGTCTGTATTTGGTTGGGGGTCCCCAGAGTCTGCCTAGGCTAGATGCATTTAAAAATTCTTATTAGATACACAGGCGGTGCAGTTTGCTTTGCAGCTGGGCTACTACGCCCAAAGTATTGCCTAGGCTAGATGCAGTTAAAAATTCTACTCTGACTATCAGACACTGACGCTTTGGAGCAGACCTCTGAGTAAACAGCTCTTCACACTCAACCATCTGTGTTACCCCAAGCCATAGTGTATGTAGTTTCTTACAGTTAAAAGGGTGGGGGAGCGACCCAACCCACCTGGAATTGACGATGCCAACGTCACATAAGCCACAGCAAGGGGACTCCAAAAAGAGTCTCCATTTTTTCCCAAAATTGTGGCACAGACACCACTTAACCCTAGAACGCATACCAGGGGCCTCGCAGGCCCGCCCTGTTAATTGTTTTCTATTTTCTGCAAGATTGCTTTAGTTAGAATTTTGAAACTCTAGGTATTCTTCATGTATATAGTTGTTTGTCATTTGAGTTTGAGTTATTCCATGTTATTTGCACACGGGCCTAAAAGGTCCCAGGTATGTGAAAGTGTAGATTTTCATGGTCATGCGTTCTAGGGTTGAGTGGCATCAATTGCCCCACAGTTGCTTAAAACGGTTGGTGAGGTGTTTTTACGAAATCCTCAAGCTTTTAGTCTCCCCAGGATGACACAGGGGTAGAAATGTCCTTGCGAATCCATGATTTGTTCATCTTTGTGAACGTGAGTCTGTCTACATTCTCAGTGGACAGCCGCGTGCGCTTATCCGTCAGCACACCACCAGCAGCACTGAACACACGTTCAGAGAGAAAGCTGGCTACAGGGAATGACAAGATCTCCAAGGCATGAGTGGCGAGCTCCGGCCATTTTTCCAGATTGGAATCCCAAACTGCGCAAGGGTCCAGTGACACAGTCATGGCTTCGATGTTCACTTGGAGATACTCCTGTACCATCCTCTCTAGGCGTTGACTATGTCTCAGACTTCTTGTATCCTGTGGCCTTGCAAAGGATGGTCTAAAAAAGTGATGAAACGATTCCACAAAATTGCTGTTACCAGCAGATACTGTGTTACTGTTACGGTTTGAGTGATGAAGACTCGACAGTCCCACGGTTGGCAAGTTAGAACTGTGAGATTCACTACGTGCACCACTTGTGTTTTGTGGAAAAGCACATGCAAGAATCTGCAACAGAGTCTGCAGATACTCCTGCATGCGAGAAACCCTTTTTATGGCAGGAATTATTTCGGCAAATTTACTTTTGTACCAGGGATCTAAGAGTGTGGCAACCCAGTAGTCAGGATTACTTTGAATTCTGACAATCCGAGGGTCATGTTGCAGGTTGTGCAGCAAGAAGGCACTCATGTGTCTTGCGCATCCAGGAGGACCAAATCCTTGTTGTGTTGGTAGCGAGGTAAGAATCATGCTTCCTTCCTCTGCCCTCTCCCCCCAACCTCGCACAACAGAAATGTGATCAAGGTCTCCCTCATCTGATGAGTCTTCCATGCCCATCGCCAGTTCGTCCTCCACTTCTTCCTCAGCTCCTGCACCTTCCTCAACAGTTTGGCTGCTACCATGCGCCCTGGTTAATCCCTCTCCCCCACCCTCCCATGCCTGCCGCCTTGGTGCTGCCGACCGTCTGGACCTTGGAGATGTTATTCCTTCCGCAATACAACTCCTCCTTTACTTCCTACACCTCCTCTTGTCCCACCACCTGACTCTGAATTCTGTTTAATGTGTGCTCCAGCATGTAAATCACCGGAATAGTCAGGCTGATAATGGCATCGTCGTCAGCACTAAACATCTTCGTCACCATTTCAAAACTGTGCAGAAGGGTGTGTGGCGCCCCTGAGGGTTCAGTCGCCACAGAGTTACTGCATCTCACCCAGAGGTGTGATATCTCACCCTCAGGTAAGGAAGGCGTATGGCTCGGGACCCTAACACCGCATCCAACACATACCCACAGTGGGGGTAGGGCGAGATTACTCCTAAGGGAGCGCACAGTCCCAGGTACCTAGCTGGCGGGAGGGTCCTATGTAGTGGGTGCTTAGGGGAGCAGCTTAGGGGAGCATATGACAGGGAGAGTATAAAGAGGAAGCCATCTTAGAAAGAGCAAGCCAGTCAGAGGAGGAAAAGTGACAAGAGCAGAGGCTCAGCATGAGCTCTGCTCCGGAGGCGGGCCTAGCCTGGGAGGCCCAGGACTGAAGGAGAGAAGAGACGAGTGGGAGCAGGAAGGCTCCAGGAACCGAAGGGACCCTAGGGGTACGGGCCGTGCAGAAGGCCACCCGTACTCCCGCTGCTACCAGGAGGTAGAGGGGTCAGGCCAGATAAGGGGAACCGGTCTCTCAACTAGCGGAGAAACAGCAAGGCTCAACTAGAATCCGGAGGCTGCAGCATTTCATGTACTGCAGGCCAAAGTCCACACCAGTCTCACTAAGAAGGTAGCCACATAGGACACAGGGGACGGAACACACGTCGCCCGCCAAGGCCCGAGGATACCGGATAGAAGTGTCCCTGGGTGTGAGGTGCAGGGAGAAGGCCAGAGAAAGGACACACAGAAGGGTGTCCTGCTAAGTACTCCTGAGCTATCTGGGGGTGGACTGAACCCCTCACTGAGCACGCACAGCACGACGGGGGAGATTGCTCTGGTACCTGTAATCTGGACTGCAAAAACTGTGAGAAAAGATCTTGGGACTGCATCACACGGACTATGTGTTCATTACTGACTCCCTGCACTACAACCACCATCATCCACTCACACTGCCCTGAAGCTACACTCTTCCTGTGGGGAGTAATAATACCATTGCTGCAAAAGCACCAGCTTCAGAGGACTGTTCCGCAGCGGCGGCCCCTTTTGCCGCACTCCACAGGTGGCGTAGTCGGACATTATAAAACCCATATATAGAAATTACCCTTGGATTGACCGCCCTGGGTCACGGACCGGGTCACCGCCACAGTGACTACAACCCTCAGCGTCTTCCGGCCCAGGGGGCGCATCAACTTCATAGGTCCCTGATCTGAGACCACTCCTGCAGCGTGATTTGCCCCACCTCTGGATCTCGTTGGCCCAGGCTATACGTCAGAACGTATTGCACCAGGGCTTGTCGGTGCTGCCACAGTCGCTGCAACATGTGCAGAGGTGAATTCCACAGTGTCGGCACATCGCATTTCAGCCGGTGAACTGGCAGGCCCAACGACTTCTGTAGAGATGTAAGTCGTTGAGCTGCAGGATGCGAACGGCGGAAGTGAGCACACAGCGAACGTGCCATCTGCAGAAGGCCATCTAGTCCGGGATAGTGGGCTAAAAATTGATGGACAACCAGGTTCAACACGTGAGCCATACAAGGCACGTGTGTGACATTGCCCCAGCGAAGGGCCGCACCCAGGTTTGCAGCATTGTCGCACATGGCCTTCCCTGGTTGCAGGTCCAGTGGAGACAACCATTCATGAAACTGGGTCTCCAGAGCTGACCAAAACTCCTCAGCTGTGTGACTCACATTTCCCAGACATTTCAAAGTAAACACTGATGCCGTTGGGCCCTGCTGCCAGCATAGTAAGGAGGTGTGCAGGATTCTTTCTGCGCAGTTAGAAAGCAAGTGCCATTACCAGACAGTCTTTGGGTGCAGGTGGAGGACCGAGAGGAGGTTGAGGAGGCAGAAGCAGTGGAGGAATTTCGAGATAAAGAGGATTGACGCACAACTCGTGGGGATGGTAAGACTTGGACAGCAGCCCCTTGTCCTGCTGTCACCATAGTTACCCAGTGCCCAGTCAGCGACATGTAATGCCCCTCTCCATGCCTACTCGTCCAAGTGTCTGCAGTGAAATGCACCCTGTCACACACAGAGTTTCTCAAAGAAGCGGTGATGTTGTGTGTGACATGCTGGTGGAGTGCAGGCACACCTTTCTTTGAGAAGCAGTGCTGACTGGGCATCTGGTACTGGGGCACTGCGACGGACATAAAATCCTCGAAAATCCTCTGTGTCCTCCAGGCGGATAGGCAGCATTTCTGTAGCCAACAGCTTGCAGATGGTGAAATTCAACCTCTTAGCTTTCTCATGGCTAGGAGGAAATGGTCTTTTACTTTTCCACATCTGAGGGACCGAGGGCTGGCTGTTGTGCTTAGACGGGGTTGAGTAGGGTGTCCCCAGCAAACTGCCAGTCTGTGAGGAAGATGCAGGCAGACATGTTAGGTTGCCTTGATCCAAAGGTGGTGCTCTCGATGTCCGAGAGCGCTCAACACCAGCAGGTGTTTCCACTTCCAAATGAACTGACGACCTGCCAATCACACTGGCTGTTGCGGGAAAAGATGTGGCAGGTCTGCGTCCAAAAACATGTGTGACTGCTGTCCCCCCAGTCACAGAGGATGAAGAGGCTGTGGATGCACAAGATGGGGCAGACAGTGGTCGGCCTGGCCCGCTAAGCCGCATTGTAGCACAGTGAGCTTCCCACTGCAACTTATGCTTCATATCCATGTGACGGTACATGAATGAAGTACTCAAACTATGGATTCTTTTTCCTCTACTTAGCTTTTGGTGATAACACGAGTTGGGTCATCCTTATCGATCTGAAAAAATGCCCTGGCTATGCAAGGCTTAGAGCCCATGCGACCTGAAGAGCCACTACGACTTGTGGTCAGAGGCAGAGTTGTGGTTGAGGATGCAGTTGTTGACGTGCTCCCAGTACTCCGTCTCTGTCCAGGAAGGCGCAACCTAACCTAATCGTCAATAGCATCTGTGATGCCCCGCTGCGCTTGGTATCACAGATCCTAGAAGAGTGCATTGATGGAAACCTCCACAAGAGGCCCCCATAAACATTCACACATCTCCACCTTCCACCTCAGACCAGCAGAGGGAGCCCGTTAGGGATATAAATAGGGAAGGTGGAGCAAGGCAGTTCAGATCTTCTGAATAGTTCCTGCAGTAGAGAAGCCTAAGAGAGGTCAGTCTGCAGTGGAGCTCAGTCTAGTCTAGAGAACTCAGTTAATAGTTCAACAGTGGAGCACGAGGCTCCTGCTAGCTAGATTCAGGGAGCCCAGTTAGAGCTTAAGGTGCGCCGGCACCATAAGATCGGTGAAGCGCGGCAAGCTGCCTTTAGTGTGTATAGCCTAGTGAGGGCCCGAATAGGCTGAAGGCGAGTGGCGAGTTAGTACATAAGGGGCAGAGGAGCTTAACCAGCTCACCCCGAAGCATTTACCGGACACCGGATCCAAGCTTACCGGGATTTCTATGACCCAGTAAGGCATAACCAGAATCCCTGGAGAACTACAAGTCCCAGGATCGCTAAGGTGCTGATACGTAACAGAGCCAGGAGACGCTTAGGCCCCGCATACTGGGAGCGTGAACTCCAATAGAAGGCCCTACCACAAGGTCAGCCAGGGCAGGACAGAGACAAAGTTAGGCCTAGCTCCAGGCAGGTCAGAAACTTACTGCGCAGAGGCAAGAAACAGGAGGCCCTACACCCGCTCATTGGGGAGGATCCTGATATGCACCCTTCACCCTACAGTGCTCCGGTATGTGCCTGAATTTCCACCAGTAAAAGGTACTGAAGTGACTGCCGTGTCCGTTCCAGTTCTTGCTCTGACCCAGCTGGGTCTCGCCTGTCCTGCATTCCCCCTGCATATGTTTTTCTGAGGCCTAGCTCCACCTGTGGGGAGCTATACCATCGAGCTGCCTTATCACGGGCCTCAGTGGACTGCAACAGCGCTGGTGCTTCTCACCAGATACCACAGGTGGCGTCACGAACTCTTATAAAATTAACAATTATCCACCCTTTTAAAGAGTGACCCCAGGGTACGGGCCAGGGATCCGACCACTGCGACATCCCCAAGGCCAGGCAAAGGCCCGGGTACCGAGTCATCCCCATCCCCTGGGCTAGTCACATCCTCCTCCACCTCCTCTGCTGACCTCATCGACTAGCTGACTGTGGGTTGACAGTAAGTGGGATCTCCAACCTCATCATCATCACCCTGTGTGGTCTCACACCCGTCGTCCTCAGAGCCAACCGAAAAGTCAAGTTGTCGCTCCAATCAGCTGTTTGAGTCTCATCATCGTCTTCATCATTGTCTCCACCAACAGGAGTTACAGTTTGGGAACGAGGGTCTACATTATGCTCAGAACCTTCTTTATCTGGTCCTGGATCCGACTTATAAAGATTCTGGGCATCAGTGCAGATCATTTCCTCGTCTGGATTAACAGAAGCTCTGGAGCAGACCTCCGTTTCCCAGGCTATAGTATGAGTAAACAGCTGTGCAGACTCAACCATCTGTGTTACCCCATACTCAGACGGGCAGCTGGAGACTTGGGAGCTGTGAGGAAGCAAGTGCGATTGGGGTGACACCTCTGAGGACTGGAGTATTTGTGATGTTGAAGTTGAGGTGGAAGAGAGCCCACTTGAAGGAGCACTTGTTATCCGTTGAAGCACCTGCTGTTTTTGTGCCTCATCTGGAATTTGTAGCGATGGACGTGTCCGTAAGAAAGGGATCATATCACATTGTCCACGAAAAGAAGTCGACATCTTAGTTTGGCTGGAAGATGGTCTTTCTTCTGCAGATGTTACTCCCCCCCCACAGCGGGGAGGCTCGACCCACCAGTGGACAGGCACCAGTATTGGGAGAGGGGGGCTGGCCATCAGGGTCCACCGCGGCTCTGGCACAAACCCGGCGACACAGAGGTGGCACGGGCAGGAACGGACTGGCTGTGTCGGCTTCGCACTTTTTTGGTTTTAGAAGGGCATGACATGCCTATATCTGTGTCTCCCCCTCCTTTTACTCCTCCACCTCTTTTCTTTTCGCATGACTATATGTACTTCTCACTTTTCCATGTGTTAGTTATGTCTTCTGAGCAGTTTGTCAGCTTTTGGACACCTTTGAAGGTGTTTTCTATGTGTTTCTATGTGTTTTTGTTTGCCTGCCATTGGTTTTAACGGTGTTCGAAGGTGTTCGACGAACAGTTCGACGAACACAAGGGTGTTCGACGAACCGAACCGAACTCGAACACTACAGGGGTGGCTCAACACTTGTCCTGGTCTGCCCTGCCGCTAGCGTTTTGTCAGAGCGGATTTTTAGTGCCGCCGGTGGAATTACATGAGATAGGCGCATGCACCTGTCAATGAAAATGCTGACAGGCTGACTCTTATAAAAATGAACAAGGGCTGGATTAGGCCAGACTTCTCAACACCACCGAATAATAGCAGCGTAAAATAAACTCAAATCCAGTGTCTTTTCTGGGAAGACCTATCTCTATTCCCATGCACCTCTGTCTTCGCACCCATACATGGGTACACGCTTTCTGATTTTGTCAATTTTGTCTATTTTAACATATTTATTAATGACCTTGTAGGGGGCATACAGAGTAATATTTCAATATTTGCAGATGACACTAAACTCTGCAGCGTAATCAATACAGAGGAGGACAATTTTATATTACAGGAGGATCTATGTAAACTAGAAGCTTGGGCTGATAAATGGCAAATGAGCTTTAATGGGGATAAATGTAAGGTAATACACTTGGGCAGAGGAAATAAAATGTATAATTATATGCTTAATTGTAAAACACTGGGCAAAACTGTCACTGAAAAAGACCTGGGTGTATTGGTGGACGACAAGCTCACGTTTAGTGGCCAGTGTCAGGCAGCTGCTGCAAAGGCAAATAAAATAATGGGATGCATTAAAAGAGGCATAGATGCTCATGAGGAGAACATAATTTTGCCTCTATACAAGTCACTAGTGCGACCACACTTAGAATATTGTGTACAGTTCTGGTCTCCGATGTATAAGAAAGACATAGCTGAACTAGAGAGGGTGCAGAGAAGAGCAACCAAGCTTATTAGAGGACAGGGGGGTCTGCAATACCAAGACAGGTTATTACACTTGGGGCTATTTACTGTGGAAAAACGAAGGCTTATGGGTGATCTTATTACTATATACAAGTATATGAGGGGACAGAACAAAGACCTGTCTACTGATCTTTTTACTCTGAGGCCAGAGACGGGGACAAGGGGGCATCTTCTACGTCTGGAGGAAAGAAGGTTCAATCATAATCACAGACAGGGATTCTTTACTGTAAGAGCAGTGAGACTATGGAACTCTCTGCCGCATGATGTTGTAATGAGTGATTCACTATTGAAATTTAAGAAGGGCATGGATGCCATTCTTGAAAAGTATAATATTACAGGTTATATATACTAGATTCCTTGATAGGGCATTGATCCAGGGAACTAGTCTGATTGTCGTATGGAGTTGGGAAGGAATTTTTTTCCCCAATGTGGAGATTAGTATTTGCCACATGCTTTTTTTTGCCTCCCTCTGGATCAACATGTTAGGCTATGGGTTGAACTAGATGAACTTAGTCTTCCTTCAACCTTAAAAACTATGTTACTATGTTATTTGCTCTCGTCCTCCTCCTTCTCTGCATCCTCACTCTCCACAACCATATCACCACCATATGTACTATATCAACATATCTACAGTACAGACCAAAAGTTTGGACATACCTTCTCATTTAAAGATTTTTATGCATTTTTATGACTTTGAAAATTTTACATTCACACTGAAGGCATCAAAACTATGAATTAACACATGTGAAATTATATACTTAACAAAAAAGTGTGAAACAACTGAAAATATGTCTTATTTTCTAGGTTCTTCAAAGTAGCCACCTTTTGCTTTGATGATTGCTTTGCACACTCTTGGCATTCTCTTGATGAGCTTCAAGAGGTAGTCACCGGAAATGGTCTTCCAATAGTGATGAGTGAGCACTAAAATGCTTGGGTACTCGTTGTTCGGGTCGAGCAAATTGGAATACTCGGGTGCTCGACCCGAGCAAAGAGCCGAATGTAAGTCTATGGGAAACTCGAGCATTTTTCAGGCGGCTCCCCCCGTCGGTCTGCAGAGGGCCTAAAAATTGCCCAAATCGATGGAAACAGTGCTCAAATGAAATGGGAACAGCATGGGGAAGACCCCTGGAAGCATTTCTGACTCCCAGGTCACTGCTGTTATCAACGCTGTCAGAGTATTATGCCACTTTTACGGACTCACAATAAAGCATACCAAAACTAAACCAAAATGGATTTTCCTGGAAAATATGTTAAGGAACATCATTTCCATGACATATACAACGTATATAAAGCAAAATAAATATTAAAAAACAAAAATACTCCTCCACACCTTGGGCTATGTTCACACGTAGCGTTTTTGATGCATTTTTGCACTTTTAAATTGCTTTCAACCAAGACAAACGCATTCACCAGGAAATTTAATTTTAACATTTTACAACCTTGTCTGGCCATGTGGTGTGTAACACATCATCAGACACATGCATACAGTGCTGAAAAGACATGGGAACAGCATGGGGAAGACCTCTGGAAGCATCTCTGACTTCCAGGTCACTGCCTCAAAGTGTGCCCATTATAAGTGATCTTTGGCGCATGCGAAGATGCCTCCCGCCATGCACCTATCATTGCAGACTTGCAACAATCACCGTCCATGTCCTTGCCCCACTGCAGCGTTCAGTTGTCCCTACCCCATTCCTTGGAATGCAAGCGCAAGTATGCAGGCAGCCAGCCACCCACTCACAGGCCGCAACACTTAACTGCCAGATTTCTGGGCAGCTTTCTGCATTTGACTCCTCCAGCGGGCCCTGGCTTCTCCTAGTGCCGAGGTGACGCCATCATGATGATAGAGACCCCCATCTGCTTAGTTTTCTGTTACTTGGAATGCAAGTGCAAGTATGCAGCCAGCCACCCACTCACTCACAGGCCGCAACACTAAACTGATAGATTTCTGGGCAGCTTTTTGCAGTTGAAATATGGCCTTTTAAGCTTGTGGAGGTGGAAGCTTTTCACAAACTCATGCCGGCAGCGGCCGGGTGTCCATACTCAGTCCCCAGCCGCCACTATATTTCCCGGAATCGCCTCCGCCTTCCACAAGCACGGGTCCCACAACATTACCCGTGCCCTCCCCAGTGCACTTACTGGGAAGGACCACCTAACCACAAACACGTGGACAGGTGAATGTGGCCAGGGATGGTACGGAGCCAGTCCACAACATTTTTTTTGCTGACAGTTGTATATAGCTCGGTGAAAGGACTGGCATAGAGGGAAAGCCTATCTACCCTGCATGTCATTTCTCACAGGAAGTCCTGTAAAGCTGCTTTCCCTTGAAATGTGGCCTTTTAGGCTTGTGGAGGCTGAAGCTTTTCACAACCACATGCCTCATGCCTCGTGTCCATACTCGGTACCCAGCCGTCACTATTTCTCCCGGTGTTGTTTCCGTCTTCTACAAGCGCGGGTCTCTGAACATTCCTGCTGGTTCTTTTCTGGGGGAATTGGCTTGCCTCAAACCAGCCTGGAATATTTCCAGCAAACTATGGTACGACGCTATGGTATTAGCACTGCCCCCAGTACCAGTAGCGAAGCCATCCCCAATTTCCTAGACTGAATGGCTGCCCAAATACATTTTCTCACAAAGGAGCAGAAGATAGAGTGGCAGCAGGTGCAAGTTTCTCCAGCCTGTTAGATATTAGAGGGTGAACGACAGCACATTGGATCAGTGGTTAGCACTGAAGACCTGCAGCGCTGGGATCCTGGGTTCAAATCCCAGCAAGGACAACATCTGCAAGGACTTTGTATGTTCTCCCCGTGTTTTCACCTCAGTAAAAAAGCAGCCATAGAGTGTCCGGGAACCTTTCCACACACTTTTCTTAGCCAGGACTGCTTCTCGGCAGGGTTGGACGGTCCCACTAGAGAATGTTCTGGTGTGCCTTGGCTTCTACCTCAGGAAAGTTCATGATAGCGCTAACATTGCTGCTGCTATGGGGCTCTTGAGCGGGGGAGAAAGGTTAGCCCTCAGAATCAAATCCTCTGGTGGGCACGATGTTTTTCAATGTGAAACAGTTTCTCAGTGGGAGTTGTATTTTACCACAGCCATATTCTTTAGCTCGGTGAAAGGACTGGCTGTCATTTCTCCGTCACCAGGTTCCGCCCATTGTCACACACAACCATGCCTGGCTGTTTGTTCGGCGGTGAGAGTCACAGATCAGGCTGCTGTGTTAGTTACAGCTTTCAACAACTCGGCAGCGCTGGGCGGTTTTTCAATTAAGCATTAAGCATGTTATCTTCAGCACAGCCTGTTGCCTGTTGGCCAAGGCAGTGCTGCAGTGCTGTCAGTTTGTGGCTGATGTGGTCATTTTGGAGATGGAGGAGAAGGTGCATGAGCTGAACAATGTGATTACATTGTTGTTAAATTGGTGACGCTGTTTTTTATACTAAAGAAAGATCCTATTGTTTTGGGGTTTTTTAAGTTTTTTTTTTTAAGACAAATGCATTCACCGGGAAATGTAATTTTAACATTTTACAACCTTATCTGGCATTGTGGTGTGTGACACATCATCGGACACTTCCTTTTTTATTTATGATGGAGGGACTCTGAAAGTCATAAAGCCTATTTTTATAGGGACATCAGACGGCCCTTACTATTCTTAAAAGGTCGGCAGTCGGCCCTAGCTATTGTTAGAGAGCCATCAGCCGGCTATGCTTTGTTGTTCCCATTATTAACAAGTGGCTCTCTTATACTGTTATTGCGTATCCAGTAACTGCAAGGGCTGCAAAAAAAATGGATGCAACCCTGTACCCCTTTGAAGAGACTTAGAGGAGGGTCTCAGTAAAAAAAATGTTCCAATTGTAAAGGAGCGGGTCTCCTATAAGTGATAATGCCCATGCTGTGAGTGCAAGGGCTGCCAAAATTTGGGAAAAACCCAACTAAGAATTTAAAGACACACAGAGCAGGGCCACAGTAACAAGGTACAACATGTTCCCATTAGAAAGGAGAGAGTCTGCTATACAGTTATAGGGTATGCAGTGAGTCCGACGGCTGACAATTTTAGTAAAAACACCACTAAGAATTTAAAGACACATGGAGCAGGGCCACAGTAACAAGTACGATATGTTCCCATTAGAAAGGAGAGAGTCTGCTATACAGTTATAGGATATGCAGTGAGTCCAACGGCTGACCAATTTTAGTAAAAGCACCACTAAGAATTTAAAGACACATGGAGCAGGGCCTCAGTAACAATTACGACATGTTCCCATTAGAAAGGAGAGAGTCTGCTTTACAGTTATAGGGTATGCAGTGAGTCCAACAGCTGACAATTTTAGGAAAAACCCCACTAAGAATTTAAAGACACACAGAGCAGAGCCACAGTAACAACATACGACATGTTCCCATTAACCACTTTACAGGCTTTGACGTATTAGTACGCACAGGCTGTAATCCCCCGGTTCAGTGTGGGCTCTGGCGGCGAGCACGCACTGAACCGAGCACATGTCAGCAGATTATTACAGCTGACATGTGCCCGCAACAGCCGCGGGTGGAATCGCGATCCACCCACGGCTTTTAACAGGTTAAATGCCGCTGTCAATCTCCGACAGCGGTATTTAACGCGCGCTTCCGGAAAGCGCGTCTTAAGCCCTGCCCATCGGCGTCCCCCGTCACGTGATCGCGGGTCACCGATGGGCGGGCATGACAACCCAGGGTCTGCAGAAGATGCCTGCGGTTGTCATTAGCTGGTCGCTATGAGCGCCACCTAATGGTCGGCGCTCATAGCATAAGACCATTTCTGCTGCATACAGGGGATCTGCTGATCCCCTGTATGTAGCAGAGGCGATCGGACAGTTGCTGCTTTTAGTTTCCTATGGAGACTATAGAAGCATGCAAAAAGTGAAAAAAAAAAGGTTTTAAAAATATAAAAAAAAATAAAAAATATATAAGTTTAAATCACCCCTCTTTTGCCCCATTCAAAATAAAATAATAAAAAAAACAACCTTACTTTGACATATTTGGTATCGCCGCACTCAGAATCGCCTGATCTATCAATTTAAAAAAAATTAATCCGATCGGTAAACGGCGTAACGAGAAAAAATTCTAGATGCCAGAATTACGTTTTTTGGTCGCCGCAAAATTGCAATAAAATGCAATAATGGGCGAATAAAACATCCGATCTACCCCAAAATGTTATCAATTAAAAATGTCAGCCTGGCACGCAAAAAAGAAGCCCTCTCCCAGCCCCACATCCCGAAAAATGGAGACGCTACGGGTCTCGGAAAATGGCGCTATTTTTTTTGTTAACCAAATTTTGGAATTTTGTTTCACCACTTAAATAAAAAAGAACCTATACATGTTCGGTATCTACGAATTCGTAATGACCTGGAGAATAAGAATGGCAAGTCAGTTTTACCATTCAGTGAACGTGGTAAAAAAAATAAATAAAAAAAAACTGTGGTGTTGCACTTTTTTTTGCAATTTCACCGCTCTTGGAATTTTTTTCCCGTTTTCCTGTACACGATAGGGTAAAACCAGTGATGGTGTTGAAAAGTACAACTCGTCCCACAAAAAATAAGCCGTGACATGGCCATATTGACGAAAAAAATAAAAACGCTATAGCTCTGGGAACAAGGGGAGCAAAAAACGAAAATGCAAAAACGACAAAACCCAAAGAGAGTCAGCTATACAGTTATAGGGTATGCAGTGAGTCAAACAGCTGACAATTTTAGAAAAACCCCACTAAGAATTTAAAGACACACAGAGCAGGGCCACAGTAACAAGGTACGACATGTTCCCATTAGAAAGGAGAGAGTCTGCTATACAGTTATAGGGTATGCAGTGAGTACAACGGCTGACCAATTTTAGTAAAAACCCCACTAAGAATTTAAAGACACACAGAGCAGGGCCACAGTAACAAGGTACGACATGTTCCCATTAGAAAGGAGAGAGTCTGCTATACAGTTATAGGGTATGCAGTGACTCCAACGGCTGACCAATTTTAGTAAAAACCCCTCTAAGAATTTAAAGACACATGGAGCAGGGCCACAGGAACAAGTACGACATGTTCCCATTAGAAAGGAGAGAGTCTGCTATACAGTTATAGGGTATGCAGTGAGTCCAACGGCTGACCAATTTTAGTAAAAACACCACTAAGAATTTAAAGACACATGGAGCAGGGCCACAGTAACAAGTACGACATGTTCCCATTAGAAAGGAGAGAGTCTGCTATACAGTTATAGGGTATGCAGTGAGTATACCGGCTGCAATTTTAGGAAAAAACCCACTGAGAATTTAAAGACACATAGTGCAGGGCCACAGTAACAAGGTACGACATGTTCCCATTAGAAATGAGAGAGTGTGCTACACAATTATAGGGTATGCAGTGAGACCAACAGCTGACAATTTTAGGAGAAACCCCACTAAGTATTTAAAGATGCATGGAGCAGGGCCACAGTAACAAGTACGATATGTTCCCACTGGAAAGGAGAGAGTCTGCTTTACAGTTATAGGGTATGCAGTGAGTCCAATGGCTGACAAGTTTAGGAAGAGCCCCACTAAGAATTTAAAGACACACAGAGCAGGGCCACAGTAACAAGGTAAGACATGTTCCCATTAGAAAGGAGAGAGTTTGCTATACAGTTATAGGGTATGCAGTGAGTCCAACGGCTGACCAATTTTAGTAAAAACACCACTAAGAATTTAAAGACACATGGAGCAGGGCCACAGGAACAAGTACGACATGTTCCCATTAGAAAGGAGAGAGTCTGATATACAGTTATAGGGTATGCAGTGAGTCCAACGGCTGACCAATTTTAGGAAAAACCCCACTAAGAATTTAAAGACACATAGAGCAGGGCCACAGTAACAAGGTACGACTTGTTCCCATTAGAAAGGAGAGAGTCTGCTATACAATTATAGGGTATGCAGCGAGTCCAACGGCTGACAATTTTAGGAGAAACCCCAGTAAGAATTTAAAGACATATGGAGCAGGGCCACAGTAACAAGTACGACATGTTCCCACTAGAAAGGAGAGAGTCTGCTATACAGTAATATGGTATGCAGCGAGTCCAACGGCTGACAAGTTTAGGAAATAACACCACCAGGAATTTAAAGACACACAGAGCAGGGCCACAGTAACAAGGTACGACATGTTCCCATTAGAAAGGAGAGAGTCTGCTATACAGTTATTGGGTATGCAGTGAGTCCAACGGCTGACAATTTTAGGAAAAACCCCTCTAAGAATTTAAAGACACATAGAGCAGGGCCACAGTAACAACAAAATCCCATTAGAAAGGAGAGAGTCTCCCATAGTGTTGGCCTATGCAGTGAATGCAAGGGCTGCCAAAAATTTTGAGGCACTTCAATGCCCCTTGGAAGAGACGTGGAGGAGGGCCTCATAAAAAAATGTTCCCATTAGAAAGGAGCGGGCCTCCTATACTTGTAATGCCCATGCACTAAGTGTATGGGCTGACAAACATTTACCCCTGGGGGGTATACATGAACATACTGTATCAAAAAATTTTTTTACAGGCACCATAAACACCCTTTAAAAAAATTAGGTGGGTGTTGCATCACGGACCATGGTGATGGAGGATGAGGAGAAGGAGGAGGACAAGAGCAAATACCCAAAATCAGGAAGCGTATACCCATGTGTGGGTGTAGACTGCTAACAGGCAAGACTTCCGTGTCCTCACCAAGAGGATGACTGACCATGCTCTCCTCCTTATCCTCTCTGTTCTCTGGCCATCCACGCTGAACTGTGAAACTGTTGTTGAGATTTTTGGTGCTGGACTCGGCCAGCATGACAGCTGTGCAGGTAGTACCGTCTATAGTGCATGAAACTAGATCATGTCCTTCCTCCTCCTCCTCCTCTTCGTCATTGTCACCCAATCCACGTTGGGATGAGAAGAGACTTGGCTGTGTGTAATCACCCTGTATGGTTCCTTGCTCCATCTCATCGTGCTCTGCCTGCAATGCATCCTCTTTGATTGTGAGCAGAGAGCGTACATGTGTCTGACATCCATGTATACTCCTGAGGTCTTATGTGTGGAGTCTGAACTGAATAACGACGGCCTTGTTGATGCTGGTACTCAACAACTGCCCTCTTCTGCTCACAAATCCTTCCCAACATCTGCAGTGTAGAGTACCAACGCGTGGGGACATCACACACCAGTCTGTGAGCCGGAAGCTGCAAATTCTGCTGAAACACTGCAAGGGCGGCAGAAGCTGTAGCTGACTTTCTAAAATGGGCACACAGGCACCATACTTTAACAAGCAGATCCGGCAGCTCCGGGTAGGATTTGAGTAACTGTTGAATCACGAGGTTAAGCACATAGGCCAGGCATGGTACGTGTGTGAGCTCACCTCGCCTCAGAGTCGCCACCAGGTTCCGGCCATTGTCACACATGACAATGCCTGGCTGTCGGTTCAGCGGTATGAGCCACAGATCTGCCTGCTCTTTCAGAGCAGTCCACAACTCTTCAGCATTGTGCGGTTTTTCACCTAAGCGTATCAGCTTCAGCACAGCCTGTTGCCGCTTCTGCCAAGGCAGTGCTGCAGTGCTTCCAGCTTGTGACTGATGTGGTCATTTCGGAGATGGAGGCTGAAGAGGAGGAGGAGGCTGAGGAGGATGAGGTGCAGGAGCTGTAGACCGTGGGGGAAACCCTTATTGACCTAGGACCCGCAATCCTTGGCATCAGGAGGACGTGTTCCGTCCCAAGGTCCGACTGGGTCCCAGCTTCCACTATGTTAACCCAGTGTGCCATCAGTGAGATGTACCGTCCCTGCCCACAAGCACTTGTCCACGTGTCCATGGTTAGGTGGACTTTACCTGCAACTGTGTTGTTGAGAGCACGGCTAATGTTTTGGGACACGTGCTTGTGCAATGCGGGGACAGCACACCCGGAGAAATAGTGGCGGCTGGGGACCGAGTACCAAGGGATGGTCGCCGCCATCAGGTTGCAGAATTCTTCCACCTCCACGAGCCTAAAAGGCAACATTTCGAGTGCAAGCAGTCGTGAAATGTGAGAATTTAGTAGTGTGGCCTGTGGGACGTTGGCTGCATATTTGCGCTTTCGTTCCAAGGACAGGGGTATGGACAACTGAACGCTGCACTGGGACAAGGACATTGACGTGCTTCCTTATGCTGCTACTTGAGAGTGTGCAACGACAGGTGCAGGGCTGGAGGCAAATTCGCATGCACCATGGACAGTGGATTCTCTTGCATCCACAACAGCGGAAGAAGCAATGGTGCCACCTGCAGACACTGTTGCTGGACCCTGGGGTTCGGCCCACAAAGTCGAGTGCTTTGCTGCCATGTGCCTGATCATGCTGGTGGTGGTCAGGCTGGTCGTTTTGCCACCCCTGCTGATGATGGCCTGGCAGGTGGTGCAAATGGCCTTTTTGTGGTTATCGGCAGAGTCTTTAAAAAACAACCAGACTCGGGAAGACCTAACAGTTGTACTGTAAACTTCCTTCGTGTTGGTGTTACTGGGAACGGTTGCCTGCCTTCTGTCTGCGGCCACCACACTGATTCTTCCCGCCTGTTGGGGTGCTCTGCCTCCCTCCCCCTGTGTGCTGCTGTCCTCACTCTGCATGTCCTCCTGCCAGGTCGGGTCAGTTACTACATCATCCACCACCTCGTCTTCCACTTCCGCACCCTGGTCATCCTCCTGATTTTCTGGCAATTGTGTCTCATCATCGTCCACCTCTTGCGACACTTTCCCACATTCGCCTTCGTGTGACCATGGCTGCTCAAATATTTTGGCATCGCTAAACGCAATCTCCTCTTGCCCTGCTTCAAGTGGACCGGGGGAGAGGCCCTAATCTATAAATGGAAAATTGAACAGCTCTTCAGAGTGTCCAAGTGTGGGATCAGTTGTCTCCGTGTACTCTGCATAGTGGGAGGAAGGAGGATCAGGGTGAGGAATATGCGATCCAGACTAATGGCTACTGAGACTTGACCATGTGGATGACAGGGTGGTGGTGGTGGCTAAGTGACTAGAAGCTTTATCCGCTATCCAACCAACAACCTTTTGACACTGCTCTGGGTTCAATAGTGGTTTGCTGCGGTTCCCTAAAAATTGGGATAGGAAGGTCAGGCGAGAAGATGTGGGTGTTTGTTGTGGCACAATTTTGGCTTGCCCACGGCCTTGTCCTCTGCCTCTGCATGCACCATTACAATCACGTCCAGTTCCAGGTCCCTTGCCACGTGCCTTGCCCATTTTAAATGGAGGACAGTATCTTCCACGCTCACTACAAATGACTGAGTTTGGAGTGAACTTATTAGTGATCCGTGTGTTGGAGAAAACAGAGTTTTAAATATCTGGCCTGTAGGTAAGTAGTTTGACCAGCAAACTGCTGTGAATTGCTTCACTGACACACTGAAGGAAATTTTTAATGGAGGCCAGAAATGGCTGTATTTTCTGACAACATATATGTGATCCGTTTGACAGAGAAAACAGAGTTTTAAATATCTGGCCTGTAGGTAAGTAGTTTGAACAGCAAACTGCGGTGAATTGCTTCACTGACACACTAAAGGAAATTTTAATGGAGGCCAGAAATAGCAGTATTTTCTGACAACGTATATGTGATCCGTGTGATGGAGAAAACAGAGTTTTAAATACCTGGCCTGTAGTCAAGTAGTTTGAACAGCAAACTGCTGTGAATGGCTTCACTGACACACTAAAGGATATTTTTAATGGAGGCCAGAAATGGCAGAATTTACTGAAAACGTATATGTGATCCGTTTGAGGGAGAAAACACAGTTTTAAATAGCTGGATTTCTAGCACTGTAATATGGAAAGGACCTGGCTGTATTCTGCAGTGCCAACAAGCAAATGGCGCAGAAAAAACTGTGTTCTCTGGATTGCTTTTTAAGCAAATAATGAGGATTAAGATCCAAAGAAAAGTATTCCTGGCCCCTGAGACCTGGGCCTTTGTATAAAAATATCTAACAGCAGCAGAAGGCAGAATTGGAAGGGAGCCTCTTGAGCTTTATGCACTGCAGTCTGCTATATACACTGCCTGCCTATACACCCTGCCTGCCTGATATTTCTGTAGATGGATTATTCCTTAGAAGGACTGTTTGTTAAGATGGATATGTGTAATGTGCGGTTTTTCTCCCTACACTACCTAATACACAATCATTTCTCCCTAACTCAGCAGAAGCTCTCCCTACACTGTCTGATCCGGAGTGACTGTGATGAGCATGGCGGCGCCAGGTCTGATATAGACCTGATTACTCTGTGCGGCCAGCCAATCACTGTTATGCCACTGTTATGGCTACAGCATTACAGTGTATGGTAGGCAATCCCTGCATGTTCATTGACTCTCTAAAGAGCGCCAAACATGAAGGAAGGGGACCCTAGTTCCCGCCCGAGCGACCCAGAAATACTCGGCGAGCGCCGAGCATCTCGAGTAGCAAGCATGCTCTCTCATAACTATTATTATTATTATTACATGAACTGGGAGTAGGCAGAGCATACTTGATAAACTGAGTGTGGGCAGCGCATACAAGAACTGGGAGTGGGCAGAGCATATATGATGAACTGGCAGTGGGCAGAGCATACAAGATGAACTGGGAGTGGGCAAAGCATATGATGAACTGGGGATGGGGGTGAGGAGAGCTAATGAAGAATGAGGGTGGGGTGAGCAATTGATGAATTGGGAGTGGGGGGTGGGGAGAGCAAATGATGATGAATTGGGGGTGGGGAAGAGTAAATGATGATGCCATGGGGTTGGGAGAGAGAGAGTGGACATGACAAAATGAATTGGGGAAGAGGGTGGCATGTAAATATAATGAATTGGGAGAGGGGGCGTTGAGGATGATGGAGTGTGACTGGTAATGAATTGAGTGAAAGAGTACAGGTTCTAATTAATTAATATATTTATTGGTTGGGGAAAGTGGCTATTTATAGTTAGTGGGGGCACAGTGGTGGATTACAATTTATATTTGGAATGGTGAGTTGCATAATAACTAATTATATATTAATGTGTGTGCATGTCTGTATTCAGCTGCACAGTGTAGAAGTTAGGGAATGTGCTATTGATAATGGTGTGTTATTTTATGCAGAGACGAGACCTGGCTGGAAGAGGTGAAGGCGGTCTGTGCTGGATGAAGAAGAAAAGCAAAGATGAAGGACTTCAATTAGAGATGTCACTTGTGAGTCAGCTGGTTATCTGTACACTGACACTGTACACTATATACTCTGTACAGAGCTCCTGTGTATAATGTCACTGGTGATTACTGTATTACCTGTACACTATGCACTATATAGAGAGCTCCTGTGTATAATGTCACAGGTGATCCCTGTATTGCTTGTACACTGATGCTAAACACTGTATACTATGTACAGAGTTCCTGTGTATAGTGGCACTTATGGTAATATTAGTATTATGTTTTTTTTTATTAATGATCAGTATTGTAGTATTCAGTCACTATTCAGTCACTATGTGGTGGTAATATGTGTTCTGGTCATGATGTGGCAGTATTTGTCCCTTGTATGTGGTATTATTCAGTCACAATGTGGTGGTAATATGTGGTCTGGTCATGGTGTGGCAGTATTTGTCCCTTGTATGTCGTATTATTTGGTCACTATGTGGTGGTAATATGTGGCTCGGCTATGGTATGATGGTATTTGTCTCTTGTATGTGATATTATTGGTCATTTTAAAAAATGCATGTGAAACACTCCCTTAAAAAATATATAAAAATATACCTATAAAGAGTACTGGATATTTTAAGAAATGTTTAATATGTTAGGGTAGAGAAGGGCCCTACCAGAAGAGTCTACCTTGTCGTGGTGGTGGCTTAAAAAATGTTTTGGCCCAAATAAAAGCTTATGGTTGTGTATGTGATATGGTGTTCTATGGAAACTGATAATGTGTGATTGGGACTGTGGAAGGTTCGAGGGATGGAAGCGGAGCTTGTGTGTAGGCAGAGTCTCAAGGGGGCTCGAAAATGTTGCCAGTATGGGGCAATGAAATTCCTGGTTGCAGCCCTGCTGCAGCTTGCTGCCACATTTTGCTGTATGTTTACACCTACCTAAAGTTCTAGGCTAGAGAAAGGTTTTCAACAGAACAAAAACATTGCTGAGCACCAATGGGCTATTAAATCACAGTTTTTCCTAAATTCTTGATGGAGTACTGCTTTAATTTTTTGAGCTATCTGGAGGTATGGTAATTGTCTGAAAGATTTTGCACCTGCATTGACTTTATTTTGCCTGCTAGTGCTGCTTCTTTTTTTCTTTTTCTACCTAAAGTACTAGGTGCATTCTTATTATGTACTTTTTGACAAAGGTTGAATAATTAGGGTTCAAAACATTGTCAAAATATAATTATAGTTATGTACAAAATGTATGGCAAAAGAAAAAGTGGCAATGAATGGGTAATGAAAAAGAAAAAAAATAACACTGCTAAACATGTGGGAACTGCTAACAGAATCATCATCACTAGCACGAACCATTGGCCTCATATTTGGCATGTAGGATGATGTTATCTCTAAGGCCACGACCCCACTATCAGTATCTGGTCAGTATTCGGTCAGTATTATTTTTTCTCAGAAGAGGGAGCCAAAACCAGAAGTGGCTGATAAATGCAGAATTGGTAACTTGTTTCTATTATACCTTTTCTTTGATTGTTCCTCACATGGTTTTGGCTCTCACTCCTGAGAAAAAATACTGACCGAATGCTGATCAAATACTGATAGTGGGGCCGTGGTCTAAAAGAAACTACTGCACCAGCCCTTACACATGTTTTTTTTCTCTAAATTTGATTGACCATGACATCTTAATACATAAGCTTAAGAAGTTAATCAAAATCAATGGCACAGTTTTTCAATGGTTTAGTTCCTTTGTGGCTGAAGAACAACATATTGTTTATATTGGCTCTGAACCCTACTCACGAATTCCCTCAGAATATGGGGTATCATAATGCTTGGTTATATCCCCATTGCTGCTTTCAATTTATATGATACCATTAGGCAAAATAATCAAGAACTATGATCTGACATACCATTGCAATGTCGATGATATCTAACTATACATGACAATTAAACCCAGAGTCAATGACCCTTTCCCAGCTATAAATTCCAACCTAATTGAATCATTAGAATGGATGAATGCCATCTGTCAAAAAGACTGAACAAAGAGGTTGTGCAGAAGTTAGCACCTAATAGCATTTTGTCAATTTTCTACTCCAACATCTCTATCTGCTGGAAACTCAACAGCTTCAAAACTCCTATCATCATCACAATGTTAGTATAGTTGTTGATATGGGACTGTCTTTTAGGAACCAAATATTTGTTAATTTTTTAGCTTTTCATTCTTCCACTTGAGGAACAGTGCTAAAATGTAACACTACAAGCCCTCATGACTTGACTATTGTAATGCCTTCTACACAGCAAGATTAATATCCAATAAGTTTTCACAAGCTCACGTAACACCAGTTTTCAAACTTTGCACTGCCTGCCCAGTGGAGGATACATTTTACTCGATGACATTTTAGGCCATAAACAACTCAGGCACAAGAAACTGAATAGATCTACTGAAGCCTTACACATTTCCCTGATTTAGTCATTCTGTTATTCCATTCTAAGAAGCTAGTTACCTGAATCAACTGGTCAGATATAGTCCCTGGACACATGTAAATCACTGCTCAAAATGCAACTGTTCATTTTGACATTTGATGACCAATTACACACTTGTTCTCTACTCCTGACTAGTTTTGAGCCACCCCCATAGTGTTCAGGTTCGGTTCGATTCGTTGAACACCCGTATGTTGGCCGAACTGTTCGTCGAACTGTTCGTCGAACACCGTTAAAACCAATGGCAGGCAAACAAAAACACATAGAAACACATAGAAAACACCTTCAAAGGTGTCCAAAAGCTGACAAACTGCTCAGAAGACACAACTAACACATGGAAAAGTGACAAGTAAATATAGTCATGCAAAAAGAGAGAGGTGGAAGAGTAAAAGGAGGGGGAGACACAGATATAGGCATGTCGTGCCCTTCTAAAACCAAAAAAGTGAGAAGCCGACACGGCCAGTCCATTCCTGCCCGTGCTACCTCCGTGTCACTGGGTTTGTACCAGAGCTGCGGTGGACCCTGATGGCCAGCCCCCCTCTCCCAATACTGGTGCCTGTCCGCTGGTGGGTCAAGCCCCCCCGCGGTAGAGGCAGGTCTAAGCTCTGTAATTTAAATTGTCTCTCTAATTTGAATGAGTACACTTTAAATCCTTTTACAAGGATCTATTGGAGGGCAAGTCTGATGCCAGCAGCCGTGGTAATTCCAGCTCCAGTAGCGTCCACTAAAGCTGCTGCAGTTAAAAAGCTTTTATAAGGATCGAGCTTGGCGGTCCACCGCAAGGCATCCTCCCACCAGTCCCAGCCCCTGTGCCTTGGGGTGCCTCCCCCGATGCTCTTCACTGAGTGTCCCGGGGGGCCGAAGCATTTCCTTTGAAAAAATTAAGTGTCCAAACTACAGGTGGTGTAGCTTGCTTAACAGCTGGGATAATCCGCTAACTAGCAGACACTGCTACTAGGCCCAAAGTATTGCCTGGGCTAGATGCAGTTAAGAATTTGTAGTTAGATCTACAGGCAGTGGCTACTCCGCTGACTAGCAGACACTGAAGCTTTGCAGCAGACCTCGGATTCCCAGGCTATAGTATGAGTAAACAGCTCTTCAGATTCAACCATCTGTTTTACCCCAAACCATAGTGTATGTACTTTCTTACGGTTAAAAGAGGGGGTAGAGGCTCGACCCACCTGGAATTGACGATGCCAACGTCATGCAAAACACAGCAAGGGGACTTCAAAAAGAGTCTCCATTTTTTCCAAAAATTGTGGCACAGACACCACTTAAGTGGCATCAATTGTCCCAAAGTTGTTTAAAATGGTTGGTGAGGTAATTTTCCAAAATCCTAAAGCTTTTAGTCATCCCAGGATGACACAGGTGGGGCAGATCATGGTTGGACCGGCCCGCTAGGCCGCATTGTAGCACAGTGAGCTTTGCACTGCAACTTATGCTTCATATCCATCTGACGGTTCAAGCATAAAGTACTCAAACTATTGTTTTTTTGGCCTCTACTTAGCTTTTGGTGACAAATGTTACAGATAACATGAGCTGGGTCATCCTTAGACATCTTAAAAAAAATGCCAAGGCTATGCAAGTTTTAGAGCCCATGAGACTCTGCTACTAGAAATACTATCAAATGATTGACTGGGTTAGATGCAGTAAAAAATTCTTATTAGATACACAGGCGGTGCAGCTTGCTTCACAGCTGGGCTACTACGCCCAAAGTATTGGTATACTCTATACTAAATAAGGAAGGATTCACTGACTGTGGTGGCCCCTCCGCGGGCTGTGGCGATTGGTCATCCACTTTCGCTGCCCCTTACTCAATGAATTCACAAACATCTCCCGTCGGTTTGGAGTCCCATTATGCCTAACCAATAACATAGGCCCCACAACAAAGATATCGTTTTTAGGCATCGAAATCGACACCACAGCAAGGTTGTTCCACCTCCCATGGGAAAAAATAGCAAAACATTACACCTGATCTAGTTTTTTTGCGCAGTATGGAAAGTAACACTACAGCAGATGCAAGTATCACTAGGTCTCCTCATGTTTGCGAGCCGGGTGATGCCAGTCGGAAGGGTTTTTTCTCTTCATTTATCGCCCGCAACAAAAGGGGCATTTAAACTGAGTCATTCAATCAGAATCAGCAGGCAGCTACGGGCGGACTTAGAGGTGTGGAAAACCTTCTTATAATCATTCAGCGGTCACACGTTATTTATGTCAGCAGAACAGTCCAACATTAAACTAAGATTATTCACAGGGGCGGCAGAATCAGGCGGATATGCAGCGATACTAAATAACTAATCGTGCACAAGCTTTTGGCCTCCGTATTGGGCAGAACAAGTGCTGACAAAAAAACAGACAGTCCTGGAACTGTTTCCAATAGTGGTAGCAATAGAAATATGGGGCGTGCGCCTGGCTAACAAAAATTTCCGCTTCATAAAAAAAAACACCAGCCTAGCGCACTTCATTAATAATATGGCATCATTGTCTCTCCCAGTGCTAGGCCTACTACGCCGGCTAGCATTCCTGTGCCTAAAACACAATGTATGGGTCCACGCTAGCCATGATGCTGAGGGGTCTAACGCTGCTGCTAACGCTTTATCACAATTCAATTGGCATATTTTCACAGAGCTCCTCCCCAACGCCCACCCATCGGGCAACAGTTGCCCAGACTCCCTATGGTATCTAGTGGCGAATAGTTGATGCCATTAATCAGAGCGTCAGTTGCCCTGTCGATGTGGCAAGCATAAGGTAAGGCATCGGAAGAGTGGACACGACTAGTAGCGGGCAGACGGGTTGACCAATGTGAACAAGCCAGATTACAAGTCACAATAGAATTTCTCCACCAGCTAATGATGAGGGGCATATCAGGGGCGTCAGCGCAGCGGTGGCTGACCAGAGTAGCATTTCACTTCCAACTACTGAATTGGGGAGATGTGACAAAGAGATTCATCATCAGACAATCCAAGGGTGGAAAAGGGGTCAGCCAAGTCAGGAGTGTAGACGTCCCGTCCCGTGTCACTAAAACTGATTTCTCACATCATATCCCTAACACCATTAACATGACACTCACAATTTGAAGCAACACTACTGTCTACTGCATTTGCGATCGCCTTCTTTGGGGCACTATGCATAAGCGAATTAGCCCCTCAATCCAAAATTACCACCAGTGGAGGCTTATTACACCAGGACGTAGTCATAGCCAATAATGCAATACGTCTACGCATATGCAAATCAAAAACGGTTCCAGCGGGCAGGGGCACTTGGATACTTCTACAACTCACAAACAGTACGCTGAGTCGGGTAACAATAGTAAAAACATATATAACCATCAGATCACAAAGTAATTTCTTCCTTTCACACATTCATGGAACGCCATTATCAAGATACCAGTTCCAAGCTATATTTAATAAATGCCTAACATCGGCAGGGAACCACCCCAAAGATTATGGGACACACTCATTCCGCATAGGCGCGGCCATGGAAGCAGCAAGAGCAGGACTGTCAGAAACTGAAGTTCAGAGGATAGGGAGAAGGCGATCCACGTGTTTGGCGAGATACATAAGACCGGACTTGTTATCCTAACGTGGTTTGTTTCTTTTACAGGTGAGGCTAAGCCAACAGTGTGGGTGATAGGCCACTCGTATATATATTGTGCAGAAAAAAGGGCGAAAGTCCACCCAGGCAGGAGGAAATTTGAGTTTCATAACACATATTTCAACTGGAGAGGTATTAGAGGCCTGCAATGGCCACAGGTACTAATGGAGGTAATCAAGGTAGGGAGAGAGACAAGAGGTCCGGTCATCTTAGTTATACAGGCCGGGGAAAATGACATAGGTTATCACAAGAGCGCATAACTAATGGCAATAATGAAACTAGACACTGAGCGCTTCAGAGAATTTTTCACAAAAATAACTATAGTATGGTCAGAGATTGTGCCGAGAGTGGTATAGCAAGGTGCCCGACACATCACGGCCATTGAACGGATAAGGCGGCTAATAAATATTTGGATGGCAAAATTTATAAGAGACAGAGACGGTGTAGTGATACAACACCGAAAACTGGAAGGAGATAAAGCAGGCCTCATACGGCCCGATAGTGTTCACTTAATGGATATTGGACTGGACATATTCCTGTCAGGACTCCAGGACGGAGTGGAACAAGCGTTAAGAGTGAGGGATGGGGGTCAGAGTCCTGCATACCAGTAGGCAGGATCCTCCGTGGCCTGGAAATAGAAAGGACATGTTGGAGAGTTACACTTGTTGGCCAACTTGCCGGTGTGGAGACACAGGGCATGCTGCAACAAGCTGAATTATTTTAGAAATAAAATGCCATTCTAATGTCATGAGTATAAACAGTTAATAAAGCTGTGACCGATCCTCACCCATCCAGTTGTAAGAGTTACATGATTGTATTGTCAATGAAAGGGGGGCGGTAGAGGGGCTGAGCGTCTGAGTTTGGTTGGGGGTCCCCACAGTCTGCCTAGGCTAGATGCAGTTAAAAATTATTATTAGATACCCAGGCAGTGCAGCTTGCTTCACAGCTGGGTTACTACGCTGACTAGCAGACACTGAAGCTGAGTAAACAGCCCTTCAGACTCAACCATCTGTGTTACCCCAAGCCATAGTGTATGTAGTTTCTTACGGTTAAAAGGGGGGGGACCCAACCCAACTGTAACTGACGATGCCAACATCACGTAAAACACAGCAAGGGGACTCCAAAATGAGTCTACATTTTTTCCAAAAATTTGTGGCACATACACCACTTAAGTGGCATCAATTGCCCCAGAGTTGCTTAAAACGGTTGGTGAGGTGATTTTACCAAATCTTCAAGCTTTTAGTCTCCCCAGGATGACACAGGGGTAGAAAAGTCCTTGCGGATCCATGATTTGTTCATCTTTATGAACATGAGTCTGTCTACATTCTCAGTGGACAGCCGAGTGCGCTTATCTGTCAGCATACCACCAGCAGCGCTGAACACAAGCTCAGAGAGAACGCTGGCTGCGGGGCACGAGAAGATCTACAAGGCGTGAGTGGTGATCTCAGGCCATTTTTCCAGATTGAAGCCCAAAACTAGCAAAGGTCCAGTGACACAGTCATGGTTTCGATGTTCACTTGGAGATACTCCTGTACCATCGTCTCTAGGCGTTGACTATGTGTCAGACTTCTTGTCTCCTGTGGCCTTGCAAAGGATGGGCTAAAAAAGCTGTGAAATGATTGCACAAAATTGCTGTTACCAGCAGATACTGTGTTTCTGATACGGTTTGAGTGCTGAAGACTCAACAGTCCCACGGTGAGCAAGTTAGAACTGTGAGATTCACTATGAGCACCACTGGTGTTTTGTGGAAAAGCACATGTAAGATTCTGCAACAGTCTCTGCTGATACTCCTGCATGCGTGAATCCCTTTCTATGGCAGGAATTATTTCTGCAAATTTACTTTTGTAACGGGGATCTAAGAGTGTGGCAACCCAGTAGTCAGGATTATTTTGAATTCTGTCAATCCGAGGGTCATGTTGCAGGTAGTGCAGCAAGAAGGCACTCATGTGGCTTGCGCATCCAGGAGCACCTAGTCCCTGTTGTGTTGGTGGGGAGGTAAGAATCATGCTTCCTTCCTCTGCCCTCTCTCCCCAACCTCGCACAACAGAAATGTGATCAAGGTCTCCCTCATCTGATGAGTCTTCAATGACCATTGCCAGTTCGTCCTCCACTTTTTCCTCGGCTCCCGCACCTTCCTCAACAGTTTGACTGCTACCATGCACCCTGGTTAATCCCTCTCCCTCACCCTCCCATGCATGCCAACTTGGTGCTGCCGACCGTCTGGACCTTGCGGATGTTAGCCCTTCCGCATACAACTCCTCCTCCACTTCTTCCTCCACCTCCTCTTGTCCCACCATCTGACTCCGAATTCTGTTTAACGTGTGCTTCAGCATGTAAACCACCAGAATAGTCATGCTGATAATGGCATCGTCAGCACTAAACATCTTCGTCGCCATTTCAAAACTGTGCAGAAGGGTGCATAGGTCCCTGATCTGAGACCACTCCTCCAGCGTGATTTGCCCACCTCTGGATCTCATTGGCCCAGGCTATACGTCACAACATATTGCACCAGGGCTTGTTGGTGCTGCCACAGTCGCTGCAACATGTGCAGAGTTGCACTGTGTCGGCACATCGCATTTCAGCCGGTGAAGTGGCAGGCCCAACGACTTCTGTAGAGATGTAAGTCGCTGAGCTGCGGGATGCGAACGGCGGAAGTGAGCACACAGCGACCTTGCCCTCTGCAGAAGGCCATCTAGTCTGGGATAGTGGGCTAAAAATTGCTGGACAACCAGGTTCAACACGTGAGCCATACAAGGCACGTGTGTGACATTGCCCCGGCGAAGGGCCACACCCAGGTTTGCAGCATTGTTACACATGGCCTTCCCTGGTTGCAGGTCCAGTGGAGACAACCATTCATGAAACTGGTTCTCCAGAGCTGACCACAACTCCTCAGCTGTGTGACTCACATTTCCCAGACATTTCAAAGTAAAAACCGCCTGATGACATTGAGCCCTGCTGCCAGCATAGTAAGGAGGTGTGCAGCATTCCTTCTGCGAAGTTAGAAAGTGGATGGCATTACCATTCAGGCTTTGGGTGCAGGTGGAGGACTGAGAGGAGGTTGAGGAGGCAGAAGCAGTGGAGGAACTTTGAGATAAAGAGAATTGACGCACAACTCGTGGGGACGGCAAGACTTGGACAGCAGCCTCTTGTCCTGCTGTCACCATAGTTACCCACTGCCCAGTAAGCGACATGTAACGCCCCTGTCCATGCCTACTCGTCCAAGTGTCTGTGGTGAAATGCACCCTGTCACACACAGAGTTTCTCAAAGAAGCAGTGATGTTGTGTGCGACATGCTGGTGGAGCGCAGGCACACCTTTCTTTGAGAAGTAGTGCTGACTGGGCATCTGGTACTGGAGCACTGCAACGGACATAAGGTCTCGAAAATCCTCTGTGTCCACCAGGCGGAAAGGCAGCATTTCTGTAGCCAACAGCTTACAGATGGTGAAATTCAACCTGTTAGCTTTCTCATGGCTAGGAGGAAATGGTTTTTTACTTGTCCACATCTGAGGGACCGAGGGCTGGCTGTTGTGCTTAGACGGGGTTGAGTAGGGTGTCCCCGGCAAACTGCCGGTCTGTGAGGAAGATGCAGGCTGAAAAGTTATGTTGCCTTGATCCAAAGGTCGTGCTCTCGATGTCGGAGAGTGCTCAACACCAGCTGGTGTTTAAACTTCCAAATGAAATGATGACCTGCCAATCACACTGGCTGTTGCGGGTAAAGAGGTGGCAGGTCTGCATCCAAAAACATGTGTAACTGCTGTCCCCCCAGTCACAGAGGATGAAGAGGCCATGGATGCACAAGATGGGGCAGACCGTGGTTGGCCCGACCCGCTAGGCTGCATTGTAGCACAGTGAGCTTCCCACTGCAACTTATGCTTCATATCCATGTGACGGTTCATGCATGAAGTACACAAACTATGGATTTTTTGGCCTCTACTTAGCTTTTGCTGACAAATGTTACAGATAAAACGAGTTGGGTCATCCTTATCGATCTGAAAAAATGTCCAGGCTATGCAAGGCTTAGAGCCCATGCGACCTGAAAAGCCACCACGACTTGTGGTCAGAGGCACAGTTGTGTTTGAGGATGCAGTTGTTGATGTGCTTCCAGTACTACATCTCTGTCCAGGAAGGCACAACCTAACCTCGTCATCACTAGCATCCTCCTCCACCTCCTTTGCTGACCTCATCGACTGGCTGACTGTGGGTTGACAGTAAGTGGGATCTCCAACCTCGTCATCATCACCCTGTATGTTCTCACACCGGTCGTCCTCAGAGCCAAACTCTTCCTGCCCTTACCGAAAACTCAAGTTGTCACTCCAATCAGGTATTTGAGTCTCATCATCATCTTCATCATTATCTCCACCAACAGGAGTTACAGTTTGGGAACGAGGGTCTACATTAAGCTCAGAAACTTCTTCATCTGGTCCTGGATCTGACTCATAAAGATTCTGGGCATCAGTGCAGGTCATTTCCTCATCTGGATTCACAGAAGCTCTGGAGCCGACCTCTGATTCCCGGGCTATAGTATGAGTGAACAGCTCTGCAGACTCAACCATCTGTGCTACCCCATACTCAGACGGGCAGCTGGAGACTTGGGAGCTGTGAGAAAGCAAGTGCGATTGGGGTGACACCTCTGAGGACTGGAGTATTTGTGATGTTGAAGTTGAGGTGGAGGAGAGCCCCCTTAAAGGAGCACTTGATATCTGTTGAAGCACCTGCTGTTTTTGTGCCTCATCTGGAATTTGTAGTGATGGGCGTGGCCGTAAGAAAGTGATCGGATTACATTGTCCACGAAAAGAAGTAGACATCTTAGTTTGACCGGAAGATGGTCTTGCTTCTGCAGATGTTACTGTTGCTTTAACACCTACCCCACGGACACAACCTTTTTTTCCCTTCCCAACATGCCTATTCCCCTTTCCACCAACAGCAGGCCTTTTGCCACTCATTTTGGTGGTTAACTAATTGACAACTCTGAGTGGCCAAGCTGTGGTACTAGCTCAAAAGGATTGGCTGGTATGGAAGTAGTAAAACAATTTTATTACATACACATGTGGTGGAACTTGGTATAGATGGCCTAATAGAATGAGTACCACACACTGCTACAGGCCCCAAATTTTTTTCCGGGCTAGATGCAGCTAAAAATTATTATTAATTTCAAAGCTGGCGGAGCTTGGTATAGATGGCCTAATACAATGAGTACCACACGCTGCTACTATGCCCAAAATTATTTTCCAGGCTAGATGCAGCTAAAAATTATTATTAATTTCAAAGCTGGTAGAGCTTGGTATAGATGGCCTAATACAATGAGTACCACACACTGCTACTAAGCCCAAAATTATTTTCCGGGCTAGATGCAGCTAAAAATTATTATTAATATCAAAGCTGGTGGAGCTTAGTATAGATGGCCTAATACAATGAGTACCACACACTGCTACTATGCCCAAAATTATTTTCCGGGCTAGATGCAGCTAAAAATTATTATTAATTTCAAAGCTGGTGAAGCTTGGTATAGATGGCCTAATACAATGAGTACCACACACTGCTACTATGCCCAAATTATTTTCTGGGCTAGATACAGCTAAAAATTATTATTAATTTCAAAGCTGGTGGAGCTTGATATAGATGGACTAATACAATGAGTACCACACACTGCTACTATGCCCAAAATTATTTTCCGGGCAAGATGCAGCTAAAAATTATTATTAATTTGAAAGCTAGTGGAGCTTAGTGTAGATGGCCTAATAGAAGGAGTACCACACACTTCTACAGGCCCAAAATTATTTTCCGGGCTAGATGCAGCTAAAAATTATTATTAATTTCAAAGCTGGTGGAGCTTGGTATAGATGGCCTAATACAATGAGTAACACACACTGCTACTATGCCCAAAAGGTTTTACTTGGCTAGGTGCAGTAAAAAAATTGTATTACATACACAGGTGGTGTAGCTTCCAACACAGATAGGCTACTCCACTGACTAACATACACTGCAAGAGGTCCAAAAGGATTTGCTTAGCTAGATTTAGCCAAATGCTGTGAAAAACACTTGCACAGCACTAAAACAGACCTGCCTGGCAAAAAGTCCTAGGAAATGCTGTAACCTAGCCCTCAAAAGGACTGCAATTACAACTAGTCCCTACTCCCAACCTATCTGTCTATTTAAGAGCAAATTTGCTTGCAATTCGCACAGTTAAAAAGTATAGCGCCCACAGCCGCAGCGGTGCCGTCTAACACTCAGCTGCAGCAGTGAGAAAGTGGTGGCGATGTTGAAAATGGCTGGGTCTTATAGGGCAAGGACATGTGACATACACAGCCAATGACACATGCCCTTGCTTGTGTGAAAAAAGCACTTTGCTGCGTGTGTGCGCTGCTGATAGGCTGACAGACTGCACCTCCCCACTGTAAATGCGGGAAAGAAAAAAAAATGGAGATCTTCATTATTTCTACAGAGATCTATCCCCTGGCCCTCCCTCCGCCCACTGTACACTCAAACTGTGTATTAACATTGATTATCATCATTACTGTGAAAAAATCCAGTTACGATTTGGGTGCACGAACAGTTATTGAACATAACCTCGAACAGCCGGATTGTTTTCAAATCGTTCGTGTTCGTCGAACGGCTCGAACACCGCCCAAAACAGCTCGAATTTGAGATTGGCGAACAGTTCGAGTCGAAAACCGCTCATCTCTACTCCTGACTTTGTAATAAATTGATCAAAACAAAAATAGTGGGTCAGCACCTCAAGTTTATCATCTCAATCAGGTGAATGCCTTTAATTTGTAAAATGTTTTCACTTGGAACACCCACGTTCCAGTGCATACATTTCAGAAGAATGCCAACTTAACCTTATATTAAGGATCACAGTTATCTTTTCCATTGGATCGGGGATAACTCTGAAGAGCCCCGGCTGAATAGAGGACATTCACGCACAATTCATACTTAATGGGAGCACCGGAGATTGCTGAGCGCAGCGCTCAGCTGATCTTTGGCGCTCCTATTAGTATAAATAGAGAGGCAGAGCGCATGATCGACCTCTGCTCCATTGAGCAGGGTTACTTCAGTGCCCCAGTTTTTGGGATCGATGGGGGCCATGGCATTCAAACTCCAGGCTATCAGAAAGTTATCTACTATTCTTTGGATAAGTGATAACTTTCAAGCTTGAGAACACCTCTATAAGACATAGTTCCCACAATGAGCATTTGGTGTGTTTTTGATTCTGCAGATTTTCTGAAGCATTTCTGCACCAATTAACTAAATTAGGTTGTTTGTATTTTTCATATTGTTTTTGAGTGATTTTTTAATGCTTTTTTTTGTTTTTGTCTCCTTTTGGTATGTTATATTTGACATAAAACGGCTTTGTTTTGGATACATCTTGTTACTTCTCTTTGTTAAAACTTTATTAATAAAGTCATGTGCAGATTACATGCATTTTTAATGTATGGAAACACCTTAAAGACGCATATACGTGTTTATGTTTCTCTGTGGATTTTCCTCATTTCATTCAAGTCTATAGGGAACATCTGCAAATAAATTGCATATTTGCCATAAGACAAACTGACATGCTGTGGATTTCAAAAATGCACCACATGTCAGCTCATGCTGCAGGAAAAAAAATGCACAGAGTGAGTAAGATTTAGAAAAATTCCATAAACTTTGCTATAATTGTAATATGCTGCATTTTTTGTGCAGTGAAAATATACAGCATCAAAAATGCACCAAATACTCATCGTGGTAACTTAGCCTAAGGGCTCGTGCAGACGACTGTATTTTCTCAGATGAGAGAAAATATGGATGTGTGACTTTAGCCCAATACGTCAACTTTGCAGCTATTTCGAGCTCTGCCTTCTTTTTTAATTTATGGATTGTAAAATATTGTACAAATTATCTTCCAATGAAGCTATTATGAAAAAAGAGCATTTGAGATGTTTACATAAAAAGTGACACCTCTTGAATTGATAAAAATCCGAGAATCAAGATAAGTTAAAGAAGTACCGAGGACATATTTTTCTTATTTATGGATTAACCTGCTTCCTAACATGAGAATCTGCACTCTATCCTAATGGAAACCTATTTTCTTTTAGAATCAGGAATGAGGTGATCATTATTATTTTGTTGTTCCCATTACACATTTATTGTTGTTATTGTAAAACATAATACCTGTTCTTGATTAAAGAGTTCAATCAATAACAATTATTTTTTACAAATGGCTTACAATGGTCTAAAATGACATTACTCACTTTACTAATCCTATAAAACTTTTGTGTAAGCTCTACTTTAGTTATTTCAGAGCGTTTTAAGCTGTCTATAAAAAAAAGTCATAGGATTGGACAATCCCGTTAATGTTCTGATCAGATAGCTGTGTATTCATACCACCAGAACACATCTCAGGTATAGGTTTGACTAAAACCCTTTGTGTATAAACTCAACCTCTTTACCCTTGATTTACAGCAGGATTGCTCAAAGAATTGTGAATTATTGGATGTGACCTCTGCAGTACATCTCGATTAACCTTTGATTTCTCCATTTTGATGCACATTTTCCAAGGCATTCAGAAAATGAAATACTTCTCACATAGAATGGATAGAAAACAAGAATCATATTAAATAACTTTAAAAGTGAACGTGTAGAAAACAAAAAAATCAAAACTATGTTAAAAGTCTTGGTGTACTAATAAATATTTATGTCATGTATTTAATTTCAGTTATATTTTATGATATTGTATTGCAGCGGTTCCAACCTTTGATACTTTGAGAGCCACATACAGCTCTGAAGGATCATGGTGAGACACAATCTGTGGGAAAAAATCGTAGAAGCCATATTGCAAACAATGATTGAAAATAAGTCATAAACGGATTTTCACATGTAATTAAAGAGTTATTCTGGTTCTGCTTACTTCCATACTTGGGAGGCAAGCAACACTGGTGACATCATATCTACAGATACATGCAGGAACATGTGTGATAGGCAGGTATTATTCTAATGAGGACAGCTGAATGATACCTGCCATTGGAACACACATCCTGGCAAGCAACTCTAGACATGACATCACCAGTACCTCTCACCTCCTGATATGTGAGTAGAGCCGAATCAATTAGGGCTGTCCAAATGGCACAGAACTTACAATAAACTCTGATTCACATTTAAAATGATTATTCTAAATCTTTCCACTTCTGCTGGACACCTTTTCTGGTAAATACAACAGTTGAACAATTTCTGCCAATCATGCAGGTATCCATTGATGTGATACACCACTTACCTTCCGATACAGAAGTGAGCGGAGCCGGAATTATCATTTAACAAAAAATAGTAAGTTTGTAAAACAACCATTTTTATGACCTCACTTCCTCTCACTTCATTGCATGTATTGCAATAGTTACACAGTAACTTTGCATCTATTAAAGCTCTGTAGTGTTTTCACCAACTACAATACCCATTTTATGGTCCTCATAAATTATTATGGCCCCCAAAAATGCTCCCTTCACAGAAATATTTCACCCCCAAAGTGAATTCCCTTACAGTACTCTGGCACACACAGTATGATAACTCCAGTATGATGTCCTCACAGTGCCTCCAACACTGTATGATGCCCCCCACAGAGAATGAGGATCTCACACTTCCTCCACACAATATAAAGCTAAAGTATTCCTTACAAATACTTTGATGCCCTGACCTACCACATAGGGCCCCATGATATCCATCCACATAGTACGTTGACCCCGAAATATGATGTGACAACAGACCCACAAATATGATGTCACTGTGACCCCTCCTCCCCCACAAAGTATAATGCTCCCAGTCCCACCCACAGTATGATACCCTCACTGTATGATGTCTCCCATAGTTTCTCCTCCCATATCATGATGGCCCCCACACCCCTCACACGGTGTAAGGTCCAACACAGTCAGCATCAAATAGTATGATGCCCCCACAGCCGCCCACACAATACACACAATAAGGTAGTATAATAACCCCCACATGCAGTCAGATGCCCAAATAGCCCCTTCCATATTGCATAATGGACCCTAAAACCCCCCACAAACCCTCAGACAGGGTGATGACATCCTCATCTCCCCACACAATAGGATAGTTTTAACAGCCCCCCTCATAATATGATGCTCTCATAACCCCCTTATACTATGATGCCATCATAGTCCATGCTCACATAATATGATTGCCCAAAAGCCTGCACACACAATATGATGCTTCCACAAATTCCTCCAACAATTTCTGAGTTATAAAGCATAATGTTATGATAGTATAACAACTCACTCAGGAAAATAAGTAAAACACTAAAACTGCAACTGACCCTGCCGGTTCCTGTATAGACTAGAGATCCTGACCCCATAGTACCTAGTGGTTCCTGCGTGAGGTGAAACAGCCCTAACCACACACTAGCTGATGACAACTCAGACCTATGCTGCCTGAAAGGCCATAAAGCACTTCACATTCCTCCTAAACAGCCAGAGGGCAGAGCTGAGTGCAAATTACTGACAGAAGGGAAAGTGTGCTTAAATAGAAAGAAAGTGAGTAAAACAAACAAAATAAAAAATTAAGGATTAAGTATGTACTGTTAGAGAATGTGCTGCCTACTTCCTAAAAAGATACAGAAGATAAGTGCAGGATAAAGAACATAAATAGCAGAAGGATAAATCATAGCTCATCTTTCACTGACTGGGTTAAACTACAGCAGTATGGCTGGACATCCAAATGAGACTATCATCAGCAGGAATTACCAGCCGGTATCACCGAAAGGTGAATATGGCAGACAAATGATTAATTGAAAACACCAGTTGCCCAAAAAAGAATGAAGCAAGGATAACAGAAACTTAGCACAAAAAGAAAAGGTGAATATGCTGTGACTCGGCCGACAGAGAAGCCGACCACAAAGCATAGGGCCAAGGGTTTGAACCCAAAACTATGACAAATTAAACTAAAAACTACTCACCTAGACACATTCCCTGATATGCTGTTCCAGTTTTCACAGCATATGGACTGAGGCTTCATGCAACAGGTGCCATCTACTGATGTAATCATAACTAATTGTAAAGTGCTGCGGAATATGTTGGTGCTATATAAATAAAAATGATTATTATTACTATAACTGCTGCACTGAGACACTGATACAGTCTGAATGATGGAGCAGGGAGCCAAAAGCTCTCTGTTCTATGATTCTATTAAACATTGAAAGTCAACATTGAAATTGAGATGCTAGGTGGGGTGACACTTGCTGGATCCCATAGTGGATGCATAATCTGCCACTATTAGTGTTACATGACTACCATGAGCCACAAGTACAGAGGTCTACAAGCTACATATGGCTTGTGAGCCACAAGGTGAAGACCTTAGTTGCACAGCTACAAGATTTCTTTCATTTCAAATAAATAGTGAAATTATAATTAATATAATTATTAATTAATTAACAAAGGGATATTATTAGCAGAATTTTATTTCAAATTGATTCTAGGTGCTCAGATTTCTTTGCAGCTCAGAGATAATGAATATCACAAATTATTTCTCTAGGTAAGGGGCACCTACCAGCTTTTCAAGTGCAGATCCAACACCTATGCCAATAAGTGCAAATGAAAAAAAAGGTCTGGGAGAGACAACCCCTGTTAGTCCTTTCAAGAATTTACCCTCATTTTTGCTACTTTGTTATAAATCTTTCCTCTCCCAGGGTTTCCTTCTCTAACCAAATTATTTAGGTTTTCTCATCATCTCTTGGCTATCTCAGATTATCTCAACAGAAATTTTTACTTCTTTTGTGCTACCTGATCATAATCTTTTCACTGCTCATTAATCTCTGACAGTAATCTTACTTCTCTCATGATTTACCAATATGAATTGTGCTTTATTTCCTACTTTTTATACAGTTAACTTGTTTTTTTCTTTGCTTCTATGATAATAATCTGGCCACCTTTATGCTTCAAAGAGAGTAAATTTGTCTTGGCTTCCATAAATGTACGTTTGAGCAAACAATTTAAATCAAAGATTTGCTGTAGAACACAGGTCAGGATAAAAATGAACAAAGATGAATGATGGTTACTATAATATATTGGAATGTGGTGTACCAAAGAGAATGGTCTTTATCTCATTCCCAGTCTAAATTGGACACCAGGTGAAATTGAAGACTAATATGATCATGCTTGATGATTTTCCCCTCCTCTTAATTTGTAATCACAAATATGCAGTGGTGTGAGAAAGTGTTTCCCCCTGTCTGATTTCTTATTCTTTTTCATGTTTGTCACACTTAAATGTTCAGATCACAAAACAGATTTAAATATTAGACAAAGGTTACACAAGTAAACACACAATGCAGTTTTTAAATGAAGATCTCTATTATTAGAGGAAAAATAAATCCTACCCTAAAGGGCCCTGTGTGAAAAAGTGGCTGCCCCCTAAACTTAATAACTCATTGGGCCAACCTTAGAAGCAACATCTTCAATCAAGCATTTACAATAACTGGTAATGAGTCTTTTACAATGCCCTGTAGGAATTTTGACCCACTTAGCTTTGAAAAATTTTGTAATTCAGCCACATTGGAGGGTTTCTGAGCATAAACCACCTTTTTAAGGTCATGCCACAGCATCTCAATCAGATTAAGGTCAGGACTTTGCTAGTGTGTGTTGGATCATTGTCCTGCTGCATAACTCAAGTGAGCTTCAGCTTGAGGTCACGAACAGATGGGCGGACATTCTCTTTCAGGATTATTTGGTAGACAGCAGAATTCATGGTTTCATTTACCACAGCAAGTCTTTCAGGTCCTGAAGCAGCAAAGCAGTCCCAGACAATCACATTACCACCACCATATTTTACTGTTGGTATGATGTTCCTTTCCTGAAATGCTGTGTTACTTCTATGCCAGATTTAAAGGGACATACACCTTTCAAAATATTCAACTTTTATCTCGTCAGTCCACAGAGTATTCTCCCAAAAGTCTTAGCGATTATCAAGATGTTTTCTGTCAAAATTGAGACTAGCCTTTATGTTCTCTTGCTCTGGAGTGGTTTTCATTTGGAACTCTGCCATGCATGCCATTTTTGCCCTGTCTATTTCTTATTGTTGAGTCATGAACATTGACCTTAACTGAGGCAAGAGAGGCCTGCAGTTCTTTGGATATTGTTGTGGGGTCTTTCGTGACCTCTTGGATGAGTCATCGCTGCGTCCTTGGGGTAATTTTGGTTTTTCGGCCACTCCTGGAAAGGTTCGCCACTGTTCCATGTTTTCGTCATCAAACATTTAAGTGTGCCAAACATGCAAAAGAATATGAAATCAGGAAAGGGCCAAAAAGTTTTTCACCCCACTGTATCTGCCTAATTAGAAGTAAAGTTCTTACGTTGAGGCTAAGCATTCTAAGAAACATACAAGTAATTTAACTATTTATACTTCTGAAATAAGAGTTAATATACTTGAAATCCAAATTTAATTATTATAATTTGAAGAAGACTAATTGAAGCAGTGGTAAAAAAAATGTAGCACTGACATGGTATACTACTACTGTATATCCAACTTCTAACAAGGTTCAATAGTCCAATCTTTGTACTTCCGAAAATAAAGCATATTTGGTTTAATTATCTATTTTCACTCTCTCATGTTATATTCTACAGCTGCATTGATCTTCACTAATTAACCTTACACTATTATTCCAAGTCATTACCCTTCTATTTAAATGAGGATTACTTCTACCTAGTTTAGAAATACAGATGGCAACTGCACTTTTGTGCCGTCTGACCACTACGCAGTGATAAGAATGCTGGTGCCAGCAGGAAACTGTTCTATTGATTGCATTTTAAAGACCAACCTTGTGTGCAACATTTTAGAATTTAAATTGTAAAAGTGACTCAATCACTTAAGTATTTGATATTAGGCTAAAACTGTGTGCTGGAAATTTCTGAAATTTTAGAAAAATATGACTAACCTATTATACAAATTCAGTTATATTTCTTATGTGAGATTCTATGATGCAGAATATTTATTCTCTAATTGTTATTAACAGCCTACAAATACATAATACATAGGAATAAATAATGACATTAGTAAAATATCTTATCCTTTAACATTGTATAAAAGTCTGTTTATTTCTTCAATACAGTATTAGAAACATTTAAAATAATATCCTCTGCACTCTACACTCACATGACAAGCACAACTCCATGAGATACCATTTTCTCACCTAGAAGAATATCTTATTGTTTTTTCATCTGTTGGTTTGTTTTTTTAACTTGTGAAAAAAATAGCCTCCTTATGCTGGCAGACATACAGTATCGGCCCATAAAAGTCTGTAGAACCACTTCAATTCCATAATATTACTATGTTCTGGGGTCCTAAGAGTAACTATGTGTAAGTTACATAAATATATTACAAATATACCATAGAATAACTCATTATTTAAAAAAAATGAAATGGCAGAAAAATTGCTCGTAGTCATAGATAAAAGCAGACAGATTATTTTAGTGATAAAACAGGGTGTTACGCTCGCGCCCGGACTGACTGGCGTGAGCGTGATTAGTGATCCCACTGTACCATGAACTGAGGAGTGCCTGGAGGGGCGTAACTGAGTATCAACTCGGTCCGACCAAGGTCGCATGGCGGCTCAGTCGACTCCGTGAACCAGGGAGGAACTGAGCAGAGGGACCAGGTGCTACTCCAGGTCAGACCCCGGTCACAGCTGTTGACCCACACAGATACGGTGAACAAGCAGAACAGAACCGCCGGAGAGCTGAGCAAACAGAGCAGGGTGAAACCGCAGATGCGGTGAACAAGCAGAGCGTAGCAAAACCGCAGGTGCGGTGAACAAGCAGAGCGTAGCAAAACCGCAGGTGCGGTGAGCAAGCAGAGCGTAGCAAAACGACAGGTGCGGTGACAAAGCAGAGCGGAGCAAAACCACAGGTGCAGTGAACAAGCAGAGCAGAGCAAAACTGCAGGTGCAGTGAACAAGCAGAGCAGAGCAAAACCACAGGTGCCGTGAACAAGCAGAGCGGAGCAAAACCGCCAGAGCGGTGAACAAGCAGAGTGGAGTGAAACCGCCGGGGCGGTGAACAAGCAGAGCGGAGCGGAACCGCAGGTGCGGTGAATAAGCAGAGCGGAACCGCAAGTGCGGTGAACGAGCAGAGCGGAACGGCGTGTGCGGTGAACAAGCAGAGCAGAACAGAGCAGAAGGTGCAGGCAGACAGGACAGGGCTCTGTTCACATGAAACAGACTGGAAAATACAGGAAGATGGTTAGAACACAGGAGGTAGATACGGAGGAAGGGAAAGGGGACAAGCAGAACCAGATACACACAAGGTATTTACAATGAAGTAGCGAGTGGACACAAAACTCTCAAACAAAAGTACAGAGACAACGAGTTGGAGTTAGGTGCAGGTTCAGACACTGCAGGAAAAGGGAAGATTCGGACATAGAGACAAACAGGTAACGGGCTAGGACACTGTTCAGACAGGAACTGAACCGAGAACAAGATACAGGAACGAGCCTGGGAACTCAGCCCCCAGGGTGGCAGAAACAGACTAGAAGTCACAGGTACAGGTAAAGGCCCTGGGTACTCAGCCCCCAGGGTGGCGGACAGACTAGAGTCAGGACAGGACCTGGCACTTCACAGTTGCACAGAACAGAATGTAAGAAAGTGTTGCTCAGGCACCTCCCACTGGGTGGAGGGGGTTTAAGTATCCAGTGACTCACAGCAATAGGCTGGGGATGCATTAGGACTGCGCACACTGTAGCTTTAAGAATCAGAAAGCAACAGTGCCGACGCCCTAAGAAGGCAGACAAGAGACATACAAACAGCAGGTACTGGAGCAAAAGTGTGCAGCCTGGCCTGAAAGGTAAGATTGCGGTCTTGCATGGTGGGAGATGGTAAGCCATGCAAGCACGCTGCCAGGGATGTTACACAGGGGTGTATACATCTAAAGGCAGAAAGAGTGCTAAAGTAAGCTCATTACTATTGCCTTTTTTGAAATACCTATGATAAAAAAGTATAAAATATTGGCCCTAAAGAGCACATACATTAGCTTACTTATATATTATCAGTGTTTTCAATTTGAAGGTTGCTTGTGGACTATTTATTATTATTTATTTATTGCAAACCAATATCTAAATGAAGTGACTCCACCTAAAATGATCAATACCTTTTCCTTTAAAAAATCTAAAACATAAATGTGATCATATACTGACCGATAATTCTTTATAATGTATAAAGTCTTAAAAGTAAGGAGAGTAACATGTATCAGTGCAAGACAAGAAATAATCCAATCATTTGATTATGTAAAAAGGAGAAAGGCTAGAGCTGAAACGCGCGTCAGGGGACGCGTTCATGTGCAGGACTGTACGGTGGCCACTTCCCTTATCAGGCTTATCAGGTAATAAGAGCCATGAGGACTTGGAAGTGAATATACTAATATGAGTGAATGAATTGTTAATACTGGTCTTGAGGTGTGCCCATCTGTTTGTTTTTCATCCATATATGGATATGATTTGGTATATAATAGAGAAGTATGTGGTCTTTGCATGTGCTGTACGTGACTCGTTTTTATATATATGTCTGTTTTATATCCTCCTTTTTTTCAATAACCTTGTTCAATAAAGATTTCTATTTTTACAGTATAAGTGACCTATAGATTGTCCTTTTTGCCATATCAGAATATGTATATTTTTTTAACGAAGTTGCAAGCAAAGAAGTTTAGCTTGTGACATGTGCAGCGGGAGCTGGCTGTAATATGCAGCTGAGCTTCACTTGCAATGCTGGAACAAGAACTAGCTCCAATCCCAGAAGTTTAACTCCTCATATGCCCTTGTCAATAGCACCCATAGCGTTCGAGAAGTTTTACAAGTTTTACAAAGGGAGAATGCTCCTTCTGTTACCTATCACCCTACTACAACAACAACAAAGCAAATTTACAAGTTTTACAAAGGGAGAATGCTCCTTCTGTTACCTATCACCCTACTACAACAACAACAAAGCAAAGTCAGGGTGTCGACAGATTGCTATGGCAACTAGAGCTTGCTATAGAACAAATCCTATTAAATCCTGCTAGCAATGGTTGTCTAATTAGCTACTTGTTAGTGAAACAATGAAAGGACTGCGATAATCTTTGCAGCACACACTATTATCTAGTACCGTGTGGGACCAATAAATATTGTAAAAAATACTTTTAAGTGATTAAAGGAATAATAATCCAAATATTCCTAATAAATATTGGTTTAGTTTGAAAAAGAAAATATGACCTTCCCAAAAAATACAGCATATTTGACAAAAAAATACCAGAAATTAAGTTTTTGTTCATCTCATTTGCGTAAAAAATTAAATAGAAACAGAAAGTATCCCAAAATTATATATAAAATTCATGCAAAAAAGTAAGTCAAGTCATACATAGCTCTGTAAACTGAAAAGTGAAAAAGAGACAATAATGACCCAAAAAAATATATTATATTTTTTTAAGCGATTTTCTTGTACAAAAGTAGTAAGGAAAGAAAACAAACAATATGAGTTGGGTATCACTGTAATTGTATCCGTTTTATAAATTGTAAATAAACCCTCATGCAGCTGGGTCTTATGAAAAATAAAAAGTTATGGATCTTAGAACATGGAAAATTAAAAAGCATTTTAGGGTAGGGTCACACTAGAGTATATTGTCTCCCAGAGAATCGGATTCATTATGGTGATCACACTCCGATCAAACTCTGATCAGAGTTTGAGCCGAATGTCATCTTAGTGTGATCTGATTCTCTCAGATGAGAGAATCATAGCACACTGAGAAGATGAAGAACAAAATGTCTCCATTTTCTCCATTGCCTGAGTCCGCGGAAATCGGACTCCACTGAGATACTATCTGAGTGCAGTTCGATGATTTCCACACACCCATAGACTTAAATGGGTGTGTGCCATCTGATTTGCGCTGCAAATTACAGCATGCTGCAACTTTTTTATCATGCTGAATTGGTAATAGAAAAAAAGGCTAAACAGAACTGCCCCATAGAATAACATTGATCCGAGTGGTATCTGATAAAACATCGGATATCACTCATCTGATTTATACTCTCTTGTGTGCGAGCCCTTTAAGTGTTTTTTTTTTTTCAAAAGTAGCAAAGCTTATAAATACATATAAATGTGTTACTGTTATGATTGTACTGACACACAAATTTAATACGTGAATTAACGTGAATTATTTTGAATAAAGAAATGTCTATAATATAGTGCCATATGGAAGCACCATGTGGGAAGACACAAAGTGTATGTCACGCTATAATAAAGAAACAGCTTTTTTTGTGGAGTTTATAGATTTAGCCTGTGTGCCCACTATGTGCATTTTAAGCATTTCCGCAGCGTAATTTCCGTGGAAATGCTTAAAAAAAACGCTTGCTAATAGGTCTGCAATGGACCCCAATGATAATCCACAAGTGCTGTGCACATGCTGCGGAAATTACCGCTGAGGATTATCATTGTGGAAAAATCCGCAGCACGTCCATTAATTTTGCTGAATCACTGCGTTTTAGCCGCCATTGACTTGCATTGGACCGCATAACATCTGCATGACTACACATAAACATGCGGATATTATGTGGTTCAATGCTCGGATGATACCCGGGTCTGGAGAAGAGGAGACTCTGCTCCAGACCCGGGTACCATAGTACCTGTAGTTAAAAAAGAATTAAAATAAAAAATAAACATATACTTACCTTCTGATGGCCCCCGGTCTGCTCCTGGCCATGGTAAAAGGATGTCATTTAGTCATGTAACAAGTCACGCGACCGCTGACATCATGGAAGGTCCTTTTACACCACCGCGAGCCACCAAAGACACCGGACGCACCGGAGAAGGAGACCGGGGGCCATCGGAAGGTGAGTACAATTTTATTTTTTATTTTTCACCATTTTTTTTCTTTTTTTTTACTATTGATGCTGCATTTGAAGCATCGTAACTTGGTCACACTATATAAATCCATGCCGGTCGCATGGATTTATATAGTGTGACCAAGTTGTCAAGCACTTTTCCAAGTGATGCTAAAATCGCTTGGAAAAGAGCTTGACAACCCGCATGCGAAAACACATGTTCAAAACGCTTCACAAATGCTTCTACCTGGAAGAAAAAACACATGTACAATCCGCATGCGTTTTTACTGCCAGGGAGATGCAGAAAAGCTCAGGAAAAATCCGGAGCATTTCTGCATCGTGGGCACATAGCCTAAGTGCGCATAGCCTAAGACCAAGTTGGTGGTTGCTGTGATTTCATATGTATATATTGCAACTTTACAATATTGCAAAATGATCTGGATAAGATGACTGAATGGGCAAACACTTGGCAGATGAGGTTTAATGTAGATAAATGTAGAGTAATGTACCTAGGACGGAGTAATGCTATAGCTACATATACATTAAATGGGAGTATACTCGGGACTACAGAAGAGGAGAAGGACTTGGGTATTCTGGTTACAAGTAAGCTGAGCAGCAGTACTCAATGTCAAGCAGCAGCTGCAAAAGCAAACAAGATTTTAGGATGTACTGTATAAACAGAGAGATAAAATTCAGTGATCTCAACGTATTGCTGCTTCTTTATAAATCACTGGTCAGGCCACATCTAGGATATGGGATCCAGTTTTGGGCTCCACATTTTAAAAAGGATATTCAAATGTTAGAGTCAATTCAAAGGCGGGCAGTTAAATTTTTACAAGGGATGGAAGGCCTCTCATATGATGAGAGGTTGGAAAAGTTTGGCTTGTTTAGCTTAGAAAAACGACGCCTGAGAGGAGACCTCATTTACTTTTATAAATATATGTATGGTCAGTACAAAGGACTTGCATATTCCTTCTTAAGACCATACTAAGGACCAGGAGGCACTCATTATGGATGAAAGAAAGGCAATTCCGGCAGCTGATTAGGAAAAGGTTCTTTACAGTCAGACTGTGGAATGCCAGACCGCAAGAGGTAGTGATGGCCGACACTATAATAACTTTTAAAAAGGGGCTGGATGATTTCCTCAATACACATAACATTGTGGGTTAGGCCACGGCTCCGCTATCAGTATTTGGTCAGTATTTTTTCCCAGGAGTGGGAGCCAAAACCAGGAGTGGGTGATAAATGCAAAATTGGTGCACTTGTTTCTATTATACCTTCTCTATGATTGTGCCTCACCTGGTTTTGGCTCCCACTACTGAGAAAAAATACTGACCGAATACTGACCAAATACTGATAATGGGGCCACAGCCTTATAGTTAAATTAGTGACAAAATGTACAATTGGGGAAAGGTTGAACTTGATAGACCTAGGTCTTTATTCAACTTATGTAAATGAGTAACTATACAAATTACATATTGAACTCATAGGTTTCTATAGACCAAATGTGTCAAAATGTGTGCTTTTGACATGCATTGACCAAAAGTCTGACATATAAAAACAGGCTTGTGATGAAAACAATTTTTTTTTATATGAAAATTTGAATTTGTCAAATTTTTACAAACTATACACATTTTTGACAGATTTTCAAATGTTTAATGGTTTAAAAATAAAGAAATAGCTAAAGATCTGTTACATTTGCTTTGTGATTTATTTTATTTAGCTATCTTTGTATGTATATTAAGAATGGGTCTACCATTCTGATAGTTTGAATACTCTGCATCAGAATCCATTTTCAATGTGTGAAAAATGTTGCATTCTGTTATTATCCTTTTTCTGCATCTAGTTTAATGGAAAAAATTATAAAGATGTGTCTCCTAGATTTGTCTTTCTAGAACAATTATTTTCTGCAATATAACAGTATGTGATATTCCTCCTTCGTTTATTCTGCCTTTGGACAACTTTGCTAAAAATACTGTCAGAGAATATAACGGAAAACTTCAATTACATCTCTAATTAAAGCTATTTTAATTCTTTCCTTTTCAATAAGCTTTTGGCCTTTTTAAGGTTAGTAGTTTATATTTGATACATCTGTATACATCTCAAATAGTATAAATTATTTTGGCCCGATTCATTAAGACTGGTGATGGGCTTTGCTATACCTTATCCCACTATAGTTTCCCCCACTTTTGCAGAGCTGTACTCCTAAAGTCATAAATTTTTTGTGCAACTTCATATTCAATTGGTTAGAAGTGAAGAGAAGATGGAGAGATAACTGATTTGAAATTATTCCAGATGACAATGAATTACATCAACATTAAGAGTTTGGGGCATTTCCACAAGTAGAAAATGAGAGATCCTCTAGATCAGTGGTCCCCAACCTTTTTTGCACCAGGGACCGGCTTGAAGCACGATCATTTTTCCATGGCCCAGCAAGGAGGGGGTGGGGTGGGCGGGGCTTTGGTCATATGGGGGCGGGGTAATGGAGGGATTTGGAGTTTAGTGCATACTTATCATATAGTGTAGACCAGGTCCCCGCCAGGAGCTATGCCAGGAGCCCAACATAATGTGCTGTGCCAGGAGCCGCATCACTGAGGCCCCATCACGCCCTGCAGCAGGACAGGGCAGCTGTCCTGACAGCTGCTGTTCAGCTGCATTTACTTCATCCCAGGGGCGGACACAGACTGTAGTGGGCCCCTGTGCAAGAAATTTTTGGGGGCCCCCCCGCCCTTCATAAGGCAACAAAGTTATGTAAATATAACCCCCCCATGTGCATCTCTCACCCCCCCATGTGCAGCTCACCCCCGTGCATCTCTCATCCCCCTCCGTGCATCTCTCATCCCCCTCCGTGCATCTCTCATCCCCCTCCGTGCATCTCTCATCCACCCCCCGTGCATCTCTCATCCCCTCCGTGCATCTCTCATCCCCCCCGTGCATCTCTCATCCCCCCGTGCATCTCTCACCCCCCCGTGCATCTCTCATCCACCCCCCGTGCATCTCTCATCCCCCCCGTGCATCTCTCACCCCACCGTGCATCTCTCATCCACCCCCCGTGCATCTCTCATCCCCCCCGTGCATCTCTCACCCCCCCGTGCATCTCTCACTCCCCCGTGCATCTCTCACCCCCCCCGTGCATCTCTCATCTCTCCCCTCCCTCCCATGTGCATCTCTCATCTCTCCCCTCCCCCCATGTGCATCTCTCATCTCTCCCCTCCCCCATGTGCATCTCTCATCTCTCCCCTCCCCCCATGTGCATCTCTCATCTCTCCCCCCCATGTGGATCTCTCATCTCTCCCATCCCCCATGTGCATCTCTCATCTCTCCCCTCCCCCCCATGTGGATCTCTCATCTCTCCCCTCCCCCATGTGCATCTCTCATCTCTCCCCTCCCCCCATGTGCATCTCCCATTCCCCCCACTCCTAGTTAATTGTATTTAAAAAAAAAAAAAACTTGTTATACTTACCCCCATGCGATCCCTGCAGAATCCTGGCGCTCGTCCAAATCGCTGACACCAGGTTCTCCTGACTTCCGGCCATGTGACGGCGCCGTCACATGACCGGAAGTCAGGGGAATCATGAAGGTGCTGCCGCAGCAGCGCAGCGCTAAGATGTCCCGGACCCGGCGCTTAGCATGTGGCCGGGGGCCCCATGAGGAGAGAGACGCACAAGAGGGGGGCTCCGAGGGGGCTCCTACCGGCCGGGCCCCATACTGGAGTCAGGGCAGTCATGCCCTGATGGCGGCCCGTTGACCGGCTGAAAAACCCCAACGGCCCGGTCCTGGTCCGCGGACCGGCGGTTGGGGACCTCTGCTCTAGATGTTTTTTAAGAAAAAGGTGACATGAATCTGATTCAATATATGAGGAGTTCAGGAAAGCTCTGAGTCAAACATAACCAAAAGACAGTAAGTATTGCTGCATAGGAGTTATGGTAGTACAAACAGCATCTTCAGACTCAAACTCGGGAGACATTTCTTAACAAATTATGTGTTCCATTTTCTCAAATAGCCCTTTTGCTAATGAAAAACTTGGGGCTAAAACAACATTTTAGTGGAAAAAAAATAAAATTTTCATTTCCGCAGCAAAATGTTACACAATTCTGTGAATCATCAGCGTACTCAGGATAAATTGCACAACAAATTATATGGTTAATTTTCTCCTATTACCCTTGTGAAAATGAACAATTTGGTACTAAAGGAACATTTTTGTAGGAAAACTGTGATTTTTTATTTTCATGGCTCAACTTCTCAATTCTATGAAGCACCTGTGAGTTTAAGGTGCTCGCCACACCTCTAGATAAATTTCTTGAGTTGTGTAGTTTCCAAAATTGTGTCACTTGTGGAGGTTTTCCACTGGTTAGGTACATCGGGGGCTCTGCAAATTCAATATGACAACTGATATCTATTACTGCCAATTTTGCAGTCCAAAAGTCAAATGGCTCTCCTAAACTTCCGAGCCCTACCATGCATCCCAATAGTAGTTTTCAACCACATATGGGGTATTGCTGTACACAGGAGAAATTGCACTACAAATTGTATGGTCCATTTTCTCCTTTTAAACTTTTTTTCCTTCCATACTGCTTTAATTCTTGTGAAGCACTTGAAGGATAAATAACCTTCTTGAATGTTGTTTATATTATTAATATTTTTACAAATATAAAAGCAAAAATATATCGACCTAAGTCTACCGCTAACCTAAAGTACAGTGTGTCATGAAAAAAACATTAATCTCAGAATCACTGCGATCTGTTGAATCGTTCCAGAGTTATTACCTCATAAAATGACACTGGTCAGAATTGTAAAATTGTATAATTTGGCCTACAGTCTACATTAGTTATAAAATAAAGAATTAAAAAAAACCAGTGTGGGCTCCCACGTAATTCTCATAATCAGCAGAGAGAAAGCCGACCACTGGGGGCTGGTATTAATAGCTAGGGAAGGGGCCATTAGCCAAAGATGTTCCCTGGCTATTAATAACAGTCCACAGCTGTTTATTTAGCGTTTACTAGCTAGATTACAGTGGAACCTTAGAAAAAAATTGATGTAGAGGCAAAACAGACAGCTATGAGCTGATATTAATAGCCTGGGTAGGGGCCATAGATACTGGCCCCTCCGAGACAAATAAAATCGGCCCCAGAAATGGAGCATCAATAAGATGCGTCAAATCTGGCGCTTAGCCTTGCTCTTCCCACTTGTCATGATGTGGTGGCAAGTCGGATCATAGGTTTGGGGTTCATGTCAGCCTTGTATTGGCAGTTGACATGAAGCCCAGTTTATAATGGAGAGGCGTCTCTAAAATGCCCCCATTACTAACCCAATAGTTAATTTGTAAAAAAAACACCTAGAATAAAGTACTTCATTTGAAATAATGACACAAACTCCTTTAATTGATGATTCTTAATTTACCAGAAACAATTATACTTATGTACCACGAAATCCACTGAAGCCATTGTCACCTGTAAAAAAAACCATAAAATAAAAAACAACAATCTCTCACCTGTCTGACGTGATGAAATAATCCAAAGTGTCCAGCAGTGATTGGTTCATTTGCAGAGTAGTCATATCAGCAGTCACTGATCTGACTGCTCTACATGACAGCAGGCTCACACTGACACTGGAGTGTAATCACTTCTGTTTCAGTGTATAGAGCTCAGCTGCCGTGAGTTCTTTTGAGTTCATCAGCTGATGAGCTCTGGTAATCTCACTTACGGCACCCCCGTTGCGTGAGAATTTTCTCATGCAGTGGTTGTGTCATAAGTGACATCATAGGAGTTCATTAGCTAATGAACTTATGTGACCTTTCTCATGGCAGCTCAGCACTATACACTACCGGAGCAATCACGCTCCTGTCAGTGTTTTGCCGGCTGCTGGATAGAACAGTCATATCTCTCGATGTGACTGTTCTATAAGTGAGATCGCCATGGGACACTCTTGATTATGGCGGATAAATGAGGGATATGGTGGTTTATTATTTTTTATTTTTTCAGGGGACAAGGGCATTGGGGATTAGGTTATGTTAGTATAATATGTTTTTTTTATTTATTTTCATTTGAATATTTATTTATTGATTTTAATTTTTTTTTTTACTTTCATCACAGCGGTAAGCTTTTTACCGCGGGTCACAGTGACAGTTGCAGGATCACGTAGACATCTAACAGCATGATCCCACAGCGCTCTGACCTGTGGTAACGATGTAATCAAAGCCCCCATTTCCAGCTCTGTCACGCAGATGACAGTGCGGGACACATCTGAACCCGAACAGTAACATGGTCTTCCTAAGGAAGTCTATGTTTGGTGTCCGTGCCCGAACAGTAGGTGTTTGGTACAGACCCTGAACTTTACTGTTCGGGTTCTCCCATCTCTAATTACGAACTGTTTACGAAAAAGAATTGTTGAGCTCACCTGATGGAAAAAGGCTTTGAACTCTCAAGATGTGCATGGAAACTGAATTTCAGTTGGAAGGATGACAGAACACATGTGAAAAAAAGGTAAACTTGTCCAGCACTCAATCTCCAATTTTTTCAAGTAAAAACAGAGCTTCATTGATCCATTAAAAAGATACAAAAACACACAAGTTTAAAAACAGGACATCGTGCAAAAAAATCCTACAAGTTTAAACCTTAGAAATATGTACGATTCTTAGCCATGGCTTAACAGTAAGTCAGTTCTTTGGTCAATTTATATGTCTGAACTGAATAACTTTTCTAAAGAAGGGTGTGCATAAATTACAATTGGTGAACAAGCTACTATTATAAACAACCAATATACAGTGTGACAGAGTGCAACCCCCCTCAGCCTGTTTTCATGGACCATGCTGTAATCAGGCCTACATTAGCATTTTCTGTCCAGCATCTGGTGGGGACATGTATGTCTTTGTTCCTGTCTTCAGGGGGCTTCCCTTAAATACACAACTCTGTAGATTGGCTGGAAACTGGAGTTCTAGAAGATAGTTCATTCTTTGAATTACCTGTACTAAATGTTTAAGAGGGTGGGATGTGAGTATCTCTGCCCAACCAGGGGGCTGATCCTAAGAGAAAGACTACAATAAGACACATGTTTGGAGTTAGTTGATGCTGTGCTGTGTGAAGGGCTAGGAACTGTTGCTGAGGCCAGATCCTGGTGCAGAGTATGGACTATTGGAGATCAGTTGGACTATTGGAGATTAGTTGCCACGTGGGATTGTGATGTCTTGCCACCCTGCTGGATTTGAGGATTTAGTCTAAAGAATGTTGTTGGATTTTCCTTGGCGTTGGATAACTGGGTGGCACCCCCACATTTGTCCTTTTTCTTGTGGCCACCTTGAAGACTCTAAGGAATCATATCTATTTTTGGTGTTATATTCTCCTAGTCCCAATAAAGGTTGTTGGATTGTTCACCGGCCTACTGTCTCTGCCTGCTCTGTCACACACCCCGTCACATACAGCCTAATGCCTTGTCTAAACCTCTTGTTCACCTGTAATGTCTAATCAAAATCTAAACCATTTTTGGACATTTGCTTGGAAGATGATGTTGAGACAGGAAATGTCAATACAATTGTCTACAGAAAACGTATAGTGGGGAATAATTTTCTGAATGCGGACAGTGCACACCCCAAACGTGTAACAAACAATTTACCTACAGGGAAGTTTATTTTTTTTTTGCAGGATGTCCTGTTTTTCAGCTTGTGTGTTTTTGTATCTTTTTAATGGATCAATAAAGGTCTTTTTTTTACTTCAAAAATTTGCAGATTGAGTACTAGACAAGATTACCATTTTTTTCCAATAGAGTATACTACGAACTACAGCTCTTTGTCAGCATATGAAGCAACATTACTTGCTCATTTGTGAAAAGCAAACTTGCCTGCAATCAGAGAAAGCTTCAAGTTATTCTCCTACCCCTTCTCCTTATGCTCTACTGTTTGTCATCTAGGCCGCATACATCAGTAATACATAGTCAATGTCATCACCACCATTGTCATCAATTTTCACTACTGCTTGTTGTACTCCGAGTACTAATTCTCCTCCTTCTCAACCACAGAGCCAGATACCCAACCCTGGTTGTATGTCAAGGAAGCAGTCATAAGCTTTCAGTCATCTAATTTTATACTGACTAAACTCCATGTGGTCAAGTTGCTGAAGGTGCATTCACTGCCACACAACATAATGAAGTTGGCTGCCTTCCAAGAAATAATGTTGTGCTCTCATCCTCACCGTGAGATATCTAGCCACCATTATTTCTCACAGAAAATGGTGGCCACTCACTGCTATCACATGCAGGAAAACATGTACCGCTTTCTTGACTTGTCTTTGAGCTTCAAAGTGCAACTATGGGGAGGGACAATACATGAGTTTCACAGCACAGTGGGTGAATATTTTAAAGATAGGTGATGTTGGTGGTCTGCATCCTCTACAACAGACACAACCCCATCCCAAAAGAAACTGATCACTGCATTGATTCAAAACCTGCCTTCATTCTTTTTGATCAAGCAGGGTAAAGTTCTGCGCAGCAGTTTTACTGTGTAAGCACATAGGATACAAAAACCAAACTGCAAATAAATTGCTCCTGGGAATCAAGCAGCAAATCTTATACTGGATGGTTTCCTGTTAAGTGCAACTGGGAATAATCATGAGCTGCCTTTTGTTTGTCCCTCTCCTTGTATGACACTCATCCTGAATTTAATTCTTCAAAATTTCTTAAAGAAATATGTCAGTGTGAGAAAGATGAAAACAATGGAAAGGAATATGTCTATTTTCATACAAGCATTCTAACATGACAAATCATGTCCTCCTGACTTTGAAAAACAGAATGTTCGGTCAGAGCACCACCTCATTTGCAATGTCACAACTTGCTGGAATTCAATTCTGCATATGTTAGAGAAGCATGAATTTGTGTTGCAATATTTCATGCAGCAGCCAAATTGGAGTACGGTTTGCTTCGAGATCCACATCTAGCAGCTGATGAAGGTTGCCTGAAGTCTTTCAAAGATCCTACACAATTTGTCAATAGGGAGAAATTTTGCATCAACAATGTCATGCCCCTCATATTTATCTTGGAAAATGCATTCATCTGGATATAACAGGAATTGGAGGAAGAATGTCAACTTGTGCTTGTTCATCGCAACCCTGTGGCTAATAGGGACACTCTGAGTAAATTTTACAAGCATATGGAGGAAGTGGTGGAGGAGGAGGAGCAACAGTAAGTGGATATGGAGGGGGACACAGATATTTCCCAGGCACAGACAAGTGACGTGGCTGGCAGATTGAAAATGAAGACAATGATGCTAGTCATGATGACTAACCATTACAACAGGTTGTGGAAAGTGAATCAATAGGTCCCTCGCTTATGCTGGATGTCGGAATGCTTGTGGGATGACAGATGTATCTTTACCATCAAGCAAAGAGATCACTATTTGATAGCTATGACTTTAGACCATTGCTATAACAGCAAAATTACAAAATTATTTCCAACATCCGAACGGAAGTCCAAATTGTCACATTACATAGGTAAGCCAACTTTGCGGCTTACCAGGAGACCCCACTCTTTTCTCCACAGAACCTACACTCTTCCATTTGTTCCAGCTTAGATCTAGAATAAATTGCTAAGTCAGCAGCATTGACAATAACAGTTTATTTGACATGATGGAGCAGTATATTTGATATAATGGATTAGCTTCTGCCACAGCTTAATGAATTTCAGAAAATTGAGATGCATCAGCTGAACATTCCCATAGAATTTGTAACGGGTCTGGGAGGCGGAACCTCTGAGCTACTATACAAGGGGGCGGTCCTTGTAAGGAAGCGGGTGGTGACCAGGGAAGACGGGCAGGTAGTCACAGCAGGTGACCGGGACAGTCTCTGGGTAAACCGGCAGGAGGTCACGGCAAGTGACCGGGTCAGTCTCTGGGTAAACGGGCAGGAGGTCACAGCAAGTGACCGGGGCAGTCTCTGGGTAAACGGGCAGGAGGTCACAGCAAGTGACCGGGGCAGTCTCTGGGTGAACGGGCAGGAGGTCACAGCAAGTGACCGGGACAGTCTCTGGGTATAGGGTAGGTACGACCTGTGACGGCTGAGCCTCCAGGTAGGCTAGCAGGCGGATGCAGATGAGTGCTTCCAGGTGAGCAGGCAAGAGTCTCTGGATAAGCAGGTGGTCACAGCATGTGACGGTGGAGCCTCCAGGTAGGCTAACAGGCGGATGCAGATGAGTGCTCCCAGGTGAGCAGGCGAGAGTCTCTGGATAAGCAGTGACAGCGGAGCCTCCAGGTAGGCTAACAGGCGGATGCAGATGAGTGCTCCCAGGAGAGCAGGCGAGAGTCTCTGGATAAGCAGGTGGTCACAGCATGTGATGGCGGAGCCTCCAGGTAGGCTAACAGACAGGTAGCAGGTGAGCTCTCCCAGGTGAGCGGGCAAGTTGGTCCATAGACAGACTGACAGGAGTCGGAAGGCAGACAGTCGGACCTCAGGCTAGCAAGCAGGTAAGCGGATGACAGGCAGGAATCAGGCAGCAAGCTGGCAGGAAACTGGCAGGTAACTGGCAGGTAACAGGCAAGTAACAGGCAGGTAACAGGCAACGGGACCTGAGGGCTGAAGCAGAGTAGTGAACAGTGCAACAACATTGCTTGGGCACCTCCATTTTGGAGGAGGTGCCTTATATATGGTGAAGTCCTCCGGCCATTGGCCGGGGACTCCTTAGGACAGCGCGCGCGGCCCCTTTAAGAGGGAGGGAGCGCGCGCGCGCGCCCTAAGCACAGTGGCCGGGAAGGAGCGCGCTCTGCCAGAAGAGCGGGAGAGGACGCCGGGCTCGGAGCAGAGGGGTGAGGGGAACAGCGTCCCTGCCTAGCAGAGGGCAGGGACGCCGGCGCTACAGTACCCCCCCTTTAGGCCCCCCTTTTTTAGGCCAGAGAGAAATTTAGCTAGGATGAGAGGGGCATGGATGTTCTCCCGGGGCTCCCACGTTCTCTCTTGAGGACCAAACCCCTTCCAATCTACTAGAAAAAAGGTCTTCCCTCTTACCCTTTTGGTGGCCAGAATGTTCTCTACCTCAAATTCGTTTTCAGCGGAAACCGGAGCAGGAGGCGTACCTGTAGACTTGGAAAAGGAGTTAAGTACCACAGGTTTGAGGAGAGATACATGGAAGGAGTTAGGGATCCGCAAGTTGGCCGGGAGTTTCAATTTATAGGCCACCGGTTTGATCTGACTGATGACCTCCAGAGGACCGATGAACCGAGGCCCTAACTTATAGGAAGGAATCTTGAGCCGGACATACTTGGACGAGAGCCAGACCTTATCCCCTGGACGGAATTGAGGAGGATCCAGACGTTTTTTGTCAGCATGTCTTTTCATACGCTCGGATGACAGAAGGAGTGCGGACCGGGTACTCTCCCATATGGAGGAAAATTTGTTAACAAGAGATTCTGCAGCCGGATTGTCCACCGAGGTGGAGACGGGAAATGGGATCCGAAGATGCTGACCGAAGACTACAAAAAACGGGGATTTGGAGGAAGATTCGCTCTCGTGATTGTTGTAAGAAAATTCGGCCCATGGCAGGAGATCCACCCAGTCTGAATGGTGGGCATTAACGAAGTGCCGGAGGTAACTGGTCAGGTTCTGATTGATCCGCTCCACTTGACCATTAGACAGTGGGTGGTAAGCGGAGGAGAAGTCCAGGGTGACGTCTAGCAGTTTACAAGTGGCTCTCCAGAAGCGTGAGGTGAACTGTACCCCACGATCCGACACTATGTGGAGGGGCAGTCCATGAAGACGGAAGATGTGGCGGATAAAGTCTTTAGCCAGCTCGGGTGCAGACGGGAGGCCTGGCAGGGGAACGAAATGAGCCATCTTGGAAAAGCGGTCAGCGACCACCCAAATGACCATACAACCGGCAGAGACGGGGAGATCAGTTATAAAGTCCATTGCTATATGCTGCCAGGGGGCAGCAGGTACTGGAAGCGGAAGGAGGCGACCGGCAGGCAGATGTCTCGGAACCTTGTTGCGGGCGCAGGACACACAGGCAGAAACAAAGTCTATTACGTCCTTGTGCAGGGTAGGCCACCAGTAGTGCCGGGTAATAAGCTGGAGGGTCTTTTTCTGACCGGTGTGGCCAGCTAGTTTAGACGAGTGACCCCAGTGTAGGATCTTCTCCCGATCAGGTACTGATACGAACGTCTTACCGGGAGGGAGACGATTTAGACTCACGGGAGCCACCTGCATTACTCTGGCGGGATCGATGATGTGTTTCGGTTCTTCCTCGAGATCAGACACCAGAAAGGATCGGGATAAGGCGTCCGCCTTGATGTTTTTGTCAGCCGGGCGAAAATGAAGAACAAAATCAAAGCGAGCAAAAAACAAGGACCACCGGGCTTGGCGCGGGTTAAGTCTCTGGGCATGCTGGAGGTAAGCCAAGTTCTTGTGGTCAGTGTAAATTATTACCGGGTGAAGAGCCCCTTCGAGCAGGTAACGCCACTCCTCCAATGCCAGCTTGATGGCCAATAACTCTCGATCTCCTATGGAATAGTTGCGCTCAGAAGAGGAGAAGAGTTTGGAGAAGAAGCCACAAGTTACCATTCTCCCGGAAGACGATTTTTGGGTAAGTACCGCTCCGGCTCCAGAGGAGGAGGCGTCAACCTCCAGGAAGAACTGCTTGTTGCCATCAGGGCGATGCAGCACCGGGGCGGAAGAGAAGGCCTGTTTTAAGGAAAGAAAGGCCTCCTCTGCTTCGGGCGGCTACTCTCTGGGATTAGTGCCCTTACGGGTGAGCGCGGAAATTGGGGCAGTCCGGGAAGAGAAGTGCGGTATGAAGAGGCGGTAGTAGTTGGCGAAGCCCAGGAACCGCTGAATGGCCTTCAACCCCTCCGGTCGAGGCCACTTCTCGATGGCAGACAGTTTCTCAGGATCCATTCGTAGGCCGGTCTGAGAAATTATGTAGCCTAAAAACGGAAGCGAGGTCTGCTCAAAGAGGCACTTCTCATATTTAGCGAAGAGGTGGTTCTGCCTGAGCCTGAGCAGGACCTGACGAACATCCCTCCGGTGAGTCTGGAGATCCGGAGAGAAGACCAAGATGTCGTCCAGGTACACCACCACGCAGGAGTAGAGAAGGTCCCGGAAGATGTCATTGACCAACTCTTGAAAGACGGCGGGAGCGTTACAGAGACCGAAGGGCATTACCAGATATTTGTAGTGGCCGTCCCGGGTGTTGAATGCCGTCTTCCATTCATCCCCCTGACGGATACGGACCAGGTTGTACGCCCCACGAAGGTCCAGTTTGGTGAAGATTCTAGCCCCTCTCAGACGATCAAATAATTCCGGAATGAGCGGAAGGGGGTACTTATTCTTCACCGTGATCTGGTTTAGGCCTCTATAGTCTATGCAGGGACGGAGAGAGACGTCCTTCTTTTTAACAAAGAAGAAGCCTGCTCCCGCCGGGGAGGTAGATTTCTGGATAAATCCCCGGGCCAGATTCTCCTCAATATACTCGGACATAGACCGGGTCTCAGCAGCGGACAATGGGTAAATACGCCCACGGGGAGGAGTAGTACCGGGTAACAGGTCGATAGGGCAGTCGTATGGTCTATGAGGGGGTAGTGTCTCTGCCTCCTTTTTATTAAAGACATCAGCATATGACCAATAAGGAATCGGAAGTCCAGGTAGATTAGCTGGGGTAGGAGAAGGACGGACGGGATGGACGGGAACCAGACAAGTCTTATGACAGTCCTGTCCCCAGCGAAGGACCTCTCCGGTCTGCCAGTCAAGCACGGGTGCATGTCTCTGGAGCCAAGGTAGGCCTAGCAAGAGGGCGTGAGAGAGTCCAGGCAGAACATGAAAGGAGATACTCTCAGAATGCAGCATTCCCACCTGCAGAGTAATGGATTCGGTGATGAGTTGGATGGGACGTGGTAAGAGGCCCCCATCCACGGCAGCAACAGACAAGGGTACAGCCAGAGGTTTGGTGGGAATGCAGTATTTCTCTACCAGGGACTGTGAAATAAGATTCCCGGCTGCTCCAGAGTCAAGTTGGGCTAGTTCGAAATAACGGTTCTCCCCGCAGACGATTGAGACAGACAGCAGCAGAGATGGAGAGGATTTATTCTTGTCTAGGTCGACCTCTCTGAGCGAACCTAGACACAGGCGTTTCCCAACCTCTCCGGGCAGGTACGGATCCGGTGCTCCTTACTGCCACAGTAGAAGCAGCTCCCCTCGGCACGGCGTAAGTCCTGACGGGTTTTGACCATCTTGGTCTGGTCTACCTGCATAGTCTCAGGAGGGTGTACCTGAGGAGAAACGGAGGGAGTGACGGGTTTCTGGAAGGAAGGAGCTAGACGTGGAAACCTCCTCTCACGGGTGACCTCTTTGGCACGCTCCTGGAACCGTAGGTCAATCCGGGTGGCAAGAGTTATTAAATCATCGAGAGTGGTAGGAATGTCCCGACCGGCGAGTTCATCTTTAATACGGCCGGACAGACCCTCCCTGAAGACAGATACCAGAGCGTCGTTATCCCAGGCCAGCTCCGAGGCAAGGGTACGGAACCGTATGGCATATTGGCCCACGGTGAGACTTCCCTGACGGAGGCGTAGCAGAGACGATGCGGATGAGGTCTTCCGTCCGGGTTCGTCGAAGATTTTCCGGAAAGCCGTGAGAAAGGCAGGCAAGTCGGACACCAGGGGGTCTCCTCTCTCCCATAGAGGATTCAGCCAAGCCAGTGCCTCCCCCGTGAGATGGGACATGATGAAGGCTACTTTGGCCCGGTCGGAATTAAACTGGTGGGACAGGAGTTCAAAGTGCAGGGTGCACTGGTTTATGAAGCCCCGAGCCTGAGCGGAGTCGCCTCCGAAGCGAGGAGGTGCAGAAAGCCGGGGTCCGGAGCAGGATACCATGGTATTGGTGGGCAGCGGCACTGCCGGGTTGCGTGTCATGACACTAGCGGTGGTTGCTGGTGTAGCAGTCAGAGTGTCCAGGCGTGTGTTGACATTCCGCAGGTGACCCAGGATGGACTCCTGTTGGGACCTCTGACGGGACAGTTCATGACATAGGTCCGAGAGCGAGGGAGCTTGGGTACCACCGGGTTCCATGGCCCGAGCAAACTGTAACTTGTCTGGGAGGCGGAACCTCTGAGCTACTATACAAGGGGGCGGTCCTTGTAAGGAAGCGGGTGGTGACCAGTGAAGACGGGCAGGTAGTCACAGCAGGTGACCGGGACAGTCTCTGGGTAAACGGGCAGGAGGTCACGGCAAGTGACCGGGTCAGTCTCTGGGTAAACGGGCAGGAGGTCACAGCAAGTGACCGGGGCAGTCTCTGGGTAAACGGGCAGGAGGTCACAGCAAGTGACCGGGGCAGTCTCTGGGTGAACGGGCAGGAGGTCACAGCAAGTGACCGGGACAGTCTCTGGGTATAGGGTAGGTACGACCTGTGACGGCTGAGCCTCCAGGTAGGCTAGCAGGCGGATGCAGATGAGTGCTCCCAGGTGAGCAGGCGAGAGTCTCTGGATAAGCAGGTGGTCACAGCATGTGACGGCGGAGCCTCCAGGTAGGCTAACAGGCGGATGCAGATGAGTGCTCCCAGGAGAGCAGGCGAGAGTCTCTGGATAAGCAGGTGGTCACAGCATGTGACGGCGGAGCCTCCAGGTAGGCTAACAGACAGGTAGCAGGTGAGCGCTCCCAGGTGAGCGGGCAAGCTGGTCCATAGACAGACTGACAGGAGTCGGAAGGCAGACCGTCGGACCTCAGGCTAGCAAGCAGGTAAGCGGATGACAGGCAGGAATCAGGCAGCAAGCTGGCAGGAAACTGGCAGGTAACTGGCAGGTAACAGGCAGGTAACAGGCAGGTAACAGGCAACGGGACCTGAGGGCTGAAGCAGAGTAGTGAACAGTGCAACAACATTGCTCGGGCACCTCCATTTTGGAGGAGGTGCCTTATATATGGTGAAGTCCTCCGGCCATTGGCCGGGGACTCCTTAGGACGGCGCGCACGGCCCCTTTAAGAGGGAGGGAGCGCGCGCCCTAAGCACAGTGGCCGGGAAGGAGCGCGCGCTGCCAGCAGAGCGGGAGAGGACACCGGGCTCGGAGCAGAGGGGTGAGGGGAACAGCGTTCCTGCCTAGCAGAGGGCAGGGACGCCGGCGCTACAGAATTCTGGGTCATCAGACACAGTGGCCAGAATTGGCCCAGTTTTCATTGGGCATACTCTCATATTTAGTTCTGTCAGAGAGTGTATTCATCACAGCCTGTTTCCTCGTCACAACAAAACGAATGGAGTGTGGAAATCCTTAAATTTACCAAATTGAATCAAGCAGAGATCAATGCCAACTTTCATTCACCTACGCCTGGTGCCAATGATTAAATCAGCTAAAGCATCTGCTTGCTTGTCTCTTGTGTTCTACACTGTTGTGATACTACCAGTTCCAATGACCCAACCTAGCTGGCCATATACTCTGTGTCCGTTAAGTCATCTATACTGTGCTATTGCCAAGGCTGCCGGGCCAGCCCTATACTGCCAGTCAGAATCTTGTCTTCCCCAACAGATTTCTATACTATGTGGCTTCTGCTGCTGTCACTGCCACTATCACTAGATTGCCAAGTCAGGCACACATTTCCTGTCTGTCCACTGTGTTTTAAAGTGTTATACTGTATTATTGCTGCCAGGTTAGCCAGATCTTACCCTATACTGCCAGACATCTCCTTGCCTGACCCATCAAATTTTTATACTGTGAGGCTTCTGATGTTGCCACTGCTGCTAGATGCCCACACACATCTCCTGTCCTGAGCTTGTCAAGTGTGTTGCATAACTATACTGCACTGCTGATGGTACGCATACTCTCCTGATTGTACACTAACATGAAACAGCTCACAAATATATTATTAATTGTTTTGCAAATTTTGCCTGCTGCCTAGAGCCTCAATCCATGTGCTTCACAGAGCAGAGCTGCCCATCAGGGAAATGGGGCTAGACTATCAGTTCCTACTGCATGGGAAACTGTGGGGCTATTATACTGAATGGGTGGCTGTGGAGGCCAATATACTGTGTGGCAGGCTGTGGGAGTGATTATACTGAGCGGAAGGATGTGGGGCTATCATACTTTGTGGAGGGCTGTGGGTGCCATCATACTGTGTGGTGGCATCATACTGTATGGGGGCCATGAAGGCTATTATACTGTGGATGGATTTTAGGACTGACACACTGTTTGGAGAGCTGTGGGAGATATTATGCTTTGTTGTGGACATCATATGGTTGGGGGTCATACTGTGTGAGTGGCTACTGGGGCATTATACAGTAAGGGTAGAACACAAACTGGGCATTGTACTTTGTAGAGGAACAGAGAGTATCATACTGTTTTGGATGTCATTGAGGGCATCGTACTATGTTGGCGGCACAGTGGTCATCATTATGGTTAAATTTAATCTATACTGATGAGCAAAAGGATAACAATGTTTTGAACTTTCAGGCTCCATATTTCACCATTCACTATTGCTTCAAACGTGAGACTACCATCATTTTATAGACAGTTATGTTTGCTATCTCATAAAATAATTTGACTTAAAACTATTTAGCTTAAGATTAGTTATGCATTTTCTTGCCATGTCACTGCATTATTACTGCTTTGCCCCTAAAAATCTAAATTTTAATTTTTAGTATTTTGTAAATCCACCCTTGGCTTTCAACACTGTCTGAATCCTTCAGGGCATGCCTTCTATCAGATTCAAGCATGTCTCAAATGAAATTTGATCCCAGGTCTCTTCTACAAGTTCCCAAAGTTGGTATATACTGATCGACTCACTTGGGTATGTATACAGTTTTTTCTTCAACTCCACCCACAAGTGTTTGTTTAAGTTGAGATATGTGGACAGTGGGGGCCAATCCAGCACCTCTTCTTCATTTTCTTTGACTGATTTCTTCACCTATCTTGACACATGTTTTGGGTCGTTGTCCTACTGGAATACTATGTTGTCCTTTTCTTACCCATATCCATACTCGAGTGTACAAAGTAACTTGTCTTGTAGGATACTCACAGAGAGCTTAGCATTGAGACACCCATCGATCCTGGCCAAGTATCCAATACAGTTGGCTTCCTCCCCCAAACTTGACAGTTCCTTCAATTTCTCGATCCATTATCCCCTTTTACCCTTGTTTCTTCCAGACCCATTTGCACCCATCAGAGTCTGGTCTATTTACTTTCGCTTCATTACTACAATCACCCGTTTCCAAGCTTCTACTGTCCACTTTTCGTACTTTTTTGCAAACGCAAGTCGACGTTTCTCATGACGACATTGAAGTCAAGGCTTCTTCACCTTTTTTCGGGCCAACATTCCAGACTTGTGTACCGTGCATCACACGGTGCTTGCATGGACATCTGTGATGTCACTATTACGAACCATATAAGCCACCTCCACTGCCATGTTTGTCGCGCCAGAACTGATAGATCTTGAGATGAGCCAGCTTGTTGTCCAATATTTTGTGTGGATGTTCACCTCTTGGCTTTTGAATGGATGGACGGATTTCAATTCGCATTCTTCCAACTGTCATAGCACTCACATGATGCCGTTTAGCAATTTTCTTGGCTGAGAGATGCTATTGATGAGCTAGGTGGTGCTGTTTTTCTTTTCTGGGAATTCTTCTTCATGGCTGCTCCTCAATTCAAATCAGTGACCATTCACTTGGGAATCAAACTAATAACACACTGAGCTATTAGGGAATATGAGACCAGGTTGTATTTTGTAGAACACAGAAAGAAAAAGATTTTTCCACCACCATGAGCAAAACAGTAACAATGCAGTAACATGACAAGAATCTGTCTAAATAACCATATGATAAATAGTTGCAAGTCAAATTTATGTATGAGATAGTCAAGATGATTGTCTATAAAATGATGGTAGTCTCATGTTCAAAGCAGTAGTTGATGATGAGATATGGAGCCTGAAAGTCCCAAGTTCAAAACAGTGTTACCCTTTTGCTCATCAGTGTACATAATATGAAGGCTAAACCAGCTGAGATTGTTAGAATGTTCTGTAAGACGTTGTTGTACCACGACGTCTAGAGGTTGCTTGCGCCAGAGTTATCCTTCAGAACTAATAGTTGTTGATGTTTCACCGGAATTGTTCCGTCTGGACATCCGTAGAAAATCCTTGTCTATGAGCCAGAATTTTGATTTTAATACTACACCTTTATTCAGTAGTTCAGATCCCTCTCTCATATTCATAGGTATGCCTTATACAGTACACTTTTTATATTTTATCTTTATCAATCTCTATTAATGGTAACTTTATACTAAATACATTTTCCTTTTCTCAAATCACCTGTGATTTGCTTGTAATACAGAGAGTTCCATATCAGAGGCCCATGATCTGCCACTATTAGAAGAAAACCACTGCCATTTTGACATTTTTGCATTCCGCTGTGATGCGCCCCCTGGGACTGAGGGGCACTCGTTAGCCGGGTTGGTCGGTTCTTTAGGATAGTCACGGCGGCGTGACCTGGTCATCAATAACAAAGAGGGGAATAAAGTTTAGGGGATAAAGTTTTGTGATGCAACACATGGTATGCGGCTATAGGTGGCCGCCTCTGCTGTTCAGATCCACCGGGGCTGTTGGTGACGCACCAGAGATAGTTCAGCTCTCCACGGGTAGAGCTAGGCCCCAGGGCAGTTAAAGAGATAATTTTAGATGTTGGTGTAGTGCAAGGCAGGTCACGCAGCAATTAAGCCAAGGACACAACGGGGTGCAGTCTTCAAGTTTTTACTCACAGTTCCTATGGTGCTCCAGGTTACAACTGCTAGCCATGTTATAACAGCCCATTGAGTCCTGTGTCCTCCGGGGAATTGATCCAGCCAACTCTCGGATAACTTGGGTGCACTTGATCGGGACCCCCTTCTTGTGTACCTTCCCGGGTTGTCTCTCTGCTCTGGCTCTCGCCCTCCTGCCCTGCGCCTCACACACAATGTCCCAAGCCAGTGGCCGCGGACCTTGTTGGGCGATGTCCTCTCTGTCCCCTTGGTCCTATATGGCAACCTTTTCAGAGAGTGATGTGTGGTTTTGACTATAGCACTTGAAGATACCGCAGCCTCCGGTTTTCTAGCTGAGTCTTGCAGTCCTCCACTAGTCCCCTACTGCATCCTGGTCCCTCCTCCCGACTCCGGTCGGCGTGAATTCGGGCGCACGAGTGGACTCCGTACTTCCCGTGCCCCTAGGACCCCATCTCTGTCTCTGCAGCCCCTCACTGCTCCGATCTTCTCTCTTTACTCCCTGTGACAGACTCCTGTCACCAACTGCTCTGACTGACTAACTGACCTTCTAGATCTTTCAACTAGAGATGAGCGGTGTTCGACTAGAACTGTTCGCCAATCTCAAATTCGAGCTGTTTTGGGCGGTGTTCGAGTTGTTCGACGAACCCGAACGATTTGCAAAAAATTCGGCTGTTCGAGGTTATGTTCGATAACTGTTCGTGCACCAAAAGCGTGTCCTGCATGTCTGGCGCTATTTAGAGCACCAATCATGCAGGGATTGCCTGCCACTCACTGTAATGCCACAGCCATGGTGGTTGTGGCATTACAGTGATTTCCCAAATCGATGGGAACAGTGCTCACAGTGAAACATGAAAAGCCGGCAATTCAGCAGCGGCATACACCGGTACCCGACAATTTAGAACCGAAAGAATAGAGCTTCACACATAGATTAGATAGATATAAACATGTCAGCCACATATATACGAAGTACAGTGAAAGTGCTGCTTACTGTACTTGTCATTTAGCGTAAAGGATTTATAAAAAAAAATAATAGTGTTTTCATGCACCGTCTCTTTAAAAAAGCCGGCCGGCAATTCAGCAGCGGTACCCGACAATTTATAACAGACAGAATAGAGCTTCACACATAGATTAGATAGATAGAAACATGTCAGCCACATATATACGTAGTACAGTGACAGTGTTGCTTACTGTACTTGTCATTTAGCGTAAAGGATTTATCAAAAAAAATAATAGTGTTTTCATGCACCGTCTCTTTAAAAAAGCCGGCCGGCAACTCAGCAGCGGTACCCGACAATTTATAACAGACAGAATAGAGCTTCACACATAGATTAGATAGATAGAAACATGTCAGTCACATATATATGAAGTACAGTGATAGTGTTGGTTACTGTACTTGTCATTTAGTATTAAAATAAAGGATTTATTATTAAAAAAATTGGCGTGGGGTTCCCCTTAATTTTAGGCTCTAGCGGAGGTTAAGCAGACGGCTGGGGCAGATGTTTGAAGCCTGGGAAGGGGGTAATACCCACGGAGCTTCCCAGGCTACTAATATCAGCCCCCAGCTGAATACATAGCCTTTACTAGCTTTTAAAATGGGGGACCCCCCCAAAAAAATGACGTGGGGTCCCCCCTAATTTAATAGCTAGCAAAGGCTAGGCAGACAGCTGGGGGTTGATATTAATAGCCCAGGAAGGGAGCCATGAATATTGGCCCCCTCCCAGGCTAGAAACACCAGCCGTCAGCCGCCCCAGAAATGGCGCATTCATAGGATGCGCCAATTCTGGCACTTAGCCTCGCTCTTCCACGCTGCCCTGGTGCGGTGGCAGGGGGTAATAGGGTTGGGGTTGATGTCAGCTTATAATGCCAGCTGACATCAAGCCCAGGTTAGTAATGGAGAGGCGTCTATAAGACACCCCCATTACTAACCCCATAGTCAAAGTTAAAAAAAACACAAACACCCAGAATAAAGTGCAGGAGAATTCTCCCACGCTGTCAGTGATGTGCATGAGGTGAGCTCATGTCCAATGAACTCAGCTCACCTCCTGCACGTCACTGACAGCGTGGGAAAATTCTCCTGCAATCAGCGCTTCAGCGTGAGAATTTTCCCACGCTGTCAGTGACGTGCATGAGGTGAGCCGAGTTCATTGGACATGAACTCGGCTCATCTGGATGTCGTCACAGAGAGACACTGAGCAGCGCAAGCAAGCCTGCGCTTCTCAGTGTCTGCGGGATGACAGGCTGGATGGTAGCGTTCTGCTGCGGTCCAGCCTGTCATCTCGATGTAGCAGAGCTGAAGCTGTCGTGGGAACCATGGAAAGGTAAGGATGAGGTTGCTTTATTATTTTTCTTTTATTGCAGGAGATCGTTGGCTTCAGCTGGAATGGGCGTGATGGTAAGTATGGTTTAATTTAGAACAATAAAGGATTGTGTCTTTATTTCAATTAAAGGACTTTATTCTGGGTGTTTGTGTTTTTTTTAACTTTGACTATGGGGTTAGTAATGGGGGTGTCTTATAGACGCCTCTCCATTACTAACCTGGGCTTGATGTCAGCTGGCATTATAAGCTGACATCAACCCCAACCCTATTACCCCCTGCCACCGCACCAGGGCAGCGTGGAAGAGCGAGGCTAAGTGCCAGAATTGGCGCATCCTATGAATGCGCCATTTCTGGGGCGGCTGACGGCTGGTGTTTCTAGCCTGGGAGGGGGCCAATATTCATGGCTCCCTTCCTGGGCTATTAATATCAGCCCCCAGCTGTCTGCCTAGCCTTTGCTAGCTATTAAATTAGGGGGGACCCCACGTCATTTTTTTGGGGGGGTCCCCCATTTTAATAGCTAGTAAAGGCTATGTATTCAGCTGGGGGCTGATATTAGTAGCCTGGGAAGCTCCGTGGGTATTACCCCCTTCCCAGGCTTCAAACATCTGCCCCAGCCGTCTGCTTAACCTCCGCTAGAGCCTAAAATTAAGGGGAACCCCACGCCAATTTTTTTAATAATAAATCCTTTATTTTAATACTAAATGACAAGTACAGTAACCAACACTATCACTGTACTTCATATATATGTGACTGACATGTTTCTATCTATCTAATCTATGTGTGATGCTCTATCTTTCTGTTCTAAATTGTCGGGTACCGCTGCTGAATTGCCGGCCGGCTTTTTTAAAGAGACGGTGCATGAAAACACTATTATTTTTTTAAATAAATTCTTTACACTAAATGACAAGTACAGTAAGCAACACTATCACTGTACTTATTATATATGTGACTGACATGTTTCTATCTATCTAATCTATGTGTGAAGCTCTATTCTTTCTGTTCTAAATTGTCGGGTACAGATGCTGAATTGCCGGCCGGCTTTTTTAAAGAGACGGTGCATGAAAACACTAATATTTTTTTTAATAAATCCTTTACACTAAATGACAAGTGCAGTAACCAACACTGTCACTGTGCTTCTTATATGTGTGACTGACATGTTTCTATCTATCTAATCTATGTGTGATGCTCTATTCCTTCTTGTCTAAATTGTCGGGTACCGGTGTATGCCGCTGCTGAATTTGCCGGCCGGCTTTTTTAAAGAGAGTGTCTTCTGAGCAGTTTGTCAGCTTTTGGACACCTTTGCAGGTGTTTTCTATGTGTTTCTATGTGTTTTTGTTTGCCTGCCATTGGTTTTAACGGTGTTCGACGGTGTTCTAAGGTGTTCGACGAACAGTTCGACGAACAGTTCCTCGAACATCCCGGTGTTCGACGAACCGAACCGAACCCGAACACTACGGGGGTGGCTCAACACTACTTTCAACCCGTCTTTTTAAACTGTCTGTCATGTGACCCACGTCAATAACTGTCACTATACGTGGTCCCCTCTACCTTCAGTCCTTCCTTTTGTGCTCCCCTAAACTACTTCCTCCACCCACCTCCTCTACCTAGTTCCCTCTTCCAGACAGGGACAGGGACTGTGCTCTCCCTCAGGAGAAATCTCGCCCTTCCCTACTGTGGAGTGATGTGGTATTAGATGTGGGTGTGTGGGTCCCGGGTAGTGCTCCCTCCTTACCTGAGAGTGGGATACCACACCTCTGGCTGAGATGCAGTACCTCTGTGGCGACTGGACCTGCAGGGGTGCAACTACTGCAGCAATACTTTAGGATCATAGGTTGGAATTAATAGGCTGGTGCCTTTTTTTTTAATTCACTAACTGTGGTACCATTTTATTTTTCTGAAGGAGCATGATGAATATTACTGCAAAGAATAGCAAACAATTTTCCTACAGGGTCAAAAAAGCAGACCAGTAAGCATTCAGTATGTGGTATTACTGCATTGGATTTGCTTTCTCAAAGCCACTTGGAGTAAATGAAAAATAACTGTGTGACTCTGTATAAAATTGTGGACAAATTACAAGCCCATACCAGGATACAGATGACATAATAGGGACCTATACAATGAAACCATGCATAAGGCCACATAGTTAACAACTTACAAATAACCTAGCTTAATTATGAGGACAATTTCACTAAACTTTCAATTCAGATTAATGTGATTTGGTGTTATACAGAAACAGCATGCCTTGTATGTAGTTACATATTACTAAAGTAAAATACACCATTAACTCCTTTTTGGCCTACGGCGTACTAATACGTATCTGTGCCCTGGGCCTTATGGGCCTGATACGTATTAGTACGCCCTGGCGATTTCGCCAGCACATAAGCGGTGCGGACGAGATCGCCGCAGGGTGTGAGCTGATTTTTACAACTGACACCCGCTGCTATGTGCATAGAGCGGTCCCGCACCACTCCCTGCACATTAGCCCCCGAAATGCTGCAATCGAAATCGATCGCAGCATTCCGGTAGCAAGAGGAGGTAAGTGCTATACTTACCTTCTCTGCCGGCGTCCCGCGGCGTCTGAGTCCGTTCCCGGATGTTGCCATGTTGACCCGATGTCATCATGACAACATCTGGGTCACCAGGAGGCAAAAAGTTGCTTTGGTCATGCGCAGTGCACGACCAAAGTAACTTCTTGTGCAGCGCTGACAGGCTGCATAGCACAGGGATGGTTCTGCATTCCTGTGTTATACAGCTGATCAGGCTGCAAAAAGTGAAAATCCCATAGTGGGACAAAGTGTAAAAGTAATAAAAATGTCAGAAAGTGAAAAAAAAAATTGTAAAAATATAAAAAAAATGAAAAAAAATAATAAGAAAAAAAATAAAAATATATTGTACCCATAAATAAATAATCTTATGAAAAAAATAAATAAACCAATATAAGTACACATATTTGGTATCACCGCGTCTGTAACGACCTGACCTATAAAACTGTCCTGCTAGTTAACCCCTTTAGTGAACACGGTAAAAAAAAAAAAAAAAATTGAAGTCGGCAACAAAAGATGGAATAAAACGCGATCAAAAAGACGAATGGAAACAAAAATGGTATAGCTGAAAACGTCATCTTGTCCCGCAAAAAACAAGCTACCATACCGAAAAATAAAAAAGTTAAAGCTCTCAGAATAAAGCGATGCAAAAGCAATTCTTTTTTCTATAAAATAGTTTTTATTGTGTAAAAGCGCCAAAATATAAAAAAATATGTAAATGTGGTACCACTGTAAACGTACTGACCCGAAGAATAAAGCTGCCTTGTCATTTTTACCACACACAGAACGGCAGAAAAAAAACAATAAAACAGTTTGTTTATTCTGCCTTCTAAAAGTCAGAATAGAAGGCGATCAAAAGATGTCACGTGCCTGAAAATGGTACCAATAAAAACGTCAACTTGTTCCGCAAAAAACAAGCCATCACATGACTCTGTAGGCCGAAATATGGAAAAATTATAGCTCTCAAAATATGGCGATGCAAAAACTATTCTTTGCAAAAAAAAAAATGCGTCTTTTAGTGTGTGACAGCTGTCAATCCAAAAAATCTTACATGAATCTGGCATCGCTGTAATCGCACCGACCCGAAGAATAAAGACGTCTAATCACTTATATCGCACAAGAAACGGCGTAAAAAATAAACTTTAGGCTTAGGGTTGTGCTAGGGTTAGGGTTGTGCTAGGGTTAGGGTTGGGCTAGGATTAGGGTTGTGCTAGGGTTACGGTTGGGCAAGGGTTAGGTTTGGGCTAGGGTTAGGTTGGGCTTGGGTTAGGGTTGGGCTAGGGTTAGGTTCGGCTAGGGTTAGTTTTGGGCTAGGGTTGGGTTGTGCTAGGGTTAGGGTTGAGCTAGGGTTAGGCTAGGGTTAGGCTAAGGTTAGGGTTGGGCTAGGGTTAGGGTTGGGCTTGGGTAAGTTTTGGGCTAGGGTAAGGGTTGTGCTAGGGTTTGGGTTGTGCTAGGGTTAGGCTAAGGTTAGGGTTAGGCTATGGTTAGGCTAAGGTTATGGTTAGGTTAGAGTTAGGCTAAGGTTAGGGTTAGGTTAGGGTTAAGCTAGTGTTAGAGTTGGGCAAAGGTTTGGCTAGGGTTAGGATTGGGCTAAGATTAGGTTTGGGATGTTTTCAGAAGTAAAGAAAAAAAATGACGGCGATATGGCGACTAATGTTGAGCCCAAGTGCTCACTACTTGAGTTTGCATCAGGTGCTCGGGTATGCACCGAGTATAGCGGGTGCTCGAGTGACATGCTCGAGTCCCCGCCCCAAATATTTTGCAGCTGTTATACAGCCAAAAAAACCTCACCGGGATTGCCTGCCATGCACGAGCGATCCCCGCATATTTTTTTCTTGGTGTCTAGCAACCGTGAAACATGCGGGGCAGGGACTTGAGCATGTCACTTGAACACCCGCGATACTTGGTGCATACCCGAGCACCAGATGCAAACTCAAATAGCGAGCACTTGCACTCTAGACTAATGACAACTTATTCAATATGATGACCTAATGTTATCAAATTCTGTGTCTTACCTCTGTGTTCAAAATGTTCACTATACTCCTTGATAAAATCCTGGAGGGGTGTAGTTACCAAAATGGAGTCACTGGGGATAGGGGGGGTGGTTTCCACTATTTAGGCACATCAGAGACTGATGCGCCCAAACAGTGGTTTTCCCCCACATATGGGGTATCGGTTTACTCAGGAGAAATTGCACAACAAATTGCATGGTGCAATTTCTCCTGTTACCCTTGCAAAAATGCAAAATTGGGGGCTGAAAAACATTTTTGCTGGGAAAATGAGAAAATTTTATTTTTACAGCTCAATGTTATAAACTTCTGTGTAGCACCTGGGGGTTCAAGGTGCTCACCACACATTAGATAAGTTCCCTGGGGGGGTCTAGTTTCCAAAATGGTGTCACTTGTGGGGGGGTTTCCACTGTTTAGCACATCAAGGGCTCCCCAAACGCATCATAGTGTCCGCTAATTATTCAAGCAAATTTTACATTCAAAAAGTCAAATGGCACTACTTCCCTTCCGAGCCCTGCCGTGCGCCCAAACAGTATTTTTTCCTCACATATGGGATATCTGCGTGCTCAGGGGAAATTGCACAATAAATTTTGGGGTCCATTTTTTTCTGTTACCCCTGCAAAAATAAAAAAATTTGGGTCTAAATTAACATTTTTGTGAAAAAAGTTAAATGTTAATTTTTTTATTCCACATTCCAAAAATTCCTGTGAAGCACCTGAAGGGTTAATAAACTTATTGAATGTGGTTTTGAGCACCTTGAGGAGTGCAGTTTTTAGATGGGTGTCACTTTTGGGTATTTTCTGTCATAAAGGCCCCTCAAAGTCACATCAAATGTGATGTGGTCTCTAAAAAAATGGTTTTGTAAATTTTGTTGTAAAAATGAGAAATCGCTAGTCAACTTTTAACCCTTATAGCTCCCTACTAAAAACAATGTTGGCTCCAAAATTGTGCTGATTTAAAGTAGACATGTGGTAAATGTTATTTATTAACTATTTTGTGTAACATATCTCTCTGATTTAAGGGCATAAAAATTTAAGTTTTGAAAATTGCAAAATTTTCAAAATTTTTGCCAAATTTCTGATTTTTTCACAAATAAATGCAGGTGATATCAAAGAAATGTTACCACTATAATGAAGTACAGTATGTCATGAAAAAAAATTCTCAGAATCAGCGGGATCCGTTGAAGCGTTCCAGAGTAATAATTACCTCATAAATTGACAGTGGTCAGAATTGTAAAAATTGGCCTGGTCATTAACGTGGAAACCACCCTCGGGGGAACAGGGGTTAAACCCAATAGATGTAAATGATTTCCTACTCAATTTATTATTATTTCAGTATGTTTGATTAAAAAAAAAAAACATACAATTGTCTTTTTATAGTTGACCAATTTAATTTAATTTTACTGTACTGGATTTTCAAGTTTTTAAGTGATGTTCCTACCTCACAGTACATTAAATCCCTGTGGATTGTAATTGTTGTTCTAATTTTTCCATTTGTATCTTTTCACTTGTCCATGCTGAGTAGTTTTATATAGTTTTAAAATTAATTGGCTTCATACACGACCTTTCCCTTCAACTTCTCTCTTTAAAAATGAAATAAAAAGCACTTACTTCTATAAAGAAAAAAGGATTTTTTACATAATAACTTAATCAAAACACTTTTAATAATGCAATGTGAAGTCTGTTCCCTGTAGTAGTGGCTATCTATTAAAGCATAATGCGAACTTTAAGGTCTGCTCGTGGTTAGAAACCCCAGTCTACAGTGAACATCCGTCTGGAGATGAGATGTGACGAGGGTGCGGAGGACTGGACAGCAGGCAAGGGGATGTGCGGTAGCCTGAGAGGTGAATGTTCAAGTGAGCTTTTTTTTCTTTTTACATCTTACAATTATTTGCTCTGGGATCTCACGACATTCCATGCAACATTCAATTCACAGAAAATAACTTCGATGTGAGTCGAATTTCCCTGTAAAATTTGGAAAATTTAGAACATTCTATTTTGTCCTGTCTGCTCATCTCTAGTGCTCGTAACTGTGTTATTAAACCGTTGTTTACTGAGATCACTTTGACATTATTAAGTTTCTGCTTGTGTTAAAGAGAATGTGACAGCTGATATATGGTTCTACGGGCAGCATGTATCAGACACTGGCTGTAATATTTCAGCCATATGTTTCACTCTGAAGTGCAATGGCTTTTCAAAGAAAAACATAGTTTAATAGGCTCCTGGGACAAAGTTGCATGAGAGACTAGTCGGACAGACAGGTCCCCGGCAACTCCTTCTCTCCTTCTGCCTTAGCGCTACAGGTCTCTCCCTGCATGCATTCATAGGAAAAGACCTATCACTCAAGTGGAATGGGCAGGGAAGACCTGACTAGTGTCTTGTGTGGCTGGGTTCCCGTCGGCTATTATACCATGTTCTTAAATGCTTCAGTGTTTCAGATTTAAACATTAGTGATGAGTGCAAGTGGTCATTACTCGAGTTTGCCTAGTGTGCTCGAATATGAACCAAGTATGACGAGTGCTCGACTGAAATGTTCGAGTTCTTACGACTGCATGTTTCACAGCTGCTACACAGCCACAAAACATGCAGGGATTGCCTGACAAACATGGGTAATCCCACCATGTTTTGTGCCTAACAGCCGCAAAGCATGTGCCCGCAGGGACTCGAACATGTTACTCGAGTACACGCGATACTCGGTGCATACCCGAGCACCCTAGGCAAATTCGAGTAACGAGTACTTGAGCTCAATACTATTAAACATATATGGCTGAAATCATGCAGATAGCGTAGATTGGGCAGCAGGTATCTGCTGTCAGGTTCCCTTTAAAGAGATTGCTCATGCTGACTGTCTGTATCATTTTGTGTGCTGTCTGCTTATTCTCCAGTGTATTTTATGAAATACAGATTAAGTCTCCTATGCCTCATGCTATTGAGAGCTGACAGGGAGGAACCTATTTCAAGAAGGAGGCAGTGGAGACAAGCTGAAGGTGTATTACATGGAATTTGCTGTCAGAAGGTAGCAGTTTTATTTCACTGATATATCACTGGCTGCTTTTAGACAAAAATCAGACCAGAGTTATTACATTTAAATCAAAATAGGCTCTCTCTGGAAAGCCAGAAGCAAAATGGAAAATGTAGTCTACTACAGAGGAGCTATATCTGAGGAAAGGAATAATAAAACATGGCGAACAACCTTGAAATGGATCATCAACGAAGACAAGTGTACACACAAGACACACAAGAGTATTTACATAATTCTTTATTAATAGCCTAGCCTGCTCTTTATAGGAAAAAATGCTTTAGTGCTTTTCTAAGCTCTCTGTGGTGGTGATAGCATGGCATTTTTAGTAATAATATATTATTAGGATATATTAAGAAATTAACCAGTACAAAAGGAGACAATTTACTGTAAACTTGCAAACTTGCAAAGCATTTAAATAACATGTAACTTTGTCATATAATAACAAAAATAGTATTCAGCATATCGTGATCTTCAGCAACTAAACTATAATGGAAAATGATATCTGTACATTTAGTAGGTATTTATACAATTACTAAATTCTGTGCACCACATTTTAAAGAGGCAAATTGGATAATTAGATATAATTTTCAAGGAACATTGATCATTTTTAGTAATCATCTCATATGAAGGAGATAGATTACTCTAGACCAAGCCACCAGCTGTAACTTGCTTTGTGAGCCTAAATATCATTCCTTATAAGTACCGTACTCATTCATGTATGTAAGAGAAACACATTTATTGTTGAAAAGGAATAATTTTTAAAAAATGATTAAATAGACCATTTTATAACAACATACATACAGTATACAAACACCAGTCCCTCGAAACGTTATAGACTGCACATAAATTAATTAATAGTATTTTAGATTGGGTATGATATATCCTATCACAAATAGGTCCACATTCCCTTACTCGAAAACCTGTTTCTTCCAGGATCCTATAATTTAATAAACATATCCAAAGTATTTGAGACAAAAATAAAGCATATAAGGCTATCAATTACACAATTTACTGATAATGATAAGTGGAGTAATTATCATAATCTTTATCAGCACACCCACAGACCATCAAACAAGTAAGATTTTAATTGGACAATGCTCAGCAATCTAGGAAGTGAATGAAGTAAGATATAGTCCAAACTATGCAGGTTGCCAGCGCTAAGGGATTCAGCATCTAAATTGTGCAAGTAGAAAGAGTTGTTATGTCATTTTCTGTAACTAAATATAGCTGTACAGTACAGGATTGATGATTAAAGAATCTGACTTTTGTGCCTTTAGATACACCGTTTATTATTAGTCAGGGACTATTATTATTGACCATCTACCTGCCTCCATACAATTTCCGCAGGTACAAGAATCACCATCTAGCTTGATGGTCAATCACACAACTCACATTTCTGTTTCCTGGACCACAGTGTGAATATGACTTGGGAGAATAAAAGTGAAAAGGGTATTGGATGCATGTTGCAAATGTAATCTTTCAGCAGAATCATCAGCACTCAGACATTGGGAAAGAATATATCGTTTACAGCAACCATTATCTTCATCATCGACAAAATTGAGTATACAGGTTTAAAGGAGTGTCGGAAATAGAAACACCCTGAGAAGATAGTGATTTATGTTTTAAAGGGAACCTGTCACCAGGTTTGTCCCATATGAGGTAAGGCCAGCACCTGTAAGCCCTCCTATCCGGCCTGCAAGACAAGAAAAAGACCTTTTATTATACTCACCTATGGGGCGGTCCGGTCCGATGGGCATTTCTGTTCTTGATCCAGTACCTCGTCTTTACTTGGGATCGCCATCCTCCTTCTCTGCTTCATGTGGATGACACATCCTACATCATCCACACAGTGTCCAGCATTGTGCTACTGCACAGGCATACTTGTTCTCGAGGGCAAAGCAAAGTACTGCAGTGTGAAAGTGCAGGAAAAGATCAAAGAATGCCGGTGCATGCGCACTGCAGTACTTTTCTCTGCCCTGACAGGACATCTGCACAAGAGTGCGATCGTGGACACTGTGCGGATGACATAGGATGCGAAATTCACATGAATATGAGAGGGAGGATGGCGATCGCAAGAAGACAGAAGGAGCTGCATCAAGATCAGAAACGCCCATCGGACTGGACTGCCCTGCAGGTGAGTATAATAAAAGCTCTTTTTCTTCTCTTGCAGGCTGGATTGAGGGCTTATAAACAACATATTAGAATGCTGTATGTGAAGGCTTACAGATAATGGCCTTACCTCATATAGGAAAAACCTGATGAGAGGTTCCCTTTAATGCAGGGGTCTCAAACTCAGCAGGGTATATGGGCCGCACACGGAAAAACATTTAATTTGGGGGACCACATTATTTGCAGGACAAAGTGACATTTTTAGTGATACCATTTTTTTTTCTATACACCTTTTGAATTGGTCCTCATCTTGTAGTAATATCCCATGCTGATCCCTATCTTGTAGTAATGCCCCATGCTGGTCCCTATCTTGTAGTAATGTGCCACATCAAGGTCCCCATATTGTAGGTATATCCCCATCCAGGTCCCCATATTGTAGGTATATCCCCATCCAGGTCCCCATATTGTAGTAATAATTAGAAAAAACGCAGCACTACTGGACCTGAGTGCATGAGTTGGGTCCAAAGCCTTGAAATATCGCGATAACCTCAGCACACCAAATGGTATAATAAGATACTTTTATTTGCAGTCCACAGTAAGACGTTTCGGTCGACAAGACCTTTATCAGTGTACAAATTACTGGGATGAGAGCAGGAATAGAGAGGGAGATGTGTCCCAATGCAGGGATTCCGTTTGTGCCATAAAGTTCAGGAGAGGTGCTGCATAGATCGCGGTATCCACCGCTGGATGTGAGCTCTCATCCCAGTAGTATACTGATGAAGGTCTTACTGTGGACTGCAAATAAAAGTATCTTATTATTCCATTTGGTGTGCTGAGGTTATCGCTATACTCATCTTGTGTAATGTCCCTATCCAGGTCCTCATCTTGTAGTAACGGCCCCTTACTGGTCCTCATATTGAAGTGACGTCCCCATCCTGGTTCCATTCTTGTCGTAATGTTCCCCATCCAGGTCCCCATATTGCAAACATATCCCCCATCCAGGTTCCCATATTGCAGACATGTTCCCCATCCAGGCCCCATATTGCAGGCATGTCCCCCATCCTGCGCACATGTCCCCATCCAGGTCCACCCCCCCATACTGCAAACAGGTCACCCCTCCATACTGTGCACAGGTCACCCCCCCATACTGTGCACAGGTCACCCCCCATATACTGTGCACAGGTTCCCCCCCATACTGCACACAGTTGTTTCCCCTCCATACTGCGCACAAGTGTTTTCCTCCCCCATACTGTGCACAGGTGTGTCCCTCGTACTGCACACAGGTTCCCTCCCCCCCATACTGCACACAGGTTCCCTCCCCCCCATACTGCACACAGGTTCCCTCCCCCCATTACTGCACACAGGTTCCCTCCCCCCATACTGTACACAGCTTCCCTCCTCCCCATACTGCACACAGGTTCTCCCCCATACTGTGCACAGGTGTTTCACCCCCCATACTGCGCACAGGTGTTTCCCCATCCAATAATGTGCACAGGTGTTTCCCACGCATACTTTTTACAGGTCCCCTGTGCTGCATTTTGTAAAGGACATCTTAATATTCATGCTATCCAAGTGTAAAAGACATATTGATACTCATGCTAGAGCAACTCCATTTTGTCTGCTTGCTTTAAAATCATGTTATTATCACTCCTTGCATAACATACATTCTTTCTTTCTCTTCCCATGGAACTTTCCCATGCTAACCTTTTTCTCACAAGAACATTTTGTCAGACACCCGCTCCTGTTATCTAATTATTCTAGGCCAGGATTGACCTTGTACATTTCCACCATGTACCGAACTAATCATAATATGACCATATGTGTATTTCCGTAATAATTGTACTAACATTGGTTCAAGCCTGGAGTACGGCTGTAGATGATTGGACGTTCATAAACTCAAAACAATATAAAATGCTAAGCAAAATAAACGGGATCAGAGATTCTTTGAATCCTCCCATACAGAGCACGCATTGCCTCCATTTGGTTTTCTGTGGATTGCGCAATCAACATAATAATTTGACACTCACTTGGTCAACCGTGAAGGGTTATTGCCCTCCCTCAACAGCTGGTGCCGTGACTCGGATCCCTAACCAGGGATGCCCCTCCACCTCTGGACGTCCACAAAGAGAGACTTGCTTTCAGCCTCCCCCTCTGGAATTGGGACTGATCATTCCCCACAAAAAGCCACGGTAAGTGCATAAGTTCTTTACTAGTAACACTGACTCTTTGGCATGATTTCCACGTGGTGTGTGGTTGTTTGCAGAATCTCAGAACGTGTTGGTTGGATATAGTCAAAGGTGAGACTATAAGGGGTGTAGTCCCATTAGGGGTCTGATATTATTTACTTTCAAAACTGTATCACCTCGGATTGACAAGTGAATATTGTGTGAATCTTTCTCAACTTCTGACAAAGGTCCTTAGGATACTGAACATTGTTAGTTTCAGTCGTGGCAGGTGATCGAAGATTGGGTAGGGCACGCACGTAGATATACATATATCGAGTGTCCGGAGTGTTGCAAAAGTGCTCCCTCCTCCTTTCATCAGCCGTGAAAGACTTCCCCGATGGGAGGGGGTTAATTAAAAAGTCAGTGGAACAGCTGGGAGGTCCGGCCCGACTTTGCTGTGCACAAATTAAGGATTTTTTTTTGTCAGTTGTAGTGATTAATCAATGTTTCCATGGAGCAGAGAGAATTTGTCTCCCCTGGTGGAGGTGAGAGAGAAAGAGAGAAGGACAGGAGGTGAGAAAGAGAGGGAGAGGGAGATAGAGAGAGAGACAGGAGGTGAGAGAGAGAGAGAGACAGGAGGTGAGAAAGAGAGGGAGAGGGAGAGAGAGAGAGACAGGAGGTGAGAAAGAGAGGGAGAGGGAGAGAAAGAGAGAGAAAGACAGGAGGTGAGAGAGAGAGAGAGTCAGGAGTGAGAGAGAGAGACAGGATGGAAAGGATGTGATGAATATCATGATTGGTCTAGAAGAGAAAAGATCATTTAAGAATGCACCAAAAGTGTTTAAGGTGTTAAATCTTCCTGTGGGAGGGAGACCTCAGCCTGTCATCCGCTGTCTCGCTCGCAGAGGAGGAGACGAAGCCTGGTTGTTTTAATTATTTTTATGTAAAGAAGGGAGAATTATCTAGCACTGTGACTGTTTAGTGCTACAAAATGCAGCTGATGTGAAAAAAGGCTGCGCTGAGTTTATTGAAAGAAGGGAAAAGTTATGTAAAGAAACTTAAACAGTTAACTAAAACATGCAAGCTACCAGATAAGGGCCAGTTAATTATGAAGAAGAAAAAGGGCAAGTTAGAAGATAAAGCATTGATACAAATAGCTTTGGCTTGGTACGGAACAGCAGAGACTTTATAAAATGCAAACAATAAGGGAAAGATGCTATGTTATGTGTATTACAAAGATACTGCTCTCCGATAATGGCGGCGTAATGAATTGTTGGGAATGTTCTAATTGTGGCCAGCAGAATCCATTGTCAGCAGATTATTGTGTTGCATTTCATGCACCCCGTCCAGAAGGCCCACCCCTCGCTACTACCCAAGCCACTCCTAGTGCCCCATCCTCATCTGTTATACCTATGTCCACCCAAAGTTCCAACCCTTCCTGCAGCGGCCATGTTGTTACACCCATTGCATCACCTCCAGCCTCTGACCAGATGTCCCTTTGGTGGCGGCCATCTTGGCGCACCCCTCCTGTAGTGTGCTTCCTTCTGGTCGCGGTCATCTTGGCACACCCGGAATACAGGCAGCAATACACACTACACCCGGAATGTGTATGAGGAAGATCATCATGATCAGTGTGTGACAGAGCATTAGACGCCAATACATATGAGAGTGGGGTTAACTTCTGTCAAGCCCTTAAAATATGGGCTCAGGATAAGTTGGCTGATCAATCCATTACCCTCAACAGCACATATTTATGTCCACTTTGACATTAGGGCTAAAATATGGTGATGTAAACTAATTCTCTAGATGGTCTTACTGTATATCCTTAAGTTTCTAATAGATGCACATACACGTTGTCTGGTTTACAGTAATTGATTTAGCAAACGCTTTTTTCAGCATTCCACTACACAAAGACTGTCAGTTTCTCTTTGCATTTACATATCAGGGCAGGCAATTGACTTGGAGAGTGATGCCGCAGGGTGCGCAGAATAGCCCTAATCAGTTTGCAAAGAACATGTCTAGCTGTCTGCTGCCGTGGCAGCTGGACAACTCTGAGGTAGTACTATTACAATACGTGGATGATCTTCTTTTGTGTGCCCCCATGGAGCAGATGTCCATCAGGGCCAGCGTTAGCCTCCTCAAGCATCTAGCAAAACTAAATTGTCGAGTCTCAGCCTCGAAACTTCAGTTTTGCCTTGGTCAAGTGGTCTTCTTAAGCCACTGCCTTACTCAGGGTGCCAGACATCTCACAGAAGAAAGGAAGAAGGTCATCTACCTACTACCATTCCCAAAAAGATCCCATAGAGCTGCAACGGTTCCTCGGACTATGTACATATTGCAGACAATGGATCCCAGACGCCTCATGTCTGATGCAGCCCCTATATGATGCATTAAAAGAAAACACTCTGGCTGATGTAAACAACAAGGACCACCAAGAACTGCTGCAACAAGCCTTTGAACAACTAAAGTCAAGGATAATGACAGCCCCTGCCGTTGGAAACCCTGACTATGATCAACCTTTCCATTTCTATGTCTCTGAGACAGGAGGCCATGCAGCCGGGGTACTCACACAGAGACACAGTACAAAGCAGCACCCAGTCGGGTGTTACTCAGCACATCTGGACCCGGTAGCCAGGGCCTCCCCCAGCTGTCTACGAGTGGTTCACGCCACACAGCAACCTAAACATCTGTCTACACAGAGACACCTGCGGCTGCAGTGTTCGTTGATTTTGCCAGAAAATGTGAAATTACACCGGTGCACCACCATCAATCCAGCCACCCTGCTACCAGCACCTGAAGGAGAGGGGGAAGTACCCTTGGATGACCCAGAACTTACATTATATAAGGATGGATCAAGGTATTCTGACACCTCTGGCAGGTTTCATACTGGATATGCTGTCACAACTGAAGATACATTGGTAGAGGCTTCAGCCTTCCCCCCCAGTATGTCAGCACAGGAAGCAGAGCTCAAAGCCCTGATTGCTGCTTGTAAACAGGCCGAAGGAAAACGTGTGAATATATTTACTGACTCGAGATACACCTTCGGGATTGCACATGATTTTGGGGAGATCTGGGCAAGGAGAGGCTTTGTCACGACTGCAGGTTCTCCTGTGAGACTACCGCCAAGAAGTTGGTCTCTGAAGTTGTTTGCCGGTATGAAGTCCCAGAAGTTATCAAAAGTGATCAAGGACCAGCCTTTTCCTCATGTGTATATCAAGAAATACTTACCATGATCGGATCAACAGTGACGTTACATACTCCTTACCATCCACATTCAAGTGGCAAGGTGGAGAGATTGAATGGCACACTGAAAGGGCAATTAACCAAAGTGATGCAGGAGACTACGGCCCAGTGGCCTGAGCTCCTTCCCATTGCACTATATCACATACGCACCACCCCCATAGGGAAACACAAACTGTCACCCTATGAGATACTATTTGGGTTACAACCAGCTATAGCTAGATTTACCCCACAACAATTATCAGAAGAAACAGATCATGTTGTGCTATATGTGATTCAGATTGCCAAAGCCTTAACTAACACCCATGCGTTAGTATCATCTTCTATTCCAGATCCAGCTGATGCAGAAGGTTGTCATACCCTCAAGCCTGGAGATTATGTGTATATGAAGAAGCATGTTCAGAAACACGGACTAGAACCACTGTATGACGGACCATACCAAGTGCTCCTGACAACCCCAACAGCAGTAAAACATGAATTTTCTGAATATAAGTCTAGTGATCCAACATGTGGCAATCCGGATGTTGGATATTGTAGCCCCTGGGACAAATGTCTTCATGGTGTATGTTATCAAATAACACAGTTTTTATCGATTTGGTACATAAATTAGTATTACAGCACTCTGTTTTATGGGACCTGCCATCAGCCACATATTGGGTCTGTGGGAATAATGCGTATAAATGGCTCCCAGTCAGAGTAGGGGGGACTTGTACATTGGCCCAGCTAACTCCAGGCATTTATCTTATTCCTCATAGTAAAGTAGATTTGAGAGCCATCCCTCTTCATACCATCTATAAACATGCTAAGGACAACACCCCACGCCCATCAGGAAGACCTCATTTAGTACAAATGAGTAGTGTTGAGCCACCCCCGTAGTGTTCGGGTTCGGTTCGGTTCGTCGAACACCGGGATGTTCGAGGAACTGTTCGTCGAACTGTTCGTCGCACACCTTAGAACACCGTCGAACACCGTTAAAACCAATGGCAGGCAAACAAAAACACATAGAAACAAATAGAAAACACCTGCAAAGGTGTCCAAAAGCTGACAAACTGCTCAGAAGACACTCTCTTTAAAAAAGCCGGCCGGCAAATTCAGCAGCGGCATACACCGGTACCCGACAATTTAGACAAGAAGGAATAGAGCATCACACATAGATTAGATAGATAGAAACATGTCAGTCACACATATAAGAAGCACAGTGACAGTGTTGGTTACTGCACTTGTCATTTAGTGTAAAGGATTTATTAAAAAAAATATTAGTGTTTTCATGCACCGTCTCTTTAAAAAAGCCGGCCGGCAATTCAGCATCTGTACCCGACAATTTAGAACAGAAAGAATAGAGCTTCACACATAGATTAGATAGATAGAAACATGTCAGTCACATATATAATAAGTACAGTGATAGTGTTGCTTACTGTACTTGTCATTTAGTGTAAAGGATTTATTTAAAAAAATAATAGTGTTTTCATGCACTGTCTCTTTAAAAAAGCCGGCCGGCAATTCAGCAGCGGTACCCGACAATTTAGAACAGAAAGATAGAGCATCACACATAGATTAGATAGATAGAAACATGTCAGTCACATATATATGAAGTACAGTGATAGTGTTGGTTACTGTACTTGTCATTTAGTATTAAAATAAAGGATTTATTATTAAAAAAATTGGCGTGGGGTTCCCCTTAATTTTAGGCTCTAGCGGAGGTTAAGCAGACGGCTGGGGCAGATGTTTGAAGCCTGGGAAGGGGGTAATACCCACGGAGCTTCCCAGGCTACTAATATCAGCCCCCAGCTGAATACATAGCCTTTACTAGCTATTAAAATGGGGGACCCCCCAAAAAAAATGACGTGGGGTCCCCCCTAATTTAATAGCTAGCAAAGGCTAGGCAGACAGCTGGGGGCTGATATTAATAGCCCAGGAAGGGAGCCATGAATATTGGCCCCCTCCCAGGCTAGAAACACCAGCCGTCAGCCGCCCCAGAAATGGCGCATTCATAGGATGCGCCAATTCTGGCACTTAGCCTCACTCTTCCACGCTGCCCTGGTGCGGTGGCAGGGGGTAATAGGGTTGGGGTTGATGTCAGCTTATAATGCCAGCTGACATCAAGCCCAGGTTAGTAATGGAGAGGCGTCTATAAGACACCCCCATTACTAACCCCATAGTCAAAGTTAAAAAAAACACAAACACCCAGAATAAAGTCCTTTAATTGAAATAAAGACACAATCCTTTATTGTTCTAAATTAAACCATACTTACCATCACGCCCATTCCAGCTGAAGCCAACGATCTCCTGCAATAAAAGAAAAATAATAAAGCAACCTCATCCTTACCTTTCCATGGTTCCCATGACAGCTTCAGCTCTGCTACATCGAGATGACAGGCTGGACCGCAGCAGAACGCTGCCATCCAGCCTGTCATCCCGCAGACACTGAGAAGCGCAGGCTTGCTTGCGCTGCTCAGCGTCTCTCTGTGACGACATCCAGATGAGCCGAGTTCATGTCCAATGAACTCGGCTCACCTCATGGACGTCACTGACAGCGTGGGAAAATTCTCACGCTGAAGCACTGATTGCAGGAGAATTTTCCCACGCTGTCAGTGACGTGCAGGAGGTGAGCTGAGTTCATTGGACATGAGCTCACCTCATGCACATCACTGACAGCGTGGGAGAATTCTCCTGCACTCAGCACTTCAGCGTGAGAATTTTCCCACGCTGTCAGTGACGTGCATGAGGTGAGCCGAGTTCATTGGACATGACCTCGGCTCATCTGGATGCCGTCACAGCGAGACAGTGAGGAGCGCAAGCATGCCTGCGCTTCTCAGTGTCTGCGGGATGACAGACTGGATGGCAGCGTTCTGCTGCGGTCCAGCCAGTCATCTCGATGTAGCAGAGCTGAAGCTGTCGTGGGAACCATGGAAAGGTAAGGATGAGGTTGGTTTATTATTTTTCTTTTATTGCAGGAGATCGTTGGCTTCAGCTGGAATGGGTGTGATGGTAAGTATGGTTTAATTTAGAACAATAAAGAATTGTGTCTTTATTTCAATTAAAGGACTTTATTCTGGGTGTTGTGTTTTTTTTAAATACTTTACTAGAAATTCATGGCTGTCATGTCTAATACTGGCGTGACCCCATGAATTTTGGGCTTGGGGCCAGCTGATAATACCAAGCTGGCCCTAACCCCTTTATTACCCAGTGAGCCACCGCACCAGGGCCCTGGATGAGTTGGGTACAGCGCCAGAAGATGGCGCTTCTATGAACGCGCCATTTTCCGGGGTGGCTGCGGACAGCAATTTGTAGCGGGGGGGGGCCCAGAAAGCTTGGGCCTCCCTGCGCTGCAGATTCCAGCCCCCAGCTGCCTAGTTGTACCTGGCTGGACACAAAAATAGGGCGAAGCCCCACTTCAATTTTTTTTAATTATTTCATGAAATTCATGAAATAATTAAGAAAAAAAGGGCTTCCCTATATTGTTGTGTCCGGCCAGGTACAAATAGGCAGCTGGTGGATGGGGGCAGCCCGTTCCTGCCTGCTGTACCTGGCTGGACACAAATATAGTGCGAAGCCCCACTTCAATTTTTTTTAATTATTTCATGAAATTCATGAAATAATTAAGAAAAAAAGGGCTTCCCTATATTGTTGTGTCCGGCCAGGTACAAATAGGCAGCTGGTGGATGGGGGCAGCCCGTTCCTGCCTGCTGTACCTGGCTGGACACAAATATAGTGCGAAGCCCCACTTCAATTTTTTTAAATTATTTCAGGAAATTCATGAAATAATTTAAAAAAAATTGACGTGGGGCTTCGCACTATATTTGTGTCCAGCCAGGTACAGCAGGCAGGAACGGGCTGCCCCCAACCACCAGCTGCCTATTTGTACCTGGCCGGACACAACAATATAGGGAAGCCCTTTTTTTCTTAATTATTTCATGAAATAATTTAAAGAAAATTGACGTGGGGCTTCGCCCTGTTTTTGTGTCCAGCCAGGTACAACTAGGCAGCTGGGGGCTGGAATCCGCAGCGCAGGGAGGCCCAAGCTTTCTGGGCCACCCCCGCTGCAAATTGCAGTCCGCAGCCACCCCGGAAAATGGCGCGTTCATAGAAGCGCCATCTTCTGGCGCTGTACCCAACTCATCCAGGGCCCTGATGCGGTGGCTCACTGGGTAATAAAGGGGTTAGGGCCAGCTTGGCATTATCAGCTGGCCCTAAGCCCGAAATTCATGGGGTCACGCCAATATTAGACATGACCACCATGAATTTCTAGTAAAGTATTTAAAAAAAACACAACACCCAGAAAAAAGTCCTTTAATTGAAATAAACACACAATTCTTTATTGTTCTAAATTAAACCATACTTACCATCACGCCCATTCCAGCTGAAGCCAACGATCTCCTGAAATAAAAGAAAAATAATAAAGCAACATCATCCTTACCTTTCCATGGTTCCCATGACAGCTTCAGCTCTGCTACATCGAGATGACAGGCTGGACCACAGCAGAACGCTGCTATCCAGCCTGTCATCCCGCAGACACTGAGAAGCGCAGGCTTGTTTGCGCTCCACAGTGTCTCTCTGTGAGGGCATCCAGATGAGCCGAGTTAATGTCCAATGAACTCGGCTCACCTCATGCACGTCACTGACAGCGTGGGAAAATTCTCCTGCACTCAGCGCTTCAGCGTGGGAGAATTCTCACACTGAAGCGCTGAGTGCAGGAGAATTCTCCCACGCTGTCAGTGACGTGCAGGAGGTGAGCTGAGTTCATTGGACATGAGCTCACCTTATGCACGTCACTGACAGCGTGGGAAAATTCTCCTGCACTCAGCGCTTCAGCGGGAGAATTCTCACGCTGAAGCGCTGAGTGCAGGAGAATTCTCCCACGCTGTCAGTGACGTGCATAAGGTGAGCTCATGTCCAATGAACTCAGCTCACCTCCTGCACATCACTGACAGCGTGGGAGAATTCTCCTGCACTCACCGCTTCAGCTTGAGAATTTTCCCACGCTGTCAGTGACGTGCATGAGGTGAGCCGAGTTCATTGGACATGAACTCGGCTCATCTGGATGTCGTCACAGAGAGACGCTGAGCAGCGCAAGCAAGCCTGCGCTTCTCAGTGTCTGCGGGATGAGAGGCTGGATGGCAGCGTTCTGCTGCGGTCCAGCCTGTCATCTCGATGTAGCAGAGCTGAAGCTGTCGTGGGAACCATGGAAAGGTAAGGATGAGGTTGCTTTATTATTTTTCTTTTATTGCAGGAGATCGTTGGCTTCAGCTGGAATGGGCGTGACGGTAAGTATGGTTTAATTTAGAACAATAAAGGATTGTGTCTTTATTTCAATTAAAGGACTTTATTCTGGGTGTTTGTGTTTTTTTTAACTTTGACTATGGGGTTAGTAATGGGGTTGTCTTATAGACGCCTCTCCATTACTAACCTGGGCTTGATGTCAGCTGGCATTATAAGCTGACATCAACCCCAACCCTATTACCCCCTGCCACCGCACCAGGGCAGCGTGGAAGAGCGAGGCTAAGTGCCAGAATTGGCGCATCCTATGAATGCGCCATTTCTGGGGCGGCTGACGGCTGGTGTTTCTAGCCTGGGAGGGGGCCAATATTCATGGCTCCCTTCCTGGGCTATTAATATCAGCCCCCAGCTGTCTGCCTAGCCTTTGCTAGCTATTAAATTAGGGGGGACCCCACGTCATTTCTTTTGGGTGGTCCCCCATTTTAATAGCTAGTAAAGGCTATGTATTCAGCTGGGGGCTGATATTAGTAGCCTGGGAAGCTCCGTGGGTATTACCCCCTTCCCAGGCTTCAAACATCTGCCCCAGCCGTCTGCTTAACCTCCGCTAGAGCCTAAAATTAAGGGGAGCCCACGCCAATTTTTTTAATAATAAATCCTTTATTTTAATACTAAATGACAAGTACAGTAACCAACACTATCACTGTACTTCATATATATGTGACTGACATGTTTCTATCTATCTAATCTATGTGTGAAGCTCTATTCTGTCTGTTATAAATTGTCGGGTACCGCTGCTGAATTGCCGGCCGGCTTTTTTAAAGAGACGGTGCATGAAAACACTATTATTTTTTTTGATAAATCCTTTACGCTAAATGACAAGTACAGTAAGCAACACTGTCACTGTACTTCGTATATATGTGGCTGACATGTTTCTATCTATCTAATCTATGTATGATGCTCTATTCTGTCTGTTATAAATTGTCGGGTACCGCTGCTGAATTGCCGGCCGGCTTTTTTAAAGAGACAGTGCATGAAAACACTATTATTTTTTTAAATAAATCCTTTACACTAAATGACAAGTACAGTAATCAACACTGTCACTGCACTTCTTATATATGTGACTGACATGTTTCTATCTATCTAATCTATGTGTGATTCTCTATTCCTTCTATTCTAAATTGTCGGGTACCGCTGCTGAATTGCCGGCCGGCTTTTTTAAAGAGACGGTGCATGAAAACACTATTATTTTTTTTGATAAATCCTTTACGCTAAATGACAAGTACAGTAAGCAGCACTTTCACTGTACTTCGTATATATGTGGCTGACATGTTTATATCTATCTAATCTATGTGTGAAGCTCTTTTCTTTCGGTTCTAAATTGTCGGGTACAGGTGTATGCCGCTGCTGAATTGCCGGCTTTTCATGTTTCACTGTTGGCACTGTTCCCATCGATTTGGGCAATCACTGTAATGCCACAACCACCATCGCTGTGGCATTACAGTGAGTGGCAGACAATCCCTGCATGATTGGTGCTCTAAATAGCGCCAGACATACAGGACACGCTTTTGGTGCACGAACAGTTATCGAACATAACCTCGAACAGCCGAATTTTTTGCAAATCGTTCGGGTTCGTCGAACAACTCGAACACCGCCCAAAACAGCTCGAATTTGAGATTGGCGAACAGTTCAAGTCGAACACCGCTCATCTCTACAAATGAGTATACCCAATAAGATAGCCAATACTATCTTCCTCTACCCTATGGTAACCCAAATGTGGGACAAGTTAGTGGAAGTCACTGATTATTTAGATGACCAGATTTGGAGTGTATTGGAAGTAATTAATACTACTGTTGCAGTGCAGAATAGAGATGAGCGGTGTTCGACTAGAACTGTTCGCCAATCTCAAATTCGAGCTGTTTTGGGCGGTGTTCGAGTTGTTCGACGAACCAAACGATTTGCAAAAAATTCGGCTGTTCGAGGTTATGTTCGATAAATGTTCGTGCACCAAAAGCGTGTCCTGCATGTCTGGCGCTATTTAGAGCACCAATCATGCAGGGATAGTCTGCCACTCACTGTAATGCCACAGCCAGGGTGGTTGTGGCATTACAGTGATTGCCCAAATCGATGGGAACAGTGCTCACAGTGAAACATGAAAAGCCGGCAATTCAGCAGCGGCATACACCGGTACCCCACAATTTAGAACCGAAAGAATAGAGCTTCACACATAGATTAGATAGATAGAAACATGTCAGTCACATATATATGAAGTACAGTGACAGTGTTGCTTACTGTACTTGTCATTTAGTGTAAAGGATTTATTAAATAAAATAATAGTGTTTTCATGCACTGTCTCTTTAAAAAAGCCGGCCGGCAATTCAGCATCTGTACCCGACAATTTAGAATAGAAGGAATAGAGCATCACACATAGATTAGATAGATAGAAGCATGTCAGTCACATATATAAGAAGTACAGTGATAGTGTTGATTACTGTACTTGTCATTTAGTGTTAAAATAAAGGATTTATTTAAAAAAAAATTGGCGTGGGGTTCCCCGTAATTTTAGGCTCTAGCGGAGCTTAAGCAGACGGCTGGGGCAGATGTTTGAAGCCTGGGAAGGGGGTAATACCCACGGAGCTTCCCAGGCTACTAATATCAGCCCCCAGCGGAATACTTAGCCTTTACTAGCTATTAAAATGGGGGACCCCCCCCCAAAAAAATGACGTGGGGTCCCCCCTATTTTAATAGCTAGCAAAGGCTAGGCAGACAGCTGGGGGCTGATATTAATAGCCCAGGAAGGGTGCCATGAATATTGGCCCCCTCCCAGGCTAGAAACACCAGCCGTCAGCCGCCCCAGAAATGGCGCATCCATAGGATGCGCCAATTCTGGCACTTAGCCTCGCTCTTCCCACTGCCCTGTAGCGGTGGCAGTGGGGTAATAGGGCTGGGGTTGATGTCAGCTTATAATGCCACCTGACATCAAGCCCAGGATAGTAATGGAGAGGCGTCTATAAGACACCCCCATTACTAACCCCATAGTCAAAGTTAAAAGAAAACACAAACACCCAGAATAAAGTCCTTTAATTGAAATAAAGACACAATCCTTTATTGTTCTAAATTAAACCATACTTACCACCACGCCCATTCCAGCTGAAGCCAACGATCTCCTGCAATAAAAGTAAAATAATAAAGCAACCTCATCCTTACCTTTCCATGGTTCCCAGGACAGCTTCAGCTCTGCTACATCGAGATGACAGGCTGGACCGCAGCAGAACGCTGCCATCCAGCCTGTCATCCCGCAGACACTGAGAAGCGCAGGCATGCTTGCGCTCTGCAGTGTCTGGCTGTGACGGCATCCAGATGAGCCGACAATGAACTCGGCTCACCTCATGCACGTCACTGACAGCGTGGGAGAATTCTCCTGCACTCAGCGCTTCAGCGTGAGAATTTTCCCACGCTGTCAGTGACGTGCATGAGGTGAGCCGAGTTCATTGAACATGAATGAGCTCACCTCATGCACGTCACTGACAGCGTGGGAAGATTCTCACGCTGAAGCGCTGAGTGCAGGAGAATTTTCCCACGCTGTCAGTGACGTGCATGAGGTGAGCTCATTCATATACATTGAACTCAGCTGACCTCATGTACGTCACTGACAGCGTGGGAGAATTCTCACGCTGAAGCGCTGAGTGCAGGAGAATTCTTCCACGCTGTCAGTGACGTACATGAGGTGAGCTGAGTTCATTGGACATGACCTCGGCTCATCTGGATGCCGTCACAGCGAGACACTGAGGAGCGCAAGCATGCCTGCGCTTCTCAGTGTCTGCGGGATGACAGGGATGACAGGCTGGATGGCAGCGTTCTGCTGCGGTCCAGCCTGTCATCTCGATGTAGCAGAGCTGAAGCTGTCGTGGGAACCAAGGAAAGGTAAGGATGAGGTTGCTTTATTATTTTACTTTTATTGCAGGAGATCTTTGGCTTCAGCTGTAATGGGCGTGACGGTAAGTATGGTTTAATTTAGAACAATAAAGAATTGTGTGTTTATTTCAATTAAAGGACTTTTTTCTGGGTGTTGTGTTTTTTTTAAATACTTTACTAGAAATTCATAGTGGTCATGTCTAATATTGGCGTGACCCCATGAATTTCGGGCTTTGGGCCAGCTGATAATGCCAAGCTGGCCCTAACCCCTTTTTTACCCAGTGAGCCACCGCACCAGGGCCCTGGATGAGTTGGGTACAGCGCCAGAAGATGGCGCTTCTATGAATGCGCCATTTTCCGGGGTGGCTGCGGACTGCAATTTGCAGCTGGGGGGACCCAGAAAGCTTGGGCCTCCCTGCGCTGCGGATTCCAGCCCCCAGCTGCCTAGTTGTACCTGGCTGGACACAAAAATAGGGCGAAGCCCCACGTATTTTTTTTTAAATTATTTCATGAAATTCATGAAATAATTAAGAAAAAAAGGGCTTCCCTATATTGTTGTGTCCGGCCAGGTACAAATAGGCAGCTGGTGGATGGGGGCAGCCCGTTCCTGCCTGCTGTACCTGGCTGGACACAAATATAGTGCGAAGCCCCACGTCAATTTTTTTTTAAATTATTTCATGAACCTAGATGGTGGCCCGATTCTAACGCATCGGGTGTTCTAGAATATGTATGTGGCAGACCCGGCGCAATCAGCAGAGCGGTGTTTAAATTTGGCGCCAAAATCGCTGACTGGTCGCGGCCAGCAACCGCGACCAATCAGCAAAGCGGTGTTGAAATTTGGCAACTATATCACTGATTGGTCACGGCCGGCGGTCGCGACTAATCAGCAGAGCAGGGTTTAAATTTTGCACCAATAATGCTGATAGGTTGTGGTCGCGACCAATCAGCAAAGCAGTGTTTAAATTTGGCGCCAATAATGGTGATTGGTCACGACCTCGACCATTCAGCAGAGCGGTGATTAAATTTGGCGGCAACAATGTTGATTAGTCGCGGCCGGCATCGCGACCAATCAGCAGAGCGGGGTTTAAATTTGGCGCCAATAATGCTGATTGGTCGCAATCGCCGGCCGCAACCAATCAGCAGAGCGGTGTTTAAATTTGGCGTCAAAATCGCTGATTGGTCGCGGAAGGCAACTGTGACCAATCAGCAGAGCGGGGTTTAAATTTGGCGCCAATACTGCTGATTGGTCGCGGCCAGCAACCGTGACCAATCAGCCGAGCAGGGTTTAAATTTGGCGCCAATACTACTGATTGGTCGTGGACGGCGACCGCGATCAATCAGCAGAGCGGGGTTTAAATTTGGCGCCAATCTCGCTGATTGGTCGCGGCTGGCGTCCGCGTCCAATCAGCAGAGCGGTGTTTAACTTTAGCGCCAAGATCACTGATTGGTCGCGTGCGGAGAGCGCGACCAATCAGCTAATCGTATTGGTGAGGACCGGGGAGCGCCGCTGCCTGGTCGGATACTTCCGTTGCGAGAAGCCGGGAGATGAGCGACTGCTCGCAGCAGAAGTATCTCGACCTGCAGCGCCGCTCCCCGGTCCTCCCTTGACACCCTAGCCGCTGATGTCCCCACAGTATCCGCATGGTGTTACAAAGATCTGGACATTTGTGTTAAAAATGTGTTAACACACATTTGTGTTAAAAATCGCTGATTGGTCGCTGGCGCTGCCCGCGACCAATCACCGATTTGGGCGCCAAATTTAAATATCGGCCGCAACCAATCACCAATCTTGGCTCCACATTTAAACACCGCTGTGCTGTGCCACATTTAAATAGCGTCCGCGACCAATCAGTACAGCGGTGTTTAAATGTGGAGCCAAGATGGGTGATTGGTCGCGGAGGATATTTAAATTTGGCGCCCAAATCGGTGATTGGTCGCGGGCAGCTCCAGCGACCAATCAGCGATTTTTAACACAAATGTCCGGACCTTTGTAACACCATGTGGATACTGTGGGGACATCAGCGGCTAGGATGTGAAGGGAGGACCGGGGAGCGGCGCTGACATCCAATTGGTCGCGGCCGCTATTTAAATGTGCCGCACAAATCGGTGATTGGTCGCCGTCTTGACCGCGACCAATCACTGATCTTGCCGCCAAAGTTAAACACTACTGTGCTGATTGGTCGCGGACGCTGCCCGCTACCAATCACAGATTTGTGCGCCAAATTTAAATATAGACCGCGACCAATCACCGATCTTGGATCCACATTTAAACAACGCTGTGCTGATTGGTCGCGGCCGATATTTAAATGTGGCGCCCAAATCGGTGATTGGTCGCGGTCTTGGCGCGCGACCAATCACTGATCTTGCCGCCAAAGTTAAACACTACCGTGCTGATTGGTCGCGGACGCTGCTCCGGCAGCCCCGTCCTGCTCTGCACCGATTTGTGCGCCAAATTTAAATATCAGCCTCATGCACGTCACTGACAGCGTGGGAAAATTCTACTGCACTCAGCGCTTCAGCGTGAGAATTCTCCCACGCTGTCAGTGACGTACATGAGGTGAGCTGAGTTCATTGGACATGAGCTCACCTCATGCACGTCACTGACAGCGTGGGAGAATTCTCACGCTGAAGCGCTGAGTGCAGGACAATTTTCCCACGCTGTCAGTGACGTGCATGAGGTGAGCTGAGTTCATTGTACATGACCTCGGCTCATCTTTATGCCGTCACAGAGAGACACTGAGGATGCCTGCGCTTCTCAGTGTCTGCGGGATGACAGGCTGGATGGCAGCTTTCTGCTGCGGTCCAGCCTGTCATCTCGATGTAGCAGAGCTGAAGCCATCGTGGGAACCATGGGAAGGTAAGGATGAGGTTGCTTTATTATTTTTCATTTATTGCAGGAGATCGTTGGCTTCAGCTGGAATGGGCGTGATGGTAAGTATGGTTTAATTTAGAACAATAAAGAATTGTGTCTTTATTTCAATTAAAGGACTTTATTCTGGGTGTTTGTGTTTTTTTTTTTAACTTTGACTATGTGGTTAGTAATGGGGGTGTCTTATAGACGCCTCTCCATTACTAACCTGGGCTTGATGTCAGCTGGCATTATAAGCTGACATCAACCCCAGCCCTATTACCCCCTGCCACCGCATCAGGGCAGCGTGGAAGAGCGAGGCTAAGTGCCAGAATTGGCGCATCCTATGGATGCGCCATTTCTGGGGCGGCTGACGGCTGGTGTTTCTAGCCTGGGAGGGGGCCAATATTCATGGTACCCTTCCTGGGCTATTAATATCAGCCCCCAGCTGTCTGCCTAGCCTTTGCTAGCTATTAAAAAAGGGGGGACCCCACGTCATTTTTTTGAGGGGGTCCCCCATTTATATAGCTAGTAAAGGCTAGGTATTCAGCTGGGGGCTGATATTAGTAGCCTGGGAAGCTCCGTGGGTATTACCCCCTTCCCAGGCTTCAAACATCTGCCCCAGCCATCTGCTTAAACTCCGTTAGAGACTAAAATTACAGGGAACCCCACGCCAATTTTTTTTTTAATAAATCCTTTATTTTAACAATAAATGACAAGTACAGTAAGCAACACTGTCACTGTACTTCTTATATATGTGACTGACATGTTTCTATCTATCTAATCTATGTGTGAAGCTCTATTCTTTCTGTTCTAAATTGTCGGGTACCGCTGCTGAATTGCCGGCTGGCTTTCTTAAAGAGACGGTGCATGAAAACACTATTATTTTTTTAAATAAATGCTTTACACTAAATGACAAGTACAGTAAGCAACACTGTCACTGTGCTTCTTATATGTGTGACTGACATGTTTCTATCTATCTAATCTATGTGTGATGCTCTATTCCTTCTTGTCTAAATTGTCGGGTACCGGTGTATGCCGCTGATGAATTGCCGGCCGGCTTTTTTAAAGAGAGCGTCTTCTGAGCAGTTTGTCAGCTTTTGGACACCTTTGAAGGTGTTTTCTATGTGTTTCTATGTGTTTTTGTTTGCCTGCCATTGGTTTTAACGGTGTTCGACGGTGTTCTAAGGTGTTCGACGAACAGTTCGACGAACAGTTCCTCGAACATCCCGGTGTTCGACGAACCGAACCGAACCCGAACACTACGGGGGTGGCTCAACACTAGTGCAGAATCAACTTATTACAGTGGCTAATGAAAATACTTTAATGCTGGACTATTTGACAGCAGCTCAAGGAGGGATGTGTAAGGTTATAGGCCCAGCCTGTTGTCACTATATTGACCCCGACTCTACCATGCGGTTAAAGACTAAAATGGAAGACATTAGGAAACTCAGGGAAGAATATAACAAACATAATGAATTGACCAACGACAGTTGGTTGTCTGATACATTTTCTTTTTAAATCTTGCTAATTGGTTTAAAGGGATTGGTGGGTGGATTGCTGGAATATTACAAGGAGTGTTACATATTGCTGCTTGCATCTTGTTAATATATGTTGTACTAAAACTATTCTTTTATTGTTTCCCATTTTGCATGAGGAAAACCTGCCAGTCATCAGAGAGCAAGGAGGACGCTGTTAACCGACATCCAGTGCTACTGTACACAGACCTCCCAGATGTAACCAGCATTGAGGACCTGAACGACAAGGGAATGATGACCTTTACCCGCATGCTCGAACCAACCTCTCGTCTGAATATCAGAGCTTTATGATTATATCAATGGACAAGGGGGGATGGACCTGCCGCGACAGCCTCAATTGGTAACAAGGGCACTAATTGAGTGAAGACCAATGTCCCTCAGGCTCAAAGCATGACCCTGAGAAAGCACCTCTATTGTTGATAACATATTTTTTAGGGGGGAATGTAAAGGACATATTAATGTTCATGCTATCCAAGTGTAAAAGACATATTGATACTCATGCTAGAGCAACTCCATTTTGTCTGCTTGCTTTAAAATCATGTTATTTGTCACTCCTTGCATAACATACATTCTTTCTTTCTCTTCCCATGGAACTTTCCCACGCTAACCTTATTCTCATAAGAAAATTTTGTCAGACACCCGCTCCTGTTATCTAATTAGTCTAGGCCAGGATTGACCTTGTACATTTCCACCATGCACCGAACTAATCATAATATGACCATATGTGTATTTCCGTAATAATTGTACTAACATTGGTTCAAGCCTGTAGTATGGCTGTAGATGATTGGACATTAATAAACTCAAAACAATATAAAATTCTAAGCAAAATAAACGGGATCAGAGATTCTTTGAATCCTCCCATACAGAGCACGCATTGCCTCCGTTTGGTTTTCTGTGGATTGCGCAATCAACATAATAATTTGACACTCACTTGGTCAACCGTGAAGGGTTATTGCCCTCCCTCAACAATTTCACATACACATGACAGAAAAAAAAAAAGATTCTTCTCACCTGTCCATTCCCTCGGTGTCCTTTCTGCACCTGTGGCCCGCAGGCACCATAGACCCTTTGATGATTGCGGCCCCATCCAGCAGCCACCAACATCAGCGCTGTAGTGCAGTGTAATGCCTCGCAGAGATCGACTCTCTGCACAGCAATACCAGTGTCAGCCGCCGGCCTATGAGAGGCCAGCAGCTGACATCTGCGTCCCAGTGCAGCGGCGTTTGACGTCACTGCCATGCGCAGTGTTATGCACACGCCCGGACTGACTGGCGTGTGCGGGAGAAGTGGTTCCACTGGACCATGAACCGGAGAGTGCCTGGAGGGGCGTGACTAAGTATCTGGCCGATCCGACCAAGATGGCACGACGGCATACGACGCCAGTGCACCAGGGAGAAACCGGGCAGAGGGACCAGGTGCTACTCCAGGTCAAACTCTGGACACGGGGGTTGACCCACACAGGGATTACTGGAACAGGCAGGTTAGGCTGGCACAGACAGGTGGATATAAGCGAACACGGCAGGTATGCAGACGGGTGGATACAGGCGAATATGCAGGCAGGGAGGTACTGGCCGAAAGGACGGGCTGGAGCACAGAGAGGCAAGACCCAGTACAGACTGGGTCACAGAAACAGAACCGCAGATGCGGTAGCCAAACACAGCAGAGAGGGAACGCCCGAAGCGGTGGGCAAGAGCAGAGCAGGACGGGACTGCCGGAGCAGCGAGCACAAGCAGAGCAGGACAGGACTGCCGGAGCAGCGAGCAGATGCAGAGCAGGACGGGGCTGCCGGAGCAGCGAGCAGAAGCAGAGCAGGACAGGACTGCCGGAGCAGCGAGCAGATGCAGAGCAGAAACTGCAGGAGCGGCAAGCAAGGCAAGAGCAGAGTGGAAACCGCAAGAGCGGTAAACAAGGCAGGAGCAGAGCGGAAACCGCAGAGCGGCTAAGAAGGCCGCAGCAGAGCGGAAACCGCAGAGCGGCAAACAAGGCAGGAGCAGAGCGGAAACCGCAGAGCGGCTAAGAAGGCCGCAGCAGAGCAGAAACCGCAGAGCGGCAAACAAGGCAGGAGCAGAGCGGAAACCGCAGAGTGGTAAACAAGGCAGGAGCAGAGCGGAAACCGCAGAGCGGTAAACAAGGCAGGAGCAGAGCGGAAACCGCAGAGCGGTAAACAAGGCAGGAGCAGAGCGGAAACCGCAGAGCGGTAAACAAGGCAGGAGCAGAGCGGAAACCGCAGAGCGGTAAACAGGGCAGGAGCAGAGCGGAAACCGCAGAGCGGTAAACAAGGCAGGAGCAGAGCGGAAACCGCAGGAGCGGCAAGCAAGGCAAGAGCAGAGCAGAAACCGCAAGAGCGGCAAGCTAAGCAGGAGCAGAGCGGAAACCGCAGAGCGGCTAAGAAGGCAGGAGCAGAGCGGAAACCGCAGAGCGGCAAACAAGGCAGGAGCAGAGCGGAAACCGCAGAGTGGCGAACAAGGCAGGAGCAGAGCGGAAACCGCAGAGCAGCAGACAAGGCAGGAGCAGAGCGGAAACCGCAGAGCGGCAGACAAGGCAGGGGGATAGGACTCTGTTCACAAAGAACAGACGGAGAAGGAAAGGCAGAACCAGAAGCACACACAGTACTTACAAAGAAGTAGCGAGCGTACACTAAATTCACAACAGAGGTACAGAGACGACGAGAAGGAATTTAGGAGCAAGTTCAGACTCTGCAGAAAGACGCAGAAAACAGACAAAGAGGGAAAAGGGAGAAAAGGCAAAAGTAGAAACGAGGCACAGACAACTAGGAACCGAGGAACGGGAACAAATACAGCAAGGCTGGGACACAAACAGGACTCTGTTCAGACGGGAACAGATACCGCAAGGCACAGACAACTGGAAACAGAGAAACGGGAACAAATACAGCAAGGCTGGGACACAAACAGGACTCTGTTCAGATGGGAACAAATACCGCAAGGCACAGACAGGCAGATCTAGGAATACAGCCCCTAGAAGGCGAAAGAACAGGCTAGAAGCGTGTTCACAAGAACAGACCACAGTTCAGACACAGAACTGGAGAACAGGCAGGAAAACAGGATAGGACCTGGCAAGTCAGAGACAAAAAGCCGACTGACAGGACACAATGCTCAGGCGCCATCTTGAGGAAGAAGGTGGTATAAATACCCAAAGATGGACAGCAATAGGCTGAAGGTGCAACAGGGGCGTGTCCGCAGCAGGTACAAGAAACAGGAAGTTCAGCGGGCGTCGCCCTATGCAGCCAAAACAGACAAACAGACAGCAAGGAGGGAAGCCAGAGAGACATTCTGGACTGGAGATCAAGTGCACGCTCTTGCACAGTGGGAGATGGACCACCATGCAAGGACGCCGCCAGGTATGTTACACGCAGATGTCAGCTGCTGGCCTCTGATAGGCCGGCGGCTGGTCCTGGTATTGTTGTGCAGAGAGCCGGTCTCTGCACAGCATTACACTGCACTACAGCGCTGATGTCGGCGGCTCCTGGACCGGGCCACGATCGTTACGGGGTCTACGTGCCTTTGGGCCGCATGAAGTAGCCGGATGGGCAGCATGCGGCCCGTGGGCCACGTGTTTGAGACCCCTGTTTTAATGCAGTTTCAATATATTACATTGTACTTTTGTTATTGCCCCATTGAATACATTGTATTGCACTATGAAGTAGAAATTCCTAAATGGATATGTTGAGTGTGACACATGATCATTTTTGTTCATGGCATGTTTTAAAAATTTATTTTAAATAGAAGAGTATTAACTTCTTTAACCTTCTAGGATCAGACATGGTTTAGCTGATATAAGGGGTTTCAGTGGTCTGTAGAGCCAAAGTGTAAGTAGATAAAGCAAAGGGGAGAGTTAGTGATTACAAGTCAGAGAGAGCGAGATTGAGAGTTGTAGAAGACAAGTTACAGATTGAAGTGAATACAGTTGAACTGGAGTACAACTGAGGTGGAACATAGTTGAGTAAGGAGATGCCCCAAAAGGAAAATCATTGAATCAGAGCTGCTAATCAGGAGTCGTAAGATCGCTGTGCGTTTGAGTGTGTTACCCTATAAGGCTGTGCGCCCACGATGCGTTTTAATGCGTTTTTGAAGCTGCGGAAATGCTGCGGAAACGCATTAAAAATGCCTGGTAGAAGGGCAGCAATGTTCCCCAATGATAATCCGCATGTGCTGTGCACATGCTGCGGAAATTTCCGCTGAGGATTATCATTGCGGAAAAAAAACGCAGCACTACCAATTATTTTGCGGAAATGCTGCGTTTTCGCCGCCATTGACTTGCATTAGAATGCGCGCAATTGGCGCGTTCTAATGTGCGGATGGTACCCGGGAGTAGAGGAGAGGAGAGTCTCCTCCACACCCAGGTACCATTAAAAAATCTGTAAAAAAATAATAAAATAAAAAATAAATGTTTATTTACCTTCCGGCGGCTCCTACTTGCTTCCCGGCACTTTGCGGTGGATTGAAGGACCTGCGCTGACGTCAGAGTCATGTCGGCAAGTCTTTCAATCCACCGCTGCCGGCACCGAGCGAAGCAAGCCAGCGCGGGCCATCGGAGGGTAAGTATATATTTATTTTTTTTAATTATTTTTAACCACTCTCTCTGGTCACACTATATAAATCCATGCAGTTTGCATGGATTGATATAGTGTGACCTAGTTGTCACAAGCACTTTCCAAGTGATGCTAATCGCTTGGAAAGCGCTTGTCAATCCGCATGCGGAAATGTCAGTGAATAATGCTCCATTTCTGCATGTCCCTGGCAGGAAAACGCATGTACAATCCGCATGTACAATCCGCATGCGTTTTTTTCTGCCAGGGAGATGCAGAAACGCTCAGGAAAAAATCCGGAGCATTTCTGCATCGTGGGCACATAACCTAACAGTAAGTAGACTCTTAGAAGACAGTCTGGTTAGGGAGATTAGAAAAAGAAGTCTTGCCTCATGTGAGCATCAGAGAAGGAAGCTGCTGTAAAAGAATTGCTAGTCATATTCAGGGAATGACATGCGACTGCTGAATTTGTATCTGTGATATTAAGCTGAAGAAACATATTAAGTGCCATATGTAATCATTATGCTGTACAACAAAAGTGAGAATTTGAGTTGCCTGCTCAGCAATAAATCAAATTTCCAGCAGTTCATCCTTTTCTACCGAAGTGCAAGGAACCTGCAGGCTGACGACATCAAATAAAATGGAGAAAAACTATAATGCAATTTAAAAAAAAATTGTAAATAGTTCCATTATTTCATTCCGATTAAAATGTCTATCTCTATATAATTATTTTTCTTGGAATGAAAAAAAGGATTTATTTACGATTTTTAAAGAATGGCTGGATTTCGTGGTGGTTTTTCTCCATTTCATTATGCTGAAACCTCTACCATTGTTATATGTAAGATATATTACGTGTTGTGCCTGCTATTCATTTTGATTACTTATTTTTCAAGAATACAGTAAAAATATGTGTTTTTAACTATAGTGGTCTCTCCTGTTTCTTTGTCAGTAATCTTCACTGGGACACACATTAGGCCACTGCCACTGGCCAACAAGGAAGCAGTAAAATCAGGTTGCAGAAAGAAAATGAGAAAATAGCCTATTTATAAATTTGTTGAGTTTCCAGACAGAACTCGGCCAGGGTCAACCTTTCAAAGGGAAGAATTGACACAAACAAAACTGAGAGGTCATACAATACAGTCTAGAAAGGAACTACACATAAACAAAATCTAACAGTTAGCACAGCACCATCTGCTGTCAGCTCAACAAAGTCCCTTCGGCATAGGCCCGAAACTCCAACAATGCACACACCGACAAACTTTAACTCCTCCCAGCTATTGGATTTAACTGTATGTTCTAATGAGGTATCACTTATCATATCAGGATTTATATTGTCATCAAAGTGATTTCACAGGCAGGCTCTAGTTTTAGTGGCAGAGGCATTTCACAGAGAGAGATTGCTCCCTCTGCCAAACCACTTCACCACTGCCCCCTACAATGAAGTCACTTGGCTATAATGGCCTGTTATGGCAACCAAAAGCCAAACAATGACCTCAATGTCTGCCATACAATGAAGACTGTCAGCAAGGGTGGATCAAAATGAGAGCAATCTGAGCAAGTGACTCGCCCAGGGGGATATGGGGGACTCGGCACCCGGGCCTTTACCTTCTTGGGATGTCACGGCAGTCGGCTCCCGGGCCTGTACCCTGGGGTTACTCTTTAAAAGGGGTTTGTTAACAGTTTTGTCTCATGATGCCACCTGTGGTTTCTGGTAATGGGTATCAGCGCTGCTGCAGACCTCCGGGGCTGATGGGATGACAGCTGAGATGTTTCTGCTCCCCACAGGCAGAGCGGGTCCCCGGGGCAGGGTTGATGGAAGGGATGCAGGTGAGAGGTGGCCCGGTCGGGTCAGGGGGAATGACGGACACACACACAGGGGATTTGCTTCAGTACCTTTACTGGTGTAACGGCAGGTATGGTCCAGGGTACCTATTAGGAAGGGTGCACTTCTGGACTTTCCCCAGTGAGTGGGTAGTAGGCCTCCTGGTCCATTTCTTCCTCTCTCTAAAGCTCCTGGCCAGCCTGGAACTAGGCCTAGCTTCTGTACTGTTTCACTCTCTCACCTGTCGGCTTGGTAGTAGAACTTTTCTCTGGCTACCACTATCCCTGGATGCTGGGGCCTTTGTGGTTCCTAGTTCTGTAAATGATTATAGCTTCAGGTTGACCAGGGGTCTGGAATCCTCCAAGTATGCCGATTGTCCCTACTGGGTGTAGAGGAACCCTGTAGCGCAGACCCGGTGTCCGGCTTGCGTCCTGGGGTGAGCTTTAGATGCTCCTCTGCCCCCTTAACTCCTCTCTCCTTGCCTCCAGCCACACTCGGGGCCCTCAACTCAGCAGCAGACGTGCTGCTCTTTCACTGATCTAAAGTGTCAGCACACTCTGCCTACCTAACTCCACCCTCCAGTATATACAGTGCCTACAAGTAGTATTCAACCCCCTGCAGATTTAGCTGGTTGACACATGCGGAATTAACTTGGCATTGTGACATTTGTACTGTAGATCAGCCTGGAAGTGGGAAATGCACTGCAGCAAATTTTTTTTTTTTTTAAAACGTTAAAAGTTAATTCAGAGTGTCATTTATTATTCAACCCCTCAAACCACAAGAATTCTGTTTGGTCCCCCTAAAGTATTAAGAAGTAGTTCAGGCACCAAGAATAATGAGCTTCACATGTGTGGATTAAAGATCTCTTTTGCCAGCCTTTTCTGACTATTTAAGACCCTCCCCAAACTTGTGAACAGCACTCAGACATGGTCAACATGGGAAAGACAAAGGAGCATTCCAAGGCCATCAGAGACAAGATCGTGGAGGGTCACAAGGCTGGCAAGGGGTACAAAACCCTTTCCAAGGAGTTGGGCCTACCTGTCTCCACTGTTGGGAGCATCATCCATAAGTGGAAGGCTTATGGAACTACTGTTAGCCTTCCACGGCCAGGACAGCCTTTGAAAGTGTCCTCCCGTGCCGAGGCCAGGCTTGTCCGAAGAGTCAAGGCTAACCCAAGGACAACAAGGAAGGAGCTCCGGGATGATCTCATGGCAGTGGGGACATTGGTTTCAGTCAATACCATAAGTAACGTACTCCACCGCAATGGTCTCCGTTCCAGACGAGCCCGTAAGGTACCTTTACTTTCAAAGCGTCATGTCAAGGCTTGTCTACAGTTTGCTCATGATCACTTGGAGGACTCTGAGACAGACTGTTTCAAGGTTCTATGGTCTGATGAGACCAAGATCGAGATCTTTGGTGCCAACCACACACGTGACGTTTGGAGACTGGATGGCACTGCATACGACCCCAAGAATACCATCCCTACAGTCAAGCATGGTGGTGGAAGCATCATGCTGTGGGGCTGTTTCTCTGCCAAGGGGCCTGGCCATCTGGTCCGCATCCATGGGAAGATGGATAGCACGGCCTACCTGGAGATTTTGGCCAAGAACCTCCGCTCCTCCATCAAGGATCTTAAGATGGGTCGTAATTTCATCTTCCAACAAGACAATGACCCAAAGCACACAGCCAAGAAAACCAAGGCCTGGTTCAAGAGGGAAAAAGTCAAGGTGTTGGAGTGGCCTAGTCAGTCTCCTGACCTTAACCCAATTGAAAACTTGTGGAAGGAGCTCAAGAATAAAGTCCACATGAGACACCCAAAGAACCTAGAAAACTTGGAGAAGATCTGCATGGAGGAGTGGGCCAAGATAACTCCACAGACTTGTGCCGGCCTGATCAGGTCTTATAAAAGACGATTATTAGCTGTAATTGCAAACAAGGGTTATTCCACAAAATATTAAACATAGGGGTTGTATAATAATTGACCCACACTTTTATGTTTAAAATTTAATAAAATTCAACTGAGCAACATAACTTTTTGGTTTGTAAGATTTATGCTTCTGATCATAAAACCTACTCTCGTTTGCAGTTTGAAGGCTCTAACTTATTTGCATCTTATCAAACCAGCTAAATCTGCAGGGGGTTGAATACTACTTGTAGGCACTGTATATCCCTAACAGGGCTCCCTCTGGTGGTATGAGGTGGAAGGGTGGAGGTGTCTGTGTGTAGTAAGGGCCTCTTGTGGAGAAGTCTGTCCATGCATACATTTGGGTCCTGTGGTACCTGTGTGTAGCAGGGTGCCACATTCCCCCCTAGTACAACTCAGTACTCCTTGACTGAAGCATATTTTTGTAAACAGGTCACAACAACGATTACAATTATAATAACAATAACACATATCAAAGCTACAGTGAGTCCCATAGCCAGGTGTCCATCTCACTGGTGAAGGTGCAACATGAGTAGCATGAGGGACCCATCTGAAAACCCTCAACGTAGGCCCTGGGCGTGGCTACAGGGCATAAGTGATCCAGGTGTTGGACCACGTCTTTGGCCACGCCAAACTGGTTTTTGTTCAGTGGTCTTTTAATATAAAACAGGGGGCACTTTAATAAGTGCAACTATTTACAAAGTACAGTTTTTGGCTGCTCACAGTCCTCAGCCTGCAAGTCTTTATACCGTTACGGGTAACTAAATGCACACATATAACTTTTCCAGTTCACACAAACAATGCTATACCCTTCCGGGTAGCTATTTACACTGTAGGCATTTTGTACCTTATTCCCTATACCTGGTAGGGATTTGACCTTGTGTGCTGCGTGTGGATCTACGTAGCACTGGGGTGATACTGTCTGTGCATCTGCTAACCTATCGGGTCTACGTGTGGGTAAGTTATAGAACTGCCTTAATATCTCTATAGGACTGGCAAGTGCACTGTTTACTGGACCCTCAGGCTCTGCTTCAACTGGTGATCCTCCTCTTACTGAGGACTTTGCCTGTTCCTGACCATGTTCTTCTAGGATGCTCACAGGCTCTTCTTGTGGTGGAAGTTCTTCTGGTGGCTGACAGAAGTGTATCACTGGTATGATAACTGCTCCATCGAGTTGAGGCCAGTCGGCGGGGAAGTCTCCTAGAACTGTATGAACTACATCTTCCTTGGGATTTTCCGGTATTATAAGAGGTACTTCTTCCTCCTGTGTCTTCAGTAGACCTGGGCACAATTTCAAGTGGTCTCTTGAGACTACTGTGGTTATCCTACCTCCATCCATGCTGATCAGGCAGGTTTTGGTGTTGTCAAATCAGGAATTTAACACTGTGTAGGGCTCTCTTTCCCACTGGTCATCGAGCTTGTGACCTCTTCTTTTCCGCTTTAGCACTATTTCTCCAGGTGCCAAGGGTTCTGCTGGTGCATGCTTGTTATACTGGTCTTCTTGTCTTTCCCTGACTTTGTTTAGGCTGTCTTCAACACAGGCCTGTACTTTCCTGTACTGCTCTTGTCGAATTGTGTCCCAGTCTTCAGTGGACATATCTGCAGCAGGTTCTATCACTCCGAGTTCCAGGTCCATGGGCAATTTTCCGGGTCTTGCTCTCATGAGGTATGCTGGAGCACAATTAGTAGAGCTCACAGGTATGTGATTATACAGGTCCACCAGGTCAGGTAGTTTGTCTGGCCACTGATTCCTCTCTTCCAAAGGTAAGGTTTTTAACAGGACAATGACGATGTTATTCATTTTCTCGCACATACCGTTGGTCTGAGGATGATATGGTGTAGTCCGGATCTTCTTGCATCCATACAGGTGACAGAATTCTTTAAACAGCTCAGCTTCGAAGGCAAGGCCTTGATCTGTTAGCACCTTGTCCGGGTATCCATGGGGCCTGCAGAAGTAGGTTTGGAATGTTCTTGCTGCAGTTTCTGCTGTCAGATCCTTGACAGGGGCTACCACTAGGAATCGGGAATAGTGATCCACCATGGTCAGGGCATAGGAATAGCCTGATCTGCTGGGCGACAGTTTGATGTGATCCAGAGCGACAATCTCCAGGGGTTGGGTTGTTTTGATGGACTGCAAGGGTGCTTTCTGACTTCCGCAGTCTTTCCTTCGGAGGCTACAGGGCCCACAATTCCGGCACCACCTTTCTATGGAACTCCGCATTCCAACCCAATAGATCGGGTCCTTCAGCAGGGTTTTCCAGCTTCTTCCAGCCAAAATGACCTGCTTGGTCATGGTAGGCCTCTAGCATCATCTGGATATCCGTCCTGGGCACTACAATCTGCCACACCATTTCATGGGTTCTAGGGTTGACATACCTCCTGCACAGCTTTTCTCTGTAGGTGAACAGCCGGCTTCTCTCATTCCACAGGTGTTTGGCTTGTGGAGGAGCTTCCTTCTCCAGGTGAGAACCTTCTTGGGTTATCAGTCCTTTGATGAGGCTGACAACTGGGTCACTGTCCTGGGTCTCCTTCCAGCTGTGATGAGGTAAAGGGTTTAGCGTCTTACCATGACATCTTCTGGAGGTGTGTTGCTCGTGGACCATTCCATTTCTGTGGAAAGCAGGTAATTCAATTTCTTCTAGATCATCCACTTCATCCTCGGTGTCCGACTGGTGGGGTATTCTTGACAGGGCATCAGCATTGGTGTTCTTGTAACCTGCCCAGTACTTGATTGTGAACTGGTAATTTGACAATCTGGCCACCCAACGCTGTTCCATAGCTCCCAACCTGGCTGTCTTCAGGTGTGTCAAGGGGTTATTATCGGTAAAGGCTGTAAATTTAGTTGAGGCTAGGTAATGCTTGAATCTTTCGGTGAAAGCCTAGACCAAGGCCAAGAGCTCCAGCTTAAAGGAACTGTAATTCTCTGGGTTCCTTTCAGTAGGGCGAAGCTTTCTACTGGCATAGGCAATTACCTTTTCTCTGCCGTTTTGCTTCTGGGACAACCCAGCTCCCATTCCCTCATTGCTGGCATCTGTGTATAACAGGAAAGGTTGGCTGTAGTCGGGGTAAGCCAGGATTTCCTCACCGGTTAGGGCTTCCTTCATTAATGCAAAGGACTCAGTCTGTTCTTTGCCCCACTGGAATGGGGGACTTTTACCTCTTTTGGACTGTCCTACCAGGAGATCTTGTAAAAGTGCTGCCTTTTTGGTGTAGTCCTTAACCCTAGAATGCATACCTGGGGCCTCGCAGGCCCGCCCTGTTAATTGTTTTCTATTTTCTGCAAGATTACTTTAGTTAGAATTTTGATACTCTAGGTATTCCTCAGGTATATAGTTGTTTGTCATTTTTGTTTGAGTTATTCCATGTTATTTGCACACAGGCCTAAAAGGCCCCCGGTATGTGAAAAAGTAGATTTTTATGGTCATGCGTTCTAGGGTTAATGAACCTCCTGTAGTACCCGACCAGTCCCAGAAATTGACATACTTCTTTGAAGTTCCATAGTTCAGGCCACTTAGGGATGGCAGTGACCTTCTCCGGGTCTGGTGCTACCCCATCTGAGCTGACTACGTGACCCAGGTTCTGAACCTTCCGTTTAAGCAGGTGGCACTTGGAAGGTTTTAGTTTCATCCCATACCGGGACAATGCCTCAAATACCTCTGCCAGGTGCTTTGGATGGTCTTCATACGTCCTCTAGTACACGATAACGTCATCCAGATATAGCAGCACTGTCTCAAAGTTCCGGTGTCCCAAGCAACACTCCATCAACCTCTGGAACGCTCCGGGTGCGTTGCAGAGTCCAAATGACATGCTATTGAATTCGCATAATCCCATCGGGGTGGTGAAGACTGTCTTCTCCCGGTCTTCCTCAGCAACAGAGACTTGCCAGTAGCCGCTAGTGAGATCCAATGTGGAGAAATAATTGGCAGATTTTAGTGCGGCCAGGGATTCCTCTATACGGGGCAAATGGTATGCATCTTTATGTGTGGATTAATTTGTCTATAATCTACACACATCCTCATGCTACTGTCCTTCTTTCTGACCAAGACCAGGGGAGCTGCCCAGGGGCTACAGCTATCCCTTACTACCCCTGCCTTTTTCATGTCATGGAACATTTCTTTTGCTTTTTGGTAATGTGCTTGTGGCATGGGTCTGTAACGCTCCTTAATGGGTGGATGGTTACCTGTGGGTATGTGGTGTTGTACCCCTTTGACCCTTCCAAAATCAAGTGGGTGTTTACTAAACACCTGTTCATATTCCTGAACCACTCTGTAGACACCGTGTTTTTGATGGACAGGAGTGGCGTCAGTCCCAACATGGAGCTGTTGACACCATTCCTCCAGCTGACCTTTGGAGTCAGTGTCCTCCACTGTATCTGGTGGGGTCAAGGATTCCACTGTGTGTATGGCATTATTATCCACAGTATGCAACCTGGCAACAGTGGCATATCGTGGCAATTTGACTCCCTCCTCCCTACAATTTAGGAGACGTACTGGTAGCCTTCCATTGCACACATCAACTACCCCTCTAGCAGTTAGGAGTGTAGGTCTGTGCTCTGAGTTAATGGGCTCTACTACCGCCTGGTAGTTCTGTCCCTTGAGACCTATTGCTGCCCTGCACCAAATCAGCATTTCACTCATTGGGGGAATCACAATGGGTATCGGGTCTGTCACCCGTACATTACCAATCTCACCACTTCTTAGTTTTACCTGTTGTTGGTACAGGAGGGCTAGAATTTCCTTCTGGAACACCTTCCTCTGCCCTGGCTTGGCAGTGTCAGCAATCTGTTGGAGTAAGAACAACACTTCTCCCAGTTACCAACAACATTGCTACCAAGTATCATATATGGGTTTGTATCACCAGGGTTAGACTCTACTACAATCAGCCCTTGGTCCTTTAGTTCCACTCTCCCCACCTTCACTGTCACGTCCTTAACCCCTACTAGGTTAAGAGGAAGGCCATTGGAGGCATACACAGAGAGGTTTGGGGCTGGCAGGTGGAGTTCATCTATGGACCAGTACCTTTTGTAGAGGACATCAGGCATGATGGTTACCTGTGAGCCGGTATCCAGTACTGCAGGAGTTGCTATACCGTCCTGCACGATGGACAGGAAAGGCCTTCCTCCTACAAACCGGTCGTACCAGCTTGATGGGCCTGGTTGATCTACTCATGGGTGTTGGCCCTTGGTCCGTTTAAAGGACAGGTCCGTGTGGTGTGGCCTGCCTTGTGGCAACGGTAGCAAATAAGTTCACCTGGAGGGCGAGGTCGGTCGTTGGTCCTCCCACGGGGTGGCGCCGTCCTCCCTCTTCTCCTCATCCAGGGGACATCCTCAGGACTGTCGGCGAGTAGGATCCTTCCATCCGGCTTGGGCTCCGTCTGTAGCTGCAGGGCATGCAGGACAGTGGCCAGGGTTTTACTTAGCTGACGCACTTCAGAGCGCAGACTGTCCAGCTCGCTAGGGGACGCTGTTTGCACTTTTGCCTCAGCCGCTAATGAAGGGGCAGTGAGTGCTGTGGGCATTGGGGTGTCCCCACCCTGGTAACGTTGGATAGCAGTATCTGATGTTTCCAGGGGCTGAAGACCCTTAATAGCCATGTCCTTCAGGGTGTCAAAGGTGACATTTGGATGATCTAAGACCCACCACTGTACAGTTCTGCTCTCCTCCTGGGACCTTAACCCCCAGATGAATTGCTCTATCAGCATTTTGTCTTCATCATGTATGCTGGCTGGAACCTGTTTCAGGGCCCACAGGGCCTCTTGTAAACGCCAGGCATAGTCCCGGATACTGTCCTCAGGTCTCTGGGCACAGTGGTAGAACCTCATCTGAAGATCTGTCTCTGTGCGGTTTTCAAAGACTGTTTGCAGTCTCTTAAATATAACAGATACTGATTCCTGGTCTGCGGCTGGCCAGGTTTCAACTTCCCGCTCTGCGGCACCAGCCAATTGTCCCAGCACAACAGCGGCTCTCTGTTTACCAGTCATTGAGTACATGTCCAATACACCGCATATTTCCCTTTGAACCCAGACAGGGTGTCTGGTTTTCCGTCATACTGGGGAAGCCATTTCACTCTGGGGACATACGGCAGGGCCATGGGTATCACTGAAGTCACGACCCCTGCTGGTGGGGCGGCCACTCCGGGCTGAGCAGCACCGGGCGTGAGTTGAGCATCGGGAGCGTTAACCGGTGCTCCGGTGTTTTGCTGGTCGTCGGCCATGGTTGCGCCCCCCTAGCAAACTGTAGCCTACCTTCTTTTCTTTTATCAGGTAGGCCGCAGCTCCGCAGACGGCGGTCTCCTTCCAGGACCTGACGCTTCCTGGTGCTGCGTCAAAGCGCGAGGCGGGGCTTGAGCTTCACGCACCACTAACGGTCACGCCTCTCTGGTTCCCGCGGTTATGCTCATCTTCTTCCCACGTGGCGACGCAGTAATGGCGGCGATGTTCACCACAGTTCAAACACAGTTCAAATACGGCACACAGTACCCCGTGGCAACGGGCACGAAATCCTGTTCGTGACGCCAGGAAGAGATGACTCGCCCAGGGGGATATGGAGGACTCGGTACCCGGGCCTTTAACTTTTTGGGATGTCACGGCAGTCGGCTCCCGGGCCCGTACCCTGGGGTCACTCTTTAAAAGGGGTTTGATAACAGTTTTGTCTTGTGATGCCACCTCTGGCTCATGGTAATGGGTACCAGTGCTGCTGCTTACCTCTGGGGGTGATGAGATGGCAGCTGAGATGTTTCTGCTCCCCACAGGCGGAGCGGGCCCCCATCGCAGGATTGATAGAAGGGATGCAGGTGAGAGGTGGCCCGGTCGGGTAAAGGGGAATGGCGGAAACGCACACAGGGGATTTGCTTCAGTACCTTTACTGGTGTAACGGGAGGTATGGTCCAGGGTACCTAGTAGGAAGGGTGCACTTCTGGACTCTCACCAGTGAGCGGGTAGTAGGCCTCCTGGTCCGTTTCTTCCTCTCTCTACAGCTCCTGGCTAGCCTGGAACTATGCCTTACTTCTGTACTGTTTCACTCTCTCACCTGTCAGCTTGGTAGTAGAATTTTTCTCTGGCTACCACTATCCCTGGATGCTGGGGCCTTCGTGGTTCCTAGTTCTGTAAATGATTATAGCTTCAGGTTGACCAGGGGTCTGGAATCCTCCAAGTATGCCGGTTGTCCCTACTGGGTGTAGAGGACCCTGTAGGCGCAGACCCGGTGTCCGGCTTGTGTCCTGGAGTGAGCTTTAGATGCTCCTCTGCCCCCTTAACTCCTCTCTCCTTGACTCCGGCCTCACTCGGGGCCCTCAACTCAGCAGCAGACGTGCTGCTCCTTCACTGATCTAAAGTGTCAGCACACTCTGCCTACCTAACTCCACCCTCCAGTATATATATCCCTAACAGGGCTCCCTCTGGTGGTATGAAGTGGAAGGGTGGAGGTGTCTGTGTGTAGTAAGGGCCTCTTGTGGAGAAGTCTGTCCATGCACCCTTTTGGGTCCTGTGGTACCTGTGTGTAGCAGAGTGCCACACAACCACTCAGGTCCGAGACACTGAGGGGTGGAGGTTGTATTGGGGGCCATACTCATATTACTTTCATTAAAATCTATGTCATCATTTTTAAAAGAGCACATCACTCTGCAAAGAGCCTTTCTGCTGCTCTACTGACTCAAATATAAAATAGCTGCATACCTCATGGAAGCCATTCTTGGCCTCCTGTCCAGCAGTTTCTCTATGATGTCAGGGGCTCAATTACATCATTGCACTACTTGCTTCATTTAGCTTATATACAGCAAGAAGTGGATCCACAGGGATTATCTGGTGGGAGAAGTAAATTATTTTTTCTATTATTTTATCTTCTGCAAAGTGGGGGACAGCACAATGAAGAAGGAGAAGAGGACACAAGACAGGGACTTGTGGTAAATTTGGTGGGGAAAGGAGGAATGTGGAGTTGGAATTGGTGAGGCAAGAACACATTGTGGGAAGAGAGGACATAAGAGTGGGCAGTGACTTGTAATTGGGGGGATAGGAGCACAGGGGACGGGAGGACACAAGACAGTTACTACTAATGAATTGGGGGAGGATAGGTACAATGGTTAATCAGTTGGGAAAAAAATAAAGTGGCTTATAAATGTATTTTTTTGAGTGGGAAAAAGTGGCTAATTATAGCTCATGGGGGTCACAGTGCTGGATTATGAATTGATCTTTTGAATGGTGGGTTGCATAGTGGCTAATTATATATTAATGTTGTGGCACATACAGTATTTGTATGTAGGGGTGCAACTTGGTGAATTTTTTTTTAGGTGGCATATACTATGCCTACGGCCCTATTTACCCAAAAATGGCAACAGTGAAAACTACAACACAGCTAAGCAAACAGTCTTATGTGCAGAAAGCAAATAATGGGTATCAGAATATGGCAAAGAAAGAAATAATATTTTTGTGCAAATGTAGCAAAACAAAATATATATATATGGCTGCAACTGGGTACTACACATCCACTCCCTATTCAAATAAATAGGGGGAGGATGTATAGTACCCAGCCGTGGCCACTATAGGTTTAATCTTGCAGTGCTTCATTATTGGAAATGAGTGCACAAGAAATGGAGTCGGCCTGTGTAAAAAGTCTTTAAAATGACTGCCATTTGGCTTATATGTAGTTAATCAGAGGTCACTTATTTTTTAAAAATGGAACCAGTATTATCAATGGCAATTTTGTGTTATTATCCAGTAATGCACAATGGGGACAAATAGTCTCAACTGTACCTCTCTGTAAATTTTTGACTGGTTAACAAACTTTTTACTCGTCTTTGGGGCTTGTTTAAACTGGACGACCCACAGCTGTCAAGGATCGCTGATTATCTACATAGAAACCTATTGGTGGTCATTTAATAACCTCTTTAGAGAGTTTCAGGCTTCCAATGCACACAGAAAGATCACTAGTAGTTCATTCTCTGTGCATACGCTTTCATTCTCTGCAACATACAATATGTCCTATTTACACAGGATGATATGTTGGTGAAAATGATAATTTAAAAGCTAGCTAAAAATAATTCCACCCAGCGAACAAGTAGTTTGCCTGTTCATCTGGTAACTGGCAGACTGTTATCAGTGCTGATTATTGGAAACGAGTGTTTCTAGGAAAGCTCATTCCCAATATTCTTGAGGTATATGTGCACCCTTAAACAATACACAACACTATGGAACAGTTTATCATTCAATACAAGAAATGGATTTTACAGAAATATAGTATAAAGAAAAGAGGCTTTTCTCCTCTTTTATGAATTGATAACAATCTATCTAACTTATACATGCATCAAAATATGATGGTTCCCTGAAATAAACAAATAAATAAACAATCAAGTGATGAATACTTTTACATGTTCACATCTTACTTGTGTAATACAATTTATGAGTGACACATTAAAAAGTCAGTTTTATTGGCTTATTAGTGAAATGTGAAGTTCACTATTGGGCCAGACTGATATATAAAATCTGACATGGCAAATCTTTGTGCCAGGAGAAGAGTTGCTGCCAGACAGTTTGATAGTGAATCATTCTCCTCTCTTATTTAAAGAAAATGTATGATCATGCAAGACAAGTGAATATTAATATATTAATAGGTGAGTGAGAATAGAAGGAGTATAGTTAGCTTAAAAGGCTTGTTAGGTACATTGATGGGATTAGGATAGACCCCTCAATGATTGACTGTGACCCATGAGACCCAAACTGGTTAGCACAATGAAGAGATCCATACCAGACTTCCTTCATGAGTACTCTGATAGTGATTAAACACTGAAAGGCCTTTAAAAATTAAGCCTTCAGTTTTTAAGTTCCAGAATATTTATTTGGACAATATTCAAAAAGGATGTGGTATACACATTAATATCACTTTTTCCATAGAAGAGTCATAGTCATGTCAAGATTTACAGTTATTTACTAAATGCATTAATTTATTAAAAGTATGGAAAAAAAAACTATTGCAATGACTACTAATATTTTTTTATATAATCATCACTTACAGCTTTGTTAAACTTTTGCCAGGAAGCAAGGCTACACAACGTATTATTTGCATCTCAATTTATGAATTTACATTTGAATGTATTAGAAAAAGGATTGTGCAATGCCTGAAGAATATGTAAACAAATGAAATCCCAAAGCCATAGTACTTACTGAATCAACACAAAGGTGATTATCTGGAATGCTGCCATAATAACGAAGCACATTCCTGGAAATGTTGATAGTGTTGCTGGATAAATTCCATTAAATATTGCTGCAGCAATAAGTAAACATATAGTTTCAACTGAAGCCATTATGGAAAACATTGCACCTATAGAAAACCATACAGCAAAATATTATATTCAAAATAATAATGCCAAGATACCAACAGTAACAATGAACAAAAACATTGTTTGAAATTGACATTACACTTTAGAAAGTCACAATTTAAAGGACAACAGCAATATAAAGTGGTGTAGTTTAGTTGTAGCTGACAGTTGATATACTCTTTTTAGAAGATGCTTAATAATAAAAGCTAGATAACAAAGTTGCTGGAATCATTGAATAACATTATAGCTTAATTTCTATTAAAGCAACACATTCATAGAAATGTATCTGTCACTGGTGATAATTGCATTAGGAAGTGTGGAGATATGGGAGGATGTTCCCCCCAATGAAAAGAGTAGAAGCATAACTGTAAATACACTGGATTTTTAAGAATACATTTTTTGTGCCATTAAGACTAATGTTAGAGCGGAACTTTAGCATTTTCTTTTATTTAAGTCTCAGTTTCAGGGGTAGTTTATACTTTTGTTTGATTTTTTTTAGCTAGAAAGTCAATATATTTAACTGGATAATCCATAATTAAATCCATAATTAAATGTGTACATAATCAAAACAAATTTCTCTTGAGACATCTTACTTAGCTATGGGAATTATATATACATACATTTACTGCTCAAAAAATAAAGGGAACACTCAAGTAACAAATCCTAGATCTGAATGCATGAAATATTCTCATTGAATACTTTGTTCTGTACAAATTTGAATGTGCTGACAACAAAATCACACAAAAATCATCAATGGAAATCAAATTTAATAACCAATCGAGGCCTGGATTTGAAGTCATCCCCAAAATTAAAGTGGAAAAGCACACTACAGACGGATCCAACTTTAATGTAATGTCCTTAAAACAAGTCAAAATGAGGCTCAGTATTGTGTGTGACCTCCACGTGCCTGTATGACCTCCCTACAATGCCTGGGCATGCTCCTGATGAGGTTGCAGATGATCTCCTGTGGGATCTCCTCCCAGACCTGGACAAAAGCATCCACCAACTCCTGGACAGTCTGCGGTGCAACGTGACGTTGGTAGATGGAGCGAGACATGATGTCCCAGATATGCTCAGATTCAGGTCTGGGGAACGGGTGGGCCAGTCCATAGCTTCAATGCCTTCATCTTGCAGGAACTGCTGACACACTCCAGCCACATGATGTCTGGCATTGTCCTGCATTAGGAGGAACCCAGGGCCAACCACACCAGCATAAGGTCTTACAAGGGGTCTGAGGATCTTGTCTCGGTACCTAATGGCAGTCAGGCTACCTCTAGTGAGCATATGGAGGACTGTGTGGCCCTCCAAAGAAATGCCTCCCCACACCATTACTGACCCACTGCCAAACCGGTCATGCTGAAGGATGTTGCAGGCAGCAGATCGCTCTCCACAGCGTCTCCAGACTCTGTCACGTCTGTCACATGTGCTCAGTGTGAACCTGCTTTCATCTGTGAAGAGCATAGGGCGCCAGTGGCGACTCTGCCAATCCTGGTGTTCTGTGGAAAATGCCAAGCGTCTGCTCGGTGTTAAGCTGTGAGCACAACCCCCATCTGTGGACTTTGGGCCCTCATACCACCTTCATGGAGTCAGTTTCTAACCGTTTGTGCAGACACATGCACATTTGTGGCCTGCTGGAGGTCATTTTGCAGGGCTCTGGCTGTTCTCCTCCTGTTCCTCCTTACACAAAGGCGGAGGTAGCGGTCCTGCTGCTGGGTTGTTGCCCTCCTACGGCCCCCTCCACGTCTTCTGGTGTACTGGCATGTCTCCTGGTAGTGCCTCCAGCCACTGGACACTACGCTGACAAACACAGCAAACCTTCTTGCTACAGCTGGCATTGATGTGCCATCCTGGATGAGCTGCACTACCTGAGCAACTTCTGTGGGTTGTAGAGTCCGTCTCATGCTACCACGAGTGTGAAAGCACAACCAACATTCAAAAGAGACCAAAACATCAGCCAGAAAGTATTGACACCTTTATTGAGTGTGTCTTGATAATTGTCAATAATTTCCATCCATTGTCTATTGCATTTGCACAACAGCATGTGAAATTGATTGTCAATTAGTGTTGCTTCCTAAGTGGACAGTTTGATTTCACAGAAGTTTGATTTATTTGGAGTTATATTCTATTGTTTAAGTGTTCCCTTTATTTTTTTGAGCAGTGTATGTACATTATATATATATATATGTATATACAGTATACACATATACATATATATACAGTACAGACCAAAAGTTTGGACACACCTTCTCATTTAAACATTTTTCTGTATTTTCATGACTATGAAAATTGTGCATTCACACTGAAGGCATCAAAACTATGAATTAACACATGTGGAATTATATACTTAAAAAAAAAGTGTGAAACAACTGAAAATATGTCTTATATTCTAGGTTCTTCAATGTAGGCACCTTTTGCTTTGATGACTGCTTTGCACACTCTTGGCATTCTCTTGATGAGCTTCAAGAGGTAGTAACCGGAAATGGTCTTCCAACAATCTTGAAGGAGTTCTCAGAGATGCTTATCACTTGTTGGCCCTTTTGCCTTCACTCTGCAGTCCAGCTCACCCCAAACCATCTTGATTGGGTTCAGGTCTGGTGACTGTGGAGGCCAGGTCATATGGCGTACCACCCCATCAGTCTCCATCTTGGTCAAATAGCCCTTACACAGCCTGGAGGTGTGTTTGGGGTCATTGTCCTGTTGAAAAATAAATGATGGTCCAACTAAACGCAAACCGGATGGAATAGCATGCCGCTGCAAGATGCTGTGGTAGCCATGCTGGTTCAGTATGCCTTCAATTTTGAATAAATCCAGAACAGTGTCACCAGAAAAGCACCCCACACCATCACACCTCCTCCTCCATGCTTCACAGTGGGAACCAGGCATGTAGAGTCCATCCGTTCACCTTTTCTGCGTCGCACAAAGACACGGTGGTTGGAACCAAAGATCTCAAATTTGGACTCATCAGACCAAAGCACAGATTTCTACTGGTCTAATGTCCATTCCTTGTGTTCTTTAGCCCAAACAAGTCTCTTCTACTTGTTGCCTGTCCTTAGCAGTGGTTTCCTAGCAGCTATTTTACCGTGAAGGCCTGCTGCACAAAAGTCTCCTCTTAACAGTTGTTGAAGAGATGTGTCTTCTGCTTGAATGCTGTGTGGCATTGACCTGGTTTCTAATCTGAGCTGCTGTTAACCTGCCATTTCTGAGGCTGGTGACTCAGATAAACTTATCCTCAGAAGCAGAGGTGACTCTTGGTCTTCCTTTCCTGGTGCGGTCCTTATGTGAGCCTGTTTCTTTGTAGCGCTTGATGGTTTTTGCAACTGCACTTGTGGACACTTTCAAAGTTTTCCCAATTTTTCGCACTGACTGACCTTGATTTCTTAAAGTAATGATGGCCACTCGTTTTTTTTTACTTAGCTGCTTATTAAACCTGACAGGGATCACATGATGAATGAAAACCATTTCCGGTGACTACCTCTTGAAGCTCATCAAGAGAATGCCAAGAGTGTGAAAAGCAGTCATCAAAGCAAAAGGTGGCTACTTTGGCTACTTTGAAGAACCTTGAATATAAGACATATTTTCAGTTGTTTCACACTTTTTTATTAAGTATATAATTCCACATGTGTTAATTCATAGTTTTGATGCCTTCAGTGTGAATCTACAATTTTCATAGCCATGAAAATACAGAAAAATGTTTAAATGAGAATGTGTGTCCAAACGTTTGGTCTGTACTGTATATATATTTACAGTATATATATATATATATATATATATATATTTATATATATTTAACTACTTTACAGCCTGGGGCATATTAGCTGGTTCTTACAGCTGACATGTTCCCGCAACAGCCGTGGGTGGAATATCGAACCACCCGTGGCTGTTAACATGTTAAATGCCGCTGTCAATCTCTGACAGCGGCATTTAACATTGCCGCGCCGGAAGTACGTCACTTACCCGCCCATCGGTGACCCCGTCATGTGATCGCGGGTCACTGATAGGTGGGCATGACAACCCTGTGTCTGCAGCATACCCCAGTGGTTGTCATGTGCTTGATCACTTTGAGCGCCACCTAGTGGTCGGTGCTCATAGCACAGGAGCATTTCTGCTACATAGAGGTGATCTGCTCATCACCTCTTTGTAGCAGAGGCGATCAGACAGTTGCTGCTTCTAGTCTCCTATGGAGACTATAGAAGCCTGCAAAAAGTGAAAAAAAATGTTTTTAAGAATATTAAAAAAATTAAAAAATATAAAAGTTTAAATCACCCCCCTTTCACCCCATTCAAAATAAAATAATAATAAATAAAACACATATACACATATTTGGCATCGCCATGTTCAGAATCGCCCATTCTATCAATATAAAAAAAGATTTAATCTGATCGGTAAACATCAGATCTACCCCAACATGGTATCAGTAAAAACTTCAGTTCGGCTCGCAAAAAATTAATCCTCACTCTAACCCAGATTCTGAAAAATGGAGACGCTACGGGTCTCGGAACATGGGACCATTTTTTCTTTTTTTAGCAAAGTTTGGAATTTCTTTTCACCGCTTAATTAAAAAAGAACCAATACATGTTTGGTGTCTATGAACTCATTATGACCTGGAGAATAATAATGGCAGGTCAGTTTCAGCATTCAGTGAACATGGTAAAAACAATAAAAAAAAAACATCTGTGGTATTGCACTTTTTTTTGCAATTTCACTGCACTTAGAATTTTTTTCCCGTTTTCCCGTACACAATATGGTAAAACCAGTAATGTTGTTCAAAAGTACAACTCATCCCGCAAAAAATAAGCTCTCACATCGCCATATTGACCACAAAATATAAATGCTATGGCTTTGGGAATAAGGGGAGCAAAAAGCGAAAATGCAAAAACGGAAAATGCCAAGGTTGCGAAGGCGTTAAATTCACATGTGTACATGTGTATTCAATCTGCCAACTTGTTACAATTAGTAAAATATAACTAGCATACATGAAGAGCTATCACTGTTACCACATAATGTACTGTAAATAACTAATAATGTATAATTCATTACGAAGTGATGTAAAATTCAGGCTCAGGAGATATAACTAGTGTTGATCGAGCACTAAAATGCTCGGGTGCTCAAAGCTCGGTCCCAGCACATCGCGATACTCAGGTGTTCGACCCGAGCAATGAGCCCATTGAAAGTCTATAGGAAATTCAAGCATTTTTCTTGCTGTCCCCCCCGGCGGTCTGCAGAAGGTCAAAAATTGCCCAAATCGATGGGAACAGTGCTCAATGAAACATGTCAAGCACGCAGAATATATAGGCAGACAGGCAGGCAGGGTATATAGGAGAGTGCATGAAAAACATAGCAGGTCACTCGGAACACACTAGTGCCCTCCAATTTTCACGCACCGTCTCTTTAAAAAAGCCAGCAATTCAGCAGCCACATTCAGATATACCCGACAATTTAGAACAGAAAGAATAGAGCATCACACATAGATTAGATAGATAGAAACATGTCAGTTATATATATAATGAATACAGTGACAGTGTTGGTTACTGTACTTGTCATTTAGTCTTAAAATAAAGGTTTTATAAAAAAAAAAAATTGTCGTGGGGTCCCCCGTAATTCTAGTCTCTATCAGAGGTTATGTTAGAATCTATGTTGTTTTACTTTTCGGCCATCTTTTTGTGGTTTTCTGGCTTCTAGTCTTTTCCTCTGGTGCTTAGTGTCTTGGTCACGTGATCTCCTCACTCTTTATTACTCAGCACCTGTCTTCCATTCCTCGCTGGACATCCGTGTTGTTACGCTTGTGCTCTGGCTAAGTTGCCTTGTTAGTTCTTTGTGTTTAGGACAATTGATATCCTGGGATTTCTTGTTCCACCAGTTTTGTTTCCTTTAATCTTCGTATCTGCAATTAACTTTTTTTTTAGGAGGTCTCCTGTTTTTGCTCCCAGTCCTTAGATCTTTTAGGGACACCCTTCCCCCTTCCTTCAGGTCTTCATTTGAGTTCAGTGCAGGATGGTCGGTGGGGCTATTCACAAGGAATAGGGAACCCACCCTAGTGTAGGGTTTAAGCAGAGTCTCAGAGCAGGGACAGTTTTTCCCTTCTATTCCTTAGTTCTTAGTTGCAGAACATAACAGTATGTCCAGCCCCGTTAAGGAAAAAAAAAGTTTTTTTTTCCTCTTCCCCTCTTCCTGGGTTTTCTTCAGTATGAGTACCATCCAGGAGCTTGCTCAACGCTTGCAAGGGTTGACTCTGGAGGTTGCCGGTCTTCAGCAGTACGTGAGTAAATACCCTGCAGAATGCTATGAAAAACCTAAGGTAGGATTACCTGAGTGTTTCTTGGGGAAATGACAGGATTTTTTTTCATTTAAAAATGCTTGTTTGTTGTATTTTCGGCTCAGACCTAGATCTTCTGGGAGTGAACTACAGCGTGTATGAATTAATATGTCTCTATTGCGTAAAGAACCTCAAATCTGGGCATTTTCCTTGTCTCCTGATGATCATTGTTTGAGGTCTGTGGAGGCATTTTTTGATGCCATGGGTTTGCTGTATGATGATCCTGATCGGGTTACATCAGCTGAAGCTGAGCTCAGTCGTCTCAAACAGGGATCTCTTGATGCTGAGAGTTATTGCACCCTGTTCAGACGATGGTCTGCAGAAGTCAGGTGGAACGACCCTGCACTCAAGTTTCAGTTTCTGGCAGGCTTGAGTGAAAGGGTTAAAGATTTGCTCATTGCATTCCCTGCACCTGATACTTTGCAAGTTGCCATGCAGTTAGCTATCTGTGCGGATACAAAGTTGAGGGCCAGACCATCGACAATCAACTGGGGAACCCATGCAGGTGGGGGCAATGTCATCCCTTTCCAAGGAGAGGGACAGAAGGTTCTCTGAGGGACTTTGCTTGCATTGTGGTAAGGCTGATCATTTTTTAAAGCAATGCAAGGTTCGCTTAAGGAAAGAAAAAAAAATGGTCAGTAGAAATAACATTCCCGTTTGTATTGCGTTTTTATGTTCTGCTGGGGTGTTTTTTCCTGGTATGACCTGTCAGGGTTGTTTGATTGAGTTTCAGGTAATGGTGGATTGTGGTTCTGCACTTAATTTGATTGATCAACAATTTCTTGAAAAGTATAAGTTCGGTTCTGAACCTTTGTCGTCTCCTTTTCCTGTGGTGGCGATTGATAATACTCCCCTGGAGCATGGGAGCATTCTTTGAAAGGTCACTGGGTTTCCGCTTACTATGAATATGGAACATCAGGAGCAAATTGACTTATTTGTACTTGCTAAATTGCCTTCCCCGGCTGTCATGGGATTGCCCTGGTTAAAAGTGCATAATCCTTTGTTGCACTGGTCGTCTGGTTCCATAAGATCCTGGGGTCAGGGGTGTTATGGTAAGTGTTGTAATGTTCACACTGTGGCTGTTTTGAAGGGGGAGTTACCTGAACCCATTCAGGATTTTTGGAGGGTTTTTTCGGCGGTGGAGTCGAAAGCTTTACCACCTCATAGAGATTACGATTGCACTATTGAGTTCGTCCCTGATGCTAAGCTCCCAAAGAGTAGGTAGTTTAATCTGACAATTCCCGAGAGGGAGGCTTTGAAAGAATACCTTCAGACTAGTTTAACTGCAGGTCACATAAGACCCTCTAAGTCTCCTGTGGCGGTTGGGTACTTTTTTATCAAAAAGAAGGATGGGGGTCTTAGGCCATGTCTGGATTTTCGGGAGATTAATAAGATCACTGTGCGCAATCCGTACCCGTTACAACTTATTCTGGATTTGTTTAACCAATTGACCGGAGCTAAATGGTTTTCTAAGATTGACCTTCATGGGGCATATAACTTGCTGCGGGTGAAGGACGGAGATGAATGAAAGACAGCTTTTAACACCCCGGAAGGTCATTTTGAGTGTTTGGTGATGCCTTTTGGGCTTACTAACGCTCCTGCATTTTTTCAAAATTTCATCAATGACATTCTGAGACCCTTGATCGGTAGAATTGTTATTGTTTATCTGGATGATATTTTGATTTATTCATCGGATCTTGAGTCTCATTGGCAGAGAGTCCGCGAAGTTCTTCAGACACTGAGAGACAACACACTCTTTGCTAAATTGGAGAAGTGTCAGTTTGCTGTCCAGAATATTAGTTTTTTGGGTTACTTTGTCTCTTGTGATGGTTTTGAGATGGACTCGGTGAAAGTTCAGGCTGTGCTGTAGTGGCCGAGGCCTGAGGGTTTGAAGTCCATACAGAGGTTTTTGGGGTTTGCCAATTAATACAGGAAATTTATAAATAATTTCTTTGTCATCGCTAAACCCATTACTGATCTCACCAAGAAGGGTGCTAATAAAGTCCAATGGTCCACTGAGGCTATTGAAGCTTTTGAGTATCTCAAGGAGAGGTTCAACTCTGCTCCTGTTCTTATCCAGACGAATGAGACCAAGCCATTTTTGGTTGAGGTGTATGCCTAATCTATAGGAGTAGGGGCAGTTCTGTCCCAGGAGGAAGAGGATGGGGTGCATCCCTGTGCTTTCTTTTCAAAAAAACTTTCTGAGACTGAGCTCAACTATGATGTTGGTAATCGTGAGTTGTTGGCTATTAAACTCACATTCGAGCATTGGTGACATTTTTTGGAGGTGTCTTGACATCCTATACAGGTTTTCACTGATCATAAGAATTTGATTTATCTGGATGCAGCTAAACGTTTGAATGCCCGTCAGGCTAGGTGGGCACTGTTTTTTGTCCGGTTCAATTTTTCCGTAACCTTTGTCCCGGGGACAACGAATGTTAAGGCTGATGCTTTGTCTCGTAGTTTCTCTACAGTGGTGAATGCTGAGAGGGAGGAGTGTATTTTGCAGAGAGGGGTGGTTGGATAAGAGCATCCTAGGAGCTTAGAGTGCGGCACCAACTAACACTCCGTGTGGTAAATTATTTGTGCCTAGAGCCTTGAGGAGAGCGTTGTTTGTTGAATGTCATGAGTCTCGGTTGGTGGGTCACCCAGGGATTTTGGAAACTAGGAGGTCTATCGGTCGGAGTTTCTGGTGGCCAGGGTGGCAAAGAGAAGTCATCAAGTGGGTGCGTCAGTTCTGTGTGCGCTAGGTCGAAGGTCTCTCATGCTATGGCTGTGGGGTTGCTGTGCCTCTTGGAAGTTCCTAGTTCGCCATGGATGCACCTTGCCATGGATTTTATCACTGATCTGCCTGTATTGGAGGTTTTATTCTGTCATCTGGGTTGTTGTGGACCAGTTTAGTAAAATGTGTCATCTGGTTCCGTTCAACAATTTACGTTGCGCCAAGACTCTTGCTAAGGCTTTTGTGAAGGAGATTGTCAGGCTCCATAGTGTTCCCATGGACATTGTTTCCGATAGAGGACCACAGTTTGTGGCTCACTTTTGGCGTGATTTTGTAACAGATTGAAAATTCATTTGTCATTCTCATCGTGGTATAATCCAGAGTCCAATATTCAGACTGAAAGGAAGAACCAGGATGTCAAGCAGTTTTTGAGATGTTTTGTGGCAGACAATCAGGAAATGTGGTCGGAATTTCTACCACTTGCGGAGTTTTCCCTTAATAATCATACTTCTTCCTTGGCTGGGTGTTCTCCTTTTTTTTGTTGTACAGGCAGGTATTCATCTTTTGGTCCATTTTCCAAAGTTGGGGCTGCTGTACCGGAGGAGGACAATTTTTCTGGTGATTTGGAGAGGGATTTGACCAGTGAACGCCTGCATCTTAAAGAGGCTAACAGGAGATCAAAAAGGTATTTTGACAAAAAAAGAAAGGAGTCCTTGTTTGCTGTTGGGGACATGGTTTGGTTGTCCTGTAGGAATCTTCATTTGAAAATTCCTTCTAAAAAACTGGGGCCTAAATTTGTGGGTCCTTTCAAAGTGGTTCAGATTGTCAACTGGGCAGCGGTGAGGTTGGGCATTCCCTCGTCCTGGAGGATTAATTCTGTGTTTCATGTGTCGTTTCTTAAGAAGGCGGACACGCCTGATAAGCAGGCGAAGCCTACTGTTCCTCCTGTTGATGAGGACGGTGAATTTGAGATTTCTCGCATTTTGGATTCCAGATGGTATAGAGGGAGATTACAGTATCTTGTGTCCTGGAGAGGTTTCGGCCCCAATGATAATTCCTGGATGAAGGCCGAGGACTTCTCTGCCTCATGGCTAATTAAGTCTTTTCACAGGAGATTTCCTGGTAAGGCTCAGCCTAGAGGATCCAGAGGATCCTCATAAAAGGGGAGGTACTGCTAGAATCTACGTTATTTTACTTTTCGGACATCTTTTTGTGGTTTGCTGGCTTCTAGTCTTTTCCTCTGGTATTGGGTGTCTTGGTCACGTGATCGCCTCACTCTATATTACTCAGCACCTGTCTCTCATTCCTCGCTGGACATCAGTGTTGTTACGCTTGTGCTCTGGCTAAGTTGCCTTGTTAGTTCTTTGTGCTTAGGACAATTGATATCCTGGAATTTCTTGTTCCATCAGTTTTGTTTCCATTAATCTTCGTTTCTGCAACTAACTTTTCAGGTCTCCAGTTTTTGCTCCCAGTCCTTAGATCTTTTATGGACACCCTTTCCCCTTCCTTTCCCCTTCCTTCAGGTCTTCGTTTGAGTTTGGTGCAGGATCGTCGGTGGGGCTATTCACAAGGAATAGGGCACCCACCCCAGCGTAGGGTTAAAGCAGAGTTTCAGAGCAGGGACAGCTTTTCCCTCCTATTACTTAGTTCTTAGTTGCGGAACATAACAGACAGGTTAAGCAGACGGCTGGGGCAGATGTTTGAAACCTGGGAAGGGGGTAATACCCATGGAGCTTCCCATGCTACTAATATCAGCCCCCAACTGAATACCTAGCCTTTACTGGCTACTAAAATGGAGGACCCCCCAAAAAATGACGTGTTTTAATAGCTATCAAAGGCTAGGCAGACAGCTGAGGGCTGATATTAATAGCCCAGGAAGGGTGCCATGAATATTGGCCCCCTCCCAGGCTAGAAACACCAGCCCTCAGCCGCCCCAGAAATGGTGCATACATAGGATGTGCCAATTCTGGTTCTTAGCCTCGCTCTTCCCACTGCCCTGTAGCGGTGGAAGTGGGGTAATAGGGCTGGGATTGATGTCAGCTTATAATGCTAGCTGACATCAAGCCCAGGTTAGTAATGAGGAGGCGTCTATAAGACAACCCCATTACTAACCCCATGGTGAAAGTGAAAAAAAACACCAACACCCAGAATAAAATCTTTTAACTGAAATAAACACACAATACTTTAATATTCTAAATTAAACTCTATTTACCATATCACCCAATCCAGCTGAAGCCAATGTCTCCTGCAATAAAAGCAAAATAATTAACCATCCTCATCCTTACTTTTCCATGGTTCCCACGACGGCTCCAGCTCTGCTACATTGAGATGGCAGGCTGGATGGTAGCAGAATGCTGCTATCCAGCTTGTCATCCTTCAGAGACACTGCAGAGTGCATGCTTGTCATGCTTGTGCTCCACAGTGTCTCGCTGAGATGGCATCCAGATGAGCCGAGTTAATGTCAAATGAACTCGGCTCACCTCATGCACGTTACTGACAGCGTGGGAGAATTCTCCTGCTCACGCGGTGACATCATTTGTCCGCACCGCATGCGCAGGAGAATTCTCCCATGCTGTCAGTGCGCTTCTCAGTGTCTCTGCGGCATGGTTATCTCTGCCCATATGGTTATCATTGTGTCCAAGACAAAATGGAACTCATCACTGAAGTGGAAAGACCTCCTTCCCAGCCTCCATTCTTTATTTGGAAACCAAATGGACAACACCAGGAACAGGCTTACACAAGGGAATGTCACACCAGTCCTACTGTATGGTTTTGGCAGACACTGTTTGACACCTTAAGCTAGGTATATTCAGTACAGAATAGAACAGTATGCGCAGTTTTTTGAATCTGACAAGACTATGTGAGCAGCGCTCAGAAAAGGCCTTCACAAGGAACATCACACAGGTCTTATTTGTAGGATTGTAGCATGGAGTGGCATGATTTATGGTAGATGGAGCCCTTCTTGTCTTTATTCCAGGTACACTAACATATTGGCGTTACATTGATTTTGTCTCGGAACCAGTAGTACGGCCATTTCTCAAATGAGTTCCAAGAGACGTTTTCAACATGATAATGCAAGGCCCTAAGCTAATTATGCTACTACGAGTAGCATGCATAGCCTAAACATGCTACTATGACATTCAGCGTCTCTGAACTTGTTTCCCATCAATCACTTCTGTGACGTCATTGGTCGGCAATTACAAACTTAGCTGCCAGCAGCAGATCTTGATGATTTGCATACCCAAGTGCATTCAGTGTGGCAGAATATTTCTCAGACAATTTTAAATATTATCAATAGAAAAGATTTCATATTCAAACTGGTAAATAGGACCCTATTCCATGTTGTCTGAGGGCCTAAAATGTTTTTCTATGGACACTCCTAATCTGGAATTCATATACATGATACATGGATTAGATAGTCCATTAAAAATAACAAAATGTACTAAATATATAAGAAAATATGCATACATATAAATATACAGGAATACAAAGTCAATAGCCAGATTATGGAACAAAGAACATGATATCCACTAATAATTATGGAGGTGAAAAAGTAAATAGGAATTTGAAAAAACATAAAATGCCAGTGCTCAAATAGTCAATAACATCCCTACAAAATGCATCCTACCTCATAAACCAAAGATGCCAGTATACATTTAAAATTAATAGGTAAATAAACAAATATGTCAGCACTAGGGTATGCTGTAAGTGAGAATGTATGTACTGCTTTAAAGATACATTCAGTAGAGGTGGGAGCATCCATATTTAACTCTTACCCATATTCTACACGTGGAATAGCACGCTGCTAGCGCCAATGCGTGTTTTGCGTGTGCTTCCTCAGGGGGGTGTAGCATACTGTGTGTTAAGACCATTAGTGATGAGTAGTGTTGAGCCACCCCCGTAGTGTTCGAGTTCGGTTCGGTTCGTCGAACACCCGTGTGTTCGCCGAACTGTTCGTCGAACTGTTCATCGAACACCTTCGAACACCGTTAAAACCAATGGCAGGCAAACAAAAACACATAGAAACACATAGAAAACACCTTCAAAGGTGTCCAAAAGCTGACAAACTGCTCAGAAGACACAACTAACACATGGAAAAGTGACAAGTACATATAGTCATGCGAAAAGAAAAGAGGTAGAGGAGTAAAAGGAGGGGGAGACACAGATATAGGCATGTCATGCCCTTCTAAAATCCAAAAAGTGAGAAGCCGACACGTTCAGTCCGCTCCTGCCCGTGCCACCTCCGTGTCGCCGGGTTTGTGCCAGAGCCGCGGTGAACCCTGACGGCCAGCCCCCCTCTCCCAATACTGGTGCCTGTCCGCTGGTGGGTCGAGCGAGCCCCCCTGTGGTGGAGGCAGCTCTAAGCTTTTTAATTTAAATTGTCTCTCTAATTTGAATGAATACACTTTAAATCCATTTACAAGGATCTATTGGAGGGCAAGTCTCATGCCAGCAGCCGCGTAATTCCAGCTCCAGTAGCGTCCACTAAAGCTGCTGCAGTTAAAAAGCTTTTATAAGGATCGAGCTCGGCTGTCCACCACAAGGCATCCTACTGCCAGTCCCAGCCCCTATGCCTTGGGGTGCCTCCTGATGCTCTTCACTGAGTATCCCGTGGTCCCGAAGCATTTCCTTTTAAAAAATTAAGTGTCCAAACTACAGGTGGTGTAGCTTGCTTAACAGCCGGGATAATCCGCTGACTAGCAGACACTGCTACTAGGCACAAAGTATTTCCTGGGCTAGATGCAGTTAAAAATTTGTAATTAGATACTCTCGTTGGATGCTGAGAAAGCATTCCATAGAGTCTCCTGGCACGCCATATATGATTCTGTAGTGCCGGCGTCCCTGCCCTCTGCTAGGCAGGGACGCTGTTCCCCTCACCGCTCTGCTCCGTGCCCGGCGTCCTTCTCCCGCTCTGCTGGCAGCGCGCGCTCCTTCCCGGCCACTGTGCTTAGGGCGCGCGCGCGCGCTCTCCCTCCCTCTTAAAGGGGCCGCGCGCGCCGTCCTAAGGAGTTCCCGGCCAATGGCCGGAGGACTTTACCATATATAAGGCACCTCCTCCAAAATGGAGGTGCCCGAGCAATGTTGTTTGCACCTGTGTCTCACCAGTGCTTCAGCCCTCAGGTCCCGTTGCCAGTTACCTGCCAGTTACCTGCCAGATTCCTGCCAGTTTGCTGTCCTAATCCTGCCTGTTTTCCTGTTACCTGCCTGCCTGCCTGAGGTCCGACGGTCTGCCTTACAACTCCGGTCAGTCTGTCTAAGGACCAACTTGCCCGCTCACCTGGGAGCGCACCTCAGCTACCTGCCTGCTTGCCTGAGGTCCGACGGTCTGCCTTACAACTCTGGTCAGTCTGTCTATGGACCAGCTTGCCCGCTCACCTGGGAGCGCTTCTCCGTTACCTGCCTGCTTGCCTGCCCGGAGGCTCCGCTGTCACGTGCTGTGACCACCAGCTACTCCAGAGACTCTTGCCCGCTCACCTGGGAGCGCTTCTCCGCTACCTGTCTGCTTGCCTGCCCGGAGGCCCCTCTGTCACGTGCTGTGACCACCAGCTATTCCTGAGACTCTTGCCCGCTCACCTGGGAGCGCTTCTCCGTTACCTGCCTGCTTGCCTACCTGGAGGCTCCGCCGTCACGTGCTGTGACCACCTGCTATTCCAGAGACTCTCGCTTGCTCACCTGGGAGCACACATCCTCCATCTGCCTTGCTAGCCTACCTGGAGGTTCAGCCATCACAGGTCGTACCTACCCTTTATCCAGAGACTGCCCCGATCACTTGCCGTGACCTCCTGCCCGTACACCCAGAGACTGTCCCGGTCACCTGCTGTGACTGCCTGCCTGATCGCCACCCGCTCCCTTACAAGGACCGCCCCCTTGTATAGTAGCCCAGAGGTTCCGCCTCACAGACCCGTTACAGTTTGCTCGGGCCCTGGAACCCGGTGGCACCCAAGCTCCCTCGCTCTCGGACCTGTGTCATGAACTGTCCCGTCAAAGGTCCCAACAGGAGTCCATCCTGGGTCACCTGCGGAATGTCAATACTCGCTTGGACACTCTGACTGCTCCACCAACAACCTCCGCCAGTGCCATGTCTCGCAATCCGGCAGCTCCGCTGTCCACTAACACCATGATTCCTTACCCCGGACCTCGGCTTTCTGCACCTCCTTGCTTCGGAGGCGACTCCGCCCAGGCTCGGGGCTTCATAAATCAGTGCACCCTGCACTTTGAACTATTGTCCCACCAGTTTAACTCCGACCGAGCCAAAATTGCATTCATCATGTCCCATCTCACCGGGGAGGCCCTGGCCTGGCTAAATCCTCTATGGGAGAGAGGAGACCCCCTGGTGTCCAACTTGCCTGCTTTTCTCACGGCTTTCCGGAAAGTCTTCGACGAACCCGGACGGAAGACCTCATCCGCATCATCATTGCTACGCCTCCGTCAGGAAAGCCTCACCGTGGGCCAATATGCCATACGGTTCCGTACCCTTGCCTCGGAGCTGGCCTGGGATAACGACGCTCTGGTTTCCGTCTTCTGGGAGGGTCTGTCCGGCCGTATTAAAGATGAACTTGCCGGTCGGGACATTCCTACCACTCTCGATGACTTAATAACTCTTGCCACCCGGATTGACCTACGGTTCCAGGAGCGTGCCAGAGAGGTCACCCGTGAGAGGAGGTTACCACGTCTAGCTCCTACTTTTCAGAAACCCGTCACTCCTTCTGTCTCTAACCAGGTACACCCTCCTGAGCCTATGCAGGTCGACCAGACCAAGATGGTCAAGACCCGTCAGGACTTACGCCGTGCCGAGGGGACCTGCTTCTACTGTGGCAGTAAGGAGCACCGGATCCGTGCCTGCCCGGAGAGGTCGGGAAACGCCTGTGTCTAGGTTCGCTCAGAGAGGTCCACCTAGACAAGAATAAATCCTCTCCATCCCTGTTGTTGTCAGTTTCAATCGTCTACGGGGAGAACCGTTATTTCGAACTAGCCCAACTGGACTCTGGAGCAGCCGGGAATCTTATTTCACAGTCCCTGGTAGAGAAATACCGCATCCCCACCAAACCTCTGGCTGTACCCTTGTCTGTTGCTGCCGTGGATGGGGGGCTCTTACCACGCCCCATCCAACTCATCACCGAATCCATTACTCTGCAGGTGGGAATGCTGCATTCTGAAAGTATCTCCTTCCATGTTCTGCCTGGACTCTCTCACGCCCTCTTGCTAGGTCTACCTTGGCTCCAGAGACATGCACCCATGCTTGACTGGCAGACCGGAGAAGTCCTTCACTGGGGACAGGGCTGCCATAAGACCTGTCTGGTTCCCGTTCATCCCGTCCGTCCTTCTCCTACCCCAGCTAATCTACCTGGACTTCCGATTCCTTATTGGACTTATGCTGATGTCTTTAATAAAAAGGAGGCAGAGACACTACCCCCTCATAGACCATACGACTGCCCTATCGACCTGTTACCCGGTACTACTCCTCCCCGTGGGCGTATTTATCCATTATCCGCTGCTGAGACCCGGTCGATGTCCGAATATATTGAGGAGAATCTGGCCAGGGGATTCATCTGGAAATCTACCTCCCCGGCGGGAGCAGGCTTCTTTTTCGTCAAAAAGAAGGACGGCTCTCTCCGTCCCTGTATAGACTATAGAGGCCTTAACCAGATCACGGTGAAGAATAAGTACCCCCTTCCGCTCATTCCGGAGTTATTTGATCGTCTGAGGGGGGCTAGAATCTTCACCAAACTGGACCTCCGTGGGGCGTACAACCTGGTTCGTATCCGTCAGGGGGATGAATGGAAGACGTCATTCAACACCCGGGACGGCCACTATGAATATCTGGTAATGCCCTTTGGCCTCTGTAACGCTCCTGCCGTCTTTCAAGAGTTGGTCAATGACATCTTCAGGGACCTTGCCTACTCCTGCGTAGTGGTGTACCTGGACGACATCTTGGTCTTCTCTCCGGATCTCCAGACTCACCGGAGGGACGTTCGTCAGGTCCTGCTCAGGCTCAGGCAGAACCATCTCTACGCTAAATTTGAGAAGTGCCTCTTTGAGCAGACCTCGCTTCCGTTTCTGGGCTACATTATCTCTCAGACCGGCCTACAAATGGATCCTGAGAAACTGTCTGCCATCGAGAAATGGCCCCGACCAGAGGGGTTGAAGGCTATTCAACGGTTCCTGGGCTTCGCCAACTATTACCGCCTCTTCATACCGCACTTCTCTTCCCGGACTGCCCCAATTTCCGCGCTCACCCGTAAGGGTACTAATCCCAAAGAGTGGCCGCCCGAAGCAGAGGAGGCCTTTCTTTCCCTAAAACAGGCCTTCTCTTCCGCCCCGGTGCTGCATCGCCCGGACGGCAACAAGCAGTTCTTCCTGGAAGTTGACGCCTCCTCCTCTGGAGCCGGAGCGGTTCTTACTCAAAAATCATCTTCCGGGAGAATGGTAACTTGTGGCTTCTTCTCCAAACTCTTCTCCTCTTCTGAGCGCAACTATTCCATAGGAGACCGAGAGTTATTGGCCATCAAGCTGGCGTTGGAGGAGTGGCGTTACCTACTCGAGGGGGCTCTTCACCCGGTAATAATTTACACTGACCACAAGAACTTGGCTTACCTCCAGCATGCCCAGAGACTGAACCCGCGCCAAGCCCGGTGGTCCTTGTTTTTTGCTCGCTTTGATTTTGTTCTTCATTTTCGCCCGGCTGACAAAAACGTCAAAGCAGACGCCTTGTCCCGATCCTTTCTGGTGTCCGATCTCGAGGAAGAACCTAAACATATCATCGATCCCGCCAGAGTAATGCAGGTGGCTCCCGTGAGTCTAAATCGTCTCCCTCCCGGTAAGACGTTTGTTTCAGTACCCGATCGGGAGAAGATCCTACACTGGGGCCATTCATCTAAACTAGCTGGCCACGCCGGTCAGAAAAAGACCCTCCAGCTTATTGCCCGGCACTATTGGTGGCCTACCCTGCACAAGGACATAATAGACTTTGTTTCTGCCTGTGCGTCCTGCGCCCGCAACAAAGTCCCGAGACATCTGCCAGCCGGATGCCTCCTTCCGCTTCCTGTACCTGCTGCCCCCTGGCAGCATATAGCGATGGACTTTATAACTGATCTCCCCGTCTCTGCCGGTTGTACGGTCATTTGGGTGGTCGCTGACCGCTTTTCCAAGATGGCTCACTTTATTCCCCTGCCAGGTCTTCCGTCTGCACCCGAGCTGGCTAAAGACTTTATCCGCCACATCTTCCGTCTTCATGGCCTGCCCCTCTACATCGTGTCGGATCGTGGGGTACAGTTCACCTCCCGTTTCTGGAGAGCCACTTGTAAACTATTAGACGTCACCCTGGACTTCTCTTCCGCTTACCACCCACAGTCCAATGGTCAAGTGGAGCGGATCAATCAGAACCTGACCAGTTACCTCCGGCACTTCGTTAATGCCCACCATTCTGACTGGGTGGATCTCCTACCATGGGCCGAGTTCTCTTATAATAATCACGAGAGCGAATCCTCCTCCAAATCCCCGTTTTTTGTAGTCTTTGGTCAGCATCCTCGGATTCCTTTTCCTGTCTCCACCTCTGTGGACAACCCGGCTGCGGAATCTCTCGTTAGCAAATTTTCCTCCATATGGGAGAGTACCCGGTCCGCACTCCTTCTGTCATCCGAGCGTATGAAAAGACACGCTGACAAAAAACGCCTGGATCCTCCACAATTTTGTCCAGGAGATAAAGTCTGGCTCTCATCTAAATATGTTCGACTCAAGATACCTTCTTACAAGTTAGGGCCTCGGTTCATCGGTCCTCTGGAGGTCATCAGTCAGATCAACCCGGTGGCCTATAAATTGAAACTCCCGGCCAAATTACGGATCCCTAACTCCTTCCATGTATCTCTCCTCAAACCCGTGGTGCTTAACTCTTTTTCCAAGTCTACAGGTACGCCTCCTGCTCCGGTTTCTGCTGAGGACGAGTTTGAGGTAGAGAACATTCTTGCCACCAAAAGGGTAAGAGGAAAGACCTTTTTTCTGGTAGATTGGAAGGGGTTTGGTCCTGAGGAGAGAACATGGGAGCCCCGGGAGAACATCCATGCCCCTCTCATCCTAGCTAAATTTCTATCTGGCCTAAAAAAGGGGAGGCCTAAAGGGGGGGGTACTGTAGTGCCGGCGTCCCTGCCCTCTGCTAGGCAGGGACGCTGTTCCCCTCACCGCTCTGCTCCGTGCCCGGCGTCCCTCTCCCGCTCTGCTGGCAGCGCGCGCTCCTTCCCGGCCACTGTGCTTAGGGCGCGCGCGTGCGCTCTCCCTCCCTCTTAAAGGGGCCGCGCGCGCCGTCCTAAGGAGTCCCCGGCCAATGGCCGGAGGACTTTACCATATATAAGGCACCTCCTCCAAAATGGAGGTGCCCGAGCAATGTTGTTTGCACCTGTGTCTCACCAGTGCTTCAGCCCTCAGGTCCCGTTGCCAGTTACCTGCCAGTTACCTGCCAGATTCCTGCCAGTTTGCTGTCCTAATCCTGCCTGTTTTCCTGTTACCTGCCTGCCTGCCTGAGGTCCGACGGTCTGCCTTACAACTCCGGTCAGTCTGTCTAAGGACCAACTTGCCCGCTCACCTGGGAGCGCACCTCAGCTACCTGCCTGCTTGCCTGAGGTCCGACGGTCTGCCTTACAACTCCGGTCAGTCTGTCTATGGACCAGCTTGCCCGCTCACCTGGGAGCGCTTCTCCGTTACCTGCCTGCTTGCCTGCCCGGAGGCTCCGCTGTCACGTGCTGTGACCACCAGCTACTCCAGAGACTCTTGCCCGCTCACCTGGGAGCGCTTCTCCGCTACCTGTCTGCTTGCCTGCCCGGAGGCCCCGCTGTCACGTGCTGTGACCACCAGCTATTCCTGAGACTCTTGCCCGCTCACCTGGGAGCGCTTCTCCGTTACCTGCCTGCTTGCCTACCTGGAGGCTCCGCCGTCACGTGCTGTGACCACCTGCTATTCCAGAGACTCTCGCTTGCTCACCTGGGAGCACACATCCTCCATCTGCCTTGCTAGCCTACCTGGAGGTTCAGCCATCACAGGTCGTACCTACCCTTTATCCAGAGATTGCCCCGATCACTTGCCGTGACCTCCTGCCCGTACACCCAGAGACTGTCCCGGTCACCTGCTGTGACTGCCTGCCTGATCGCCACCCGCTCCCTTACAAGGACCGCCCCCTTGTATAGTAGCCCAGAGGTTCCGCCTCCCAGACCCGTTACAAATTCTCTTATAAAGCTTGGGATAGGGGTCTAGGGGACCGTTTTAAAGCCAAAATCACGGCCCTGTATCACAATACGTCACCTTGGCTGAAGATAAATGGAACTGTAGCACCCTGAGGGCTCGGTTGCTACAGAGGTATTGCACCTCACCCAGAGGTGTGATATCTCAATCTCAGGTAAGGATGGAGTGTGGATCAGGACCCGACACCTGCATGCATTACACCACATTGCCGTGGGGCAGGGCGACCAATATGCCTCTGAGATGGGCACGAGAGTGCCTGTCCCTGGCTGGAGTGGGGGGAGGGAACACTGAGGAAGGGGAACCCTGTAGTGCAGGAGCAGGGAGGAAGCAGTTCCTGGGTGCATTGAGAAGGGAGTATAAAAGGTGGGCAACATCTTATTTCAGTGCAGAGAAGTCTGAGCAGAAGTGGCAGGGAGCAGGGGCTCTGCATGAGCTCTGCTCTGGAGGCGGGCCTAGTAACAGAGGCCCAGGCCTGGAAGAGGGAGAAGGAAGGAAGAGGAGCGGAGAAGGCTCCAGGAACGAGGAATGAAGGGATCCCAGGGGTGCGTACGGGCGAGTCGCCACCGCACGCCCGAATCCACCTGCGTGGAGGGGTCAGGCCAAAGGGGGAGACCGGTCCCCGAAACTAGTGGAGGCAGGAAACGACCCTCAGCTAGAAACCGGAGGTTGTGACATTTTATGTGGCGCAGCCCCTCGCTACACCCGCTAGGAAGGCACCACATAGGGTCAGGGAAACTGGCGCTAAGTTTACCAAGAGGAGGCCCGAGGCAGCCGGACAGAAGGGTTGGTAAGAAAGGCCAGACAAAGGACACACAAAGGGGGTCCTGTGAAGCGCTCCAAAGTTATCTGGGAGTTGTCTGAGCCCCTCACCTGGTGAGCACAGTACGACGTGGGCAGCCGTTACCTGCAGACATGGTCTGGATAAGAACTGTGAGTAAAGGCCCTGGACTGCATCACTGACTCCGTGTCGTTACTGCTGCTGCCCTGCACCATCACCCCCATCCTCCGCATACACTGCCCTGAGGCTATACTCCTCCCGTTGGGAGTTATGCTACGCTCTGCTGCACCCACAGCACCAACCTCAGCGGTCTGACCTGCAGCGGCGGTTCACTCTGACCGCAATCCACGGGTGGCGTAGTCGGACATTTAAACATCAAAACCACATAAATTGTTCCGCCACTGGTTTGACCACCCTGAGCCACGGAACCGGGTCACCACCACGAAAACTACAACCACCAGCATCCCACAAAAAGGGTCCGGCTCCGGGTGTCCCAAGGCCCAGGGGGTGCGTCAGAACATTTTCATCACCTTTCACAATCACCAATGGGACAAGGCAGGGATGTCCTCTGTCCCCTCTCTTATACATCCTAGTGACGGAGCACCTGCTCTCATTAATTCGCCATAACCCCAATATTAGGTGGATTGAGGTGGGAGGCACCGAGTACAAGTGCTCTCTATTTGCTGATGATGTCCTAGTATATATCACTCAATCACATATATCCATCCATGCTGTTATGGCTGAAATAGATCACTTTGTTACATGGTCAAATTTTAAAATCAATGCAGCGAAGTCTGAGGCCCTCGATGTCTCCCTCCCCAAATCCATATAGGATTCCATCCAGTCCAACTTTCCCTTTGCCTGGCCCTCACAGGGTATCAAATACTTAGGAATTCCTATTCATAGAGACCTCTCCCATCTATGTTATCTTAATTTTGGGCCCTTTATTGAACAACTCCATACAGACCACGGTTGGCAAGTTAGAACTGTAAGATTCACTACGTGAACCACTGGTGTTTTGTGGAAAAGCACATGTACACTGTGTTCCAAATTATTATGCAAAAAGTGTTTAGGAGTGATAAGGGAAGAATTTGTTTGTTTGTCAGTTAAACTCATTGATGGTGATGTGTGTCAGGGCTCTTTATATCACTGTAAGCAATTGCAGACACCTGTGCTAATTAGTTTGGCAGGTGTGTCCAATGAAAGGCAAGACTACTTAAGAAGGCTGACTCACATTATTAAGCAGCCTACATTTTCTGCCAAAATGGGAAAGAAAAAGGATGTGTCGGCTGCTGAGAAGCAACAAATTGTGGAGTGTTTAGGTCAAGGCATGACTACAATCAACATTGTGCGATGATCAGGATGAAGTGTCTTGGCAATCAAGAAGTATGTAGCTGATTCACAGTACACACGTGTGCGTGCTGATAAGGGCAAATTGAGGACTCTTTCCTACAGGCAATTACATCAGGTTAAAAGAGCAGCGGGAAAAAAGCCTTGTCATAGCAGCAGACAAGTTTTTGAAGCTGCTGGTGCCTCCAACGTCCCCCGAACAACAAGATGCAGGGCCCTTCAGAGGTTTGCAGCTGTGCATACGCCAGCCTGTCGACCTCCTCTATCCACTTCACACAAGCAGAAACGGCTCCAGTGGGCCAAACATTACATGAAGACTGATTTCAAAACTGTTTTGTTCACGGATGAGTGCCGTGCAGCGCTCGATGGTCCAGATGGATGGAGTGGAGGATGGCTGGTTGATGGACACCCCACGCAAACACGGCTACAGCGCCAACAAGGAGGAGGTGGAGTAATGTTTTGGGCTGGAATCATGGGGAGAGAGATTGTCGGCCCCTTTAGGATCCCTGAAGGCGCTAAAGATGAACTCCATAATGTATGTGGATTTTCTCAAACAGCACTTCCTGCCATGGTTCAAGAAGAAGAACCGTGTATTTCACAGCAAGAACATTTTTTTGCATGATAATGCACCATCTCATGCTGCACATAAAACATCTGCATCTCTGGCTGATATGGGCATAAAAGGGGACAAACTTATGGTGTGACCCCCATGCTCCCCTGACCTCTACCCCATTCAGAACCGCAGTTCACATCTAAGCAACAGCTCTGGGAGGGTATTCTGTCCTCATGCAAAACAATTGAAGCAGAAACCATCCAAAACCTGACAAATTCAATGGACGAGAGAGTTCAGAAGCTCCTTTCGAACAAGGGGTCCTATGTGAAAATGTAACATCACCTAGAATAAAGTTTTGAGTTGAAAACTGTTTGATTTCAGTTTCTAATAACCTGCTAATGCTTATAATTTCAAAAATGACCATTTTTTTGGTCTTTATTAAAATGAAAAGGTTGATCGAAAAGTTTGGGGGATCTAAGAGTGTGGCAACCCAGTAGTCATGATTACTTCGAATTCTGACAATATGAGGGTCATGTTGCAGGTAGTGAAACAAGAAGGCACTTATGTGTCTTGCGCATCTCGGAGCCCCAAAATTATTTTCCGGGCTAGATGCAGCTAAAAATTATTATTAATTTTAAATCTGGTGGTGCTTAGTATAGATGGCCTAATAGGATCAGTGCTGCACACTGCTACAAAGCCCAAATTATTTTCCAGTCAAGATACAGATAAACATGATTAGTAATTTTAAATCTGGTGGAGCTTATTATAGATGGCCTAATAGAATCAGTGCTGCACACTGCTACAAAGCCCAAATTATTTTCCAGCCAAGATACAGATAAACATGATTAGTAATTTGAAAGCTTAAAACGGTTGGTAGGGTGATTTTAACCAATCATCAAGCTTTTACTCTCCCCAGGATGACAAAGGAGTAGAAAAGTCGTTTCGGATCCATGATTTGTTCATCTTTATGAACGTGAGTCTGTCTACATTATCAGTGGAGAGCCGCGTGCGCTTATCTGTCAGCACACCACCAGCAGCGCTGAACACACGTTCAGACAGAACGCTGGCAGCGGGGCATGACAAGATCTCCAAGGCGTAAGTGGCTAGCTCCGGCCATTTATCCAGATTGGAAGCCCAAAAAGAGCAAGGGTCCAGTGACACAGTCATAGCTTCAATGTTTACTTGGAGATACTCCTGTACCATCATCTCTAGGCGTTGACTATGTGTCAGACTTCTTGTGTCCTGTGGCCCTGCAAAGGATGGGCTAAAAAAGTGGTGAAATGATTCCGCAAAATTGATGTTACCAACAGATACTGTGGTTCTGTTACGGTTTGAGTGCTGAACACTTGACGGTCCCACGGTTGGCAAGTTGGAACTGTGAGATTCACTATGTGCACCACTGGTGTTTTGTGGAAAAGCACATGTAAGATTCTGCAACAGTCTCTGCTGATACTCCTGCATGCGTGAATCCCTTTCTATGGCAGGAATAATTTCTGCAAATTTACTTTTGTACCGGGGATCTAACAGTGTGGCAACCCAGTAGTCAGGATTATTTCTAATTCTCACAATTCGAGGGTCATGTTGCAGGTAGTGCAGCAAGAAGGCACTCATGTGTGTTGTGCATCCAGGAGCACCAAGTCCCTGTTGTGTTGGTGAGCGAGGTAACAATCATGCTTCCTTCCTCTGTCCTCTCCCCCCAACCTCGCACAACATAAATGTGATCAAGGTCTCCCTCATCTTATGAGTCTTCCATCAGTTCGTCCTCCACTTCTTCCTGGGCTCCTGCACCTTCCTCACTAGTTTGGCTGCTACCATGCGCCCTGGTAAAACCATCTCCCCCACCCTCACATGCCTGCCGCCTTGGTGCTGCCGACCGTCTGGACCTTGCAGATGTTAGCCCTTCCGCATACAACTCCTCCTCCTCTACTTTCTCCACCTCCTCTTGTGCCACCACCTGACTCTGAATTCTGTTTAACATGTGCTCCAGCATGTAAATCACCGGAATAGTCATAATGATAATGGCATCGTCAGCACTAAACATCTTCGTCGCCATTTCAAAACTGTGCAGAAGGGTGCATAGGTCCCTGATCTGAGACCACTCCTCCAGTGTGATTTGCCCCACCTCTGGATCTCGTTGGCCCAGGCAATACGTCAGAACGTATTGCACCAGGGCTTGTCGGTGCTGCCACAGTCGCTGCAACATGTGCAGAGTTGAATTCCACCGGGTAGTCACATCGCATTTTAGCCGGTGAAGTGGCAGGCCCAACGACTTCTGTAGAGATGTAAGTCGCTGAGCTGCGGGATGCGAACGGCGGAAGTGAGCACACAGCGACCGTGCCCTCTACAGAAGGCCATCTAGTCTGGGATAGTGGGCTAAAAATTGCTGGACAACCAGGTTCAACACGTGAGCCATACAAGGCACGTGTGTGACATTGCTCCGTCGAAGGGCCGCACCCAGGATTGCAGCATTGTCGCACACGGCCTTGACTGGTTTCAGGTCCAGTGGAGACAACCATTCATGAAATTGGTTCTCCAGAGCTGACCACAACTCCTCAGCTGTGTGACTCACATTTCCCAGAAATTTCAAAGTAAAAACCGCCTGATGACGTTGAGCCCAATGGCCAGCATAGTAAGGAGGTGTGCAGGATCCCTTCTGCGCAGTTAGAAAGCTTGTGGCATGACCAGACAGGCTTTGGGTGCAGGTGGAAGACCGAGAGGAGGTTGAGGAGGCAGAAGCAGTGGAGGAACTTTGACATAAAGAGGATTGACGCACAACTCATGGGGACGGCAAGACTTGGACAGCAGCCCCTTGTCTTGCTGTCACCATAGTTACCCAGTGCCCAGTCAGCGACATGTAACGCCCCTGTCCATGCCTACTCGTCCAAGTGTCTGTGGTGAAATGCACCCTGTCACACACAGAGTTTCTCAAAGAAGTGGTGATGTTGTGTGCGACATGCTGGTGGAGCGCAGGCACACCTTTCTTTGAGAAGTAGTGCCGACTGGGCATCTGGTACTGGGGCACTGCGACGGACATAAGGTCTCGAAAATCCTCTGTGTCCACCAGGCGGAAAGGCAGCATTTCTGTAGCCAAGAGCTTGCAGATGGTGAAATTCAACCTCTTAGCTTTCTCATGGCTAGGAGGAAATGGTCTTTTACTTGTCCACATCTGAGGGACCGAGGGCTGGCTATTGTGCTTAGACGGGGTTGATAAGGGTGTCCCCGGCAAACTGCCGGTCTGTGAGGAAGATGCAGGCGGACATGTTAGGTTGCCTTGATCCAAAGGTGGTGCTATCGATGTCGGACAGCGCTCAACACCAGCTGGTGTTACCACCTCCAAAGAAAATGATGACCTGCCAATCACGCTGGCTGTTGCGGGTAAAGAGGTGGCAGGTCTGCGCCCCAAAACAGGTGTGACTGCTGTCCCCCCAGTCACAGAGGATGAAGAGGCCGCGGATGCACAAGATATGGCAGACGGTGGTTGGCCCGGCCGGCTATGCCGCATTGTAGCACACTGAGCTTCCCACTGCAACTTATGCTTCATGTCCATAGTAACATAGTAACATAGTTTGTAAAGCCGAATAAAGACTTGCGTCCATCAAGTTCGACATGTTAGTTCTGTAATTGCTAAAGTTGATCCAGAGGAGGGCAAAAACCCCAAATGATTTGGCCAATCTTCACCTGAGGAAAAATTCCCTCCCGACTCTGAAACCAGCAGTCAGAATAAATCCCTGTATCAACCTACTATTTTATTTTATTTTTAAGTATATGCTGAAATCTGCCTGGTATCTAGAAATGCATCCAGTCCCCGCTTGAACTGGTGTAGTGAATCCGACATTACCGTCTCCTCACTCAGTGAATTCCATATTCTCACTGCTCTTACCGTAAAGAACCCCTTCCTATGCTGGTGCTGAAACCTTTTCTCTTCCAGTCTTAGTGAATGCCCTCTTGTTACCGTAATATCCCTCCTTTTGAACAAATCCCGGGCTAGATCTCTATACTGTCCCCTAACATATTTGTACACATTTATTATGTCCCCCCTCAACCTTCTCTTTTCCAGGCTGAATAGTCCTAGTTTTGCCAACCTCTCTGGGTATTGCAGTCCCTCCATTCCCTTTATTAATTTTGTTGCCCTCCTTTGTACCTTTTCAAGCTCATTTATATCCTTTCTATATATTGGGGCCCATAACTGAGCACAGTATTCCAAGTGTGGTCTGACCAGGGCTTTGTACAGTGGAAGAACAATGTTCTCATCCTTTGCAGCTATACCTCTTCTGATACATCCCATTACCCTGTTTGCCCTTACAGCAGCGGCCTGACTTTGGGCACTCCAATTTAGTTTGCTATCAATTAAGATGCCCAAGTCCTTCTCCATCTCTGAATTCCCCAATGATTTCCCATTCAGTGAGTACTGGTGACTTCCATTTTTCCTTCCCATATGTATGACCTTACATTTCTCCTCGTTAAACCTCATTTGCCATTTAATGCTCCACCTACCCAGCTTATCCAAATCCCTCTGTAGGTCTGCACTGTCCTCTTTTGTATTAATTGTTTTACATAACTTTGTGTCATCTGCAAATATTGATATTTTACTATTTATCCCTTTGACTATGTCATTAATAAAGATATTAAATAACATCGGGCCTAGTACAGATCCCTGTGGTACCCCACTAGTGACGCTTACCCAATCTGAGAATATTCCATTTATAACCACCCTCTGCCTTCTATCCTTTAGCCAGTTAGCTACCCACTTGCAGACATTTTCCCCCAGCCCCATCATTCTCATTTTGTATACCAACCTATTATGTGGCACGCTATCGAACGCTTTTGAGAAGTCGAGATACACGACATCAGCTGGTTCCCCCTGATCTACTCGAGAGCTAACCTCCTCGTAGAAGTCAATCAGGTTTGTTTGGCAGGAGCGATTCCTCATGAATCCATGTTGGTTCGGGATTAAAAGATTATTAGCATCAAGATGCTCCGTAATTGCCTCTTTAATGAAGCTTTCAAAAATTTTGCCCACAACGGACGTCAGACTCACCGGCCGATAGTTTCCGGCGTCACTTTTCGCTCCCTTTTTGAATATTGGCACTACATTCGCCTGTCGCCAATCAAGTGGCACAGACCCAGTCTCAACAGAGTCCTTAAATATAAGATATAACGGTCTGTCTATCACATTACTTAGTTCCCTTAGTACCCGTGAGTGTATGCCATCAGGTCCTGGTGATTTGTTTATTTTAATGTTACTGAGGCGTTTCTGTACCCCAGCTTGGGTTAAATTTGTCATACTTAGTGGAGGATTAAGTTTGTCACTTCTCATTTCTCCTGTTAGTTCTATTTCCTTTGTGAAAGTTGTCGAAAAAAAATTATTTAATAGATTAGCTTTATCCTCATCTTTCTCTATGATTTTGCCTTCCTCACTTTTTATCGGTCCAATATTATCCGATTTAATCCTTTTACTATTTATATACGTAAAGAACAGTTTGGGATTTGATCTACTTTCCCTAGCAATACGTCTCTCTGTTTCCTCCTTCGCTATTTTTATTTGTTTTTTACAGGTTCTCGTTTTTTCCTTGTAACACATTAGTGCCTCCTTACTGTTTTCCTGTTTTAATCTCTTGAATGCCTCTTTTTTGCTATTTAACGCCACTTTTACGTTCTTGTTCAACCATATTGGTTTCCTCTTATTTCTGGCCCTTTTATTCCCATACGGTATATATCTCTCGCACTGAGTATTCAGAATTCTTTTGAAGGTTTCCCATTTACTATTCGTATTCCTTTGATTAAGAACTTTGTCCCAGTCAATAGGTTGAAGGTTTTCTTTCAGCTGATCAAACTTCGCCCTCCTAAAGTTTAATGTTTTTGTTGTTCCCTTATTGATAACCCTACTGAAGGGCATTTTGAAGTCGATAATATTATGGTCGCTATTACCTAGGTGCCCCCCTATCTGTATCTCAGTTATTCTATCAGGCCTATTAGTCAATATTAAGTCCAACACGGCCTTCCCTCTCGTTGGTTCCTGCACTAGTTGGGAGAGATAATTATCCTTAATATTTGTCAAGAACCTTTTTCCTTTCTGAGATCTACAGGTTTCTGTTTCCCAGTCAATATCCAGGTAGTTGAAATCCCCCATTACAATCACTTCATTATGTTTTGCTACTTTGTCTATTTGTCCTAATAGCAGATTCTCATTCTCCTCTGTTATATTGGGTGGCTTATAGCAGACCTCCAGTAATATTTTATTATTATTTTTAGTTCCCTCTATCTCTACCCACATGGACTCGACCCCCTCTTCTCCCTCTCCTATATCTTCCCTTAGTCTGGGTTTTAGACATGACTTTACATATAAGCAGACTCCTCCGCCTTTCCCCTGTTTCCGGTCCCTTCTAAATAAACTATAATCTAATAAATTTACCGCCCAGTCGTAGCTATCGTCTAGCCAAGTCTCTGTTATACCTACGATGTCATACCTCTCCTCCGATATAAGCGCCTGCAGCTCAACCGCCTTATTGGTCAGGCTTCTTGTGCCGGTTCATGCATGAAGTACTCAAACTATGTATTTTTTGGCCTCTACTTAGCTTTTGCTGACAAATGTTACAGATAACACGAGTTGGGTCATCTTTATCGATCTGAAAAAATGCCCAGGCTATGGAAGGCTTAGCACCCATGCGACCTGAAGAGCCACCACGACTTGTGGTAAGAGGCAGAGTTGTGTTTGAGGATGCAGTTGTTGACGTGCTTCCAGTACTACGTCTCTGTCCAGGAAGGCGCAACCTGACCTCGTCGTCACTAGCATCTTCCTCCACCTCCTCTGCTGACCTCATCTCTTGGCTGACTGTGGGTTGACAGTAAGTGGGATCTTCAACCTCATCATCATCACCCTGTGCGTTATCACACCCGTCGTCCTCAGAGCCAACCTGTTCCTGCCCTGACAAAAAACTAAAGTTGTCGCTCCAATCAGGTATTTGAGTCTCATCATCGTCTTCCTCATTGTCTCCACCAACAGGAGTTACAGTTTGGGAACGAGGGTCTACATTATGGTCAGAACCTTCTGCGTCTGGTCCTGGATCCGACTCATAAAGATTCTGGGCATCAGTGCAGATCATTTCCTCGTCTGGATTCACAGAAGCGCTAGAGTCGACCTCTGATTCCCAGGCTATAGTATGAGTAAACAGCTCTGCAGACTCAACCATCTGTTCTACCTCATACTCAGACGGGCAGCTGGAGATTTGGGAGCTGTGAGGAAGCAAGTGCGATTGGGGTGACACCTTTGAGGACTGGAATATTTGTGATGTTGAAGTTGATGTGGAGGAGAGCCCAATTAAAGGAGCACTTGATATCCGTTGAAGCACCTGCTGTTTTTGTGCCTCATCTGGAATTTGTAGCGATTGGCGTGGCCGTAAGAAAGGGAACTTATCACATTGTCCGCTAAAAGAAGTAGACATTTTAGTTTGGCTGGAAGATGCTCTTTCTTCTGCAGATGTTACTGTTGCTTTAACACCTACCCCACGGACACAACCTTTTTTCCCCTTCCCAACACGCCTATTCCCCTTTCCACCAGCAGCAGGCCTTTTTCCACTCATTTTTTTGGTTAACTAATTCACAACTCTGGAGTTGTTTGCACAAAAAAACAATGGATGGGAACCGAGCAGAGCTGAGTGGCCAAACTGTGGTATTAGGCCAAAACTGTTGGCTGGGTTAGATGCATAAAAAAATTATATTCAATTTGCAACCTGATGGAGGTCAGTATAGATGGACTAATAGAACAAGTCCCACACACAGCTAGAAGCCCAAATATTTTTTCAGAGGAAGAAGCAGAAAAAAATTGTATTCAGTTTGCAACCTGATGGAGGTCAGTATAGATGGACTAATAGAACAAGTCCTACACACAGCTAGAAGCCCAAATATTTTTTCAGAGGTAGATGCAGAAAAAAAATATATTCAGTTTGCAACCTGATGGAGGTCAGTATAGATGGACTAATAGAGAAAGTCCCACACACTGCTAGAAGGCCAAATATTTTTTCAGAGCTAGATGGAGACAAAAAATTATTTTTAATTTGCAACCTGATGGAGGTCAGTATAGATGGACTAATAGAGAAAGTCCCACACACTGCTAGAAGGCCAAATATTTTTTCAGAGCTAGATGCAGATATAAATTATTTTTAACTTGCAACCTGATGGAGGTCAGTATAGATGGACTAATAGAGAAAGTCCCACACACTGCTAGAAGGCCAAATATTTTTTCAGAGCTAGATGCAGAAAAAAATTATATTCAGTTTGCAACCTGATGGAGGTCAGTATAGATGGACTAATAGAACAAGTCCCACACACAGCTAGAAGGCCAAATATTTTTTCAGAGGTAGATGCAGATAAAAATTATTTTTAATTTGCAGCCTGATGGAGGTCAGTATAGATGGTCTAGTAGAGAAAGTCCCACACACTGCTAGAAGGCCAAATATTTTTTCAGAGCTAGATGCAGACAAAAAATTATTTTGAATTTGCAACCTGATGGAGGTCAGTATAGATGGACTAATAGAGAAAGTCCCACACACTGCTAGAAGGCCAAATATTTTTTCAGAGCTAGATGCAGACAAAAAATTATTTTTAATTTGCAGCCTGATGGAGGTCAGTATAGATGGACTAATAGAGAATGTCCCACACACTGCTAGAAAGCCAAATATTTTTTCAGAGCTAGATGCAGATAAAAATTATTTTTAATTTGCAACCTGATGGAGGTCAGTATAGATGGACTAATAAAGAAATTCACAATCACTGCTAGAAGGCCAAATATTTTTTCAGAGCTAGATGCAGAAAAAAATTATATTCAGTTTGCATCCTGATGGAGGTCAGTATAGATGGACTAATAGAACAAGTCCCACACACATCTAGAAGCCCAAATATTTTTTCAGAGGTAGATGCAGAAAAAAATTATATTCAGTTTGCAACCTGATGGAGGTCTGTATTGATGGATTAATAGAACAAGTCCCACACACAGCTAGAAGCCCAAATATTTATTCAGAGGTAGATGCAGAAAAAAATTATATTCAGTTTGCAACCTGATTGAGGTCTGTATAGATGGATTAATAGAACAAGTCCCACACACAGCTAGAAGCCCAATATTTTTTCAGAGGTAGATGCAGAAAAAAAATATATTCAGTTCGCAACCTGATGGAGGTCAGTATAGATGGACTAATAGAGAAAGTCCCACACACTGCTAGAAGGCCAAATATTTTTGCAGATCTAGATGCAGACAAAAAAGTATTTTTAATTTGCAACCTGATGGAGGTCAGTATAGATGGACTAATAGAGAAAGTCCCACACACTGCTAGAAGGCCAAATATTTTTTCAGAGCTAGATGCAGATAAAAATTATTTTTAATTTGCAACCTGATGGAGGTCAGTATAGATGGACGAATAGAGAAAGTCTCACACATTGCTAGAAGGCCAAATATTTTTTCAGAGCTAGATGCAGAAAAAAATTATATTCAGTTTGCAACCTGATGGAGGTCAGTATAAATGGACTAATAGAACAAGTCCCACACACAGCTAGAAGCCCAAATATTTTTTCAGAGGTAGATGCAGATAAAAATTATTTTTAATTTGCAACCTGATGGAGGTCAGTATAGATGGACTAATAGAGAAAGTCCCACACACTGCTAGAAGGCCAAATATTTTTTCAGAGCTAGATGCAGACAAAAAATTATTTTGAATTTGCAGCGTGATGGAGGTCAGTATAGATGGACTAATAGAACAAGTCCCACACACTGCTAGAAGCCCAAATATTTTTTCAGAGCTAGATGCAGAAAAAAATTATATTCAATTTGCAACCTGATGGAGGTCAGTATAGATGGACTAATAGAATGATCCTATGCCCAAAAGATTTTACTTCACTAGGTGCAGTAAAAAAATTGGTATTCTATACACAGGTGGTATATCTTGCAACACAGATAGGCTACTCCACTGACTAACACACTCTGCAATAGGCCAAAAAGGATTAGCTTTGCTAGATTCAGCCAAATGCTGTGAAAAAAACTTGCACAGCACTGGCAGAGACCTGCCTGGCAAAAACTGATAGGAACTGATGTACCCTAGTCCTGAAAAGGACTGCAATTACAATTAGTCTTTACTCCCACAATCTATTTAAGAGCACAGACCTGCCTGATAAAAGTCGTAGGAAATGCTGTAACCTAGTCCTTAAAAGGACTGCAATCACAACTATTCCCTACTCCCAAGCTATCTGTAGATTTGTGCGAAAATTGGCTTGAAATTAACAAGGTATAGCGCACACAGCAACAGCGGTGCCGTCTAACACGCAGCTGCAGCAGTGAGAAAATGGTGGCGACGGGGAAAATGGCTTGGTCTTATAGGGCAAGGACATGTGACATACACTGCCAATGACACATGCCCTTGCTTGTGTGAAAAAAAGCACTTCGCTCCGTGTGTGCGCTGCTGATAGGCTGACAGATTGCACCTCCCCACTGTAAATGCGGGAAAGAGAAAAAAAAATGGAGATCTTCATTATTCCTGCAGAGATCCATCCCCTGCCCCTCCCCCCACCCCGCTGTACACTCAAACTGCGTATTAACATTAATTTTCATCATTACTGAGAAAAAATCCAGTTATGATTTTGGTGCATGAACAGTTATCGAACATAACCTCGAACAGCCGAATTTTTCTCAAATCGTTCGTGTTCGCCGAACGGCTCAAACCATGCCCAAAACAGCTCGAATTTGAGATTGGCGAACAGTTCGAGTCGAACAACGCTCATCTGTAGTGATGAGCGACCATGCTCGCTACTGCTCGGTGCTCGCCCGAGCATCTCACTGCTCGAGATGCTCGGCGCTCGTCGAGTATTTCCGGGGTTGCTCGGCGGGAGCTCAGGTCCCCTCCCCGCATGTTTGGCGCTCTTTAGAGTGCCAATCAACATGCATGGATTGCCTGCCACTCATTGTAATGCCGCAGCCATGGTGGTTGTGGCATTACAGTGATTGGATGAACGAATAGCGTCATCAGGTCTATGTCAGACCTGGCACCGCCATGCTCGTCACAGTCACTCAGGAATCAGACAGTGAAGGGAGAGGTGCTGCTGGGTCAAGGAGAGATTTGCTTGTGTATTAGGTAGTGTAGGGAGAAAAACCATACATTACACATATCCATCTTAACAAACAGTCCTTTTGAGGACTAACTAATCCATCTGCAGAGATATCAGGCAGGCAGTGTATATAAGTAGGCAGGCAGGGTATATAGCAGACTGCAGTCCATATAGCACAATAGGCTCCATTCCAATTCTGCCTTCTGCTGCTGTTAGATATTTCTATACAAAGGCCCAAGTCTCAGGGGCCAGGAATCCTTTTTTTTGGATCTCAATCCACATTATTTGCTTAAAAAGCAATTGAGAGAACGCCATTTTTCTGTGCCATTTGCTTGTTGGTACTGCAGAATACAGCCAGGTCCATTCCATATTACAGCGCTAGAAATCCAGCTATTTAAAACTGTGTTTCTCCGTCACACGGATCAGATATACGTTTTCAGAAAACAATGCAATTTTTTGGCCTCCATTCCAATTTTATTTATTTCAGCGAAATTTTTGACACCGATTTGCTGTTGAAACTACTTACCTACAGGCCAGGTATTTAAAACTTTGTTTTCTCCATCACACGGATCACATATACGTTGTCAGAAAATACTGCCATTTCTGGCCTTCATTAAAAATTTCCTTCAGTGTGTCAGTGAAGCAATTCCCACCAGTTTGCTGTTCAAACTACTTACCTACAGGCCAGGTATTTAAAACTCTGTTTTCTCCGTCACACGGATCACATATAAGTTGTCAGAAAATACTGCCATTTCTGGCCTCCATTAAAAATTTCTTTCAGTGTGTCAGTGAAGCAATTCAAAATTTTTGGGAAAAAATTAATTAAAAAACAATAAAAAAAATTATAATTTAGGGACTGCATCTTTATTAACCCCTCAAGTCATCTGCCCCAGCCGTCTACTTAACCTCCGCTAAAGACTAAAATTACGGGGAACCCCACGCTAATTTTTTTTTTTAATAAACCTTTATTTTAACACTAAATGACAAGTACAGTAATCAACACTATCACTGTACTTATTATATATGTGACTGACATGTTTCTATCTATTTAATCTATGTGTGATGCTCTATTCTTTCTGTTCTAAATTGTCGGGTACCGCTGCTGAATTACCGGCTGGCTTTTTTAAAGAGACTGTGCAGGAAAACATTATTAGTGACCTGGGAGTCAGAAATGCTTCTAGGGATCTTCCCCATGCTGTTCCCATGTCATTTGAGCACTGTTCCTATCGAGTTGGGCTATTTTTAGGCCCTCTGCAGACCGCCGGCGGGAGCCACCTGAAAAATGCTCGAGTTTCCCATAGACTTACATTGGGCTCGTTGTTCGGTTTGAGCATCCGAGTATTCCAATTTGCTTGACTCGAGTATTGAGCCCCCGAGCATTTTAGTACTCGCCCATCACTTGGTTTTCCAACGAACTGTGACCTCTGCCGCCCCATTGCTGTGGTTTCTGTGGATGGCTCCCCTTTGAAGAATATTACTCTCAAGGTCAGTGAATTTCCTCTCACTATTAATGGTGTTCACCATGAGAAATTGGAAATTGGATTTGGTAGTGTTGAATAACTTGCCTTCTCCAGTAATATTGGGTTTACCCTGGTTAAAATTTCACAATCCTGTACTGGATTGGTCTACCAGTGAAATTAAATCCTGGAGCCATAAATGTTATGACAAGTGTTGTAACGGGCGTATTGCAGCTTTGGATAGGGGAGAATTGCCTGTTCCTATTCAGGATTTTTGGAGAGTTTTTTCTGAGAAGGAATCGCAGGTTTTGCCTCCCCATAGAGACTATGATTGTTCTATTGAATTTGTCCCTGGAGCGACTCTTCCTAAAAGTCGTTTATTTAACCTTACCATTCCTGAGAGGAAGGCTTTGAAGGAATACATACAGACAAGTTTGGCCGCCGGTCACATTAGGCCCTCTAAGTCTCCTGTGGCGGCTGGATTTTTTTTTGTAAAAAAAAAGGACGGCGATTTACGTCCTTGTCTGGATTTTCGTGAGATTAACAAAATTACTGTACGCAATCCTTACCCACTGCCATTGATTCCTGATCTGTTTAACCAGTTATTGGGGGCCAAGTGGTTCTCTAAAATTGACCTTAAGGGGGCATACAATCTGTTGCGCATGAAGGAGGGTGATGAATGGAAGACTGCTTTTAACACTCCTGTGGGTCATTTTGAGAATCTGGTTATGCCTTTTGGTCTTACTAATGCTCCTGCATTTTTTCAGAATCTGATTAATGACATCCTTAGACCTTTGATCGGTAAAAATGTGGTTGTGTATTTGGATGACATTTTGATTTATTCGCCAGATCTGGAGTCTCATTGGCGGAGCGTGCGTGAGGTATTACAGTTATTAATGGACAATTCGCTTTTTGCTAAGCTGGAGAAATGTGAGTTCGCTGTACAGAGAATTAGTTTTTTGGGCTACATTATCTCCAGCAAAGGTTTTGAGATGGATCCGGTTAAGGTTCAGGCTGTGCAGGAATGGCCTAGGCCTATTGGTTTGAAATCGATACAGAGGTTTTTGGGTTTCGCCAATTACTACAGAAAATTCATAAAAAATTTTTCTAGTATTGTCAAACCTCTGACTGATCTCACCAGGAAAGGTGCTGATGCGGTTCAGTGGTCTTCTGAGGCCATTGAAGCTTTTGTGTATCTCAAGGAGAGGTTCACCTCTGCTCCCATCCTTATGCAGCCTGATGTTACTAGGCCGTTTTTGGTTGAGGTTGATGCTTCCTCTGTGGGGGTTGGCGCAGTATTGTCTCAGGATAACGGGGATGGATTACATCCCTGTGCCTTTTTTTCAAAAAAATTTTCGGAGACTGAACTGAATTACGATATTGGTAATCGGGAATTATTGGCTATTAAACTCGCATTTGAACACTGGCGCCACTTCTTGGAAGGTGCGGAATTTCCCGTTCAGGTTCTTACGGATCATAAAAATCTGATATATCTTGATGCTGCCAAGCGCCTGAATGCCCGTCAGGCTAGGTGGGCACTGTTTTTCTCGCGGTTTAATTTCTCCGTTACTTACATCCCTGGTACTAAGAATGTTAAGGCGGATGCCTTGTCTCGCAGTTTTTCTCCCATAGTCGGTGCTGAGAAAGAGGAAAACATTTTACAAGAAGGTGTTGTGATAGCTGCTTTAGACTCCGTTTTGGAAGATGAGATTCTTAAAGCTCAGGAGAATGCCCCATCTAACACTCCTCATGGGAGGTTGTTTGTGCCTGGGACCTTTAGGAGAGATTTGTTTGTTGAGTGTCACGAATCTCGGTTGGCAGGTCATCCCGGAATCTCTGAGACCAAGAGACTGGTGGGTCGCAGTTTTTGGTGGCCTGGATGGCAGAAGGAAGTCATTAAGTGGGTGCGCCAATGTACTATATGTGCTAGATCTAAGTCCTCACATACTCCTGCTGCGGGGTTGCTTTGTCCTTTGGAGGTCCCCAGTGCTCCTTGGACACATTTGGCTATGGACTTTATAACTGACCTTCCCTCCTCTGAGGGTTTTACTGTCATCTGGGTGGTCGTGGACCGTTTTAGCAAGATGTGTCACTTGGTTCCCTTCGTCAAACTGCCCTGCGCTAAAACTCTCGCTAAGGCCTTTGTCAAGGAAATTGTCAGACTTCATGGCGTTCCTACTGACATTGTTTCTGATAGGGGTCCTCAGTTCGTGGCTCGTTTTTGGCGTGCCTTTTGTGACAGGTTGGGAATTCATTTGTCGTTTTCGTCCGGATATCATCCTGAATCTAATGGCCAGACAGAAAGGAAAAACCAGGATGTTGAGCAGTTCTTGCGTTGTTTTGTGGCAGACAATCAAGAGGGGTGGTCTGAGTTTCTGCCACTTGCCGAATTTGCTCTGAACAATCATACATCTTCTTCTGCTGGTTGTTCGCCTTTTTTTTGTTGTTCTGGGAGACATCCGTCGTTTGGGTCGTTCTCCAAGTTGGGATCTGCCGTGCCTGAGGAGGAGAATTTTTCCGGTGATTTGGAAAGAGTTTGGACGGATGTGCGTGGTAATCTTCAGGAGGCCAACAGAAAATCTAAAGACTACTTTGATAGGAAACGACAGGAGGTTTTGTTCGCTGTTGGTGACATGGTTTGGTTGTCCTCTAGGAATCTGCGGTTGAGGATTCCTTCTAAGAAATTGGGTCCCAAGTTTGTTGGGCCCTTTAAGGTGCTTCAGGTTGTCAACCAATCTGCTGTTAGGTTGGAGGTTCCTACCTCCTGGAGAATTAATCCGGTCTTTCATGTCTCTCTGTTAAAAAAAGCTGTTGTGTCGGATGGTGACGCCTCTGCCTCTGTTCCTCTGGTGGTGGAGGACGGGGAATATGAAATTTCTCGCATCCTTGACTCTAGACGGTATAGAGGTAGTTTGCAGTATCTTGTGGCCTGGAAAGGTTTCGGACCCGAGGATAACTCTTGGGTGAGGTCAGATGATGTTTCCGCGTCCAGACTTATCAGAGCGTTTCACAGGAGATTTCCTGATAAGCCTGGTCCTAGGGGATCCGGAGGATCCTCTTAGAAGGGGGGGTACTGTTAGAACCTTGCTGTTAGGTTTTTTTTCCTTTGCTGGTCACATGACCTTGTTGGCCTATTTAATCCTGCTCCGCCCTTCTGGCTTTGCTGGACTTCATTGTATATCTACTTTCTAGCTAGCCTGTGCTCTGTATCTAACTCTGTTAGTTTGCTTGGTCTACGGACCTCTATGTTCTATCTATTTTGTTTGTTCGTCTGTCTGCTACTATTTCTGTTAGGAGGTGTCCCATATTCCTCCCAGTCCTTAGTACTTGTAGGGATTCCCTCCTCACATCTATAGGTCTCCGTACAGACTAGATTAGGACTTTAGCAGGTCTGATCGCAGGATCAGGTTCCCTGTTACATCGTAGGGATTCAGCTGAGTCTTATAGTAGGGACAGATCTCCTCTCTTTCCTTAGCTTTGGTAGCAGAACATAACAGGGACAAGACACCGGGAGAAAAAGTGGCGGCTGAGGACCAGGTACCAAGGAATGCCCACCGCCAAAAGGTTGCCAAATGCTTCCATCTCCACGAGCCTAAAAGGCAACATTTCTAGTGCAAACAGTCGCGAAATTTGGGAATTTAGTAGTGTGGCCTTTTGGGCGTTGGCTGCATCTTTGCGCTTGCGTTCCAAGGACTAGTATATGGACAACTGAAAGTTGCACTGGGACTAGGACGTGGATGTGATTCCTGATGCTGTTACCAGAGAGTTTGCAATGACAGGTGCAAGGTAGGAGGCGCCTTCGCATGCACCATGGACAGGGGATTGGCTTGAATGCACAACAGTGGAAGAAGCAGTGGTGCCACCCGCAGACACTGTTCCTGGGCCCTGGGGTTCGGCCCACAAAGTCGGGTGCTTTGCTGCCATGTTCCTGATCATGCTGGTGGTGGTCAGGCTGGTAGTTTTGCCATCCCTGCTGAAGCTGACCTGGCAGGTGGTGCAAATGGCCTTTTTGGGGTTATCAGCAGAGTCTTTAAAAAACAACCAGACTTGGGAAGACCTAACAGTTGTACTGGCAACTTCCTTCGTGTTGGTATTACGGGGAACAGTTGCCTGCCTTCTTTCTGCGGCCACCACACTGCTTCTTCCTGCCTGCTCTGCCTCCCTCCCCCTGTGTGCTGCTGTCCTCGCTCTGCATGTCCTCCTGCCAGGTTGGGTCAGTTACTATATCATCCACCACATCGTCTTCCCCTTCCGCACTCTGGTCCTCTTCCTGACATTCTGGCAATTGTGTCTCATCATCATCCACCTCTTATGACACTTTCCCACCGTCGCCTTCGTGTGACTATGGCTGCTCAAATATTTGGGCATCGCTACATGCGATCTCCTCTTGCCCCGCTTCAAGTGAACCGGGTGAGAGGCCCAAATCTATAAGTGAATAGCTCTTCGGAATGTCCAAGTGTGGGATCAGCTGTCTCTGGGCACTCAGCATGGTGGAAAGAAGGAGGATCAGGGTGAGGAATATGCGGTCCAGACTCACAGCTACTGAGCGTTGACCGTGTGGAAGACAGGGTGGTGGTGGTGGTGGTGGTGGCTAAGTGACTAGAAGCATTATCTGGTATCCAACCAATAGCCTTTTTACACTGCTCTATGTTCAATAGTGGTTTTCTGCGATCCACTATTAATTGGGACAGGAAGGCCGAGCGAGAAGATGTGGGTGTTTGTTGTGGCACAATTTCAGCTAGCCCACGGCCTCGGCCTCATCCTCTGCATGCACCATCATCACCATCCTCTCCACTTCCCCGTCCCTTGCCACGCACCTTGCCCATTTTAAATGGAGGACAATATTTTCCTCGTTCATTACAAATGATAAGATTTGCACCTCAGTGATATGTGACACGTGTGACGGAAAACCACAGTTTTAAATAGCTGGCCGGCAGGTAACTATTTTTAACAATGACCTCGTGTCAATAACTTCACTGACACACTGCAACAAAATTTCAATGGAGGCCAGAAATGCCTGAATTTGCAGCAAAATTTTATGTGATCGGTGTGATAGACAAACCACAGTTTTAAATAGCTGGCCTGTAGGTAACTATTTTTAACAGCGACCACGTGTCAATAACTTCGCTGACACACTGCAACAAAATTTCAATGGAGCACAGAAATGGCAGAATTTTCAGTCCAATTATATGTGAACCGTGTGACGGACAAACCACAGTTTTAAATAGCTGGCCTGTAGGTAACTATTTTTAACTACGACCTCATGTCAATAACTTTGCTGACATACTGCAACAAAATTTCATAGGAGGCCAGAAATGGCAGAATTTTCAGCTCACTTATAAGTGATCCATGTGACAGACAAACCACAGTTTTAAATAGCTGGCCGGTAGGTAACTATTTTTATCAGTAAATTGGTGTCAATAACTTCGCTGACACACTGAAATAAAATTTTAATGGAGGCCAGAAGTGGCAGAATTTTGAGCGAACTTACATGTGATCAGTGTGGCGGACAAACCACAGTTATAAATAGCTGGCCTGTAGGTAATAGTGTTGAGCCACCCCCGTAGTGTTCGAGTTCGGTTCGGTTCGTCGAACACCCGTGCGTTCGCCGAACTGTTCGTCGAACTGTTCGTCGAACACCTTCGAACACCGTTAAAACCAATGGCAGGCAAACAAAAACACATAGAAACACATAGAAAACACCTTCAAACGTGTCCAAAAGCTGACAAACTGCTCAGAAGACACAACTAACACATGGAAAAGTGACAAGTACATATAGTCATGCGAAAAGAAAAGAGGTGGAGGAGTAAAAGGAGGGGGAGACACAGATATAGGCATGTCATGCCCTTCTAAAATCCAAAAAGTGAGAAGCCAACACGGCCAGTCCGTTCCTGCCTGTGCCACCTCTGTGTCGCCGGGTTTGTGCCAGAGCCGCGGTGGACCCTGACGGCCAGCCCCCCCTATCCCAATACTGGTGCCTGTCCGCCGGTGGGTCGAGGCCCCCCACGGTGGGGGGGGAGTAACATCTGCAGAAGAAAGACCATCTTCCAGCCAAACTAAGATGTCGACTTCTTTTCGTGGACAATGTGATACGATCCCATTCTTACGGACACGCCCATCGCTACAAATTCTAGATGAGGCACAAAAACAGCAGGTGCTTCAACGGATATCAAGTGCTCCTTCAAGTGGGCTCTCCATCACCTCAATTTCAACATCACAAATACTCCAGTACTCAGAGGTGTCACCCCAATCGCACTTGCTTCCTCACAGCTCCCAAGTCTCCAGCTGCCCGTCTGAGTATGGGGTAACACAGATGGCTGAGTCTGCCCAGCTGTTTACTCATACTATAGCCTGCGAAACGGAGGTCTGCTCCAGAGCTTCTGTTAATCCAGATGAGGAAATGATCTGATCCGATGCCCAGAATCTTTATAAGTTGGATCCAGGACCAGATGAAGAAGGTTCTGAACATAATGTAGACCCTTGTTCCCAAACTGTAACTCCTGTTGGTGGAGACAATGATGAAGACAATGATGAGACTCAAATACCTGATTGGAGCGACAACTTGACTTTTCGGTCAGGGCAGGAAGAGGTTGGCTCTGAGGGCGACGGGTGTGATAACACACAGGGTGATGATGACGAGGTTGGAGATCCCACTTACTGTCAACCCACAGTCAGACAGTCGATGAGGTCAGCAGAGGAGGTGGAGGAGGATGTGACTAGCCCTGGGGATGGGGATGACTCGGTACCCGGGCATTTGCCTGGCCTTGGGGATGTCGCGGTGGTCGGCTCCCTGGCCCGTACCCTGGGGTCTCTCTTTAAAAGGGTGGATAATTGTTAATTTTATAAGAGTTCATGACGCCACCTGTGGTATCTGGTGACAAGCACCAGCGCTGCAGCAGTCCACTGAGGCCGGTGATAAGGCAGCTCGATGGTATAGCTCCCCACAGGTGGAGCTAGGTCTCAGGGCAGCGTATGCAGGGGGAATGCAGGACAGGCGAGACCCAGCTGGGTCAGAGCAAGAACGGGAACGGACACGGTAGTCACTTCAGTACCTTTTACTGGTGGAAATTCAGGCACATCCCGGAGCACTGTAGGGTGAAGGGTGCATATCAGGATCCTCCCCAATGAGCGGGTGTAGGGCCTCCTGTTTCTTGCCTCTGCGTAGTAAGTTTCTGACGTGCCTGGAGCTAGGCCTAACTTTGTCTCTGTCCTGCGCTGGCTGACCTTGTGGTAGGGCCTTCTCTTGGAGTTCACGCTCCCAGTATGCGGGGCCTAAGCGTCTCCTGGCTCTGTTACATATCAGCACTTTAGTGATCCTGGGACTTGTAGTTCTCCAGGGATTCCGGTTATGCCTTACTGGGTCATAGAGATACCGGTAAGCTCGGATCCTGTGTCCGGTAAATGCTTCGGGGTGAGCTGGTTAAGCTCTTCTGCCCCTTATGTACTAACTCGCCACTCGCCTTCGGCCTACTCGGGCCCTCACTAGGCTATACACACTAACGGCAGCTTGCCGCGCTTCACTGATCTTACGGCACCGGCACACCTTAAGCTCTATCTGGGCTCCCTGAATCTAGCAAGCAGGAGCCTTGTGCTCCACTGCTGAACTATTAACTGCGTTCTCTAGACTAGACTGATCTCCACTGCAGACTGACCTCTCTTAGGCTTCTCTACTGCAGGAACTCTTCAGAGGAACTGAACTGCCTAGCTCCACCTTCCCTATTTATATCCCTAACGGGCTCCCTCTGCTGGTCTGAGGTGGAAGGTGGAGATGTGTGAATGTTTATGGGGGCCTCTTGTGGAGGATTCCATCAATGCACTCTTGTAGGATCTGTGATACCAAGCGCAGCGGGGCATCACAGATGCTATTGACGACGAGGTTAGGTTGCGCCTTCCTGAACAGAGACGGAGTACTGGAAGCACGTCAACAACTGCATCCTCAACCACAACTCTGCCTCTGACCACAAGTTGTAGTGGCTCTTCAGGTCACATGGGCACTAAGCCTTGCATAGCCTGGCCATTTATTCAGATCGATAAGGATGACCCAACTCGTGTTATCTGTAATATATGTCAGCAAAAGCTAAGTAGAGGCCAAACAATACATAGTTTGAGTACTTCATGCATGTACCGTCACATGGATATGAAGCATAAGTTGCAGTGGGAAGCTCACTGTGCTACAATGCGGCCTAGCCGGCTGGGCCAACTGCCGTCTGCCCCATCTTGTGCATCCACAGCCTCTTCATCCTCTGTGACTGGGGGGACAGCAGTCACACATGTTTTTGGACGCAGACCTGCCACCTCTTTACCCGCAACAGCCAGTGTGATTGGCAGGTCGTCAGTTCATTGGGAAGTGGAAACACCTGCTAGTGTTGAGCGCTCTCCGACATCGAGAGCACCACCTTTGGATCAAGGCAACCTAACATGTCCGCCTGCATCTTCCTCACAGACCGGCAGTTGCCGGGGACACCCTACTCAACACCGTCTAAGCACAACAGCCAGCCCTCGGTCCCTCAGATGTGGAAAAGTAAAAGACCATTTCCTCCTAGCCATGAGAAAGCTAAGAGGTTGAATTTCACCATCTGCAAGCTGTTGGCTACAGAAATGCTGCCTTTCCACCTGGAGGACACAGAGGATTTTCAAGACCTTATGTCCGTCACAGTGCCCCAGTACCAGATGCCCAGTCGGCACTACTTCTCAAAGAAAGGTGTGCCTGCGCTCCACTATCATGTCGCACACAACATCACCGCTTCTTTGAGAAACTCTGTGTGTGACAGGGTGCACTTCACCACAGACACTTGGACGAGAAGGCATGGACAGGGGCGTTACATGTCGCTGACTGGGCACTGGGTAACTATGGTGACAGCAGGACAAGGGGCTGCAGTCCAAGTCTTACCGTCCCCACGAGTTGTGTGTTAATCCTCTTTATCTCGAACTTCCTCCACTGCTTCTGCCTCCTCAACCTCCTCTCGGTCCTCCACCTGCACCCAAAGCCTGTCTGGTAATGCCACCTGCTTTCTAACTGCGCAGAAGGAATCCTGCACACCTCCTTACTATGCTGGCAGCAGGGCTCAACACATCAGTGTTTACTTTGAAATGTCTGGGAAATGTGAGTCACACAGCTGAGGAGTTTTGGTCAGCTCTGGAGACCCAGATTCATGAAAGGTTGTCTCCACTGGACCTGCAACCAGGGAAGGCCATGTGCGACAATGCTGCAAACCTGGGTGCGGCACTTCGCCGGGGCAATGTCACACACGTGCCTTGTATGGCTCACGTGTTGAACCTGGTTGTCCAGCAATTTTTAGCCCACTATCCCGGACTAGATGGCTTTCTGCAGAGTGCACGGTCGCTGTGTGCTCACTTCCGCCGTTCACATCCCGCAGTTCAACGACTTACATCTCTACAGAAGTCGTTGGGCCTGCCAGTTCACCGGCTGAAATGCGATGTGCCGACACGGTGGAATTCAACTCTGCACATGTTGCAGCGACTGTGGCAGCACCGACAAGCCCTGGTGCAATACGTTCTGACGTATAGCCTGGGCCACCGAGATCCAGAGGTGGGGCAAATCACGCTGGAGGAGTGGTCTCAGATCAGGGACCTATGCACCCTTCTGCACAGTCTTGAAATGGCGACGAAGATGTTTAGTGCTGACGATGCCATTATCAGCATGACTATTACGGTGATTTACATGCTGGAGCACATGTTAAACAGAATTCGGAGTCAGGTGGTGGGACAAGAGGAGGTGGAGGAAGTAGAGGAGGAGTCGTATGCGGAAGGGATAACATCTCCAAGGTCCAGACGGTTGGCAGCACCAAGGCGGCAGGCATGGGAGGGTGGGGGAGAGGGATTAACCAGGGCGCATGGTAGCAGCCAAACTGTTGAGGAAGGTGCAGGAGCCGAGGAAGAAGTGGAGGACGAACTGGCAATGGGCATGGAAGACTCATCAGATGAGGGAGACCTTGATCACATTTCTGTTGTGCGAGGTTGGAGGGAGAGGGCAGAGGAAGGAAGCATGATTCTTACCTCGCTACCAACACAACAAGGACTTGGTCCTTCTGGATGCGCAAGACACATGAGTGCCTTCTTGCTGCACTACCTGCAACATGACCCCCGGATTGTCAGAATTCGAAGTAATCCCGACTACTGGGTTGCCACACTCTTAGATCCCCGATACAAAAGTATATTTGCCGAAATAATTCCTGCCATAAAAAGGTATTGACGAATGCAGGAGTATCTGTTGCAGAATCTTACATGTGCTTTTCCACAAAACACCAGTGGTGCACGTAGTGTATCTCACAGTTCTAACTTGCCAACGGTGGGACTGTCGAGTCTTCATCACTCAAACAGTAACAGTAACACAGTATCTGCTGGTAACAGCAATTTTGTGGAATCGTTTCACCACTTTTTTAGACCATCCTTTGCAAGGCCACAGGAGACAAGAAGTCTGACACATAGTCAATGCCTAGAGAGGATGGTACAGGAGAATCTCCAAGTGAACATCGAAGCCATGACTGTGTCACTGGACCCTTGCTCATTTTGGTATTCCAATCTTGAAAAATCGCCGGAGCTCGCCACTCACGCCTTGGAGATCTTGTCATGCCATGCAGCCAGCGTTCTCTCTGAACATGTGTTTAGCGCTGCTGGTGGTGTGCTGACAGATAAGCGCACGCGGCTGTCCACTGAGAATGTAGACAGACTCACGTTCATAAAGATGATCAAATCATGGATTCGCAAGGACATTTCTACCCCTGTGTCATCCTTGGGAGACTAAAAGCTTGGGGATTTGGTAAAATCACCTCACCAACCGTTTTAAGCAACAGTGGGGCAATTGAAGCCACTTAACCCTAGAACGCATGACCATAAAAATCTACACTTTCACATACCTGGGGCCCTTTAGGCCCGTGTGCAAATAACATGGAATAACTCAAACTCAAATGACAAACAACTATATACATGAAGAATACCTAGAGTTTCAAAATTCTAACTAAAGCAATCTTGCAGAAAATAGAAAACAATTAACTGGGCGGGCCTGCAAGGCCACAGGTATGCGTTCTAGGGTTAAGTGGTGTCTGTGCCACAATTTTGGGAGTCCCCTTGCTGTGTCTTACGTGACGTTGGCATCGTCAATTCCAGGTGGGTTGGGTCGCACCCCCCCCCCTTTTAACTGTAAGAAACTTCATACACTATGGCTTGGGGTAACACAGATGGTTGAGTCTGAAGAGCTGTTTACTCAGAGGTCTGCTCCAAATCTTCAGTGTCTGCTAGTCAGCGTAGAATTTTTAACTGCATCTAGCCTAGGCAATACTTTGGGCGTAGTAGCCCAGCTGCGAAGCAAGCTGCACCGCCTGTGTATCTAATAACAATTTTTAAATTAATCTAGCCTAGGCAGACTGTGGGGACCCCCAACCAAACCCAGATGCTCAGCCCCCCTACCGCCCCCCTTTCATGGACAACCCAATAATGTAACTCTTACAACTGGATGGGTGAGGATCGGTCACAGCTTTATTAACTCTTTATACTCATTCCATTAGAAAGGCATTTTATTTCTAAAATAATTAAGCTTGTTGCAGCATGCCCTGGGTCCCCACTCCGGCAAGTTGGCCAACAAGTGTAACTCTCCAACATGTCCTTTCTATTTCCAGGCCACGGAGTATCCAGCGTACTCGTATGCAGGACTCTGACCCCCACCCATCACTCTTAACGCTTGTTCCACTCCATCCTGGAGTCCTGACAGGAATATGTCCAGTCCAATATCTATTAAGTGAACACCGTCGGGCCGTATGAGGCCTGCTTTATCTCCTTCCAGTTGTCGGTGTCGTATCACTACACCGCCTCTGTCTCTTCTAAATTTTGCCATCCGAATATTTATTACCCGCCTTGTCCATTCGATGGCCGTGATGTCTCGCGCACCTTGCCATACCGCTATCGGCACAATCTCTGACTATACTATAGCTAATTTTGTGAAAAATTCTCTGAAGCGCTCAGTGTCTAGTTTCATTATTGCCATTAGTTATGCGCTCTTGTGATGACCTAGGTTGTTTCCCCCGGCCTGTATAACTAAGATGACCGGACCTCTTGCCTCTCTCCCTACCTTGATTACCTCCATTAGTACCTGTGGCCATAGCAGGCCTCTAATACCTCTCCAGTTGAAATATGTGTTATGAAACTCTAATTTCCTCCCGCCTGGGCGGACTTTCGCCCTTTTTTGTGCCCAATATATATACGAGTGGCCTATCACTCACACTGTTGGCTTAGTGTCACCTGTAAAAGAAACAAACCACGTTAGGATAACAAGTCCGGTCTTATGTATCTCGCCAAACACGTGGATCGCCATCTCCCTATCCTCTGAACTTCCGCTTCTGACAGTCCTGCTCTTGCTGCTTCCGTGGCCGCACCTGTGCGGAATGAGTGTGTCCCGTAATCTTTGGGGTGGTTCCCTGCCGATGTTATGCATTTATTAAATATAGCTTGGAACAGGTATCTTGATAATGGCGTTCCATCAATGTGTGATACGAAGAAATTACTTTGTGATCTGATGGTTAGATATGTTTTTACTATTGTTACCCGACTCAGTGTACCGTTTGTGGGTTGTAGAAGTACCCAAGTACCCCTGCCCGCTGGAACCGTTTTCGATTGGTGTATGCGTACATGTATTGCATTATTGGCTATGACTACTTCCTGGTGTAATAAGCGTCCACTGGTGGTAATTTTGGATTGAGGGACTAATTCGCTTATACATAGCGCCCCGAAGAAGGCGATCACAAATGCAGTAGACATTAGTGTTGCTTCAAATTGTGAGTGTCATGTTAATGGTGTTAAGGATAAGATGTGAGAAATCAGTTTTAGTGACACGGGACGGGACGTCTACATTCCTGACTTGGCTGACCCCTTTTCCACCCTTTTATGGATTGTCTGATGATGAATCTTTGTCACATCTCCCCAATTCAGTAGTTGGAAGTGAAATGCTACTCCGGTCAGACACCGCTGCGCTGACGCCCCTGATATGCCCCTCATCATTAGCTGGTGGAGAAATTCTATGGTGACTTGTGATCTGGCTTGTTCACATTGGTCAACCCGTCTGCCTGCTACTAGTCGTGTCCACTCTTCCCATGCCTTACCGTATGCTTGCCACGTTGACGGGGCAACTGACGCTCTTATTAATGGCATCAACTATTCTCCACTAGATCCCATAGGGAGGGTGGGCAACTGTTGCCCGATGGGTGGGCGTTGTGGAAGAGCTCTGTGAAAATCTGCCAATTGAATTGTTATAAAGCGTTAGCAGCAGCTTTATACCCCTCAGCATAGAGGCTAGCGCGGACCCATACATTGTGTTTTAGGCACAGGAATACTAGCCTGCGTAGTAGGCCTAGCACTGGGAGAGACGATGATGCCATCTTATTAATGCAGTGCGCTAGGCTGGTGTTTTGTGTTATGAAGCGTATATTTTTGTTAGCCAGGCGCGCGCCCCATATTTCTATTGCTACCACTATTGGGAAAAATTATTTTCAGGGCTAGATGCAGCTAAAAATTATTATTAATTTCAAAGCTGGTGGAGCTTGGTATAGATGGCCTAATACAATGAGTCCCACACACTGCTAGAAGCCCAAATATTTTTTCAGAGGTAGATGCAGATAAAAATTATTTTTAATTTTCAACCTGATGGAGGTCAGTATAGATGGACTAATAGATAAAGTCCCACACACTGCTAGAAGGCCAAATATTTTTTCAGAGCTAGATGCAGATAAAAATTATATTCAATTTGCAACCTGATGGAGGTCAGTATAGATGGACTAATAGAGAAAGTCCCACACACTGCTAGAAGGCCAAATATTTTTTTCAGAGCTAGATGCAGATAAAAATTATAGTCAATTTGCAACCTGATGGAGGTCAGTATAGATGGACTAATAGAACAAGTCCCACACACAGCTAGAAGCCCAAATATTTTTTCAGAGGTACTGTAGATGCAGATAAAAATTATTTTTAATTTGCAACCTGATGGAGGTCAGTATAGATGGACTAATACAACAAGTCCCACACACAGCTAGAAGCCCAATATTTTTTCAGAGCTAGATGCAGACAAAAAATTATTTTGAATTTGCAACCTGATGGAGGTCAGTATAGATGGACTAATAGAGAAAGTCCCACACACTGTTAGAAGGCCCAATATTTTTTCAGAGGTAGATGCAGAAAAAAATATATTCAGTTTGCAACCTGATGGAGGTCAGTATAGATGGACTAATACAACAAGTCCCACACACAGCTAGAAGCCCAATATTTTTTCAGAGGTAGATGCAGAAAAAAATATATTCAGTTTGCAACCTGATGGAGGTCTGTATAGATGGATTAATCGAACAAGTCCCACACACAGCTAGAAGCCCAATATTTTTTTCAGAGGTAGATGCAGAAAAAAATATATTCAGTTTGCAACCTGATGGAGGTCTGTATAGATGGATTAATAGAACAAGTCCCACACACAGCTAGAAGCCCAATATTTTTTCAGAGGTAGATGCAGAAAAAAATATATTCAATTTGCAACCTGATGGAGGTCTGTATAGATGGATTAATACAACAAGTCCCACACACAGCTAGAAGCCCAATATTTTTTCAGAGGTAGATGCAGAAAAAAATATATTCTGTTTGCAACCTGATGGAGGTCTGAATAGATGGATTAATAGAACAAGTCCCACACACAGCTAGAAGCCCAATATTTTTTCAGAGGTAGATGCAGAAAAAATATATTCAGTTTGCAACCTGATGGAGGTCAGTATAGATGGACTAATACAACAAGTCCCACACACAGCTAGAAGCCCAATATTTTTTCAGAGGTAGATGCAGAAAAAAATATATTCAGTTTGCAACCTGATGGAGGTCTGTATAGATGGATTAATAGAACAAGTCCCACACACAGCTAGAAGCCCAATATTTTTTCAGAGGTAGATGCAGAAAAAAATATATTCAGTTTGCAACCTGATGGAGGTCTGTATAGATGGATTAATAGAACAAGTCCCACACACAGCTAGAAGCCCAATATTTTTTCAGAGGTAGATGCAGAAAAAAATATATTCAGTTTGCAACCTGATGGAGGTCTGTATAGATGGATTAATAGAACAAGTCCCACACACAGCTAGAAGCCCAATATTTTTTCAGAGGTAGATGCAGAAAAAAATATATTCAGTTTGCAACCTGATGGAGGTCTGTATAGATGGATTAATAGAACAAGTCCCACACACAGCTAGAAGCCCAATATTTTTTCAGAGGTAGATGCAGAAAAAAATATATTCAGTTTGCAACCTGATGGAGGTCAGTATAGATGGACAAATACAACAAGTCCCACACACAGCTATAAGCCCAATATTTTTTCAGAGGTAGATGCAGAAAAAAACATATTCAGTTTGCAACCTGATGGAGGTCTGTATAGATGGATTAATAGAACAAGTCCCACACACAGCTAGAAGCCCAAATATTTTTTCAGAGGTAGATGCAGATAAAAATTATTTTTAATTTGCAACCTGATGGAGGTCAGTATAGATGGACTAATAGAGAAAGTCCCACACACTGCTAGAAGGCCAAATATTTTTCAGAGCTAGATGCAGATAAAAATTATATTCAATTTGCAACCTGATGGAGGTCAGTATAGATGGACTAATAGAACAAGTCCCACACACAGCTAGAAGCCCAAATATTTTTTCAGAGGTACTCTAGATGCAGATAAAAATTATTTTTAATTTGCAACCTGATGGAGGTCAGTATAGATGGACTAATACAACAAGTCCCACACACAGCTAGAAGCCCAATATTTTTTCAGAGGTAGATGCAGAAAAAAATATATTCAGTTTGCAACCTGATGGAGGTCAGTATAGATGGACAAATACAACAAGTCCCACACACAGCTATAAGCCCAATATTTTTTCAGAGGTAGATGCAGAAAAAAACATATTCAGTTTGCAACCTGATGGAGGTCTGTATAGATGGATTAATAGAACAAGTCCCACACACAGCTAGAAGCCCAAATATTTTTTCAGAGGTAGTGTTATGTTCTGCTACCAAAGCTAAGGAAAGAGAGGAGATCTGTCCCTACTATAAGACTCAGCTGAATCCCTACGATGTAACAGGGAACCTGATCCTGCGATCAGACCTGCTAAAGTCCTAATCTAGTCTGTACGGAGACCTATAGATTTGGGGAGGGAATCCCTACAAGTACTAAGGACTGGGAGGAATATGTGACACCTCCTAACAGAAATAGTAGCAGACAGACGAACAAACAAAATAGATAGAACCTAGAGGTCCGTAGACCAAGCAAACTAACAGAGTTAGATACAGAGCACAGGCTAGCTAGAAAGTAGATATACAATGAAGTCCAGCAAAGCCAGAAGGGCGGAGCAGGATTAAATAGGCCAACAAGGTCATGTGACCAGCAAAGGAAAAAAAACCTAACAGCAAGGTTCTAACAGTACCCCCCCCTTCTAAGAGGATCCTCCGGATCCCCTAGGACCAGGCTTATCAGGAAATCTCCTGTGAAACGCTCTGATAAGTCTGGACGCGGAAACATCATCTGACCTCACCCAAGAGTTATCCTCGGGTCCGAAACTTTTCCAGGCCACAAGATACTGCAAACTACCTCTATACCGTCTAGAGTCAAGGATGCGAGAAATTTCATATTCCCCGTCCTCCACCACCGGAGGAACAGAGGCAGAGGCGTCACCATCCGACACAACAGCTTTTTTTAACAGAGAGACATGAAAGACCGGATTAATTCTCCAGGAGGTAGGAACCTCCAACCTAACAGCAGATTGGTTGACAACCTGAAGCACCTTAAAGGGCCCTACAAACTTGGGACCCAATTTCTTAGAAGGAATCCTCAACCGCAGATTCCTAGAGGACAACCAAACCATGTCACCAACAGCGAACAAAACCTCCTGTCGTTTCCTATCAAAGTAGTCTTTAGATTTTCTGTTGGCCTCCTGAAGATTACCACGCACATCCGTCCAAACTCTTTCCAAATCACCGGAAAAATTCTCCTCCTCAGGCACGGCAGATCCCAACTTGGAGAACGACCCAAACGACGGATGTCTCCCAGAACAACAAAAAAAAGGCGAACAACCAGCAGAAGAAGATGTATGATTGTTCAGAGCAAATTCGGCAAGTGGCAGAAACTCAGACCACCCCTCTTGATTGTCTGCCACAAAACAACGCAAGAACTGCTCAACATCCTGGTTTTTCCTTTCTGTCTGGCCATTAGATTCAGGATGATATCCGGACGAAAACGACAAATGAATTCCCAACCTGTCACAAAAGGCACGCCAAAAACGAGCCACGAACTGAGGACCCCTATCAGAAACAATGTCAGTAGGAACGCCATGAAGTCTGACAATTTCCTTGACAAAGGCCTTAGCGAGAGTTTTAGCGCAGGGCAGTTTGACGAAGGGAACCAAGTGACACATCTTGCTAAAACGGTCCACGACCACCCAGATGACAGTAAAACCCTCAGAGGGGGGAAGGTCAGTTATAAAGTCCATAGCCAAATGTGTCCAAGGAGCACTGGGGACCTCCAAAGGACAAAGCAACCCCGCAGCAGGAGTATGTGAGGACTTAGATCTAGCACATATAGTACATTGGCGCACCCACTTAATGACTTCCTTCTGCCATCCAGGCCACCAAAAACTGCGACCCACCAGTCTCTTGGTCTCAGAGATTCCGGGATGACCTGCCAACCGAGATTCGTGACACTCAACAAACAAATCTCTCCTAAAGGTCTCAGGCACAAACAACCTCCCATGAGGAGTGTTAGATGGGGCATTCTCCTGAGCTTTAAGAATCTCATCTTCCAAAACGGAGTCTAAAGCAGCTATCACAACACCTTCTTGTAAAATGTTTTCCTCTTTCTCAGCACCGACTATGGGAGAAAAACTGCGAGACAAGGCATCCGCCTTAACATTCTTAGTACCAGGGATGTAAGTAACGGAGAAATTAAACCGCGAGAAAAACAGTGCCCACCTAGCCTGACGGGCATTCAGGCGCTTGGCAGCGTCAAGATATATCAGATTTTTATGATCCGTAAGAACCTGAACGGGAAATTCCGCACCTTCCAAGAAGTGGCGCCAGTGTTCAAATGCGAGTTTAATAGCCAATAATTCCCGATTACCAATATCGTAATTCAATTCAGTCTCCGAAAATTTTTTTGAAAAAAATGCACAGGGATGTAATCCATCCCCGTTATCCTGAGACAATACTGCGCCAACCCCCACAGAGGAAGCATCAACCTCAACCAAAAACGGCCTAGTAACATCAGGCTGCATAAGGATGGGAGCAGAGGTGAACCTCTCCTTGAGATACACAAAAGCTTCAATGGCCTCAGAAGACCACTGAACCGCATCAGCACCTTTCCTGGTGAGATCAGTCAGAGGTTTGACAATACTAGAAAAATTTTTTATGAATTTTCTATAGTAATTGGCGAAACCCAAAAACCTCTGTATTGATTTCAAACCAATAGGCCTAGGCCATTCCTGCACAGCCTGAACCTTAACCGGATCCATCTCAAAACCTTTGCTGGAGATAATGTAGCCCAAAAAACTAATTCTCTGTACAGCGAACTCACATTTCTCCAGCTTAGCAAAAAGCGAATTGTCCATTAATAACTGTAATACCTCACGCACGCTCCGCCAATGAGACTCCAGATCTGGCGAATAAATCAAAATGTCATCCAAATACACAACCACATTTTTACCGATCAAAGGTCTAAGGATGTCATTAATCAGATTCTGAAAAAATGCAGGAGCATTAGTAAGACCAAAAGGCATAACCAGATTCTCAAAATGACCCACAGGAGTGTTAAAAGCAGTCTTCCATTCATCACCCTCCTTCATGCGCAACAGATTGTATGCCCCCTTAAGGTCAATTTTAGAGAACCACTTGGCCCCCAATAACTGGTTAAACAGATCAGGAATCAATGGCAGTGGGTAAGGATTGCGTACCGTAATTTTGTTAATCTCACGAAAATCCAGACAAGGACGTAAACCGCCGTCCTTTTTTTTTACAAAAAAAAATCCAACCGCCACAGGAGACTTAGAGGGCCTAATGTGACCGGCGGCCAAACTTGTCTGTATGTATTCCTCCAAAGCCTTCCTCTCAGGAATAGTAAGGTTAAATAAACGACTTTTAGGAAGAGTCGCTCCAGGGACAAATTCAATAGAACAATCATAGTCTCTATGGGGAGGCAAAACCTGCGATTCTTTCTCAGAAAAAACTCTCCAAAAATCCTGAATAGGAACAGGCAATTCTCCCCTATCCAAAGCTGCAATACGCCCGTTACAACACTTGTCATAACATTTATGGCTCCAGGATTTAATTTCACTGGTAGACCAATCCAGTACAGGATTGTGAAATTTTAACCAGGGCAAACCCAATATTACTGGAGAAGGCAAGTTATTCAACACTACCAAATCCAATTTCTCATGGTGAACACCATTAATAGTGAGAGGAAATTCACTGACCTTGAGAGTAATATTCTTCAAAGGGGAGCCATCCACAGAAACCACAGCAATGGGGGATGATAAAGGTTCAGGTTTTAAATTGAGTTTTTCCACGAATCCCCCATCAATAACATTCAGTGTAGACCCGCAATCAACAAACACCCGAAATTCCATTAATTTTTCCTGAGCAATCGTGGAAGCAGCTAAAAATATACCCTTGGAATTTAAACAGGCAATACGGGCGTGACTGACCATTTTTTTTTCTTTCTTCATACGAAGCTCACAGCCTTTAATCAAATGACCAGATTTCCCGCAATAGAAACACAAGCCTTCTGAAAAACGACGGTGTTTTTCTTGAGAGCGAGGTGCCACCGATCCAATCTCCATCGGTTCACCACTGTTAGTACACACATTATCATAACCAGAAACTGACATAGCAGAGGATTTGCTCTCATTAACCCTAGCACGCAGTCTTCTGTCCACCCGTATAGCTAATTGCATAGCCTGTTGCAAATCCTCAGGTGTAGGATAAGCAATTAGCAGGTCTTTAACCTTTTCACTGAGCCCAGCAAGAAATAGACTTTTCAGAGCAGAATCGTTCCACCCTGTTTGAGTGGACCAACGACGAAAATGTGTACAATATTTTTCCATATTACCTGATCCTTGTTTTAAACGTCTCAACTCAGTCTCAGCTGATGCCACACGGTCAGGATCATCATATAATAGTTCTAAAGCAGAAAAAAAACTATCCACTGATCTGAAGCATGTATCACTAGGTTGCAAAGAAAAGGCCCACTCCTGAGGCTCTTTGCGCAAAAGTGACATTATGAACCCTACGCGCTGGGATTCATCCCCAGAGGACTTGGGTCTCAAACGAAAATACAATAAGCAAGCATTTTTAAAAGAAAAAAATTCTCGATGTTCACCAAAAAATAAATCCGGCAAACATACCTTAGGCTCCAAGAAATATGCTCCAGGACAGTTACTCACGTGCTGACGGAGCTCGGCCACTTCCAGAGAGAGTCCCTGCAGGTGTTTAGCCAAATCCTGAACCGACACCATGATGGAACAAAAAAAAATCTTTCCTTAGAGAATTTACAGGCTGGACTTACTGTTATGTTCTGCTACCAAAGCTAAGGAAAGAGAGGAGATCTGTCCCTACTATAAGACTCAGCTGAATCCCTACGATGTAACAGGGAACCTGATCCTGCGATCAGACCTGCTAAAGTCCTAATCTAGTCTGTACGGAGACCTATAGATTTGGGGAGGGAATCCCTACAAGTACTAAGGACTGGGAGGAATATGGGACACCTCCTAACAGAAATAGTAGCAGACAGACGAACAAACAAAATAGATAGAACCTAGAGGTCCGTAGACCAAGCAAACTAACAGAGTTAGATACAGAGCACAGGCTAGCTAGAAAGTAGATATACAATGAAGTCCAGCAAAGCCAGAAGGGCGGAGCAGGATTAAATAGGCCAACAAGGTCATGTGACCAGCAAAGGAAAAAAAACCTAACAGCAAGGTTCTAACAGGTAGATGCAGATAAAAATTATTTTTAATTTGCAACCTGATGGAGGTCAGTATAGATGGACTAATAGAGAAAGTCCCACACACTGCTAGAAGGCCAAATATTTTTCAGAGCTAGATGCAGATAAAAATTATATTCAATTTGCAACCTGATGGAGGTCAGTATAGATGGACTAATAGAACAAGTCCCACACACAGCTAGAAGCCCAAATATTTTTTCAGAGGTACTCTAGATGCAGATAAAAATTATTTTTAATTTGCAACCTGATGGAGGTCAGTATAGATGGACTAATACAACAAGTCCCACACACAGCTAGAAGCCCAATATTTTTTCAGAGCTAGATGCAGACAAAAAATTATTTTGAATTTGCAACCTGATGGAGGTCAGTATAGATGGACTAATAGAGAAAGTCCCACACACTGCTAGAAGGCCAAATATTTTTTCAGAGCTAGATGCAGAAAAAAATTATATTCAGTTTGCAACCTGATGGAGGTCAGTATAGATGGACTAATAGAGAAAGTCCCACACACTGCTAGAAGGCCACATATTTTTTCAGAGGTAGATGCAGAAAAAAATATATTCAGTTTGCAACCTGATGGAGGTCTGTATAGATGAATTAATAGAACAAGTCCCACACACAGCTAGAAGCCCAATATTTTTTCAGAGGTAGATGCAGAAAAAAATATATTCAGTTTGCAACCTGATGGAGGTCAGTATAGATGGACTAATACAACAAGTCCCACACACAGCTAGAAGCCCAATATTTTTTCAGAGGTAGATGCAGAAAAAAATATATTCAGTTTGCAAAATGATGGAGGTCTGTATAGATGGATTAATAGAACAAGTCCCACACACAGCTAGAAGCCCAAATATTTTTTCAGAGGTAGATGCAGATAAAAATTATTTTTAATTTGCAACCTGATGGAGGTCAGTATAGATGGACTAATAGAGAAAGTCCCACACACTGCTAGAAGGCCAAATATTTTTTCAGAGCTAGATGCAGATAAAAATTATATTCAATTTGCAACCTGATGGAGGTCAGTATAGATGGACTAATAGAACAAGTCCCACACACAGCTAGAAGCCCAAATATTTTTTCAGAGGAACTGTAGATGCAGATAAAAATTATTTTTAATTTTCAACCTGATGGAGGTCAGTATAGATGGACTAATACAACAAGTCCCACACACAGCTAGAAGCCCAATATTTTTTCAGAGGTAGATGCAGAAAAAAATATATTCAGTTTGCAACCTGATGGAGGTCTGTATAGATGGATTAATAGAACAAGTCCCACACACAGCTAGAAGCCCAATATTTTTTCAGAGGTAGATGCAGAAAAAAATATATTCAGTTTGCAACCTGATGGAGGTCTGTATAGATGGATTAATAGAACAAGTCCCACACACAGCTAGAAGCCCAATATTTTTTCAGAGGTAGATGCAGAAAAAAATATATTCAGTTTGCAACCTGATGGAGGTCTGTATAGATGGATTAATAGAACAAGTCCCACACACAGCTAGAAGCCCAATATTTTTTCAGAGGTAGATGCAGAAAAAAATATATTCAGTTTGCAACCTGATGGAGGTCTGTATAGATGGATTAATAGAACAAGTCCCACACACAGCTAGAAGCCCAATATTTTTTCAGAGGTAGATGCAGAAAAAAATATATTCAGTTTGCAACCTGATGGAGGTCAGTATAGATGGACAAATACAACAAGTCCCACACACAGCTATAAGCCCAATATTTTTTCAGAGGTAGATGCAGAAAAAAACATATTCAGTTTGCAACCTGATGGAGGTCTGTATAGATGGATTAATAGAACAAGTCCCACACACAGCTAGAAGCCCAAATATTTTTTCAGAGGTAGATGCAGATAAAAATTATTTTTAATTTGCAACCTGATGGAGGTCAGTATAGATGGACTAATAGAGAAAGTCCCACACACTGCTAGAAGGCCAAATATTTTTCAGAGCTAGATGCAGATAAAAATTATATTCAATTTGCAACCTGATGGAGGTCAGTATAGATGGACTAATAGAACAAGTCCCACACACAGCTAGAAGCCCAAATATTTTTTCAGAGGTACTCTAGATGCAGATAAAAATTATTTTTAATTTGCAACCTGATGGAGGTCAGTATAGATGGACTAATACAACAAGTCCCACACACAGCTAGAAGCCCAATATTTTTTCAGAGGTAGATGCAGAAAAAAATATATTCAGTTTGCAACCTGATGGAGGTCAGTATAGATGGACAAATACAACAAGTCCCACACACAGCTATAAGCCCAATATTTTTTCAGAGGTAGATGCAGAAAAAAACATATTCAGTTTGCAACCTGATGGAGGTCTGTATAGATGGATTAATAGAACAAGTCCCACACACAGCTAGAAGCCCAAATATTTTTTCAGAGGTAGATGCAGATAAAAATTATTTTTAATTTGCAGCCTGATGGAGGTCAGTATAGATGGACTAATAGAGAAAGTCCCACACACTGCTAGAAGGCCAAATATTTTTCAGAGCTAGATGCAGATAAAAATTATATTCAATTTGCAACCTGATGGAGGTCAGTATAGATGGACTAATAGAACAAGTCCCACACACAGCTAGAAGCCCAAATATTTTTTCAGAGGTACTCTAGATGCAGATAAAAATTATTTTTAATTTGCAACCTGATGGAGGTCAGTATAGATGGACTAATACAACAAGTCCCACACACAGCTAGAAACCCAATATTTTTTCAGAGCTAGATGCAGACAAAAAATTATTTTGAATTTGCAACCTGATGGAGGTCAGTATAGATGGACTAATAGAGAAAGTCCCACACACTGCTAGAAGGCCAAATATTTTTTCAGAGCTAGATGCAGAAAAAAATTATATTCAGTTTGCAACCTGATGGAGGTCAGTATAGATGGACTAATAGAGAAAGTCCCACACACTGCTAGAAGGCCACATATTTTTTCAGAGGTAGATGCAGAAAAAAATATATTCAGTTTGCAACCTGATGGAGGTCTGTATAGATGAATTAATAGAACAAGTCCCACACACAGCTAGAAGCCCAATATTTTTTCAGAGGTAGATGCAGAAAAAAATATATTCAGTTTGCAACCTGATGGAGGTCAGTATAGATGGACTAATACAACAAGTCCCACACACAGCTAGAAGCCCAATATTTTTTCAGAGGTAGATGCAGAAAAAAATATATTCAGTTTGCAAAATGATGGAGGTCTGTATAGATGGATTAATAGAACAAGTCCCACACACAGCTAGAAGCCCAAATATTTTTTCAGAGGTAGATGCAGATAAAAATTATTTTTAATTTGCAACCTGATGGAGGTCAGTATAGATGGACTAATAGAGAAAGTCCCACACACTGCTAGAAGGCCAAATATTTTTTCAGAGCTAGATGCAGATAAAAATTATATTCAATTTGCAACCTGATGGAGGTCAGTATAGATGGACTAATAGAACAAGTCCCACACACAGCTAGAAGCCCAAATATTTTTTCAGAGGAACTGTAGATGCAGATAAAAATTATTTTTAATTTTCAACCTGATGGAGGTCAGTATAGATGGACTAATACAACAAGTCCCACACACAGCTAGAAGCCCAATATTTTTTCAGAGGTAGATGCAGAAAAAAATATATTCAGTTTGCAACCTGATGGAGGTCTGTATAGATGGATTAATAGAACAAGTCCCACACACAGCTAGAAGCCCAATATTTTTTCAGAGGTAGACGCAGAAAAAAATATATTCAGTTTGCAACCTGATGGAGGTCAGTATAGATGGACTAATACAACAAGTCCCACACACAGCTAGAAGCCCAATATTTTTTCAGAGCTAGATGCAGAAAAAAATTATATTCAATTTGCAACCTGATGGAGGTCAGTATAGATGGACTAATAGAATGATGCTATGCCCAAAAGATTTTACTTCACTAGGTGCAGTAAAAAAATTGGTATTCTATACACAGGTGGTATATCTTGCAACACAGATAGGCTACTCCACTGACTAACACACTCTGCAATAGGTCAAAAAGGATTAGCTTTGCTAGATTCAGCCAAATGCTGTGAAAAAAACTTGCACAGCACTGGCACAGACCTGCCTGGCAAAAACTGATAGGAACTGATGTAACCTAGTCCTGAAAAGGATTCCAATTACAATTAGTCTTTACTCCCACAACCTATCTATTTAAGAGCACAGACCTGCCTGATAAAAGTCATAGGAAATGCTGTAACCCAGTCCTTAAAAGGACTGCAATCACAACTATTCCGTACTCCCAAGCTATCTGTAGATTTGTGCGAAAATTGGCTTGAAATTAACAAGGTATAGCGCACACAGCAACAGCGGTGCCGTCTAACACGCAGCTGCAGCAGTGAGAAAATGGTGGCGACGGGGAAAATGGCTTGGTCTTATAGGGCAAGGACATGTGACATACACTGCCAATGACACATGCCCTTGCTTGTGTGAAAAAAAGCACTTCGCTCCGTGTGTGCGCTGCTGATAGGCTGACAGATTGCACCTCCCCACTGTAAATGCGGGAAAGAGAAAAAAAAAATGGAGATCTTCATTGTTCCTGCAGAGATCCATCTCCTGCCCCTCCCCCCACCCCGCTGTACACTCAAACTGCGTATTAACATTAATTTTCATCATTACTGAGAAAAAATCCAGTTATGATTTTGGTGCACGAACAGTTATCGAACATAACCTCGAACAGCCGAATTTTTCTCAAATTGTTCGTGTTCGCCGAACGGCTCGAACACCGCCCAAAACAGCTCGAATTTGAGATTTGCGAACAGTTCGAGTAGAACAACGCTCATCTCTAGTAGGTAACTATTTTTAACAGCGAACTGGTGTCAATACGTTTGCTAACACACTGCAACAAAATTTCAACGGAGGCCAGAAATGGCAGAATTTTCAGCACACTTATATGTGATCCATGTGACGGACAGATCACAGTTTTAAATAGTTGGCTTGTAGGTAACTATTTTTAACTGCGACCTCGTGTCAATAACTTCGCTGACACACTGCAGCAAAATTTCAATTTAGGCCAAACGGAAGGACAAACCACAGTTTTAAATAGATAGATTTTTAGCGATGTAATATGGAAAGGATCTGGCTGTATTCTGCAGTGCCAACAAGCAAGAAAGACTTGTTCTCAGGATTGCTTTTTAAGCAGATAATAAGGATTAAGATCCCAAAAAAATATTTCTGGCCCATGATACCTGGGGCTATTTCTAGAAATATCTGTAAAAGCACCAGCAGACAGAACTAGAATGGACCCTCTTGCTATATGCACTGCAGTCTGCCACATACAATGCCTGCCAGCCTAGCACTGATATCTATGCAGCTGAATTAGTCCTCAGAAGGACTGTTAGTTGAGATGGATTTGTGTCTCTAATATAGTTTGGTACACCTACACTAACTAGAAAAAAGCAAATCTCTCCCTAGCTCAGCAGCACCTCTCCCTACACTGCCTGATACGGAGTAGACTGTGACGAGAATGGCATGGCACCAAACATGCAGGGAGGGGAACCGAGCCTCGGCCAAGTAACCCTGGAAATACTCAGCGAGCGCCAAGCATCTTGAGCAGTGAGATGCTCGGGCAAGCACCAAGCAGTAGCGAGCATGCTCACTCATCACTACTAGTAAGTTTGTATAAATCAATAGAAACAATTCTAATGGTGGCAAAAGTTTTTATATACCTTTTAAAATGACAGTGCTGAATATCTTCCCCAATACTCTAATGAAGGTTGTGACTACATAAAGTGACAGTGCAATTGACAGTGAACTAACAATGTATCTACTATTTCACATTATAGAAAAATCATATTTCAGAATATAAGGAACGGGACAGAGAGGCAACATTATTAATTGCCATTAATATGTGTTCAAACGCAAACAAATAAAAATAAAATATACACTAAAAAGATGATCACCACACAATGTCACCTTTTCTCTCAGTTTGTGACCAAGTGAAAAAGCGTCCTATGCAAATAGTGTATACAGTGTATTGAAGTATCAAGGTGATACTGATACAACCCTACCTGGATATATAACAGTGCAATTAAGCATATATAAAAAGCATATACCAATACATATAAATTCACAGATACACTTGCGTCTCACTCAATTAGAATATCACCAAAAAGTTAATTTATTTCAGTTCTTCAATACTAAAAGTGAAACTCATATATAATATAGAGTCATTACAAACAGAGTGATCTATTTCAAGTGTTTATTCCTGTTAATGTTGATGATTATGGATTACAGCCAATGAAAACACAAAAGTCATTATCTCAGCAAATTAGAATACTTTATAACAAGAGCTTCAAAAATATTTTTAAAATCCAAAACGTTGACCTACAGAAATGTATGTTCAGTAAATGCACTCAATACTTGGCCTGGGCTACTTTTGAATCAATTATTGCATCAATGTGGCGTGGCATGGGGGCAATCAGCCTGTGGCACTGCTGAGGGGTTATGGAAGCCCAGGTTGCTTTAATAGCAGCCTTCAGATCATTTGCATTGTTGGGTCTGGTGTCTCTCATCTTCCTCTTGACAATACCACATAGATTCTCTATGGGGTTAAGGTCAGGCGAGTTTGCTGGTCAATCAAGCACAGTGATACTGTTGTTTTTAAACCAGGTATTGGTAGTTTTGGCAGTGTGGACAGGTGCCAAGTCCTGCTGGAGAAAGAAACTTCCATCTCCAAATGCTTGTCAGCAGAGGGAAGCATGAAGTGCTCTAAAAATTTCCTGGTAGACGGCTGTACTGACTTTGGTCTTGACAAAACACAATGGACCTACACCAGCAGATGACATGGCTCTCCAAACCATCACTGATTGTAGAAACTTCACACTAGACCTCAAGCAGCTTGCATTGTGTGCCTCTCCACTCTTCCTCCAGACTCTGGGACCTTGATTTCTAAATGAAAATTGGAACTCTGGGACCTTGTGGAGTATGTCAATTACTGCCTTCTGGACATCTGTAAAGTCAGCAGTCTTCTTCATGATTGTGACGCCTACTGAAACAGACTAAGGGACCTTTTTAAATGCTTAGGAAGCCTTTGCAGGTGTTTTTTGTTCATTATTGTGATTTACTGAGATATTGACTTATGTGTTTTCATTGGCTGTAAGTCATAATCATTAACATTAACAGAAATAAACACTTGAAATAGATCACTCTGTTTATAATGACTCTGTATAATATATGAGTTTCACTTTTTGTATTGAAGAACTGAAATAAATTAACTTTTTGATGATATTCTAATTTAGTGAGATGCACCTGTATATTAATGCAGCCAGCAGAAACTGGTTCCATATAAAAGAAACAAGTAACACGAATGGCAACCAGTTCAGAGCCCCACATAGCCACATAAAGTATCCTTTTGCTAGTAAGGGTCAAGTCTGTGTGTTAATTGAGGGAGGAGAAGAAGGACTGAATGTATCTTTAAAGTACATACATCCTCATTTACAACATACCCTAGTGCTGACATCTTTGTTTATTTACCTATGAATTTTACATGTATACTGACTGTGAAGATCCAAGGTTCTGGGTTGTAAGTAATCACCTAGGCAAGTTAACAAAGCAACAATATTTTATTAATCACATCCATGGTAATACATAAAATCCAGGAAAATGGCCAAAATCTATTTCTCTCAGTCCTCAAGATACCAACCTGGGATCAGTAGTTCCACTGACTTTATATCAGGACATACTCGCTGTCTCCCAAATTTTGGTTGGCCCACAAATTTCATATCTCCAGCCAGCATAGTCTGTAGCCCTAATCCTCCAGACGAAATATAAAGCAATGGTATCCAGTAGCAACAGTCTTTTAAGAAAGTTTAAATCCAACCAACATATCCACAACTGTAGCACGTTTATCCAGCTTTGTCGGCAACTAGTCTCCAACACTTCATAAGCCATCCATCCATTGGATCCACAGCCATAGATCCTCTCCCTTCGGTGTCCTTCCACCAACTCCGCACTAAACATGTGTCCTTTTTCCCTCCCTGGTCTCAGCCCCCTCCAAGGTCAGAAGTGATGACACCCTCCCCCTTAAGCATTTACCTTTAGCTGAAACACAATGAATATTCCAGGAGCCTTCACCTGAGGCTACATGTAAGACCCCCTGTGGTGAAGACTATTTGTGTCTATAATCAACACTCACACAATGGGCTTATTCCCTGCTTGAACAATGGTTAGGTCCTCCTGAGCTACTGATAAGATTAGTGGAATGCTGGGCACTTTACAAGTAAAATTAATGTACATAAATTGACAAGAAAGCAGAACATTAATAAAACACAGCCAGCAAATCTTTAATACACAATAATAATATTGACAAAAATGGGTGATCCATGTTAGAAAGTCTTTAGTTAAGTGGCCAGCTCCTCACACTGGCTTTTATGGTTTATGAGGTAGGGTATATTTAGTAGGGATGTTATTGACTATTTGAGCACTAGCACTTTATGCTTTTTCAGCTTCCTATTTACTCTTCCAACCCCAATATCTACTAGGGGATAGCATGTCCTTTGTAGCTGAGTCTGGCTATTGACTTTTTCTGTATTCCTGTATATTTATTTGTATTCCTATTTTCTTATATATTTAAAAAATGTTATTTTTAATGGACTATCTACTCTATGTCTATGTTTCTTGAATATGTATTCCTCAGACAATGAAGTAATAGCTAAAGTTTGGAGGATTGCTTAACATTTGATATCACCCACTTTGCCAAATTTTTTCAAAAAATATATTCGCTTCGAAGCACAGCAATGAAGCGCCTCTAACTGCCTGAAAAATATCTATATAACACTCTGAGATCTCCTAGGACTGTAATGAATCGCTTTTACCTCTTTAATGCAAACTCAGCCTCATTAATGCCAAATGACCTCAATCTACAGCGTTATGCTAGAGAAAGCCAGATAGTAACAAACAGCAATATTCGTGTAGCATATACAAGTGTAATATTGGACTATTACAGCAATGAGTAGAAAAAAATCTACAAATTAATTATAACAAGCCCATTTTGTGAGCAAACAGTTGTGTGTAAATTTCTGAAAGGGGACGCCTGCCTGGCCACACCTGTTGTAATTAGCCTGCTCTAAAAAAATCAACTCAAAGTTGATCCTCCTTGGATTGAACTGCTCATTATCTACACTGTGTGTCATGCACAATTATTAGGCAATTTGTGTTTTTGATGATTCATTTTATTATTGAACAAATACAGTGCTGTCGGTCAATCCAATGTAAGGTTAATAAATCTAAAACTTGAATATTTAAGAAAGTAAAGTGAGATTTTGTCTTTCTTATCAGAATATCTATGTGTTTATAATTATTGGGCAACTACTAGTATGCAGAAATATTATACAACTAAATGAAAAATGTAAACGTTCCCATCTCAATTGTTTTTTTTTTCATTTGTAAAATTGAGAATAATAAGTATAACCAAACAACTAGAAATGTAAAAAAATACATTTCTGACATTTGAAAAAAAATACCAGTGAACCTTCTTTTCCATAACAGTCATAAGCTTTCCATCAATGGGGTCTGTCAGTTTCTTAATACACTATCAACTTTTTGGGCAACACCAACCAACACTGTTCAGAAAGATGTACTGTCTTGCTTTACCATAAATCTCCCATTTAAGAAGGATCCACATATTCTCAATAGGGATTAGGTCAGGTGAGGAAGGCGCCATGTCATTATTCTTTCATCTGTATTGCCTTTACTGGCTACCCAGGCAGTGGAGTACTTTGATGCGTGCGACGGATCATTGCCTGGCATAAAAATCATGGTTTTCTTGAATTTTCCCTGTACTAATGCTTAAAGAAAGTGTCTCCTAAAATCTTGTTGTAGGTTTGGGAGTTTATTTTCCGTCCAACTTCAACCCCAAAAGTTCCAAATAGTGAATATTTAAGAATATCAATCCATAGCAGCACCCCACCTCCATCTTTCTGGCGTCTGAGTCAAAGTATTTATTTGTGTCCATTACTAATCCAGCCATGGGTCCATGCATCCAGACTGTCAATAATCACTTTTATCTCATCAGTAGAGATGAGCGGTGTCGACTTGAACTGTTCACCAATCTCAAATTCGAGCTGTTTTTGGCGGTGTTCGAGCCGTTCGGCGAACACGAACAATTTGAAAAAAATTCGGCTATTCGAGGCTATGTTCGATAACTGTTCGTGCACCAAAATCATAACTGGATTTTTTCTCAGTAATGATGAAAATTAATGTTAATACGCAGTTTGAGTGTACATCGGGGCAGTGGGAGAAGCAGGGGATGGATCTCTGCAGGAATAATGAAGAGCTCCATTTTTTTTTTCTCTTTTCCACATTTACAGTGGGGAGGTGCAATCTGTCAGCCTATCAGCAGCGCACACATGGAGCGAAGTGCTTTTTTTCACACAAGCAAGGGCATGTGTCATTGGCAGTGTATATCACATGTCCTTGCCCTATAAGACCCAGCCATTTTCCCCGTCGCCACCATTTTCTCACTGCTGCAGCTGTGTGTTAGACGGCACTGTTACTGTGTGCGCTATACCTTGTTAATTTCAAGCCAATTTTCGCACAAATCTGCAGATAGCTTGGGAGTAGGAAATAGTTGTGATTGCAGTCCTTTTAAGTACTAGGTTACAGCATTTCCTACGACTTTTATCAGGCAGGTCTGTGCTCTTAAATAGATAGGTTGGGAGTAAAGACTAATTGTAATTGCAGTCCTTTTCAGGACTAAGTTAGATCAGTTCCTATCAGTTTTTGCCAGGCAAATCTGTGCCAGTGCTGTGCAAGTTTTTTTCACAGCATTTGGCTAAATCTAGCAAAGCTAATCCTTTTTGGCCTATTGCAGAGTGTGTTAGTCAGTGGAGTAGCCTATCTGTGTTGCAAGCTACACCACCTGTGTATAGAATACCAATTTTTTTACTGCACCTAGTGAAGTAAAACCTTTTGGGCATAGCATCATTCTATTAGTCCATCTATACTGACCTCCATAATGTTGCAAATTGAATATAATTTTTTTCTGCATCTAGCTCTGAAAAAATATTTGGCCTTCTAGCAGTGTGTGGGACTTGTTCTAATAGTCCATCTATACTGACCTCCATCACGTTGCAAATTGAATATAATTTTTTTCTGCATCTAGCTCTGAAAAAATATTTGGGCTTCTAGCTGTGTGTGGGACTTGTTCTATTAGTCCATCTATACTGACCTCAATCAGGTTGCAAACTGAATATAATTTTTCCTGCATCTACCTCTGAAAACATATTTGGGCTTCTAGCAGTGTGTGGGACTTGTTCTATTAGTCCATCTATACTGACCTCCATCTGGTTGCAAATTGAATATAATATTTTTCTGCAGCTAGCTCTGAAAAAATATTTGGCCTTCTAGCTGTGTGTGGGACTTGTTCTATTAGTCCATCTATACTGACTTCCATCAGGTTGCAAATTGAATATAATATTTTTCGGCATCTAGCTTTGAAAAAATATTTGGCCTTCTAGCAGTGTGTGGGACTTGTTCTATTAGTCTATCTATACTGACCTCCATCAGGTTGCAAATTGAATATAATTTTTTTCTGCATCTACCTCTGAAAAAATATTTGGCCTTCTAGCAGTGTGTGGGACTTGTTCTATTAATCCATCTATACTGACCTCCATCAGGTTGCAAATTGAATATAATTTTTTTCTGCATCTACCTCTGAAAAAATATTTGGGCTTCTAGCTGTGTGTGGGACTTGTTCTATTAGTCCATCTATACTGACCTCCATCAGGTTGCAAATTGAATATAATATTTTTCTGCATCTAGCTCTGAAAAAATATTTGGCCTTCTAGCAGTGTATGGGACTTGTTCTAATAGTCCATCTATACTGACCTCCATCAGGTTGCAAATTGAATATAATATTTTTGTGCATCTAGCTCTGAAAAAATATTTGGGCTTCCAGCAGTGTGTGGGACTTGTTCTCTTAGTCCATCTATACTGACCTCCATCAGGTTGCAAATTGAATATAATATTTTTCTGCATCTAGCTCTGAAAAAATATTTGGCCTTCTAGCAGTGTGTGGGACTTGTTCTATTAGTCCATCTATACTGACCTCCATCAGGTTGCAAATTGAATATAATATTTTTCTGCATCTAGCTCTGAAAAAATATTTGGCCTTCTAGCAGTGTGTGGGACTTGTTCTAATAGTACATCTATACTGACCTCCATCAGGTTGCAAATTGAATATAATATTTTTCGGCATCTAGCTTTGAAAAAATATTTGGCCTTCTAGCAGTGTGTGAGACTTGTTCTATTAGTCCATCTATACTGACCTCCATCAGGTTGCAAATTGAATATAATTTTTTTCTGCATCTACCTCTGAAAAAATATTTGGGCTTCTAGCAGTGTGTGGGACTTGTTCTATTAGTCCATCTATACTGACCTCCATCAGGTTGCAAATTGAATATAATTTTTTTTGCATCTACCTCTGAAAAAATATTTCGGCTTCTAGCTGTGTGTGGGACTTGTTCTATTAATCCATCTATACTGACCTCCATCAGGTTGCAAATTGAATATAATTTTTTTCTGCATCTAGCTCTGAAAAAATATTTGGCCTTCTAGCAGTGTGTGGGACGTGTTCTATTAGTCCATCTATACTGACCTCCATCAGGTTGCAAATTGAATATAATTTTTTTCTGCATCTACCTCTGAAAAAATATTTGGGCTACTAGCTGTGTGTGGGACTTGTTATATTAGTCCATCTATACTGACCTCCATCAGGTTGCAAACTGAATATAATTTTTTTCTGCATCTACCTCTGAAAAAATATTTGGGCTTCTAGCTGTGTGTGGGACTTGTTCTATTAGTCCATCTATACTGACCTCCATCAGGTTGCAAATTGAATATAATATTTTTCTGCATCTAGCTCTGAAAAAATATTTGGCCTTCGCACAGTGTGTGGTACTTGTTCTATTAGTCCATCTATACTGACCTCCATCAGGTTGCAAATTGAATAAAATATTTTTCTGCATCTAGCTCTGAAAAAATATTTGGGCTTCTAGCTGTGTGTGGGACTTGTTCTATTAGTCCATCTATACTGACCTCCATCAGGTTGCAAATTGAATATAATTTTTTTCTGCATCTATCTCTGAAAAAATAATTGGCCTTCTAGCAGTGTGTGGGAATTGTTCTATTAGTCCATCTATACTGACCTCCATCAGGTTGCAAATTGAATATAATATTTTTCTGCATCTAGCTCTGAAAAAATATTTGGCCTTCTAGCAGTGAGAGGGACTTGTTCTAATAGTCCATCTATACTGACCTCCATCACGTTGCAAATTGAATATAATTTTTTTCTTCAACTAGCTCTGAAAAAATATTTGCGCTTCTAGCTGTGTGTGGGACTTGTTCTATTAGTACATCTATACTGACCTCCATCAGGTTGCAAACTGAATATAATTTTTTTCTGCATCTACCTCTGAAAAAATATTTGGGCTTCTAGCAGTGTGTGGGACTTGTTCTATTAGTCCATCTATACTGACCTCCATCTGGTTGCAAATTGAATATAATATTTTTCAGCAGCTAGCTCTGAAAAAATATTTGGCCTTCTAGCTATGTGTGGGACTTGTTCTATTAGTCCATCTATACTGACCTCCATCAGGTTGCAAATTGAATATAATATTTTTCTGCATCTAGCTCTGAAAAAATATTTGGCCTTCTAGCAGTGTGTGGGACTTGTTCTATTAATCCATCTATACTGACCTCCATCAGGTTGCAAATTGAATATAATTTTTTTCTGCATCTACCTCTGAAAAAATATTTGGGCTTCTAGCTGTGTGTGGGAATTGTTCTATTAGTCCATCTATACTGACCTCCATCAGGTTGCAAATTGAATATAATATTTTTCTGCATCTAGCTCTGAAAAAATATTTGGCCTTCTAGCAGTGTATGGGACTTGTTCTAATAGTCCATCTATACTGACCTCCATCAGGTTGCAAATTGAATATAATATTTTTCTGCATCTAGCTCTGAAAAAATATTTGGGCTTCCAGCAGTGTGTGGGACTTGTTCTCTTAGTCCATCTATACTGACCTCCATCAGGTTGCAAATTGAATATAATATTTTTCTGCATCTAGCTCTGAAAAAATATTTGGCCTTCTAGCAGTGTGTGGGACTTGTTCTATTAGTCCATCTATACTGACCTCCATCAGGTTGCAAATTGAATATAATATTTTTCTGCATCTAGCTCTGAAAAAATATTTGGCCTTCTAGCTGTGTGTGGGTCTTGTTCTAATAGTACATCTATACTGACCTCCATCACGTTGCAAATTGAATATAATTTTTTTCTGCATCTAGCTCTGAAAAAATATTTGGGCTTCTAGCAGTGTGTGGGACTTGTTCTATTAGTCCATCTATACTGACCTCCATCAGGTTGCAAATTGAATATAATTTTTTTCTGCATCTACCTCTGAAAAAATATTTGGGCTTCTAGCTGTGTGTGGGACTTGTTCTATTAGTCCATCTATGCTGACCTCCATCAGGTTGCAAATTGAATATAATATTTTTCTGCATCTAGCTCTGAAAAAATATTTGGCCTTCTAGCAGTGTATGGGACTTGTTCTAATAGTCCATCTATACTGACCTCCATCAGGTTGAAAATTGAATATAATATTTTTCTGCATCTAGCTCTGAAAAAATATTTGGGCTTCCAGCAGTGTGTGGGACTTGTTCTCTTAGTCCATCTATACTGACCTCCATCAGGTTGCAAATTGAATATAATATTTTTCTGCATCTAGCTCTGAAAAAATATTTGGCCTTCTAGCAGTGTGTGGGACTTGTTCTATTAGTCCATCTATACTGACCTCCATCAGGTTGCAAATTGAATATAATATTTTTCTGCATCTAGCTCTGAAAAAATATTTGGCCTTCTAGCAGTGTGTGGGACTTGTTCTAATAGTACATCTATACTGACCTCCATCACGTTGCAAATTGAATATAATTTTTTTCTGCATCTAGCTCTGAAAAAATATTTGGGCTTCTAGCTGTGTGTGGGACTTGTTCTATTAGTCCATCTATACTGACCTCCATCAGGTTGCAAACTGAATATAATTTTTTCTGCATCTACCTCTGAAAAAATATTTGGGCTTCTAGCAGTGTGTGGGACATGTTCTATTAGTCCATCTATACTGACCTCCATCTGGTTGCAAATTGAATATAATATTTTTCTGCAGCTAGCTCTGAAAAAATATTTGGCCTTCTAGCTGTGTGTGGGACTTGTTCTATTAGTCCATCTATACTGACCTCCATCAGGTTGCAAATTGAATATAATATTTTTCGGCATCTAGCTTTGAAAAAATATTTGGCCTTCTAGCAGTGTGTGGGACTTGTTCTATTAGTCCATCTATACTGACCTCCATCAGGTTGCAAATTGAATATAATTTTTTTCTGCATCTACCTCTGAAAAAATATTTGGGCTTCTAGCAGTGTGTGGGACTTGTTCTATTAGTCCATCTATACTGACCTCCATCAGGTTGCAAATTGAATATAATTTTTTTTGCATCTACCTCTGAAAAAATATTTCGGCTTCTAGCTGTGTGTGGGACTTGTTCTATTAGTCCATCTATACTGACCTCCATCAAGTTGCAAATTGAATATAATTTTTTTCTGCATCTAGCTCTGAAAAAATATTTGGCCTTCTAGCAGTGTGTGGGACGTGTTCTATTAGTCCATCTATACTGACCTCCATCAGGTTGCAAATTGAATATAATTTTTTTCTGCATCTACCTCTGAAAAAATATTTGGGCTACTAGCTGTGTGTGGGACTTGTTATATTAGTCCATCTATACTGACCTCCATCAGGTTGCAAACTGAATATAATTTTTTTCTGCATCTACCTCTGAAAAAATATTTGGGCTTCTAGCTGTGTGTGGGACTTGTTCTATTAGTCCATCTACACTTACCTCCATCAGGTTGCAAATTGAATATAATATTTTTCTGCATCTAGCTCTGAAAAAATATTTGGCCTTCGCACAGTGTGTGGTACTTGTTCTATTAGTCCATCTATATTGACCTCCATCAGGTTGCAAATTGAATAAAATATTTTTCTGCATCTAGCTCTGAAAAAATATTTGGGCTTCTAGCTGTGTGTGGGACTTGTTCTATTAGTCCATCTATACTGACCTCCATCAGGTTGCAAATTGAATATAATTTTTTTCTGCATCTATCTCTGAAAAAATAATTGGCCTTCTAGCAGTGTGTGGGACTTGTTCTATTAGTCCATCTATACTGACCTCCATCAGGTTGCAAATTGAATATAATATTTTTCTGCGTCTAGCTCTGAAAAAATATTTGGCCTTCTAGCAGTGAGAGGGACTTGTTCTAATAGTCCATCTATACTGACCTCCATCACGTTGCAAATTGAATATAATTTTTTTCTTCATCTAGCTCTGAAAAAATATTTGCGCTTCTAGCTGTGTGTGGGACTTGTTCTATTAGTACATCTATACTGACCTCCATCAGGTTGCAAACTGAATATAATTTTTTTCTGCATCTAGCTCTGAAAAAATATTTGGGCTACTAGCTGTGTGTGGGACTTGTTATATTAGTCCATCTATACTGACCTCCATCTGGTTGCAAATTGAATATAATATTTTTCAGCAGCTAGCTCTGAAAAAATATTTGGCCTTCTAGCTATGTGTGGGACTTGTTCTATTAGTCCATCTATACTGACCTCCATCAGGTTGCAAATTGAATATAATATTTTTCTGCATCTAGCTCTGAAAAAATATTTGGCCTTCTAGCAGTGTGTGGGACTTGTTCTATTAGTCCATCTATACTGACCTCCATCAGGTTGCAAATTGAATATAATATTTTTCGGCATCTAGCTCTGAAAAAATATTTGGCCTTCTAGTAGTGTGTGGGACTTGTTCTATTAGTCCATCTATACTGACCACCATCAGGTTGCAAATTGAATATAATTTTTTTCTGCATCTATCTCTGAAAAAACATTTGGCCTTCTAGCATAGTGTGGGACTTGTTCTATTAGTCCATCTATACTGACCTCCATCAGGTTGCAAATTGAATATAATTTTTTTCTGCATCTACCTCTGAAAAAATATTTGGGCTTCTAGCTGTGTGTGGGACTTGTTCTATTAGTCCATCTATACTGACCTCCATCAGGTTGCAAATTGAATATAATATTTTTGTGCATCTAGCTCTGAAAAAATATTTGGCCCTCTAGCAGTGTGTGGGACTTGTTCTAATAGTCCATCTATACTGACCTCCATCAGGTTGCAAATTGAATATAATATTTTTGTGCATCTAGCTCTGAAAAAATATTTGGGCTTCTAGTAGTGTGTGGGACTTGTTCTATTAGTCCATCTATACTGACCTCCATCAGGTTGCAAATTGAATATAATATTTTTGTGCATCTAGCTCTGAAAAAATATTTGGGCTTCTAGTAGTGTGTGGGACTTGTTCTATTAGTTCATTTATACTGACCTCCATCAGGTTGCAAATTGAATATAATATTTTTCTGCATCTAGCTCTGAAAAAATATTTGGCCTTCTAGCAGTGTGTGGGACTTGTTCTATTAGTCCATCTATACTGACCTCCATCAGGTTGCAAATTGAATATAATTTTTTTCTGCATCTAGCTCTGAAAAAATATTTGGGCTTCTAGCTGTGTGTGGGAATTGTTCTATTAGTCCATCTATACTGACCTCCATCTGGTTGCAAACTGAATATAATATTTTTCTGCATCTAGCTCTGAAAAAATATTTGGCCTTCTAGCAGTGTGTGGGACTTGTTTTATTAGCCAATCTATACTGACCTCCTTCAGGTTGCAAATTGAATATAATATTTTTCTGCATCTAGCTCTGAAAAAATATTTGGCCTTCTAGCAGTGTGTAGGACTTGTTCTATTAGTCCATCTATACTGACCTCCATCAGGTTGCAAATTGAATATAATTTTTTTCTGCTTCTACCTGTGAAAAAATATTTGGGCTTCTAGCTGTGTGTGGGACTTGTTCTATTAGTCCATCTATACTGACCTCCATCAGGTTGCAAATTGAATATAATATTTTTGTGCATCTAGCTCTGAAAAAATATTTGGCCCTCTAGCAGTGTGTGGGACTTGTTCTAATAGTCCATCTATACTGACCTCCATCAGGTTGCAAATTGAATATAATATTTTTCTGCATCTAGCTCTGAAAAAATATTTGGCCTTCTAGCAGTGTGTGGGACTTGTTCTAATAGTACATCTATACTGACCTCCATCACGTTGCAAATTGAATATAATTTTTTTCTGCATCTAGCTCTGAAAAAATATTTGGGCTTCTAGCAGTGTGTGGGACTTGTTCTATTAGTCCATCTATACTGACCTCCATCAGGTTGCAAATTGAATATAATTTTTTTCTGCATCTACCTCTGAAAAAATATTTGGGCTTCTAGCTGTGTGTGGGACTTGTTCTATTAGTCCATCTATACTGACCTCCATCAGGTTGCAAATTGAATATAATATTTTTCTGCATCTAGCTCTGAAAAAATATTTGGCCATCTAGCAGTGTATGGGACTTGTTCTAATAGTCCATCTATACTGACCTCCATCAGGTTGCAAATTGAATATAATATTTTTCTGCATCTAGCTCTGAAAAAATATTTGGGCTTCCAGCAGTGTGTGGGACTTGTTCTCTTAGTCCATCTATACTGACCTCCATCAGGTTGCAAATTGAATATAATATTTTTCTGCATCTAGCTCTGAAAAAATATTTGGCCTTCTAGCAGTGTGTGGGACTTGTTCTATTAGTCCATCTATACTGACCTCCATCAGGTTGCAAATTGAATATAATATTTTTCTGCATCTAGCTCTGAAAAAATATTTGGCCTTCTAGCAGTGTGTGGGACTTGTTCTAATAGTACATCTATACTGACCTCCATCACGTTGCAAATTGAATATAATTTTTTTCTGCATCTAGCTCTGAAAAAATATTTGGGCTTCTAGCTGTGTGTGGGACTTGTTCTATTAGTCCATCTATACTGACCTCCATCAGGTTGCAAACTGAATATAATTTTTTCTGCATCTACCTCTGAAAAAATATTTGGGCTTCTAGCAGTGTGTGGGACATGTTCTATTAGTCCATCTATACTGACCTCCATCTGGTTGCAAATTGAATATAATATTTTTCTGCAGCTAGCTCTGAAAAAATATTTGGCCTTCTAGCTGTGTGTGGGACTTGTTCTATTAGTCCATCTATACTGACCTCCATCAGGTTGCAAATTGAATATAATATTTTTCGGCATCTAGCTTTGAAAAAATATTTGGCCTTCTAGCAGTGTGTGGGACTTGTTCTATTAGTCCATCTATACTGACCTCCATCAGGTTGCAAATTGAATATAATTTTTTTCTGCATCTACCTCTGAAAAAATATTTGGGCTTCTAGCAGTGTGTGGGACTTGTTCTATTAGTCCATCTATACTGACCTCCATCAGGTTGCAAATTGAATATAATTTTTTTTGCATCTACCTCTGAAAAAATATTTCGGCTTCTAGCTGTGTGTGGGACTTGTTCTATTAGTGCATCTATACTGACCTCCATTAAGTTGCAAATTGAATATAATTTTTTTCTGCATCTAGCTCTGAAAAAATATTTGGCCTTCTAGCAGTGTGTGGGACGTGTTCTATTAGTCCATCTATACTGACCTCCATCAGGTTGCAAATTGAATATAATTTTTTTCTGCATCTACCTCTGAAAAAATATTTGGGCTACTAGGTGTGTGTGGGACTTGTTATATTAGTCCATCTATACTGACCTCCATCAGGTTGCAAACTGAATATAATTTTTTTCTGCATCTACCTCTGAAAAAATATTTGGGCTTCTAGCTGTGTGTGGGACTTGTTCTATTAGTCCATCTATACTTACCTCCATCAGGTTGCAAATTGAATATAATATTTTTCTGCATCTAGCTCTGAAAAAATATTTGGCCTTCGCACAGTGTGTGGTACTTGTTCTATTAGTCCATCTATATTGACCTCCATCAGGTTGCAAATTGAATAAAATATTTTTCTGCATCTAGCTCTGAAAAAATATTTGGGCTTCTAGCTGTGTGTGGGACTTGTTCTATTAGTCCATCTATACTGACCTCCATCAGGTTGCAAATTGAATATAATTTTTTTCTGCATCTATCTCTGAAAAAATAATTGGCCTTCTAGCAGTGTGTGGGACTTGTTCTATTAGTCCATCTATACTGACCTCCATCAGGTTGCAAATTGAATATAATATTTTTCTGCGTCTAGCTCTGAAAAAATATTTGGCCTTCTAGCAGTGAGAGGGACTTGTTCTAATAGTCCATCTATACTGACCTCCATCACGTTGCAAATTGAATATAATTTTTTTCTTCATCTAGCTCTGAAAAAATATTTGCGCTTCTAGCTGTGTGTGGGACTTGTTCTATTAGTACATCTATACTGACCTCCATCAGGTTGCAAACTGAATATAATTTTTTTCTGCATCTAGCTCTGAAAAAATATTTGGGCTTCTAGCAGTGTGTGGGACTTGTTCTATTAGTCCATCTATACTGACCTCCATCTGGTTGCAAATTGAATATAATATTTTTCAGCAGCTAGCTCTGAAAAAATATTTGGCCTTCTAGCTATGTGTGGGACTTGTTCTATTAGTCCATCTATACTGACCTCCATCAGGTTGCAAATTGAATATAATATTTTTCTGCATCTAGCTCTGAAAAAATATTTGGCCTTCTAGCAGTGTGTGGGACTTGTTCTATTAGTCCATCTATACTGACCTCCATCAGGTTGCAAATTGAATATAATATTTTTCGGCATCTAGCTCTGAAAAAATATTTGGGCTTCTAGTAGTGTGTGGGACTTGTTCTATTAGTCCATCTATACTGACCTCCATCAGGTTGCAAATTGAATATAATATTTTTGTGCATCTAGCTCTGAAAAAATATTTGGGCTTCTAGTAGTGTGTGGGACTTGTTCTATTAGTTCATTTATACTGACCTCCATCAGGTTGCAAATTGAATATAATATTTTTCTGCATCTAGCTCTGAAAAAATATTTGGCCTTCTAGCAGTGTGTGGGACTTGTTCTATTAGTCCATCTATACTGACCTCCATCAGGTTGCAAATTGAATATAATTTTTTTCTGCATCTAGCTCTGAAAAAATATTTGGGCTTCTAGCTGTGTGTGGGAACTGTTCTATTAGTCCATCTATACTGACCTCCATCAGGTTGCAAACTGAATATAATTTTTTTCTGCATCCACCTCTGAAAAAATGTTTGGGCTTCTAGCTGTGTGTGGGACTTGTTCTATTAGTCCATCTATACTGACCTCCATCAGGTTGCAAACTGAATATAATATTTTTCTGCATCTAGCTCTGAAAAAATATTTGGCCTTCTAGCAGTGTGTGGGACTTGTTCTATTAGTCCATCTATACTGACCTCCATCAGGTTGCAAACTGAATAAAATATTTTTCTGCATCTAGCTCTGAAAAAATATTTGGCCTTCTAGCAGTGTGTGGGACTTGTTCTATTAGTCCATCTATACTGACTTCCATTAGGTTGCAAATTGAATATAATATTTTTCTGCATTTAGATCTGAAAAAATATTTGGCCTTCTAGCAGTGTGTGGGACTTGTTCCATTAGTCCATCTATACTGACCTCCATCAGGTTGCATTTGAATATAATTTTTTTGCATCTACCTCTGAAAAAATATTTGGGCTTCTAGCTGTGTGTGGGACTTGTTCTATTAGTCCATCTATACTGACCTCCATCAGGTTGCAAATTGAATATAATTTTTTTCTGCATCTAGCTCTGAAAAAATATTTGGCCTTCTAGTAGTGTGTGGGACTTGTTCTATTAGTCCATCTATACTGACCACCATCAGGTTGCAAATTGAATATAATTTTTTTCTGCATCTACCTCTGAAAAAATATTTGGCCTTCTAGCAGTGTGTGGGACTTGTTCTATTAGTCCATCTATACTGACCTCCATCAGGTTGCAAATTGAATATAATTTTTTTCTGCATCTACCTCTGAAAAAATATTTGGGCTTCTAGCTGTGTGTGGGACTTGTTCTATTAGTCCATCTATACTGACCTCCATCAGGTTGCAAATTGAATATAATATTTTTGTGCATCTAGCTCTGAAAAAATATTTGGCCCTCTAGCAGTGTGTGGGACTTGTTCTAATAGTCCATCTATACTGACCTCCATCAGGTTGCAAATTGAATATAATATTTTTGTGCATCTAGCTCTGAAAAAATATTTGGGCTTCTAGTAGTGTGTGGGACTTGTTCTATTAGTCCATCTATACTGACCTCCATCAGGTTGCAAATTGAATATAATATTTTTGTGCATCTAGCTCTGAAAAAATATTTGGGCTTCTAGTAGTGTGTGGGACTTGTTCTATTAGTCCATTTATACTGACCTCCATCAGGTTGCAAATTGAATATATTATTTTTCTGCATCTAGCTCTGAAAAAATATTTGGCCTTCTAGCAGTGTGTGGGACTTGTTCTATTAGTCCATCTATACTGACCTCCATCAGGTTGCAAATTGAATATAATATTTTTCTGCATCTAGCTCTGAAAAAATATTTGGCCTTCTATCACTGTGTGGGACTTGTTCTATTAGTCCATCTATACTGACCTCCATCAGGTTGCAAATTGAATATAATTTTTTTCTGCATCTAGCTCTGAAAAAATATTTGGGCTTCTAGCTGTGTGTGGGAATTGTTCTATTAGTCCATCTATACTGACCTCCATCAGGTTGCAAACTGAATATAATTTTTTTCTGCATCCACCTCTGAAAAAATGTTTGGGCTTCTAGCTGTGTGTGGGACTTTTTCTATTAGTCCATCTATACTGACCTCCATCAGGTTGCAAACTGAATATAATATTTTTCTGCATCTAGCTCTGAAAAAATATTTTTCCTTCTAGCAGTGTGTGGGACTTGTTCTATTAGTCCATCTATACTGACCTCCATCAGGTTGCAAACTGAATAAAATATTTTTCTGCATCTAGCTCTGAAAAAATATTTGGCCTTCTAGCAGTGTGTCGGACTTGTTCTATTAGTCCATCTATACTGACCTCCATTAGGTTGCAAATTGAATATAATATTTTTCTGCATCTAGCTCTGAAAAAATATTTGGCCTTCTAGCAGTGTGTGGGACTTGTTCCATTAGTCCATCTATACTGACCTCCATCAGGTTGCATTTGAATATAATTTTTTTTGCATCCACCTCTGAAAAAATATTTGGGCTTCTAGCTGTGTGTGGGACTTGTTCTATTAGTCCATCTATACTGACCTCCATCAGGTTGCAAATTGAATATAATTTTTTTCTGCATCTAGCTCTGAAAAAATATTTGGCCTTCTAGCAGTGTGTGGGACTTGTTCTAATAGTCCATCTATACTGACCTCCATCAGGTTGCAAATTGAATATAATATTTTTCTGCATCTAGCTCTGAAAAAATATTTGGGCTTCTAACTGTGTGTGGGGCTTGTTCTATTAGTCCATCTATACTGACCTCCATCAGGTTGCAAACTGAATATAATTTTTTTCTGCATCTACCTCTGAAAAAATATTTTTGGCTCCTAGCTGTGTGTGGGACTTGTTCTATTAGTCCATCTATACTGACCTCCATCAGGTTGCAAATTGAATATAATATTTTTCTGCATCTAGCTCTGAAAAAATATTTGGCCTTCTAGCAGTGTGTGGGACTTGTTCTATTAGTCCATCTATACTGACCTCCATCAGGTTGCAAACTGAATATAATATTTTTCTGCATCTAGCTCTGAAAAAATATTTGGGCTTCTAGCAGTGTGTGGGACTTGTTCTATTAGTCCATCTATACTGACCTCCATCAGGTTGCAAATTGAATATAATTTTTTTTGCATCTACCTCTGAAAAAATATTTCGGCTTCTAGCTGTGTGTGGGACTTGTTCTATTAGTCCATCTATACTGACCTCCATCAGGTTGCAAATTGAATATAATTTTTTTCTGCATCTAGCTCTGAAAAAATATTTGGCCTTCTAGCAGTGTGTGGGACTTGTTCTATTAGTCCATCTATACTGACCTCCATCAGGTTGCAAATTGAATATAATTTTTTTCTGCATCTACCTCTGAAAAAATATTTGGGCTACTAGCTGTGTGTGGGACTTGTTATATTAGTCCATCTATACTGACCTCCATCAGGTTGCAAACTGAA